>NC_088688.1:3067207-3683874 GCF_028017835.1 Emys orbicularis | reverse complement strand
TGGCCCTGTCAGGGGCACCGGAACAGGAGAGGCGAGGGGGCCAGGGCCCCATCACTTTTAAAAATGGGAGGGCTATGCCGTAAGGGTGAGCAAAGGAGGGGAAGGGGCAGAGAGGAGTGAGCAGGGGGCGGGATCTTGGGGGGAAGGGGCAACATGGGAGTGAGGCCTCGGCGGGGGAAGGGGGTGAGGCTATGGTTTGGGCACCGTGGCCCCCCCCACTTTTCAGGAGCTTCCGCCGCCCTGTCATATCCCATTTCCTCCCTTTTTTCCCTGGGAAAGGAGAAAAGGGGGAAGAAGAGATGGGGTTGAGGGAGGGCAAGAAAAGATGAAAACCAACGAAACAAAGAGTTTGGAAACCAAACCTATTCAGTACCACCTTTGGTGAAGGTTCTCCGAGAACTTCCAGCCCCGCCGGAAGAAACACAGCTTCGGCCGTCGGGAACATTTCCCCCACAACTATGTTTTCTGTTGTCCGGCCAGCTCTCAGAAGCAATCGCTGCTCCCGAACGGAGAGGAATGATGCCAGGGTTTCCCCTTTGGTGTTTCAGCCTGAGAAGAACTTCTCATTGCTACAGCCAGTGCCTGGTGGGGGGCCACCCTCTCAGCCTGCCCTCCAGGGATCTCCAGAGCTCAATGCAGATCTCTTGCCAGCTAGAGCTGAAGGGCCAGGCAGTGCAGCTAGGGGACAGGGATGCATAACACACACTAGTGGGGACACACACACACACACACACACCAGTTTGCCTCAGCCCTGACCTAGGACGACACGCCCCCTTCGGGCTGAAAGGGATATTCATTTTCCGCGGCTCGGCTCATCTTTGGCATCTCTCTGGAGACAGCCAACAAGGGGATGGATTATAACAGCAAGCTTTATTATGCAGACGGCCCTCCGTTAGAAAATGGATTGAGAGGCACCAGCTTGTTTCACGCAGGTCACTGACAGCCTGGTGCAGGGAACGGGCTCTTGGTCTGGAGAGAATCTGCTGAAAGGCCCCGTCTCCTGTCCCCGCCGACTTCCTTATTTAGCACAGCAGAGCCTTGGCTTCGGGTTGGCTGCATAAATAGTTGCAGCAAGAGAGAGTGGGAGCATTAGTGGCTCCCTGAGTCTATTTGTTTTTTATTGTTGCCACCGAAAATGTGATGGAGCTGCAATTTCCATGGCGGAGTGTTTCCATCAGGAGTCGTTCCCGGCGCGAGGCGTCGTTGGCTTCGATTAGTCCCCTCGTGTTTCTTCTCCTCCCCTTGAGAGGCGAAAGAAAGGTTTGTCATCCCATGAGGCACCCCTCTCTCTGAGGGAAGCTAAACCGGCAACATGGGGGTTTTACCCCCCCCCCACCATGAACCCCCACCTTCAGGACCGAGTTAAGGAACCGACATGTACACGAATTGATACCATGTGCTCCCCCCGCCTCCCGGAGATTAGCCCCATATGGAGAAAGAGCTGCGTTCCCATCCATTTGTGAGGGGGGTTGATCTAAATTTATAGCAGGCGTTTTTTAAATATATGTAACAACCCAGGAGATAGACTTCAAACATCGCCAGAATTGGCCGCTTCTCATGATATTTCAAATATACGGCGCAGTTCATTATGTTGTAAATATATTGCTAACACACAGTGATATATACTTACAATATGTTCCTACCACGCTGTATTTTTCTACAGTTTCCTGACCACATGTTAACCACATCAACAGCCCCTTAACTTTAGGAATGGGCCCTGTCATGGGTGATGGTTGTAGATCTCGTTGAGCAGGGATGGCATAAAATGGGATCCTTCACAGTTCAGATCTGGCTATCACAACGTTTAATTCTGGCCTCTGAAATTTTTCACCACTATCCAGGACATGATGAACTCGGGTATAACAACGTTACCCCCTTTTCAAAAGGTCAAGGCACTGGTGGCATGTTCCAGTCGGGAAGAGAAATTGAGGATGGAGTCTGGTTTTGTTTTTGTTTTGTTAACGCAATTTGTTTGAGTACCAAGAAAATACAAAGTGCTGCTTCTCTGAATGCTGGAGGAACCAGAAGTAGGAAACAGCTTCCCTGTTCGCAACAAACTCTTTCAGCCAGCTTGTTCAAGCAGGAATGGTGTCCCTAACCTCTGTTTGCCAGAAGCTGGGCATGAGCGACAGAAGATGGATCACTTGATGATTACCTGTTCTGTTCATTCCCTCTGGGGCACCTGACATTGGCCACTGTCGGAAGACAGGATACTGGGCTAGATGGACCTTTGGTTTGACCCAGTACGGCCGTTCTTATGTTCTTATGAGTCTGACTTTCCTTCTGCTTCTCTCTGTCTTGTTCATCCGTGTTGTCCTAAGGCGCTTCAGTCTCTCTCTCTCTCTCTTTCTCACACACACACACACACACACACACACACACACACACACACACACCCCAAAACCACTTCCCGCAATCAAAGCCCCAGCTCCTGCATTCCTGCATTTGAACCCCCTTGGGTGACATAATTCAGCATCTACTCAGCCCTTCCATGTGCCTGGAGTATAGGGTGCTCCTGCTATTGTTCCAGCCACCTGATAACAATGGGTTCTTTATACTTATTCTGAAGGGAAGGTGGCTACCACAGCTGATCCATAACAAGAAAGTTTAGCCTGGCCAACAACAATGATATACTGGGATTGCCTGAGAGCTTTGTCCCTGCAAGCCGGGCAGTGTTCTGGAGGGAATGTCAGCATCAGGCCTGCTGTAGACTGAGAA
Organism: Emys orbicularis; assembly: GCF_028017835.1. Classification (NCBI taxonomy): domain Eukaryota; kingdom Metazoa; phylum Chordata; order Testudines; family Emydidae; genus Emys; species Emys orbicularis. The sequence continues at coordinate 3,681,156 of NC_088688.1, read as the reverse complement.
TACGGGTCACATTTTACAGGCTGCAGTATACAAAGGATATGAGCCCTAGGAAATGGGAAGGGGAGGAAGAGGAGGAGATGGAGATGAAGGGAGGGGGACAGAAAGAGATGAAGTAGGGACAGAGGAAAAGAAAAGAAAGCTGGGGGAGATATGGAGGGAAAGAGGTACCACAATCCTACCAACCTTTGTGTTTTTTGCAGTTGCCTGCTGATACACTGTCGCTCAAGCAAGGCTAGATTTTCCAGAGCTTGGCTCCTAAATAAGGACCAGATTCACAGAAGTGCCCAGCACCCAGCAGCTCCCATTGTGAGATTTGTGAGCACCCAGCGCGCTCCCAATGCACAAATCTGGCTACTTATTTAGGTGTCTAGATAGGAGCTGGGAATCCTGCCCCCCCCCCCCGCCCCTGAGTGAGTGTTTAGCATTCAGAAAATGAAATTGAAAGGTGGGAAATTAAATCTGATAGATGGAAATATAATTTCACATGTGATTAGACTGTGGAACTCACTGCCACTAGAAGTCATGAAGCACAAGAATTTAGCAAGATGTAGAAAGGGCTTGGACACTTATGTGCATCACAAGAATTTCCAGAGTTATAATTAACAATATTTTTGGCAGGGATTTTAAACCTCATGCTTTGGGGCTTAGAGACCAGGATGAGATCTAATGGGGGTGGGGGGGAGGGGAACAAGTCATCCCACATCTGCTACTGCAGGCTTCTCGTACCTTCCTCTGAGGCCCCTGTGGCTGGCCATTGTCAGAGACAGAAGACTGGACTAAAGGGACCGTGAGCTGAGCAAGTGTGGCAAGTCCTATGCTCCTATGAAAATTCCAACCATAGAGGCAAATCTGCTTCCTAGCTAAAAACCCTCCAGATTTTGCTGAAATTCTGCAGAAAAGCTCTACACCGCTGAGCTGAGCTAAAGGATGGAGATTTTCTATTAGCAAGGACTTTTCAGGACGTTATGAGGGTGGGAAAATAGGGGTTATAATGACAGTCCGGACGTAACCGTCTAAAGTGCTGAAGGACTATATAACGGTAGGATACTATTAACCTTTAAACTGCCTGCCATTTTTTGTGTTTAAATACGTCACCTTCATGTTGCACTAATGGAGCTGTTATGCACAGAATTCCACGCTTTAATTTCAGAGAGAAAATGAGTAAGGCCAAAAAAAGCCACTTGCAACTGTTGGTGGACTCTGGCAAATCCCCGATTCCAATGCTGCCAACTCTCATGATTTTGTTGTGAGGGTTGAGATATTTGGTGTGTTTTTGTAAAGCCCCAGCTCCTAGAGTCATGTGCTAATAAGAGACTCACTTTCATTTTAAAAAGGAAATTTTTCGACCTTGTGATTGTGGGGAAAAGTTTGAAAATGGGATCACGTTTTCAAAGGCTCAAACCGCAGGAGAATACAAGAACCCAACATTTTTGAGGGACCCAACACTTGGGATTTTTGAAGGCTTGCCATTGGTAATGTTGTGTTTGAACTCACCAGCTGCAGGATCAGACACCAAGGGTCTACCTTTTGCTATTATTGCTTCCCTAATCTTCAGCTTTCCCAGCTAGTCCTGTACACCAAAGCAAAGGTGTAAACCATCCCCTCTGCTGCCCCATTCATGAGGTGTGAAGTTCCAAGCCAAGGACAGAACCATTGAAATTGCAGGTGGTCACCAAATGAAATTCATAGGCGGCAGGTTTAAAATAAACAAAAGGAAGTATTTCTTCACACAATGCACAGTCAACCTGTGGAACTCCTTGCCAGAAGATCTTGTGGAGTTCCACAGGTTGACTGTGCATTGTGTGAAGAAATACTTCCTTTTGTTTGTTATAAACGTGCTGCCTATGAATTTCATTGGTGACCCCTAGTTCTAGTGTTATGAGGAGGAGTAAATAACACTTCCTTATTTACTTTCTCCACACCAGTCATGATTTTATAGACCTCTATCATATCGCCCCTTAGTCATCTCTTTTCCAAGCTGAAGAGTCCCAGTCTTATTAATCGCTCCTCATACGGAAGACGTTCCATACCCCTAATCATTTTTGTTGCCCTTTTCTGACCAATTCCACAATATCTTTTTTGAGATGGGGCGGCCACATCTGCACACAGTATTCAGGATATGGGCGTACCATGGATTTATATAGAGGCAAAATGATATTTTCTGTCTTATCTATCCCTTTCTTATGTTCTTATAAAAGGGACAGCTCTCTATGAACTCCTAAAAAAATAGCATAGCCCAACTGAGCATGCTCAGAAGCATATTTCAACTGAGCATGCTCAGAAGTGATCTTTCAATTACTCAATTTTTTATCGTAAACGTTTCTCTCATCCAAAGGGCCATCTCCTCAGTAAGGACAATTTCAGTGCAGAGTTTGGAGAGGGGCTCGTCTAATGCTAATGTTTAGACCCTGAGAAGAAAATCGAGTCTGAAAATGCCCTAAGAGTGTAATTTTCCTCCCACATTCCAATAACTCAAAAATAGCTGAAAGGATTTTTGTCAAACTGTAGGGGGAAAAAATCATTTCTTCTTGCCTGAGACAAAGTGTGGAAAGTTTTATCCCTAACAGAATTTTTTTCACAGAGTTATGACCATGTGAAACTAAGAGGTTAGAACGAAAAGCCCAATGTAAGGGTAACTATAGCTTTTGCTATTGTGAAAGCTATAATATATGAAGCACCATAAATCTATGGGAAATATATTCTTTTCCATGAAGGGGATTGTCAAAGCCCAGTGTCTAAGTACCAAGATTGATGATAGGGGAACTGTTTTTCCAGTTGACATTTATTTTGCAGAGATATTAATGAGAAAACTGTTTCTTTTCCCGGAGTTCAATTTTAGGGCATTTCCCGAGTCTGTTATCAACCAAACCAGCCCATCTGAATGCATTTGACGTGTGAACTTGAGACAAGAACTACCATGCCTTGGAAAGAATATTTAAAGGGCTGTGTTAAGCCCAGATTTTGACCTATTTTTAAAGTTCTGTAATCGGGGGAGAATGTTCTCTGCTGAAAAGCAACAAAAAAAAAAAAAAAAAAAACCCCACCCACGAAACAAAACTAAAGCCATTATTTATATAGGGACCTACAATATTGTGTGGCTATCTGCGGCAGAGTCTTTTCTCTAGCCAGTAGAAAGAGGGCATCATTGATAAGACTGATATATGAGAAAGGAAGTAAACGAAGCTGGTGTTGATGGGTGCATGGCAAGACACACAACGATGAATGCAACACGGGTGTAATTATTATAGCTGGTCTGTGCTGGAGTGCATCAAACCCCTAAGGTACCAGTAACCTGCCAGATGTACCATGACTCAGAGGCAAACTTTGCAGGCATTTCAGCAGGTAAGCCTAGAAGTCGCTAGCCCTGGCGGGTCCTAGCCACGTGGCTAAGGGAAAGTGTATTTTACCAGGGCTGGCAGGAAAGGGGAAGGTTGTGGATAGAATCATAGAATATCAGGGTTGGAAGGGACCTCAGGAGGTCATCTAGTCCAACCCCCTGCTCAAAGCAGGACCAATTCCCAACTAAATCATCCCAGCCAGGGCTTTGTCAAGCCAGGCCTTAAAAACCTCTAAGGAAGGAGATTCCACCACCTCCCTAGGTAGCCCATTCCAGTGCTTCACCACCCTCCTAGTGACATAGTGTTTCCTAATATCCAACCTAAACCTCCCCAACTGCAACTTGAGACCATTACTCCTTGTTCTGTCATCAGGTACCACTGAGAACAATCTAGATCCATCCTCTTTGGAACCCCCTTTCAGGTAGTTGAAAGCAGCTATCAAATCCCCCCTCATTCTTCTCTTCTGCATACTAAACAATCCCAGTTCCCTCAGCCTCTCCTCATAAGTCATGTGCTCCATCCCCTAATCATTTTTGTTGCCCTCCGCTGGACTCTTTCCAATTTTTCCACATCCTTCTTGTAGTGTGGGGCCCAAAACTGGACACAGTATTCCAGATGAGGCCTCACCAATGTCGAATAGAGGGGAATGATCACGTCCCTCGATCTGCTGGCAATGCCCCTATTTATACAGCCCAAAATGCCGTTAGCCTTCTTGGCAACAAGGGCACACTGCTGACTCATATCCAGCTTCTCATCCACTGTAACCCCTAGGTCCTTTTCTGCAGAACTGCTTCCTAGCCATTCGGTCCCTAGTCTGTAACAGTGCATGGGATTCTTCCGTCCTAAGTGCAGGACTCTGCACTTGTCCTTGTTGAACCTCATCAGGTTTCTTTTGGCCCAATCCTCTAATTTGTCGAGGTCCCTCTGTATCCTATCCCTACCCTCCGGCGTATCTACCACTCCTCCCAGTTTAGTGTCATCTGCAAACTTGCTGAGAGTGCAGTCCACGTCATCCTCCATATCATTAATGAAGATATTGAACAAAACCGGCCCCAGGACCGACCCCTGGGGCACTCCACTTGAAACCGGCTGCCAACTAGACATGGAGCCATTGATCACTACACATTGAGCCCGACGATCTAGCCAGCTTTCTATCCACCTTATAGTCCATTCATCCAGCCCATACTTCTTTAACTTGGTGGCAAGAATACTGTGGGAGACCGTATCAAAAGCTTTGCTAAAGTCAAGGAATAACACATCCACTGCTTTCCCCTCATCCACAGAGCCAGTTATCTCCTCATAGAAGGCAATAAGGTTAGCGAGGCATGACTTGCCCTTGGTGAATCCATGCTGACTGTTCCTGATCACTTTCCTCTCCTCTAAGTGCTTCAGAATTGATTCCTTGAGGACCTGCTCCATGATTTTTCCAGGGACTGAGGTGAGGCTGACTGGCCTGTAGTTCCCCGGATCCCCCTTCTTCCCTTTTTAAAAGATGGGCACTACATTAGCCTTTTTCCAGTCATCCAGGACCTCCCACGATTGCCATGAGTTTTCAAAGATAATGGCCAATGGCTCTGCAATCACATCCGCCAACTCCTTTAGCACCCTCGGATGCAGCGCATCCGGCCCTATGGACTTGTGCTCGTCCAGTTTTTCTAAATAGTCCCGAACCACTTCTTTCTCCACCGAGGGCTGGTCACCTTCTCCCCATACTGTGCTGCCCAGTGCAGCAGTCTGGGAGCTGACCTTGTTCGTGAAGACAGAGGCAAAAAAAGCATTGAGTACATTAGCTTTTTCCACATCTTCTGTTACTAGGTTGCCTCACTCATTCAGTAAGGGGCCCACATTTTCCTTGACTTTCTTCTTGTTGCTAACATACCTGAAGAAACCCTTCTTGTTACTCTTTAACATCTCTTGCTAGCTGCAACTCCAAGTGTGATTTGGCCTTCCTGATTTCACTCCTGCATGCCTGAGCAATATTTTTATACTCCTCCCTGGTCATTTGTCCAATCTTCCACTTCTTGTAAGCTTCTTTTTTGCATTTAAGGTCAGCAAGGATTTCACTGTTAAGCCAAGCTGGTCGCCTGCCATATTTACTGTTCTTTCTACACATTGGGATGTTTTTTTTCCTGCAACCTCAATAAGGATTCTTTAAAATACAGCCAGCTCTCCTGGACTCCTTCCCCCCTCATGTTATTCTCCCAGGGGATCCTGCCCATCAGTTCCCTGAGGGAGTCAAAGTCTGCTTTTCTGAAGTCCAGGGTCCGTATTCTGCTGCTCTCCTTTCTTCCTTGTGTCAGGATCCTGAATTCGACCATCTCATGGTCACTGCCTCCCAGGTTCCCATCCACTTTTGCTTCCCCTACTAATTCTTCCCGGTTTGTGAGCAGCAGGTCTAGAAGAGCTCTGCCCCTAGTTGGTTCCTCCAGCACTTGCACCAGGAAATTGTCCCCTACACTTTCCAAAAACTTCCTGGATTGTCTGTGCACCGCTGTATTGCTCTCCCAGCAGATATCAGGGTGATTAAAGTCTCCCATGAGAACCAGGGCCTGTGATCTAGTAACTTCTGCTAGTTGCCAGAAGAAAGCCTCGTCCACCTCATCCCCCTGGTCTGGTGGTCTATAGCAGACTCCGACCACGACATCACCCTTGTTGCTCACACTTCTAAACTTAATCCAGAGACACTCAGGTTTTTCTGCAGTTTCACCCTAGTGTAGCGGGGTGAACACCCGCTCCAGCCCTAAAGGGGTTGGAAAAGTCCTGCAGAGGGCTGGGGCTGGCCAAGGAAGTAAAACTCCGTCTGATTGGGGGAAGTGGCTGCAGCCACGCCCCAAACTAAGCAACTGGGCCTTATAAGAAGGCCAGGGAAGCCAGAGGGAGTAGTCTCTCTCTGACTGGAGAGGGAGACAGGTCTGGCTGCTGGGGAACTCACCCAGGGGACCTAGAGTGAGGCAGGGCAGGGGAAAGGCCTTAGGAGCTGGGAAGCCCTAGGCCAGCAACTCCCCAGGCTGCAGGGCCTGGTCCTAGGCCCATATAGGTATTGGGGTTGCAGAGGGGCAGCCGGAGGGTGGGTAAAGGCAGCCAGTCCAAACCCCTTGTTGCCTGTGATGATCGGCTGATAGACTGCAGTCCGCCCCAGGGTGCGGGGGCTAAACAGAGACTGGCAGTAGCCATGACTGAGGCAACGTGGGGATAGGGGGTGGGGGTTCCCCTGGGGTGGGGAAGCCCAGTAAGACGGTGGGGTACTGCAGGAGGCAGAACCCTGAGATAAAGGTGCCGGGATCCTGGGAGGGACATGGGGGGGCTAACGGCAAGCGGATCACTGGCCTGCAGAGGGCGCTCCTGAGGACGACCAGCAGGAGGCGCCGCAGGGGTGAGTCTGCACTGTGCTACACCTAGGTACAGACGCTTGAACAGTTACAGCTCAATGTGAGCAACAGCGGCTCTTGTTTGGGTCCCTTGGGCAGCCCATTTGAGCGTTCTGGCTCTTCGAGCCTCGTGCCTGGGCTGCCCTCTCCAGTCTGGGCTCTATTCCAGCAAATAGGCACTTGCAGGCTCCCAGGCACACTTAGTGGTGTGTCTCATCAGGATCCCTCTGCCCTGTCTCCCTGCCCAGCTGCTGCTGCTGCCCCCTACGCCCCACACAGACCTGCACCCAGCTGTGATGTCCGGCCCCACAGCCTTCCACCCGGGGCTCTGCATCCAGTTCCTGGGGGTTCCTCTCTGCGTCCGGCTTCCTGGCTTGCCAGGCAGCTGCTGCTTCCCCTAAGTGCCCAGTCAGTTCCTCCGACCTGGCCTGGAGAAAGGGCATGTCCTGTGGAGAGAGAGCTATGGGAAATGTAGTCTCCTGCTTAGCAGGGTCATCACATGGGCTTTTTACCTTGTAATAACAGCAAATCTTTGCCCTAACTAGACATCTGAACATCTCAATGCACAATTGGCCAGATGTATTTTGGGGGTGTTTTGGGGCTTGTTTGTTTTTTGCCTTCTTCTGATGCATCAGAGACTGGCCACGGCTGGCAACGGGACCCAGCATGGACCAGTGCTCTGAGGTGGTTCAGAGAATCCTCTTAGATGCCTGGCTGATGGGCCTTGCTCACGTGCTCGGGGGCAAACTGCTCACCAGATTTGGGGTCAGGAAGCAATGTTCTCCTAAGGATTTTGGAGGGTTTATTGCTGGCAGCGTGGGGCATGGATCAGCTGCTGGGATCAGCTAATTAACCCCCTCCCATCACAAGGGCCTTGGGCATCGGTGGTTTTATAAAGGGACCATATAGTGCAACAAAAATAAATCTACTCACAGGACTGCAGGCCGGGAACTTGCTGCTTCAATTAACTGCATCAGAATCCGAGCAGGAGGAAAGTCCCACTGGAAATAAGGAGAGATGGAATGTGGCTCCCAGCCATAATATGCCAAGTAACCCTATTAATAGGGGGACCATACGTCCCATTTTGGCTGGGACAGTCCTTTTTTAAGCCCTGTCCTGGCCGTCCCGACTTTTTTTTGGCAAAAGCGGGGTGTGGAGGAACATGCGCGGGGGGGGGGGGGGTGAGGTGATACCAGCCCCATGAAGGGGGGAGACAGGGATCCAGTGGGGGGCAGGCAGGGCTCGAGTGAGCAGCGATGCCAGCCCCAGGGAAAGATGGTCATCCGATCTAGTAGGTGCATCGCTGTTTGCCCAAGCCCTGCCAGCCCCACATGGGGGGGAGCTTGGGCGCATGGCTCAGGCCAGCCCCGTGTGGGGGGAGGAGGAAGGCTCAGGCCAGCCCCATGCAGTGTCCCATTTTTCCTTTGGGAAATATGGTCACCCTACCTACTGGGAGTTAATCCCTGACAGTCCATTATAGGGTTCTTCCCCCTTTCTCTGAAGCAGCTTGTGCTGGCCTCTATCAGAGATGGGATATTGGGCTGAATGGAGCCCTTGCACGATCCACTCTAGCTACTCCTGTGTTCTTACCACGGGCCCCCGGGTCCTTCTCATAGGACTGATTAACAGCTTAGCTACTATACTTCCCGCGACTTATTAAAGGCTGGTCTCTATAGAACAGGGCTGAGGCAGTATGGGAAGGGTATTGCTGCTGTCTCTGTGTCTGCTGCTCTCTGGATAAACAGAGGACTCTGGCCCCCCAAGATGTGGATCTGACCCTAAATTCACTTCAGAGGGGAAAGGAACATTGCAGCCTGCGTGTGAAGGGACTTAGCTTCCCTGACAGCACCTCTGCTCCGGGTTTTACAGCATGAAATTCGCGGCCCCATCTCCAGCAATTCAGCTGCGTTTTTCTTGGCACGCTCATTCCCACCAGGCATCATGCATGTGCTCCTTGTAGTGGAAACTAAAAAGGCCGAGAAGTGGCCCCTTGAAGTTCAGCTCAGCCAGGCTGTTTTTGCTGCTGACAAGCACATCTATCTTTTTGTACCTCCCAGAACGTGAGTTTTGAGAGCCCGGCTGTGTGTGTGCACACCCTGCACCGTTTGAATGTGGGAAGGGTTGCTGTGCAGCATGTATTTGGGTTGGAGACCTCCTTGTGCGGGGATGAGGATGGCAGAAGAATCTGCATTTGAGTTACACTGGCATCTGGGTTATATTCGGGTACATTGGTACAAATCTGGAGTGACTCCACTTCCTGCAGGGGGGTTACACCAGGTTTACACTGGTGCAGCTGACAGCGGGGTCTGGCCCTTGATTTTTTTGTTGATTCCTCCTCTCTCCCCTCTGCTATATTTTAGAATCTTGTCAGACAACCTACGCTAATGGTGTCTGAGAGTGATGCTTACCCTACAACTGCCCCCTTGTAACCAGACTGTCCCATTCATAGGGCCCCTTTGGCATCCCAGCCAATTAAAGTGGTTCTGCGGGGGATGGAGCCGGTGGTAGAATGACCCTGCTGGTTAGCTGACCTCTCCCCTTCCCATTCCCCACCTTCCCCAGGAGGCGATCCCCACCCACTCCCTACCTTAACTCCCACTCAGGGCCATGCTATGTATCTGCATCCAGTCCCTAAAACGACCCTTTCTTCATTGCACAGGAGCACGTGCAAATGATAAGCAAGGCAAGGCCTAAGGCAGAGGCCATGGGACTTTGAGATGAGGGGACAGAAGGAGACAGGGAGGTTAATGGGGGAAGTTGGCAGGTGATATCAACTAACCCCTCCCCGCCCCCAACCAAGACTACCCTCTGTAGTACACCGCTCAATCCATCATTATCTGGGTGGTTAGCGGGCTCTGTGCAGCGCCTCCAAAGACACAGCATCCCGCCCTGTTACAAAGCACACAGGGTTGGGTTTCCTTCAGAGACAACAAATCAAAATGCAATCACTCAGGTCACAAATTTGATCTTACCAAAGCAGGCCATAAATCACCTGGCAAGGATTGTTTGCTGGCTTTGCTGCTGTATGGGATGAGGTCATAAGAGGGTCTGAGATGGGGGAAGGGGGGGATTAGAGATACCAATGTTTTGACTGGCAGGGTGTAACGGGGTGCGCTCACCTCTCATGAGTGCACATATGCACACTCTCTCAGATTGTCCCCGCTCCGGGATAGAGCAGCGCCCCAGGGCTCCTGCCCTGGAGACAGCATCTTTGCCCTCTTGGGGCTTCCTGGCTACAGCCCTCCAGCTGGGCCACTGTAGTTCAGTTCCCCCTCTGGGGTGCCTCACTGTCCAGGCACTTCCCCCCAGTGGCTAGTGGGGGTTGGGAGGGACCCAGGCCTGCCCACTACTCTCTGTAGGTAGCAGCCATCTGCTGTGTCCCTTTAACTATGTTGCACCACTTCTCTAGTTCCCCAGGCCACTTCCCTGCGGCTTCGTGCCGTCTTCACCCTTACCTCAGGGCCTTGTCCTAATGGAGTCCCAGCAACCAGCTCAGGGCTCCTTCTAATAGCACTGCCTGGCCCGGGGTTCTGTAGCTCCATCAGCCATCCACACTCCAACAGCTCCAGCAAGGAACTGAACTCACATTGGCCCTGCAGCTCTTCTTATACTAGGCTGCTGGGCCCTGATTGGCTGTGTCCCACACAGCCACTCTAGGTAGCTTGGAGGACTATCTCCGCTGCCCTTTTTGGGGGCAGGGTGTGGCAGGGCCATGAAGTCTCCAGCAGGGGGCCTCAGAAGGTCTGGTGTACCCAGTCACACATGGGAACACAAGCGGTGGAGGGCTCAGGACTGCTAATGGGGTGACTGTGACAGGAACACTGTGTGAGTTACACTACTCTCTCTTCTGGGCCATTGGTGGGTCCCATTTGGAGAATGTCTGGAGGAAATCAAGGGACCCTCAAGAGGGAGAGGACTAGCTGGCCTGGCAGGACTTCCTGTGATTGTAGGATGGAGATAAGTATAGATTCACATGGCTTGTCCATGCCTGAGACTACCCGATGCACCGAAAATGGTATCAACATGATACGAGCCACAGTGCTGAACTCCAGTGGGGCTGTGTTCCACGTGGCCTTGGCTAAGGGACATGGCTACGTTATGGGACAGAAAGGTACCCTGGGATCCATCTTCCCCCATTGTCTATCCATGCTAGCTCCGCTGTATTTATAGGATGCCAATTACTATAGCACCTAGGTGCCAAATACAGTAAAAAGATACATATAGAAACGACACAAAATTGATTGTTCTATTGTTATCCTCGAGTTTGGTCATTTCTTTCTGTCTTTTCCCCAGAGGGCCTACTCTAAAAGCAAATCAGAGGGTTTAGTCTGGCTGAGTAACCCAAAGAACACACAGACCATGAGCTGGGCACATCTATGGGATTGTCTGCCAGATGAAGGGGTTGGGGACTTTGAAAACTAGACCGGATAACCCCCACCTGCAATGTTCTTGCAGGGAGCTTCAGGAAGATGAAGTGGATTATCGAATAGAGCTTTGCCATCTCTAACTTCCATGATTCATAGATTCCAAGACCAGAAGGGACCATTGTGATCATCTAGTCTGACCTCCTGTAGAATACAGGCCAGAGACTTGTCCCACAATAATTCCTAGAACAGAGCTTTGGGAAAACTATCCCATCTTGATTTAAAAATTGTCAGGGATGGAGAATCCACCACGGCCCTTGGTAAACTGTTCCAGTGGTAAATTACTCTCACTTTAATAATGTATGCCGTATTTCCAGTCTGAATTGGTCTAACTTCCAGCCATTGGACCGGATCGTGTTAGACCTTTGTCTGCTAGACTGAAGAACCAATTATCAAATATCTGTTCCCCATGTAGGTACTTAGAGACTGTGATCAAGTCTCTTTGTTAAGCTAAATAGATTGCGTTCCTTGAGTCTAGCACTATAAGGCAGGTGTTCTAACCTTCAGTCATTCTCTGGGCTCTTCTCTGAACCCTCTCCAGTTTATCAACATCCTTCTTTATTCTGTGATGCAGGCACTCAGCTATGGCACCGAGTGTGGGGGGAGGTGACGGCAGGTCAAAGGTCAGATTTGCATTTTGCTGAATAATTGCCTTGTACAGCCCAGGCTGATTTTCCCCAGGCTGAGTAAACTGCCTTCAGGGACAGATTACGCAGCTGCACAATGCAAAGCGGTTCTGCTTCTCCTGAGAATCTTGCCCACATTATGATCCATTTTAATAGCTGAAGCCCTTGACAAATTTGACACGTGCTGGGACCATTCACCCACCACTGGATTGTAGCCACCTCTGGGAGGCAATGCAAAGCAGTTGTTTAACAGCACAGAGCAATACTCCACAATAGTTTAAGAGAGGCCATGAGGGAAGATGTGGTAACCAAGCAAATTTGCAGAAGGAATTTATTGAGTCAGGAGGTAATTATCCAATTGGAATTTTTTGAGGATGCAAAGAGACCAAGCCAGTAACACTCACTCATGTGAGTAGCCCCTATTAACCCCAGCTGTCCTGTTGTCATTAGCAAGGCTATTGGTGTGAGTGAAGGTAGTAGGATCTTTAGCTCTCTCCTACTCTTAGGGCTTGTCTACACTATGAAATTAGTTCAAATTTATTAAAGTTGACCTTTAGCCTCCGATTTTACAAAGTCACTGCTGCATGTCCCCACTATACACAGTGTCAGCGGAGTGCATCCCCAGTACCATGGCTAGCATCGACTCACGGAGCGATGCACTGTGGGCAGCTATCCCACAGTTCCTGCTCCCGATGCCTGATGGGACACAAACATTTTCTCAAGGTGTTTTGGGTACATATTGTCAGCCTCCCATGATGCACTTGGCTCCTCCCTCCTTCCCTCCCTGAAAGCAACGGCAAACAATCGTTTTTGCACCTAAGCCTGGGTTACTTGTGCAGACACCGTAGCATGGCAAGCATGGACCCTGCTCAGCTGTACATTGTTTTTGTGAGCGTCACAAACACCTCGCGCATTGTCCTGCGGTATTTGCAGAGCCTAGCCAGGAGCGGCCGTGCGGAAGAATGTGATGCCACGCAAATAGCGGTGCTGGAAGCCATGGAACAGAGCAATTCACACCTACTGGCAGTGGCAGCTGGGCTTGTTGACACGGTGGAGCGCCGCTTCTGGGCCAGAGAAACAGCACAGATTGGTGGGACCGCATCGTGATGCAGGTATGGGATGAGGAGCAGTGGCTGCATAACTTTCGAATGCATAAGGCCACTTTCATGGAACTTTGCAAATTGCTTTCCCCAGCCCTGAAGTGCAGGAATACCAAGATGAGACCTGCTCTGACAGTCGAGAAGCGAGTGGCGATAGCCCTGTGGAAGCTTGCAACACCAGATTGCTACCGGTCAGTCAGGAATCAGTTTGGAGTGGGTAAATCTATCGGGGGGGCTGCTGTGATCCAAGTCGCCAGGGCAATCAATTCATTTCTGCTAAGAAGGAGTGACTGGGAAACGTGCTGGACATAGTGGATGGCTTTGCCGCGATGGGGTTCCCTAACTGTAGTGGGGTGATAGACGGAAGGAACGCACGTCCCTATCTTGGCACCAGACCACCTTGCCAAAGAGTACATAAACCGGAAGGGCTACTTCTCAATGGTGTTGCAAGCGCTAGTGGATTACAGGGGCTGTTTCACCAACATCAACGTGGGATGGTCGGGAAAGGTACATGACACGTGCATCTTCAGGAACTCTGGTCTCTTCAGAAAGCCGCAAGAAGGAACTTTCTTCCCAGACCGGAAAATTACCATTGGGGATGTTGAAATGCCAATAGTGATCCTTGGAGACCCAGCCAACCCTTTGCTCCCGTGGCTCATGAAGCCATACACAGGCAGCCTGGACAGTAGTAAGGAGCAGTTCAACTATAGGCTGAACAAGTGCAGAATGGTGGTAGAATGTGCCTTTGGACGTTTGAAGTGGCACTGGTGCAGTTTACTCACTAGGTTAGATTTCAGCAAAAGCAATATTCCCATTGGTGTTGCTGCTTGCCGTGTGCTCCATAATATCTGTGAAAGTAAGGGGGGAAAGTTTCTGGCGGGGTGGGGGGTTGAGGCAGATCACCTGGCTGCCAGTTATGAGCAGCCAGACACCAGGGCAATAAGAAGAGCGCAGTGAAGCGCACTGCATCTCAGAGGCTTTGAAACCCAGTTTCATGAATGATCCAACACTGACGTGACAGTTCTGTGTGCTGTTCCTTACCAGCCTGCCCCCTTCTTCACATGTACTGCCCTGTAAACTAAACCCCCACCAACCACAGTGTGCACAGTGAATAAAGAGCCTCTTGTCCTCAATTCATGCATTTTTATTATGCTAACAAACACTGAACAGAGACAGCAATGAATAGCAATGGTCTAAGGGCCTGATAACACAGCAGGAGAGGGGCAAGGACATGAAGCTTACTACAATTGCACGGTCTAGCAATCAGAGCTGTGGGAACGAGAGCTTTCTGCTCCATGAACCGTCCCCTGGAGTTGAGTTCAAGGGATAACGGCGCTTCACCCCCGCCCCCACCCCCGCATTCTAGGACATCTGCGAGAGGAGCATATGGAACTTGGTGAGGAGGGCAGCTGGTTCATCATTGGGTGCAGTGGGACTCTAAGGTCTAGCTGCTTTTCCTGCACCTCAACCAGACACCTCGACATGTCTGTTCGCTTCCCCATAAGCTGCAGCATCGCCTCTTGCGTGTTACACTGTTGTTCCCTGCATGCTTTCCTGACCTCTTGGTCGATGCACGTGCTCTCTGAGAGTGTGAGCCTCCATGCATGCAGCGGGGCCCTGTCAGCCTGAGAGGAACACATCAAATCACAGAACATGTCTTCCCTTGTCCGCCTTTTTCCCCTTCTAATCTGGGACAGCCTTTGTGCTGGAGTGGAGGAAGGACGGAGAGAGAATGTTGCAGCTGCAAGGAAAAGCATACACTGTTGAAAAGAAAAGGTTAACTCTTGCAATGAATGAAACAATTCACAGCAGTAAATACATTCCCTGTGGTACTTGGCCAAATTTTGTCTTCTAAAAGAAGCGCCTGCCAGTAAGGTACAACACACGGCAGAGCGCTGGGCAGCAGATTTCTGTCTGTGGGCAGGCATGGTAAGCACACACCAAAGGATAGGCGGTGTCAGGACACACATGGGGACCTTTTTTGGTGTGGAAACTTGGCACATAAACAGGCTTTTCCGGGGAGCACCCTTTGCGTGGCTGTACTGGCCGCCACTGTACCCAATTGTTTACCTCACATTAAACATTAACCACAATTGCATTTAACCCCTGTAGTGTCATTACAAGTGTGCACTCACCAGAGGTGCCTTCTCTGCCATCGCAGTCCCACAAGTAGCAGGTCCTGGGAGGGGATTGGCTCCAGAGTTAGGAAAAGGCCTTGGCTGTCCGGGAGACTGGATCCTCCACTTGCCTACTGCGCATTCTCCTCCTCCACCTCTTCTTCATCAACAATGTCCTCCTCATTGTTGCCTGTGGCCACCCGGGTCCCCTGGGAGGTATCCATGGAGAGTGTTGGGGTACTGGTGGGGTCCCCGCCTAGAATCAAATGCAGCTGCTCATAGAAGCGGCATGTCTGTGGCTCAGCACCAGAGCGACTATTAGCCTCCCTTGTCTTCTGGTACGCTTGCCTGAGCTCCTTTATTTTCACGCGGTACTGTTGTGTGTCCCTGGTGCAGCCTTTGTCCCCCATGTCCCCTGCCATTTTGGCATAGATGTCAGCATTTCTTCTGCTGGATCGGAGTTCTGCCTGCACAGACTCTTCTCCCCACAGCAGTCAGATCCAGTGTCTCCTGTATGCGCCACACTGGAGCGCGTTGGCGGCCCTGGGTAGGCCTGGGCAGCTGTGCTGGTGAGCTCTCCACGCTGATCAAACAGGAAATGAAATTCCAAAGTTCCCCGGAGCTTTTCCTGTGTACCGGACTGAAGTGCAGTGGAGTTGAAAGTGGTGTCCAGAGTGGTCACATTGGAGCACTCTGAGATACCTCCCGGAGGCCAAACCCGTTGAATTACACTGTGCTGTGTCTACACTACCCCTAATTCGACCCGGGAAGGTCGACTCTAGTGCTACTCCTCTCGTTCAGGTGGAGTACAGGCGTCGATTTTACAAGCCCTTTAGGTTGGCGGAAAGGGCTCGGTAGTGTACACACGCATATTATAAATTTGACCTAAAGCGGCGAATGTCGATCTATTGACATAGTGTAGACCAGCCCTTAGAAATAGCATCATAGGGTCTAATGTCTCGGTTGTATTATCTTAAGGATGGTGATATAAACACTTCAACCAGAGCACAATGTGCAACACGGGAGAACAGAAAAACTCTCTCCTGCTGTCCCCAAAAGATGCTGTACTATCAATATAGTGCGCTGCTCATATGCTAGTGAAATGCCTTTTGAAACCACTCATGAAATCAAACCTCCTTCACTACTTTTTCCTGAACTCTTTAATATCTTCCCCACCTGTATGATATCACTATGCGTTATCACTCGCCAATAAGAGCTGGAACATGACCTTCTCTGACATGACCTGCCAGGGCAGAAGTAACTACATAAGTCAAGGTTTCCAGGTGTTTTGAGCTTCAGTCTGATTGTCTTAGAGTTTACAATAAAGTTATTAAAGGCTTGTCTACATACAGAACTGCTCCTGTTTAACAGAAGAGGTGAATTTTAAACCAGTTTAATTAAACTGGTGCAAAGGGCCTTGTGGACCCACTCACTTTGGTTTAAACTAGGTTTATTTCAGTTCATCTTAAGTCAGTTAGGAACAAGGTTAATTTAAACTGCAACAAGCCACTTTGAAACAGAAATCAGAGTGTCCAGAGAGGGTTGCACTGGCTTAACTGAACTAGGTATACCTTAGTTATCTACCTTACCTAATAACTTACCCCTGTATATAGCATCGGTGAGACCAATACTGGAATACTGCATCCAGTTCTGGAATCCACATTTTTAAAAAAGAGGTTGAAAAATTGGAGAGGGCTCAGAAAAGAGCCACAGAAATGATTCAAGAATTGGAAAAAAAATGCCGTACAATGAGAAACTTGAGGAGCTCAATCTATTTAACTTATCAGAAAAATCAGTAGGTGACTTGATTATGGCATATAAGTACCTTCATGGGAAGAAAATACCAATTACTAGAGACTTTACTCTAGCATAGAAAGGTAGAACAAAAACAGTGACTAGAAATTACATTTGAATGAGATATAAGGCACAATTTTTTTTTTAACAGCGAGGATGACTAACCACTAGAACGAGCTACCAAGGGACGTGGTGAATTCTCAGAGTCTACCTATCTGGACTAGATGCGTTTCTGGAAGATGCTTTATTCAAAAACAAGTTATTAGGTTCAAAACAGGAGTAACTGGATGAAATTCTCTGGCCTGTGATAACCAGGAGGTTGGACTAGATCAGTGGTCCCCAATGCAGTGCTCGCGGTCGCCATGGTGCCCACTGGGGCATCTATCTGCACCCGTGTACTGGCCCACGGACAAGCATCCGCTGAAATGCCACCAAAAAGCGGCAACGTCAAGAGGCGTCACTGCCGAAATGCTGCCGAAAAGCAGCTTCATCAAGAGGCGTCGCCGCCAAAATGCCACTGATTTTCAGCAGTGACACCTCTTGACATTGCCGCTTCTTGGCGGCATTTTGGCAGATGCTTGTCCGCCGGCCACGGTCCTCGTTGGCTCGTCGTCCGGCACCCGCCAGACGAAAAAGGTTGGGGACCACTGAACTAGATGGTCTAACGGTCCCTTCTGGCCTTGAAAGCTGTGTGTGACTTTAAAGTGGTGCACATTTATATGGAATTAAGTTATTGGAACAAACTATCCACCCAGCCCCTTTGCTTCAGTTCATTTCTACTGTGGAAGAAAACAAAGTCCTCACTCTGAGTTTAAAGCAACGAGCCAGAGGCAGCTTTATTACGAGCAATTGCAATTGGTCGGGAGAGTACACACGAGCAGGGATTCTCCTACTTAGGCAGGTTTCCGCCAGATAAACAATTAGGGCAAGCATTTATACCTTTTGTTGCATACAGTAATGATCAACAGTTGCATTTTGTTTATACATATTCCTTCCTGATATCATACTTTTCTCAGCAATTTTCTGCTACAGTCTGTATTCCATTCTTATCTAACACAGGGTCAAAATAACCTCTCACAGTTTTTTCCACTCACCCAGGCCCTGCATTAAAGTCTTGCGTTATATTAAATAGAAGAGTTAGCCTGACTCTTGCTCTTCCTGGAAGACTAAGATGTCTGCGCTTTTCCCAACTTCCACACTGCTTTCCTCAGCCAATATTCACACCCTTGAACCTGTGCTATAACTCCATACCAGGGGCTGAAGATGCTAGGAATGGATGGGATATCTATGGAATTGGTGACTAGGGACATAGGAAAAATCCCCCCGTCAACAAAACCAAAGAGACAGGGACTGTGCAAAAGCAGAACATTTGTAATGTTTGCTGCCTATCTCTGATCAAATTGAATGGAGCTTCCGACGAACCATTCTACTAAGATACAGCTGGCAAACCCTGCTGAAAAAAATAACCCTTCGTTTTTCTCACTTTGTTCTTCCTCATTCAGTGAACATTGGTTTTTTCCCATGTCTTCCATGCTGTTACAGAGATGAAGCCAATTAGATTATAAGCTGTGTGGGGCAGGTCCTGTGTCTTAGTTTGTGTGTGTACAATGGCGCCAGGATCCTGATGAGAGCCTTTGGACACTACTTGGACAAGTAGTAAACTAAAATGGCGAGTCAGAGAAGCCCAGTGAGTGGGGTGATGGGCTTGGAGTCAAGAGAACCACATTTAAATAAATAAATATAAAATAAATTAATGGAGATATTCCTATCTCATAGAACTGGAAGGGACCCTGAAAAGTCATCAAGTCCAGCCCCCTGCCTTCACCAGCAGGACCAAGTACTGATTTTGCCCCAGATCCCTGAGTGGCCCCATCAAGGATTGGGCTCACAACCCTGGGTTTAGCAGGCCAATGCTCAAACCACTGAGCTATCCCCCCCAAGGGCTATGCTGGGCTATGCCACAGAGCTGCCGGATGGCCTTGAACAAGTCACAGCGCACACACACACACACCCTCCTTTGTGCCTCAGTTTCCCCATCTGTAAAATGAGGATAATGACACTGCTTTTTCTTTGCAAAGCACTTTGGGTTGTATGGATGAAAAGGGCTATGTGAGAGACAGGACTGGACCGTGTGTGGGTTACGAATGGGACCAGTTCTGGGAAGACGGATTGTCACTTGTACCATGTCTGCGGCCACACATTCCTCTTTTGCTGTGTCACACTGTTCGGTTGTTTTTAAAATGTTTTTTCCCTGACAAAATTGTGAATGGAAACCCACCAGTGACAGAGCAATGAGTCTGCTCACCGGATCAGAGCTGTCTTATGCAGAGGTAGGTGAAACCTGGGACGTAATCCTGAGAGACCTCCAAGATATCTGGGCTGATTAATAATCAATTATTATTTCCACCTTGCCCAAAGCTGGGTCAGGCATCTCACAGAGCAGAGACTGCCCAGATCCTTGCCCTGAGGAGCGGACAGCTGAAACAGACAAGGCAGGGGAGGTAATATCTTTGACTGGACCAACTTCTGCTGATGAAAGAGACAAGCTCTCGAGCTTCATAGAGTTCTTCTGACCTCTGGCAATTTAGACCTAACGTGCACTTAGGCCTGGTCTACACTACAAGTTTAGGTCGACTTTAGCCGCGTTAAATCGAATTAAGCCTGGACACGTTCACACGACGAAGCCCTTTCTTTCGACTTAAAGGGCCCTTTAAACCGGTTTCTTTACTCCACCTCCGACGAGGGGATTAGCGATAAAATCGGCCTTAGGGGGTCGGAATTGGGGTAGTGTGGACGGAATTCGACGTTATTGGCCTCCGGGAGCTATCCCACAGTGCTTCATTGTGACCGCTCTGGACAGCACTCTCAACTCAGATGCACTGGCCAGGTAGACAGGAAAAGCCCCGCGAACGTTTGAATTTCATTTCCTGTTTGCTCAGCGTGGAGAGCACAGGTGACCACACAGAGCTCATCAGCACAGGTAACCGTGATGGAGTCCCAGGATCGCAAAAGAGCTCCAGCATGGACAGAACGGGAGGTACGGGATCTGCTCGCCATATGGGGAGATGAATCAGTGCTGGCCGAACTCCGAAGCAGTAAACGAAATGGCAAAATATTAGAAAAGGTCTCCAAGGCCATGAAGGACAGAGGCCATAACAGGGATGCACAGCAGTGCCGCGTGAAAATTAAGGAGCTAAGGCAAGCCTACCACAAAGCCAGAGAAGCAAACGGAAGGTCCGGGGCTGAGCCGCAAACATGCCGCTTCTACGCGGAGCTGCATGCCATTCTAGGGGGTGCAGCCACCACTACCCCAACCGTGTGCTATGACTCCCTCACTGGAGAAACACACAGGGAAGAGGGTTCGGAAGAGGAGGATGGAGAAAATGTAGATAGCTCACAGCCGCAAGGAAGCGGAGAAACCGGTTTCCCCAACAGCCAGGATATGTTTGTCACCCTGGACCTGGAACCAGTAACCCCCGAACTCACCGAAGACCCTGAGGGCACACAGGGGACCTCTGGTGAGTGTACCTTTGTAAATATTACACATGGTTTAAAAGCAAGCGTGTTTAATGATTAATGATTAATTTGCCCTGGCAATCGCGGCCAGTACAGCTACTGGAAAAGTCTGTTAACGTGTATGGGGATGGAGCGGAAATCCTCCAGGGACATCTCCAGAAAGCTCTCCTTCATGTACTCCCAAAGCCTTTGCAAAAGGTTTCTGGGGAGGGCTGCCTTATCCTGTCCGCCATGGTAGGACACTTTACCACGCCAGGCCAGTAGCACGTAGTCTGGAATCATTGCATAACAAAGCATGGCAGCGTATGGTCCCGGTGTTTGCTGGCATGCAGACAACATCCATTCCTTATCGCTCTTTGTTATCCTCAGGAGAGTGATATCATTCACGGTCACCTGGTTGAAATGGGGCAATTTTATTAAGGGGACATTCAGAGTTGCCCGTTCCTGCTCTGCTGAACAGAAATATTCCCCGCTGTTAGCCACGCGGTGGGGGGGAGGGGTGAAGTGATCATCCCAGAGAATTGGGTGTGTGGGGGAGGGGAGTTAGTTGTGTTTGTGCTGCATGTTAACACTGAAACCGCAGCCCCTCCTTTTACATTGCAAACCCATTTTAAATGGCCAACCCAATGGGTGCTTGGTATGGGAAATGAGAGCACTACTGTTTGAAACCATTCCCACATGTTAAGAAGGTTAAAAAAGCCAAAAGACTGTGTCTTACCATGGCTGCCTGCAAGCTGAAATCTGTGGCCTGGCACTGCGTGAGTGATCTCTCACACCAAACCGGCAGGCCCTCAATATAAGAGGAAAAATGCGACCTTGTAACGAAAGCACATGTGCTGTGTAATGTGAACAGCAAAATTTAACGTGAAAGAGTGTACCCATTGTTCTCTAAAATGTGTCTTTTTTAACCACCTCTCCCTTCTCTTCCACCAGCTGCAAATGTTTCTCCTTCACAGAGGCTAGTGAAGATTAGAAAGAGAAAGCGTAGGACGCGTGATGACATGTTTACAGAACTACAGATGTCCTCCCACGCTGACAGAGCACAGCAGAATGCGTGGAGGCAGTCAATGACTGATTTCAGAAAAGCACAATATGAACGAGAGGAGAGGTGGCGTGCTGAATCGCGGGATGAACAGAGCAAGTTGCGGGCTGAAGATGATAGGTGGCGTCAGCTTGCACACAGAAGGCAAGAGTCGATGCTCCGGCTGCTGGAGCATCAAACTGATATGCTCCAGCGTATGGTTGAGCTGCAGGGAAGGCAGCAGGAGCAGAGACCGCTGCTACAGCCCCTGTGTAACCAACAGCCCTCCTCCCCAAGTTCTATAGCCTCCTCACCCAGACGCCCAAGAACACGGTGGGGGGGACTCCGGCCACCCAGTTACTCCACCCCAGATGATTGCCCTAGCATCAGAAGGCTGGCCTTCAATAAGAGTTAAAGTTTTAAACTGCAGTGTGTCCTTTTCCTTCCCTCCTCCCCCACCCATCCCGGGCTACCTTTGCAATTATCCCCCTAGTTGTGTGATGAATTAATAAAGAATGCATGAATGTGAAGTAACAATGACTTTATTGCCTCTGCAAGTGGTGCTCGAAGGGGGGAGGGTAGGGGAGGGTGGGGTGGGGTGGTTGGTTTACAGGGAAGTAGAGTTAACCGGGTGGGGGGGGGCGGAGGGTTCATCAAGGAGAAACAAACAGAAGTTTCACACCGTAGCCTGGCCAGTCACAAAACTCGTTTTCAAAGCTTCTCTGATGCGCACCGCGCCCTGCTGTGCTCCTCTAACCGCCCTGGTGTCTGGCTGCGCGTAATCAGCGGCCAGGCGATTTGCCTCAACCTCCCACCCCGCCATAAATGTCTCCCCCTTACTCTCACAGATATTGTGGAGCGCACAGCAAGCAGCAAGAACAATGGGGATATTCTTTTCGCTAAGGTCTGAGCGAGTCAGTAAGCTGCGCCAGCGCGCTTTTAAACGTCCAAATGCACATTCCACCACCATTCGGCACTTGCTCAGCCTGTAGTTGAACAGGTCCTGACTCCTGTCCAGGCTGCCTGTGTACGGCTTCATGAGCCATGGCATTAAGGGGTAGGCTGGGTCCCCAAGGATCACGATAGGCATTTCAACATCCCCAACGGTTATTTTCTGGTCCGGGAAGAAAGTCCCTTCCTCCAGCTTTCGAAACAGACCAGAGTGCCTGAAGACGCGAGCATCATGTACCTTTCCCGGCCATCCCACGTTGATGTTGGTGAAACGTCCCTTGTGATCCACCAGGGCTTGCAGCAGCATTGAAAAGTACCCCTTGCGGTTTATGTGCTTGGTGCTCCGGTGCCAAGATAGGGATATGGGTTCCGTCTATCGCCCCACCACAGTTTGGGAATCCCATTGCAGCAAAGCCATCCACTATGGCCTGCACGTTTCCCAGAGTCACTACCCTTGATATCACCAGGTCTTTCATTGCCCTGGCAACTTGGATCACAGCAGCCCCCACAGTAGATTTGCCCACTCCAAATTGATTCCCGACTGACCGGTAGCTGTCTGGCGTTGCAAGCTTCCACAGGGCTATCGCCACTCGCTTCTCAACTGTGAGGGCTGCTCTCATCCTGGTATTCTGGCGCTTCAGGGCAGGGGAAAGCAAGTCACAAAGTTCCATGAAAGTGCCCTTACGCATGCGAAAGTTTCGCAGCCACTGGGAATCATCCCACACCTGCAGCACGATGCGGTCCCACCAGTCTGTGCTTGTTTCCCGGGCCCAGAATCGGCGTTCCACGGCATGAACCTGCCCCAGGAACACCATGATTTCCACATTGCTGGGGCCTGTGCCTTGTGAGAGGTCTATGTCCATGTCAATTTCCTCATCACTCTCGTGGCCGCGCTGCAATTGCCTCCTCGGCTGGTCCTGGTTTTGCTTTGGCATGTCCTGGCTCTGCATATACTCCAGGACAATGCGCGTGGTGTTCATAGTGCTCATAATTGCCGCGGTGATCTGAGCGGGCTCCATGATCCCAGTGCTAGCTATGGCGTCTGGTCTGAAAAAAGGCGCGAAACTAGTATCTGACGGACCAGGGGAAGGAGGGAGGGAGGGAGGGAGGGGGGGCGAGTGACGACATGGCGTACAGGTACAGGGAATTAAAATCAACAAAGGTGGCTGTGCATCAGGGAGAAACACAAACAACTGTCACACAGAATGCCCCCCCCCAAAGATTGAACTCAAAAGCCTGGGTTTAGCAGGCCGTTGATTTGACGGAGGGAGGGGGAAGCAAATGAATACAGAACAAATCTATTTTTTACATTTTAAGACGACGGTGCAGCATGACTGATAGCCCTCGGCATTTTCTGGGTGCTTGGCAGCAAATACTGGGCGCTTGGCAGTTATAGCCACATTTTTCATGTATGATGATGATGGCCTTCAGGCCTATTGAACGATCTGCTGCTCAGGGAAGACTCTGCTAATGTGCGATGGGCGCTTGGCAGAAAATGGCATACTACGACTGATAGCCATCATCGTCATTGTGAAGGCAGCAGAATATGACTGGGGGGATGGGGGACTGGGGGACATACGGAGTTCCAGCCACTGCTGTACGACGATGACGGTTACCAGTCGTAATAAACCATCTACTGCCAAAAGGCAAAAGGCAAGGGCTGGTGCAATGCAGCCCTACGGCTGCCAGCACCCAGATCGCCAATGAAGGCTACCAGTCATGCTGCACCGTCTACCGCCAAAAGGCAGTTAGCTGCTGCTGCTGTGTAGCAATGCAGTCCCACGTCTGCCGGCACCCAGATGACATATGGTGACGGTGAGCTGAGCTGAGCGGGCTCCATGCTTGCCGTGGTATGTTGTCTGCACAGGTAACCCAGGTAAAAAGGCGCGAATCTATTGTCTGCCGTTGCTCTGACGGAGGGGGAGGGGCCTGACGACATGTACCCAGAACCCCCCGCGACACTGTTTTGCATCATTCGGGCATTGGGATCTCAACCCAGAATTCCAATGGGCGGCGGAGACTGCGGGAACTCTGGGATAGCTACCCATAGTGCAATGCTCCGGAAGTCGACGCTAGCCTCGGTACTGTGGACGCGGTCCGCCGACTAGAGCACTTAGAGCATTTTATGTGGGGACACACACAATCGGCTGTATACAACCGATTTCTATAAAACCGGCTTCTATTAATTCGACCTAATTTCGTAGTGTAGACATACCCTTAGACTTTAAGCTCTTTGAGCTGGGGATTGTAATTTACAGCGCCTTATACAGCACCTTGCACTGCCATGGTTAGAGCCTCTAATCTAAGCACTACTTTAATACACAATCGGCTGTATACAACCGATTTCTATAAAACCGGCTTCTATTAATTCGACCTAATTTCGTAGTGTAGACATACCCTTAGACTTTAAGCTCTTTGAGCTGGGGATTGTAATTTACAGCGCCTTATACAGCACCTTGCACTGCCATGGTTAGAGCCTCTAATCTAAGCACTACTTTAATACAAATTAATAACAGTAGGGCATAGACAAGGGAAGGACACATGGGATTGGATGGGGTCACACAAATACACCTCGCACACACTGCTTAGTGAACAAGCTTTTTTAAATACATTTTAAATGAAAGTTGCAGTTAGATGACTTCCTCTAGGCTTGGCAGCAGGAGGTGGGAGTCTATAGTGGGTGGCTCTGAATGGGGTAAGGGTTGCAGGTGTTGCTTTAACAGAGCTGGATGGCCAGCGAGTGTTATCCTCGGTTTCGAGGGCCGGTTACAATGGGAAAGGGTTGACTATATTTGCAATAAATATAACCCAACGTTTGAAGCATTGGTGGTGATGTAGGGCCTGAGGTAAAGCCCAGTGAAATCAGTGGAATGTTCCCATTGGTTTCTGTGAGCTTTGGGTCAGTCCCACACACCACTGAGCAAGCCAATCACAGCCAGCTATTTAGTCACTGAATTTAAACCAGTGCAACTGATGTGTGTAGGCCTCAGTCCCATGGTATCGCCTCTGCTCCCCGACTGGACAATTCCCAAAGCCACAACGGGCCGTCAAACTGGCCTCCCAAACACTGCTAGCACAAGCCCTTTCGTGAACGTTCCCCCAAGAACTCACCCGGGGGTGCATGTATTTGCATGAGTACTCCCCTGCCAATATACGTTTGCACAAGTATTCCCCTCAAAATACCCACCCACATGCAGATTTGCTGGATGCACGTTCGCACAATTGAACACTATGCCGTCCCTTTCCACAAACACCCTTTCAAACAGAATTTTGCTTGCACGAGTATTTGCAGAAAGCAAGCAATGAGGGCCACAAGCAGCATCAAAAGCCAGTTCCCAGCTCTTATTTGGATGAATACTGGTGAGTTCTTTGCCTGATAGCATCCTCCCTGGTCCCAGGATATGCATACCTTTCTACATGTTTCCATTTGAGTCCTGAGAAACTCTGCCGCTTCCCCCCTGCTGCCCATGAGCCGAGAAGGCTATACGGGGAAATAATTAATACAAACAATGGCTCAGCCTGAATCTGACTCCTCTTTACTAGGGACAGCCAAGACACACAGATGTCGAAATATTATTGAATTCCTTTGGATACATTTGATCTCCTGAGCCGAAGAATGTGGGACATTTCAGCTTATTTTTAAAACACTGAGCTACAAATCAGTAATTCAATTAGCAATAGCACCGTATGATATCACCTCCCAGCTTCAGAATAAGGTGGAGTATTTTACTGGGCTATGAACACAAAAGTGCTGCCTCCAAGTTACATCTATGGTAAAGAAAGTGTCCCGTAAAATCTTTGATGGTTAAAAGTAGGAGATTTGTACAAAACAGAGTTTGCTGAATTCATTGAATTCGCGCATGCGCAGATGGCCCTGCACAAATCCCATTGCACCACTTTGTCTCACTTCAGGCTAATTTGAGGTTGTAAACGGTGCATAAGCCTGATGCTGTCCCTCTGCACAGAGATAAATTTCACCCAATTTAAGCGGCACCTTCACTTCCTTGTACTTTGCTGGCTTTCCACAATGAAAATGGGTCCGTCAATTTCACTTCTGCAGCTAGTCCCTTTCTGGTCAGTTTCACTTTCAGGATCTCAAGCATCATCTCAGCGCTGCAGTGACTAAATTGCCAACAGTGCAGGGCAGAGTTGTTTAAAAAATGTGCTTCCACTGGAATACAAAAAAAAAAAAAAAAAAAAAATTCCCATGGCCTTAGGTTTTGTAAAAGCTGCTTTTCTGGATCAAATGGGAACTGACAGCTTTCCTTTAATGCAACATTAAATCCGAGATTTTAATCTCATCGCACTCAGGAAATTCGGAAGTTGAGCTTCCCACAGAAACCTTAACTCTGCCCCCTTGCGCATATGCTTTACAAAACAAGCTTTCATTCCATTATCACCCAAAATAACATCTATGCAGTTTTACAAAATGCTATAGATATAATCTACATGCATCTAAGGTTACAGAGGAAAGTTCATTTTAAACATAAGACAGAGCAGACAATTAAGGTTATTTAAAAAGTAATATTGGAGACAGGTATGAAGGTAAGCTGATACTTAAATACCATTGGGGCAGTGCCTTCAAAATGACTAGGTAGATTGATTAGATAAACTGATAGACCTCTCGAATGCTTGTTTAACATACCAGGTTCAGCTTCAGAAAAGCAGACTTTGACTCCCTCAGGGAACTGAAGGGCAGGATCCCCTGGGAGGCTAATAGGAGGGGGAAAGGAGTCCAGGAGAGCTGGCTGTATTTTAAAGAAGCCTTATTGAGAGTGCAGGAACAAACCATCCCGATGTGTAGAAAGAATAGTAAATATGGCAGGTGACCAGCTTTGCTTAACAGAGAAATCTTCGGTGAGCTGAAACACAAAAAGGAAGCTTACAAGAAGTGGAAATGTGGACAGATGACTAGGGAGGAGTATAAAAATATTGCTTGAGCATGCAGGGGTGTAGTCAGGAAGGCCAAATCGCACTTGGAGTTGCAGCTAGCAAGGGACGTGAAGGGTAACAAGAAGGGTTTCAACAGGTATGTTAGCAACAAGAAGAAGGTCAGGGAAAGTGTGGGACCTGTTCTGAATGGGGGAGGCAACCTAGTGACAGATGATGTGAAAAAAGCTGAAGTACTCAATGCTTTTTTTGCCTCTGTCTTCACAGGCAAGGTCAGCTCCCAGACTGCTGCACTGGGCAGCACAGTATGGGGAGGAGGTGAGCAGCCCTCAGTGGTGAAAGAACAGGTTAAGGGCACTGGTGAGGCCACATCTGGAGTATTGCGTCCAGTTTTGGTCCTCCCACTACAGAAAGGATGTGGACAAATTGGAGAGAGTCCAGCAGAGGGCAACAAAAATGATTAGGGGGCTGGGGCACATGACTTATGAGGAGCGGCTGAGGGAACTGGGGTTATTTAGTCTGCAGAAGAGAAGAGTGAGGGGGGATTTGATAGCTGCTTTCAACTACCTGAAAGGGGGTTCCAAAGAGGATGGAGCTCGGCTGTTGTCTGTGTTGGCAGATGACAGAAGAAGGAGCAATGGTCTCAAGTTGCAGTGGGGGAGGTATAGGTTGGATATTAGGAAACACTATGTCACTAGGAGGGTGGTGAAGCCCTGGAATGGGTTACCTAGGGAGGTGGTGGAATCTCCTTCCTTAGAGGTTTTTAAGGCCCGGCTTGACAAAGCCCTGGCTGGGATGATTTAGTTGGGGTTGGTCCTGCTTTGAGCAGGGGGTTGGACTAGATGACTGCCTGAGGTCTCTTCCAACCCTGAGATTCTATGATTTTATGATAGTGGCTGAAAGTTGTCACAGTGTGATGGCTGCTCAGTGGTTTCTGCAGAATGAATTTTGCGGGTCTTAGTTCTATTCATACTGCACAAGCGTCTGCAGGACAAAATTTGCTGCCATGTGTAGTTCTCTTTGCATCCAGTCTCAGCAGAGCGGCCCAGAACTACAAGCGCCATGGAGGCACTGAACGCTCCTCTCCAGTCCTTGTGGTGATCCGCTGGCAGCCTGTGTGATGTGACTGCACCTCCACCCAAATCCACGGCGGGTTGAAATGTACCTTGGAACCTTGGTGTGGGAGAGCGGTAGGGCTGCCTGTAGCATCTTCACTGCACAGTTAACCCGGGCCTGAGCACTCAGCTTAGCCTTGCCCAAGTGGGACTGCCCCCACCGCAGCGTGTCTAGGGACCCTTGCCTCTAGGGGCACATCCCCTGGGTCTTTGTGCTGAGATGCGCTGGGATTCTTTCCCGGGCAGTCATATCAGCTACGAGAGAATTGCTCTGTCCTTTGGGGGGAATTGTGGGAAGGCATTGGAGGACTATCTGCACTCACGGGATGTAGCCAGCGTCTGTACTGCACAGTATATGGGTGCCAGCCTGAGCTGAAATGGAGCCTGGGCTCTAACCGGCTCTCCCGGCTAACTAAGCTAGCCCAGCCGTAAAGCCCCTCCAAACCCAGGTCAGAGGTATTTCTGTGTGCCTGGGGGAGGGGCGCTAAATCACCGGTAAGATCCCAAGTTACCTGTGCGGCGAAGACAGACCCCAAAGAGGAATGATTATTTTCTGCCATCAGTGTCGCCACGAACACCCACTTTCAAGCATCCAGTCACTGCCCCGCCAGTGGCAATTCACTGCTCAGGCTACACTATTCCACCTCCCCAACAACTGTTCTGCAGAGCCGGGGTTCTGCAGAGCTCGCAGCGGGGGTGGCACGACCAGATGTGACGGGGGAAGCAGAGGGAAGTTGTTGTTCCAGGGAAAGCATGTTGAGTGAATGTGTGTCACTTATTAGTGTGGTTATTATCGTTAATTAGTGTTACAGTAGGGCCTGAAGGCCGCAGGCAGGGATTGGGGCCCTGTGAAGGCATCCTGCTCACCACTGGTGCGCTTGCTTGTGGCTGGGTCTGGGAATTAGCTTTCACCCCACCTGCTGCCCCATTCTGTCAATCGCTCACACTGAGGGCCCTCTCCTCCTCTGTGATTTGGGGGTGCTCCCTCTTCATGACTCAGCCCTGTAGCCAGGTAAGCATGTAGTCCCCCGTTCTGGGGTAATAAAGTCCCACCGGACAAGCTGTCTGATGCCATCTCATATGATCTTCCGTTCCAAGTCTCTAGGTCCTGTGCCACTTTCCCAGTAGCCAGTAGGGGAACCCAGGACAACCTACTATGTGGGGTTCCAGCCCTGGGACCCAATAACCAGCAGCCAAGCTCTGCATAGCCCCACTCCTTGCTGCTGTTTCCCTGGGATACTTCCTGCTCAGGCTTTCTAGAACTTTCTTCCCTGGCTTGACCTTTCTTTGGGATCCCTTTGGACGTCCTCCTCACCACCTCTCTGCTCCCAGACAGTGACTGCCAGCTCCTTCCCTGCAGCCCCCTTCTGCTCTCAACATCCTGGCTGTGACATTGCAGTCTATATGATTTTTATAAAAACTTGATAATGAGTGAATATAATGTCACTGGAATATGCTTCATGCAAAAGGTCTCTTGTAAGGTATCATTACAAAGCTTATAATCTACTGAGTGTGGTCATCCTATTTGTAGAAATGTACCACTCTTGTATCTGAAACTAGGAATATGAAATATAACTCTGAGGGCCTATTGTAATTATGCAAAGTGTGGGCCATTAATGGTGGTTTGGAATCTTGATGACTCCCATTAACCAGGACAATTGACTGGTTGGCTCTGTCTGCAGGCAGCCTTCCTGTGAGTCAGGCTGGGAGGAATGAAGGCTTGAAGTCTTGCAGTGACATGCGATCATGTCACCTGACCTGGAATCCATCTTTAACCTGGTGTCTTTCCATTGAGAAGGAGGGGGGGGGGGGGAACCAGAGAGGGACAAAGGGTTCCCGCCTTATGCAAAAGATATATAAAGGGGTGGAAACAGAACAAAGGGAGAGAGGAGCCATCATGAAGAATCCCCTAGCTACCACTTGAGCTGAAACAAGAGCTGTACCAGGGGGAAGAATTGTGCCCAGGCCTGGAAGGTGTCCAGTCTGAGAAAAAACTTACTGAAGCATCTCTGAGGGTGAGATTATCTGTATTCAGTTTGATTAGACATAGATTTGCACTTTTTATTTTATTTTGCTTAGTGACTTACTTTGTTCTGTCTGTTACTACTTGGAACCACTTAAATCCTACTTTCTGTATTTACTTATTGATTAACTCATAGTCTGTATTAATACCTGGGGGAGCAAACAGCTGTGCATATCTCTCTGTCAGTGTTAGAGAGGGCGAACAATTTATGAGTTTACCCTGTATACGCTTTATACAGGGTAAAACGGATTTATTTGGGTTTAGACCCCATTGGGAGTTGGGTATCTGAGTGCTAAAGACAAGCACACTTCTGTGAGCTGCTTTCAGGTAAACCTGCAGCTTTGGGGCAAGTAATTCAGACCCTGGGTCTTTGTTGGAGCAGATGCGAGTGTCTGGCTCAGCAAGACAGGGTGCTGGAGTCCTGAGCTGGCAGGGAAGGCAGGGGTAGAAGTAGTCTTGGCACATCGGGTGGCAGCTCCCAAGAGGGTTTCTGTGATCCAACCTGTCACACTGGCTTTATACTAACCAGCCCACTCCTGCCCAGCTGGGCTTCATGTTCAGTTAAGCCTGGCTCTCCCTCCTGGTGCAGCCAGGCGCCATGAGCAGGCTCCAAGGCCCACATTAACCCTTTCCAGGCCTGTGTGGGGTACACACCCTATCACAGGCCCCACTGTGCTGAGCGCTGTCCACACATGCAGTAAAATGACAATCCATGCCCCAGTGAGCCCGGGGAAGGACAAGATCCAACCAGTGGATGACACAGGTAGGGGATAGGGAGGACGGGGTGGATATCAGCAGGCAGCGGGCCATGTTACATGGCAAGGCTCGAAGGTCACTCTGTTGGTGGTTTTATGGATGGAGCTTGTATTGTGCTGTACAAGGGTATCATGGCTGGGCGTGGCAGAGCAAGGTCTTCTCCTCTGGAGGCCTCTGCTGAAAGCTGCTCCCGCCCTGCGGAGTCAGCCTCTGCTCATGACAGGGCCATGCGGCCCTCCAGGCAGGTCACATATCGCACCCTCTGACCCCAGACCATGGTAAACTGGCTTCAGCACAAACATTGTCTGGCAGCTTCACATTGGTTGTCAGGCTCCCAACCCTTGTTTCCTGGGGCCTGCACAGCACCATCCTCGGGGGGGCCCTAGGGGAACCAAGACCCACAGTCGGCTCTGGGTTCCAGCCCAGAGACCACTAGTGAGCAGCTACGGTCTGTCTATTCCTCCCTGGGCTACTTCCTACCCTGGCCTGTCTCTAGGGAGCACTCTTGGGAGCACTCCTCTGCAAATCCCAACAGGAAAGTAGATTAGCTACAGGGAACACAGCAAATGTAAAGGCCCTGTGCCACGTCTACCTGGCCCAAAGGGGCTCTGGGGGCTAGCAGTCTCTCCATAGCCCCTGGCCCCAGCCCAAACTTCCTCAGGAAATCTCTAGGTTTCCTCTGGCCCCAGGCAGGCTTTGTTTCAGGGGTCATCACCAAAGTCCATCCTTTCTCCCAGCCAGCCCCTTACTGAGCTGGGCTTTTCCTCCTCCCTCCAGGCTGGCTCCTCTCACAGGTCAACCCACAGGCTCTCATGAGCTCCTTCTGGCCCAGTGTGGGGTCTGTAGTCCCCATCACAGATACCCAGTCTAGTGTGCAGGTCGCTCCCTTCCCCTGCCATACAGCAGGTTTGCAATTTGCTCTCTGGCAGAGTGACAGCCCATCTCCTAGTTTGCTGCCTCCCAGGGCCGGGTCCTCAGCGGGTATGAGCTGAGGTCACCCCATGGAAGTCACTGGAGCGACAGTGTTTTGCACCACTGCAGAGTCTCGGCTCTTATCATCCAGTCTCCTCCTTGTGGAATGACTACACGTTGGAGTGACTGACTGCAGAGGTGAACTTCTGGAGCATCCCTTGCCGGAAGGACACCATACTCATGCCGGGCTATTTCTAAACCTCCAGCACTCTCTTACAGTATCTTCAAACCAGCAAGACACAGCTGCATTCCACCGGCAGGGCCGGAGGGGAACGGAATCCAATGGTTTCACACCAAACCCTGGTGTAGTTATCCAAAGTGGGAGGGGAGGGAAGCAGCGGAGCGTATTTCGGCTGGGGAAGAAGTCACTTTCCTCCAAAGCTCCAGAATGGCTGGATGGAAAACTCTGGACCAGTGTGTGATATTCTAGGGGAATCTTTCTGTTACCACTATGGGGCTATGGATCAGGCAGGATCTATCTACGTGAGGCACTTCTGGACCCCCATTATCACAGCCTCTGAGCACCGCATCACCTCCACGCTGTTTATACTCACACCCCTGTAGGTTAGGGAAATGCTATTGTCCCCATTTGTCCAATGGAGAACTGAGGCACAGAGAAGGCAAGTAGTATAGCTGGGAATTGAACCTATCCTTCACCCGTCATAGGTTAGCACCTTAATCACTGGACGTGCAAAGGCTGGGGGTGGATCAAGGAGCCTTCAACACCCTAGCACCACCTTTCTAGCTGCCCATGGTGCAAACCTGCTCAATGGGGATAGTGAGGCGGCTGGGACACGGCCCCCTGGCCCCCAGAGGCTGGCTGACCATGCCAGGGAGCATGCCCTGTGCTCCTTTAAGGCAAGCTCTCCCACAGCACGCTGGGCAGCTCCAGGAGGAATTGTGACTCCCTGACGCAGACTGCCCCCTGGTGTTCCCACTGGAGGAGGGTGACTGCCTGCCAGCTCTCCCATGAAGGCTGGGGCTGGAAGTCCTTCATGTTGGGCGAGGACCATGCACAAAGCATTTCACAGAGCCCTAGGAACTCCCCAGACGCAGCGACAAGAATGAGGCCACAAAGCATGAGCTTAAAAGAGAGTCTCCTGGCTGAGCAAAGGCCTGGAGCATTCAGTACATGGCTCAGGATGAAAGCGGCCACACTGGCTTCCTTTTGAAATCCAATCTCTCCCCAGCCTCACATCTCCCTGTGCCTGGGGCTCTTCTCAGCTCCCCCCTCCCCTTTCTTAAGACCCCAACCCAGCCGGTGCTGGTTTCCCCATCGTGTTTCCCCAGGCCCACGGGGTTTCCTTTGAAATGACTGCGTGGGAAACGCAGCTTCTTGGGTCATTTCCCAAACAAAAGCCCAACAAGGAAAATAAAATTAAACCAATGAGAGGCGGAAGCCAAATCACAGCGTCCCTCTGTCCCATCCCAAAATAGGTCAATGGGGCTGCAACTGCCATTTGGAACAAGAATGATGCCTTCCGGCTTCCCTGACCCTGTCCGTAAACTCCCCCCAGGTAGGATCCAGTAGCCCCTAGGTTTCTTTTCTCCCTGTTTCTGCTCACTGAGGCATCGGAGTTCGGGGGGATTGCGTGATCACAAGTTTGGCGTATACACTAATGTGTACACAGCAGTGCTATTCCCTGTCCACCCACCTCCCAGCGTCCCCTCCAATAACATTCCCTCTCTGGTCCCAGCAGCCTCCTGTCCCATCCCTGCTAGGCACTAGCTGTAATACATATAATACATGATTCATAAAGATGATGGTCATATCGCTGTGACCTTATCTTCCTTCCTCACACACCCCCAGTACAGCCAGTTCATCCATCTTAACCAAGGCTGGACTGCAGGGTCCAGGTCTGGTGCCCACCCTTTGAAAAGGGCATTGCACGAACTGCAGAGAATTCAAAGAAGAGCCTCAAGAGTAAATCAAGGACGGGAAAACCAGCCTTACAGTGAGAGTCTAAGGACGCTCAATCTATTTAGCCTATCGACAAGAAGGTTAAGCGGGGGTTTGATCACTCTCTTTAGATGCCTACACCGAGAGAAGATTTCTAATAGCGGCGGAATCTTTAATCTAGCAAAGTTAGACTTGGGATCCAGGGGCTGGAGGCTGAAGCTAGACAAATGCAGACTGGTAATAAGACGCAAATTTTGAATTGTGGGGGTGATCAACCATTAGAACAATCCCCTTATGGGTATGGTGGATTCTTCATCACTTTAAATCGAGACCAGGTGTCTCTGTCCACACACCACAGAACAAAAACACTAACCCAGGAACCTATCCTTGCAACAAAGCCCGATGCCAACTCCGTCCACATATCTATTCAAGGGATACCATCATAGGACCTAATCACATCAGCCACGCCATCAGGGGCTTGTTCACCTGCACATCTACCAATGTGATATATGCCATCATGTGCCAGCAATGCCCCTCTGCCAAGTACATTGGCCAAACCGGACAGTCTCTACGCAAAAGAATAAATGGACACAAATCTGACATTAGGAATCATAACATTCAAAAACCAGTAGGAGAACACTTCAACCTCTCTGGTCACTCAGTAACAGACTTGAAGGTGGCAATTTTGCAACAGAAAAGCTTAAAAAACAGACTCCAACGAGAAACTGCTGAACTTGAATTAATATGCAAATTAGACACCGTCAACTTAGGCTTGAATAGAGACTGGGAATGGCTGAGCCATTACACACATTGAATCTATTTCCTCATGTTAAGTATTCTCACACCTCTTGTCAAACTGTCTGTAATGGGCTATCTTGATTATCACTACAAACGTTTTTTCTCTTAATTAATTAGCCTCTTAGAGTTGGTAGGACAACTCCCACCTTTTCATGTTCTCTGTATGGGTATATATATTTCCTTACTATATGTTCCATTCTATGCATCCGATGAAGTGGGCTGTAGCCCACGAAAGCTTATGCTCAAATAAATTTGTTAGTTTCT
The DNA here is from genome assembly GCF_028017835.1 of Emys orbicularis. NCBI lineage: Eukaryota > Metazoa > Chordata > Testudines > Emydidae > Emys > Emys orbicularis. Next base: position 3,646,183 of record NC_088688.1, on the reverse strand, counting down.
AAAGTGCCACAAGTACTCCTGTTCTTTCTGTCTAAAAGATCTGCTTTAGCTCAACTGCAAGCTGTGGTGATTTCTGGGGGGAAATACTGTTGTTTGTGTTATGCAGGAGGTCAGAGTAGATGATCACGCCAGTCTCTCCTGGCCCTGGAAATCTATTCATCTATGACTCTCAGCTCAGACAAGACATCTCAGGAAGAAAAAGTGAACCCCAGTTTCTTCATGTGGAGCCAGTAGATATGTTTCACAGGGTGCCCTGAAGTTCAGCAAACTGGGGGCTCCTGCTCAGAGCAAAGGGGAAGGAGCTTCCACCTCGAACTGCTCCCTTGCACTCCCTATTCTCACCCTCCAAGCACAAAAGTGCAAATCTGAGAAGGGCGTGCAAATGTCCCAGCTGGCTTCAAGTGCAGAGATGGTTGCAGATTGTCCATCGGATAGGTGGTGCATAGTGGGAGAGGCGATGTCTAAGGTCTGAAGGACCTAAATCATCTGCAGCTTTTAAGGGCAAAACGATCACCTTGAATTGCACCCAGAAAACATATTGATAGCCAGCGCTGCCTTTTGAGCCTGGCTGTGGTTGCACGTGACATCAGAAGCATGGCTAAGTGAATGGATGGCTGTGTTCTGCAGGAGCTGATGTTTCCACATGGACTCCAGCATTAGCCCGCGTGCAGCACGCTGCAGATATTCACTTTTTTTAACTGGGTAACAGTGGTGAGGTCTCCATCCAAGAGGGAAGTTCTCAGCCCTCTGGGTCGCATGCAAATAGGCGGGAAGTGCTCATGGCTACCTGGGACCCAGGAACACCTGTGGATCCAGAAGAAACCCCAGGCTGCCAAATCCAATAACAAAGGTGAATTCTGCCCGACCATGTAAAGTGAGCAGATGTCACCTCTACCAAATCCTCTGCTGTCCCACCAGGAAAGCCTATTTTGATTGAGCTTTGCCCAACCTGCTCTTGCGCAAGTTCTGTTTTTGTTCGTTCACTGGGAAAGGCAAGTCACTAGGCCTCTTCATACAACCAAACAGCATCCAAAGTGCCACTCTATCGTATCTGTATTTACAGTCTCCAAGTCTAACTCCTCTCCCACCCTGAGACAGGGCCCCTTTAGGCCAGGTTCGAGGGTGGTCCACTGGTGAGCAGGTTCTTACACTGCTCTTGCTGTCCATGTTCTGGGGAAGAGAACTTCAGTCTCATGAACTGTCCCATCAGCAGGGCCGGCTCTAGGTTTTTTGCCGCCCCAAGCAAAAAAAATTTTCGCTGCTCCCCACCCCAGCCCTGGGCTCTCACCCCCTCCCACCAGTGCCCTCCCCCTCCCGCACCCCTGCCGCCCCAGGACTGGGCTCTCTCTTCCCCCCCCCCACGCCCCCTGCCGCCCCAGCGCTGGGCTCTCCCCCCATCAATGCTGACTCCGCCCACTCCCCCCTCACCTCCAGCCGGTCCGGTGCTGGCAGGGTTGGGGTAAGCAGTGGGGCTCCCGGGCCGCGCCTCAGCCCAGGGTCCCTCCAGCCAGGGCTCCCGCCTCCAGGACCGGTGGGACCCGGGAAGGCAGAGCCAGGGGACCGCCCCGGCAAGGGGCTGAGTAGCCGGGGCAGGGTAGCCCCAGAAGGAGCGGAGCCCCAGAGAGCGGGACTCGGGTCCCTCACGGCAGCGCCCTGTCCTCTATGGCCCTGCTGCTTCTGGCCGCCCTGCTGCAGCCCCTGAGCGGCTTGGGCCGCTTCGCCCAGCCCCGGCTGTGATGCTGGGGGGCGGCCGCCCTGCGACACCTGCAGGTGGCTCCGTGTGCCCCGCGGGGCGGCCCCCAGCCCGAGTGTCCCCCACTCGGAGTCTGCCCAGCCCAGCCACAAGGTGTGGGTGCTGCTCCCCCATGGCGCGAACCGCAGCAGCCCCAGGACGCCCCCACGCACGACGCGCTGCTGCTGCCAGGGCCGGCTCTAGGCTTTTGCCGCCCGAAGCAAAAAAAAAAAAAAAGATGGCCGGAATGCCGCCCCTGAAAATGTGCCGCCCCAAGCACGTGCTTGGTTTGCTGGTGCCTACAGCCGGCCCTGCCCATCAGCAGTACCTAATTCACTTTAAGCCAGGGGTAGGCAACCTATGGCACGCGTGCCAAAGGGGGCACACGAGCTGATTTTCAGTGGCACTCACACTGCCCGGGTCCTGGCCACCGGTCCGGGGGGCTCTGCATTTTAATTTAATTTTAAATGAAGCTTCTTAAACATTTTAAAAACCTTATTTACTTTACATACAACAATAGTTTAGTCATATATTATAGACTTATAGAAAGAGACCTTCTAACAACGTTAAAATGTATTACTGGCACGCGAAACCTTCAATCAGAGTGAATAAATGAAGACTCGGCACACCACTTCTGAAAGGTTGCCGACCCCTGCTTTAAGCCCTTCGCTCCTGGGTAGAGTTGGGTGGGAAATGATTTTCCTGGCTCTCAAATACTTTTGAGTGTTTCAGGTTTTCTCCCGCCTCGCACTGGGACAAAAAGGCAAAATCTCGAAAATTTTTGCAAACCAAAAAACACCCTGTGACGGTGCGGGACTCACCCCTGCGTCGCCTCCTGCTGGTCGTCTCAGGGAATTCGCGTTTCCAGCCTCCGGAGCGCCCTCTGCAGGCCGGTGTCCCGCTGCCGCTGGCCCCCGTGTCCCTCCCAGGACCCGGTGCCCCTTGTCTTTGGGGTGCTGCCCCCTGGCAATACCCCCACAGTCTCAGGGTCTCCCCACTCAAGGGAACCCCCGACCCTCTATCCCCACCTTGCCTCAGTCATGGGCTACTGCCAGTCACCATCTAGCCCCCACTCACTGGGGCAGACTGCAGTGTAAAAGCCACTCATCATAGGCAAGGGGGGTTTGGACCTGCTGCCTCTGCCTACCCAGGGGCTGCCCCCTGCAACCCCAGTACCTAATTGACCTTCCACTAGGCCGCAGCCTGGGGGGTTTCCAGGCCGGAGCTCCCCAGCTCCCGTGGCCTTCCCCCAGCCCTGCTCCACTGCAGGTACCTTCTCTCAGCTCCCTGCAGCCAGGTCCCTCCCTCTCAAAGCTAGAGAGAGTCTGTCTCTGGCTTCTGGCCCCAGCCCTCTTACAAGGGCCAGCTGGGCCCTCATTAAGCCAGCCTCGGCCTGATTGGGGCGTGGCCTCCGGCTGAGGCTGCTTTCCCCAATCAGCCCAGCTTTTTCTTCCCTGCCACAGCCCTCTCCCCGGGCTGTTTTAAGCCTTTTAAGGCAGGAGCGGGTGACCACCCAGCTACACACCCCAAACAAACCAACAAACAAAATCGGGTCCAGGTTGCTCAAAACAGTTCATGGCGAGAATTTTGAAACATTTTTCCAACTTTTTTCTTTAAGTCAGGACATTTGTTGACTCTGAACCTGTTTTGTGCCCTGCATCGGTGCTGGCAGATGGGAATTATTCGATGAAAACTTAGTTTGTGGAAAAATTCCCACCCAGCTCTGCTCCTGGATTCCTTGTGCACATGTGCAAAACACGCACCATGTTGGAGACGCTTAGGGGATGTCCACTCTGTGGCGGCCCTGGGGCAGCTGACCTGGGCTCGGGCTAAGGGGCTGTTTAACTGTGGTGTCGATGTTCAGGCTCGGGCGACAGCCTGCGCTCTAGGAGCCTCCCACTCAGCCCGAACAGCTACACTGCAATTTTTAGCCCTGTAGCCCCAGCCCGAGTCAAATGATCTGGACTCTGAGAGTCAGTGCCATGGGGGTTTTATTGCCATGAAGGCGTACTTTTTGTGTTGCACACACACATAGTGAGGAAAAGACACTGTGGCACAGAACTCCCTATCTGCATAGGCAGGAAACAGAGGGGAAGTGACTTGCTGAAGGTCCCACGGAAGGTCAGTGGGAGAAGAACCCAGACTGCCAGCGTTCCACTGGGCCTGGCTCAAGCGTCTCTCCCCTCACCCTGTCCGCAGCCACTAGTGTCTCTGCTATAAAGAAAAAGGCTGCCGGGGCTTGCGCCTTCTGCGGGGTGGAGGTGGGTTTGTACCAGAGATAAAAGAGCACAAATACCCATCAGTGCCATTTACCGGGTAATCCGAGCGAGGAGAAGAAGCTAAACACCATTAATACCTGAAGAGTGGGGGGAAAGGGACTAAAAGGATGAACAGCAATAAAAAGTCCATTAGATAATCCACCGTCCCCAGCCCGGGCTTTTAAGTGCTTTATTTACCTCTGGTGCACTTGTGGCACCGCTCGGGGTTGGGCCTGAGCGTCCTAATGCATGCGAGCAGCAGGCTGACTTCATTCAGCCATTCAATTAACGCCAGAAAGGACCCACTCCGGAGGCCGCACGCATCGCCACGGCGATGGCGTATTTAGAGAGAGCGATTCAGGAGGCCGTTAGCATAATCAGAATGGATGAACCTACCTCGGGGAGAAGAGACACGGCTTTTAATAGACCCGTAAGTGCAAGCGTGATGAATATTTATCGCGCTCTTCCTTTCAGAGGGGGCGCAATGAACTATTCCGCCAGAGCTGGGCCAGGCGGGGTGGGGACGTGGCGGGAAGCTGGGCTGCTGGCTGAACAGAAGGGCACTGGGCTGACAGAGCAGCCGGGACTGCTGTCTATATCCCCTCGTGCTTAGAGCTTGGAGTGCAAAGCCCACCAATGCGAACCCTAAGGAGGGGAAGGCAGGGCTTGAGTGAGCAGTAATGCCAGTCCCAGCCTTGGGCGGGGGGCAGGCGGGGCTCGGGCGAGCAGCACTACCAGAGCCGCAAGGGGAGGGGGGCTTGGGCAAGGGTCTTGGGCCAGCACCATGTGAGGAGTGGGAGCTCGGGCCAGACCCTCACGGTGTCCTGTTTTCCTTTGGGAAATACGGTCACCCCAGTTATATCTTGGCTGCGTCAGTGACCTTAAGCTAGTCCGTGTGCCTCCTCTGTTTCTCCTCCCACCTCTTGTGTATTTCGGGATGATCTACAGACGAATAGGCACTGACAGCTAAAGCAACCAAAGCTATTTTTATTCCAAAATATCAGCGTCTACACGCAGACCTGCGCCGAAATAACTAAATCCTTTTGAATTCACGCCTTTTGTTACTTCGCTGCAAGTTTGTGTCTAGACCAGGCCTAGAGTGTGAATTTTTCGATTAGGGCTTTTACTGTACAACATGTATGTACAGCACCTAGCGCCACGGGACCCTGATCTCACCTGTGGCCTGCAGGGATCATTATAAGAATAACTGCCTCCTGCTAACCACAGCCTGCCCGGTTCCACTCTCAGCCAACAAGGGAACTTTGAACGCCAGCCGCAGTCTAATCTGCTCTTAAAAATCTCCAATGATGGAGATTCCACAATCTCCCTAGGCAATTTATTCCACCTTAACCACCCTGACAGTTAGGAAGTTTTTCTTAATGTCCAACCTAAACCTCCCTTGCTGCAATTTAAGCCCATTGCTTCTTGTCCTATCCTGAGAGGTTAAAGAGGACAATTGTTCTCCCTCCTCCTTGTAACAACCTTTTATGTATTTCCTCTCTCTATATATGTCTGAGTTTATATATGTATATTTGTGTGTGTGTGTGTGTGTATATATATATATATATATATATATATATATATATAATTTTTTACTTTCATTACTAGAAATGTCAGCTTGTGCAACACCCCCTATGTTGTTTCCTAATATCCTTGACCTTTCATAAGCAAGATAGATGGCTTGACAGCTAGCACTGCTGAAAAGCCCAAGGAAATCCTAGCTGGATTAAAGTTTTAGTCCATTTCATTTTCATCCACTGCTTACAGTGAAGCTGTACGTGGATATCAGACTAAAGACAGCAATTTGGGAGGCAATTTTCTTGAATTGCAGGTACAGCAGGATACAGGGAAAGGTAGCGGCAGGATCAGGCAGTTAGATATGGCATAAACATTTGAGCGGCTGGAAAGATGTATTGGTTTTTCTTTCATTCGCTTTTCTTTGTTCTTTTTTTAAATCATCCGTAATGAGAAAAAAAAAAAAAGGGCAGCACAAGATTTCACCTCGCCCAACAAAGGGCTACGTTACCGGCCTCTCCTCCTTTTGGATCAAAGCCTGTTCCCCCCGATGAAAGATAAACATCTCACCATGGCATCTGCTGGTTAATATTCAGGGACTCTGCCACCACAGTTGTCTCCATCTCACCATGGTTTGGAAGCCCCATCTCTTGAGAGATTTAATAGACCGGACAAAGCACTAGCCCGGAGGGCTCCACTCTCTGCCCCACTTGCTGAAGTTATGGGGCCCACGTGGCAATGTCTGAATCTGCAGAACTGACGGTCTGGTGTGGGGGGAGGGGGACAGTACCTTTCTAGCCCTCATGGTTGTGAAAAAAAAACACCGGGGCCAAGATTTTCCAAAAGTGGCTATTGATTTTGGGGGGCTCTCCACTTTTGGGTGCCCAGCACACATTAAAGGGGAACCTCTGGACATCAGAACCCTCTGAGGTGTCTTAGTGTGGGCAACCAGACACTGAGGGTACGTCTACACTGAGATAAAAAAGCCTAGCTCAGGTGTGTCTGGCCAGTGGCTTGGGCTGCAGGACTGTAGATGTTTGGGCATGGGCTGGAGGCCAGGTTCTGGGACCCTCCCCCTCACGCGGTCTCAGAGACCAGGATCTGGCCCAAGCCTGAATAATTTTATATTCCCGCAGTCCGAGTCCCACAAGCCCAAGTCAGCTGACCCGTGCCAGCCATGGGTCTTTTATTGCAGAGTAGATGTACCTGGAGTAGAAGTTCCAAAGGCAGTATTTACTAGGGCTGGTTGAAAAAGTTCATATAAAATATATACCCATCGGACAACAAGGTTTAATCAAAATTGAAATTGGTTTCATGCTGCATCAGGTTGACATTAATTTCTACATCATCACAGGAATCCCATGACGCACCACAAAGGCTCAGCTGCACGGATAGACGCAGTATGTCATGGGAGACTCAGAATGGCTGAGGAATTGAGTCCATAGGTGAGACTGGGGGCATGAACGACCCAGAACCATGACCCCCAGGGGGCTGTATAGCAGCAAAGCTGACACAGAGATTACCAATGACCCAACTTGAAACGTTTCAGAGACGAATCTTTTCAACGTGTCTGAACTGAATTTTTCAGAATTTTTCATTGCATGGAAAGTTTCCATATTTTGAGTTGTCGTTCCAGTTTTGTGGGGGAAAAAACAGATGTCAAAATATTGGAAGTTCCCCTGGGACATTTTCCGATCAGCTCTGCTAGTCCCTTTTGGAAATCTTGGCCATTGAAAATGTGACCCAAGCTGAAACCGATGCCTGGGCCCTGAGAGCTGTGAATTTCCTGGCCCCATATTAGCCTCCTTGGGGTGCTAATTTCAGTGACTAATGGAGATATTTCAGATGCTGGCGTGAACGATGTAATTGCTGAACCTTTTTGTGAGTAGACTAGGGGGAGGGGGCTGGGAGCGAAGCCCGGGCGGGGAGCTGGACGTCAGCTTGGAAAAGAGGAGACTAAGGGGGGATATGATAGAGGTCTATAAAATCATGAGTGATGTGGAGAAAGTGAATAAGGAAAAGTTATTTACTTGTTCCCATAATATAAGAACTAGGGGCCACCAAATGAAATTAATGGGCAGCAGGTTTAAAACAAATAAAAGGAAGTTCTTCTTCACACAGCGCACAGTCAACCTGTGGAACTCCTTGCCTGAGGGGGTTGTGAAGGCTAGGATTATAACAGGGTTTAAAAGAGAACTGGATAAATTCATGGAGGTTAAGTCCATTAATGGCTATTAGCCAGGATGGGTAAGGAATGGTGTCCTTAATCTCTGTTTGTCAGAGGGTGGCGATGGATGGCAGGAGAGAGATCACTTGATCATTGCCTGTTAGGTTCACTCCCTCTGGAGCACCTGGCATTGGCCACTGTCGGTAGACAGATACTGGGCTAGATGGACCTTTGGTCTGACCCAGTACGGCCGTTCTTATGTTCTTATGTCACCAGAGGGAGGGACATGCAGAAGAGGAGAAGAGAGACGTGGGGACAGGGAATGGGGAGAGAACGGAAGAAGGGGAAGGCAAAGAGGCAAAGGGCAGGAATTGCACTGGTGAGCGGTTCATCGATGTTGAGGCCAGAGGGGACAATTGTGGCCATCTCGTCTGGCCTCCTGTAGAACAGAGGCCAGAGAACCTCACGTGGGCGTTTTGCATCAACCCTGATAACTTGGGGCTGAGCTATGATTCATTCTTATCCTTATTTGCATTCCGGCAGCAGGGCCCCATTGCTCTGTACAAACATATCGCAAAGCGACAGTCCCTGCCCTGAACACTACAGACCACAGGTGGATAAAACAGACAACGGGAGTGCAGGGAAACTGGGCGACACTACAGGCAATCAGCGGTCGCCGCACCCCAGCTGCCTGCAGCATATCTTTTAGAAAGACGTCAGATCTTGTTTGGAAGCTCCCAGGCGGTGGAGAATCTGCCACGTCCCTTGCTGCTCATCCGTTCCAGTGGTTAATTACCCTCACTGCTGAAAAAATCTGTGCCATGTTTCCAGTTTGGACACTGATGACTTCAGCTCCCCGCCACGGGATCTTGTCACACCTTTGCCGGCTTGATGAAAGAGCGCTCTAAGATGCTCTTAGCGTGAGGCTAAGGATGCAGATGATTTCCACCCTACCAAGGGGGAGGTTCTCCCCTCAGACAGAGCATTTACGCACCATTTTAGATCGACGCAAGCCCTCCAAACAGGGCTTAAGCCGTGCCTCTGTCTGTGTCGGTCCCTCTGCGAGAGGAGATCCCCGCCTTGAGAAACAGCCCCATATTTTGCTGGAAATGTGACCAAGATGAGGCAGCACATCCTATTTTAGAAACCCTGAATCTCAGTCTGAGCCAAGACATGTCAGTTTCCTTAACAGCCTGGAGAGTTTGGTCCCTGGCCAAAGATTTTGTCTGCCCTGATGGAATTGGCATCCTCCAGGGTTTTTTAAAAGCCAAAGCCAGGACATATTTTAAAAGTCCCAAGTGGCAGGAATAAACCCAGCAGCAACGGGCTGCTTTGCCTCTTCTGCGACGTCCAATTAAAGGCAGAGGCATGGCTTAACGAGAAATTGGTCTTAGGGTTATCCTTCCCCTCATATCAGTGCAGAGAGATTTTACATACAGAACTCCCCTGGGGGCTGCAGAAACAGAATCGCTTGTTTTCTCCTCACCCTTCGCTCCCTGGATGGCCGAGGGCTTGTTGAGATAAGAGATTTTTGCACCAGTCTAAGCCTCCCCAGTGTTGATGAACTGCGCCCGTTTAAAGTGAGGCTAGAATCAATATAACTTACTCTGCCTCCAAACTCACTTTACTCCAGCGCCGTACGTCGACACTGGATGTTTGCACTACTGTGGCTACATTGGTGCAGAAGTCCCTAATGCGAACAAACTCTTACACTAAAACCGGATGCGATCAATCATGGACAAAATCCAGCGTGTTTTATTTACAGCCATGGGCTGGCCAGCTGACCCAGTATCTCCACAGGAGAGTGATATTGGTGGTGGAACCAGCCCCCTGCACCCGGAGTAACTCAGCCTGGCCTCTCTGGCCTCCTGCAGTAACTTAGCCAACTCTCCCTGGACTGATGCCTGAGACTCAGGTGCTGTCACTGCAGCTGATGGAAAACAACAAAGCGCTGTGCAATGCTCTTTCAGTGACTGATATCCCAATGAATGACAGGGCAATTACACCATTTATCCAGAGTGTCTCGCGCTCGGGCAGAAAGAGCTACAGCTCCGAAATGAAACTGAGCGGAGAATGAGCAAAGAAACACATATGCAGTCAGCAGGCATCCTCAGCCAGTGTACAGACATGCACAGACAATACACACATAGCATTGTTCTACACAAACGACATCCATGCATAATCCATATAGCTATGCACACATTCCACACATGCAAACACACACAGCCAGCATGCCTCTTCACACTGTACACACACAGGTACATTCCTACACATGAAACACTCATGCAAGCAGAACAAACACACTGTCAATTAACAGGCACCCCCCTATGGTATGCATATATCTAAAACCTATATACTCACACGCAAACACAACACCAGCACGCAGCCTTACATAATACACACACACATACACAGCCACACACACAAACATAACATGCAACATTGCCCCAACATGCTCACATATAACTAAGTCTAAGCAGGGCCGGCTCCAGGCACCAGCTTGTCAAGCAGGTGCTTGGGGCAGCCACTCCGGAGAGGGGCGGCACGTCCAGCTATTCGGCGGCAATTCGGCGGACGGTCCATCAATCCGGCTCGGAGCGAAGGACCTCCCGCCGAATTGCTGCCGCAGATCGCGATTGCGATCGCAGCTTTTTTTTTTTTTTTTTTTTGGCTGCTTGGGGTGGCCAAAACCCTGGAACCGGCCCTGAGTCTAAGGGCCAGGTTCAGCAATCTAAATGTGCCCTACACACCCATAAGTGTGGGACTGAGTTGGAATCTGCTAGGGGGTAGGTAGGTATTTGTGTGCACCCCTGTGACACAGCAAAATAACAACATGAGGCCATGGACCAGTGGCCAACACAAGGGGGTTGGAGTCTGCAGTTGGAAATGCCTTACATGCATCTTTAACAGTGTTTGAAAACCCCCCTCAAAGTTGAATGTTAAAGTTGCTAAGTGAGAACTGAGAAGGCAGGAAATAGTAAAGTGAAGGATGCCCGTGTCACCTTAATTCTGTCCCCTTGTCAGTATTGTCTGGCTTAGAAAGCAGGATACAATTTTCAAAACTGCATATATGATTGAGGAACTTAAGTCTTCCAGGGCATTTTTGAAAGTTTTACCCTCAGTCTTTAATGACACCACCGCGGGCTATTTTTTTCTGGCGGACCCTGCCTCAAACAGTGCCCATATTGGCTGGTGTGCAGTGAGCAAGGCAGCTGCTCAATATTCACCTTTATCCTCACTGGCCAATGAGTGGAGCCATGCAGCATCCAACCTGCATGCTGCATACACCCAGCAGCCTGATTGTCAGATATCGGCAGCAATCCCAACAGCTGCTGGCTTCAGTTCAGGCCATTTACTCAGGTGCCTAAATATGTAGGTAGGTGTCTTGCTTTAGGCACTCAAGTTTGCAAAGGTTGGTCTACAGAAACCTCCGTCACCACCTAACTGCAGCCTTGGCAAAGAGCTCATGGGCTGAATGGGATAGAGAGAGACCAAAGTCCCTTCTTCATCCCTAGATAACGTTTGCTTAATTAGTCTTCACGAAAGCCTTGTGAGGTAGGTAATGCTTGTTGATCTGATCCCAGATTCTGATCTCTGCAACTCTGGTGTCAATCCAGAGCAACTCCCTTGACTTCGGTGCGGTTATTACACTGGACTAACTGAGATCAGCATCTGGTCTGTGAAGTTCCACGTGAGCCTTAAGTGTTCTTTTTAGAGACGGCATCTCCAGGTTAGGGGCTGAGACCTTTTGGTGGGACAAGGTGTGCGAGGAAAGTCTACCTGTGCAGCGGCATTCTGTGAAGAACCAGAGGCTCTGATCCTGCTCTCTCCCCGCCCCCCCCCCCCCGGCTGTCAATCTGTCATCGCTCACCAGCACTGGAGTCAATCACAAAAATTTCAGAAGAAGAAAACCCGCCAGGGAAAACAAATCAATGTTTTCCAAAGGAAAAGGTGCTGAGCAAAGCAGTGTTAGTTCCCAGCGTCTAACAAGGTGTCACAGGCAATGGAGGGCTTTGAGAAAAATGGTAACAGAATAACTCTGAAAATCTGGCACTTGGTAGCGATCTGTCTGTGTGTGGGGGGGGGGGGGGAGAAGCATCCTAAGGCTGGGAGATGAGGTTAGCATTCCCCAAAGGCAAGGTCTGTTCTGTGGCACAGACGGGAGCGGACAGGCTGCGCAGGATGCTCAACGATGCCATCCCATTCCTGGATCCCGTTAGCCCATGCTCTGGGGTGATTTTAAATGATCATTTTTGTCTGGTGCTGTTACATTGGCTCATTACAATACCAGGAGCCAGTCCAGCTGCATTGTGGCACCATGATGGGGCCAGCTGTGGACCTCTGAGCATTCCCAGTAAGTGTGCCCTTGCCTCCTCCTGGTTCCCAATGCAGGGTGCATTCCCAGGGCAAAGAGGGCATGGGCAGGCCTACCCCTCAGTGACACCTAGTGCTATAAAAAGTCCTTCATGCTGCTCTTACAAGCTGCCTTTGTCTTGCACAGAGTCCCACAGGGCATGGCTCTTCAGGTGAGCTAAGGTAAGGTTAAATGTATGGAACTCGCCTACATAAACCCGTTGGGTAGAAAACCAAAGGTCTACAAGCAGGACCTGCTTCAGGGTTTCAGTGCAACTTTGCAGATAGGTTGGGGGATCTTTACGAAGCCCCCCAGGAGATAGGAAAAGTCACCTGAGGAGGAAGTTCTGTTGCTAGGACACTGTCGCCTAAGTGTCATGCTAATGTCTCCTCTGATCAAACAGTAAAAGGGTTAAGAAGTGACGGGGATGTCAGCGGTTTCAATGTGTTTGTGTCGACCAGAAGCCAAGTGCCCCCACACCGGAAAAGGCAGACACACAGGGACTTACCGACAAAGTGATGCAATACAAGGGCGCACAACTACAGTGTGATCGAGTGGGGTTCAGGAAACCTGGGTTCCATTCCCAGGGACTGCTGCGTTCCCGTCTCATTGCCTCTGCTTCTCCTCCCATCCTTTGTCTGGCTCATCTATTTAGCCTGTACTGTGTCTTGTTATGTCTGCAGACAACACAATGGGGCCTCTTTCGCGGCTGGGGCCTCCTGACCCTGCCACAAACAAAGACATTTTCTTAAAAAGCTCTAGAGCTAAGGTACAATTGCTCCAGCTGGAGGGATCAGTCCGTGGTTGGTTCACAAATAATTGCTACAGATAACAGCCTCTGTCACACAGACATTGTGTCCTGGACACTGCTGCTGAAAGAACTTTGACCGGCTGGTGAAGAAGAACAGACAAGACTTCATGTTGCTTTCCACGGACATCTGTAGCCAGAGTGGGAAACCCTGATGTATTTAGAAGGGAAACGACAGAACCAGAAGCAACTGAGGTTCAAGCTGTGTGGCAGGAGGTTTGAACACACAAAGGGGGCAGGCTATGGAAGCGATATTGGGAAGTGGGTTGCTGAGGGGATCTCAACCAGCTGATGTCTTGAGCTGTTGCACAGGGTGTCTGCACATAGATGAACTTCACCATAATAGGTTTCAGAGTGGTAGCCGTGCTAGTCTGTATCAGCAAAAAGAACGAGGAGTCCTTGTGGCACCTTAGAGACTAACAAATTTATTTGGGCATAAGCTTTTGTGGGCTAAAACTCACTGGCTACAAATATGAAACCACAAAGACTCTCTGGTTTCTCACTGGGTGGGGACAAGGTGATACATGGGGCGCACCTTTGGGCTACCTCTTTGTCGGAAGTGAGGATTTTATTCTGATTGGTCATCCTAAAGGAGACCTAGTCAATGGAGGTGCCTAGCAGATCGGACTGGAACAGGCCTGCTGCGTTCATGGGAGAAAGACCCAATCCTGAGCTGGACTCCTGAAGGGTCAGGGAGCATCAGCTGGGTCGGAATGTCAAAAGAACTCTGCACTGACCTTCCTCTGCTCCCGGGGACATCAATGGGAGTTTTAGTGCTGCCTTCGATGGTGGCAAATTTGGGCCAGCAATAAATGCATTTGAAACTTCCCCACTCCAGCAGGACCTGTGTCTCTGTGGGGCACCTTTACCTGGTTCCTGTCTCCTTTCCCTGCTAGTGAATCCAGGAGAAAGGCTTTTCTTGTCGCCATCACCTTCCTTGCCTGTGTTCGCAGCACCCGAGGGGGTGAGCTGTATCTAAAGCGTTGGCTGAGCAAAGATCTGGTGATAAGTAACATAGATGCCTTCCCTCAGGGGATGATTTAGTTAATCGCTCCCTGAGTCAGGGGAGATAACCTATACGGAGATCAATTCGGATGTGCTTTAAAACCGTCACCGGGGGCCAAGCATGTCCTGCCTACGCTTACGTGAGAAATTCCACTCAGGGTATCGACGAGCAACTTGTGAAATTGTAGTGAGCGGCCGAGATTGTGGCGTGCCGTCCTTTCTCTGAGGGCGGTCACTGGAGGGATAACTGGAGATTTCCCCCGGGACCCTTTTTGTGCTGCCAGGATAGTTATGGGTGATGGTTATTATTTATTATTTGCACCATGGTAGCATACAGAGACCTCAGTCGGGGCCCAGGGCTCCATTGTGCCAGGCACACTCACACGTAAGAAAACAGGCAGTCCCTGCCCCAGACAGTTTACAGTCTGAGTGTCTGATCAGAGATAACAGGTGGACACAACACTGTAGAGGTGGAATTACCATTGGAGCATCCCCGCATGGCTGGGCGTGGCATTGCAGGCTGTCCCTAAGTGACAGTCACTCCAGCCTTGAAATAATCTGCCTCTTCTTGCGACTCAGTCCCCCGGCCACATCAGTTTTAGTCCCACCCTTTCCAGGGCAATCGACAGTCCAACAAACAATAGCCCCATGGCCTCAAGCTGAGTCTTTGACCCAAATCCTGACTCACTGGTCCTTCTATGCTGGTTCCTGGGGTCTTTGTACCACCTGTTCCAGTGGGCCAGCAACGAACCCATCGAATTTCACCCACTTACACCTTTATTGAACCCAATAACTTGTGTTTGATTAAAGCCTCTCTTCCAGAAAGGTGTCCACTCTTATTTGAAAGCACCAAGAGATGGTGAACCCTTGGTAGTTTGTTCATTGGTAAGAGTAAGGTCCTATTTTGAGGCGCTTCTGATTAAAAGGAATGGTCCAAGTCCCTTTCCCAGATGTAAGTTGTCTTATCTATTGTGATGAGTTTGATCAGGTTAGGTTGGTTTTGGAAATCCAGATTTTCATCACATTGACATCGTTGTTGAGTTCACGTTAAATTCCTAATTGCTGTCTGATATGACTTTGTTTTCCTGTACAGTATTCCATTAGCTGCTGGCAGAAGGGGAAATGAATACAATTTAATAAAAGCCAGAAGTCTTGAAGGAGTCTTTCACTATGGGCTTGCCTACACTAGAAAGTTGTAGTGCTTCAACAATACCAGTATCATTGAAATGATACAACCCATATAGGGTGGACACAGTTATATGCTATAAAGGTCCTTTAGACCGGCATAGCTATTCCCATGTGGGAAGGGGAGTAAGTATACGTATATATCTCACCTTTATTCTGGTATAACTGTGTCCACACTAAGGGCAGGTCTACACTACCCACCTGAATCGGCGGGTAGAAATCGATCTCTCGGGGATCGAATTATCGCGTCTCGTCGGGACGCGACAATCGATCCCCGAATCGACGCTTCTACTCCACCAGCGGAGGTAGGAGTAAGCGCCGTCGACGGGGGAGCCGCGGAGGTCGATTTGCCGCTGTCCTCACAGCGGGGTAAGTTGGCTCCGATACGTCGAATTCAGCTACGCTATTCGCGTAGCTGAATTTGCGTATCTTAAATCGACCCCCCCCCCCCGTAGTGAGGACGTAGCCTAAGACTTTTATTGGTATAACTGTATTAGTAAAAAATCATACATAGTTATACCAGAAAAACCTTGAAGCATTCACCAGGCCTAAGCAATAGAAATCCTGTGAATTCATGAGAAGGCTTGCCATGGATGAAATACCCTTGGAAGCGGTGTTTTCTAAAGTGCTCATTGGGGGCTGTTGATGTTGATGTAGGAGCAGAGTTGACAATCCCACCTTGTGTCTTTACGCTATAGTTCTCACAGCTGGCACCTGCCAAGGTCTTGCAGCTTGTGGGCACCATGCTGTACAATTGTGGATGTGTTTATTTTTTTTTGTCTAACATGTTTTTTGGTGCCCAGGAGGTGGGTGGGGAGGCTATGGAGTGACAGTCACCCCCGTGCAGAGTTGCCTGCACAAGGCCTCGGCACCACTTAATCCCTCAAAATACATCTTAAGAGGGACTTTGGTGGTCTGTTTTCTCTGCACACGAATGAATTTCATGCATAGTTTATGAGGGAGACAAGATAGGTGAGATAATATCTTTGTTGGACCAACCTCTGTTGGTGGAAGGGACAAGCTTTTGAGCTTCACAGATCTGTTTCTAAGATCTGGAGAAGGTAACAGGGTGTCTGAACTAAATACAAGGTGGGACAGATTGTTAAGTGTAAGGTGTTCACATATGCTGCAGGAGACCACTTGATATGAAGTGGGCAATTAAGGATTAGCAGGAAGAAGGCTGTGTCAAGAATGGTTGTAATAAGCCATAAAACCAGAGACTCTAAAACTTTAACAACTTTCCCCAAAGGTCCCTATACACCAACATCCCTCACCAGGACAGCATCACTGCCTGCCTCCAATACCTATAAGATAGTGTACCATGCTCAGACATCCACCCCAAACACTTTGCCAAACTCATCCATTTCATCCTCACCCACAACAACTTCACATTTAACATCACTTTGTTCAAGCCATGGGAACTAGGAGGGCTCCCCAATCTGCCAACCTCTTCATAAGCCACGTTGAGGGAAAATGTCTGGACAATTGCACCCCTACACCAATGATATTCCTGAGATACATCAATGACATTTTCATCCTTTGGACAGACGACCTAAACTCCCTCCTAGATTTCCACCACAACTTCAACCACCACCACCCATCCATACATCAAACACTCTAGGAAACGCCCACACCAGCATCAACTGCCTGGACACCACGACTGGCTTCAACAATGGAACCCTATAGACAACTGTATACCAGAAACCCACAGATCGTCACACCTACCTCCACAGATCCAGTAACCGCCCCAGACACACCAAGAAATCTGTTTTCTACAGCCAGGCACTCAGATACCACAGAATGTGCTCCAAGGAGAAAGTCCAGGATACACATCTTAACACACTCAAAAGTGCTTTCACCGAACAAGGACGCTCCATCAGAGAAGTAGATCACGTCATGGAACAGACCACCCAAATACCCCAGGAGAACCTGCTTCAATACAGAAAAAAATCCTCCAACTGCACACCCGCACCTACCACCCTGCACTGGAACTCACATGGGGTATCATCAAACAATTACTTACAGCCCATTCTTGATGAGGACCACATCCTGAAAGAAATCTTTCCCAACCCCTCTCTTCCTGCCTTCAAACAACTCCCCAACCTCACCAAGTTCTTAATCAGAAGCAAGCTCCCCTCAGAGCAGGACATGCTAACCCAAAGCAGCACCAGCTCCTGATAGGACAACAGATGCAAAACCTCTAGTTGTATCTCCACTGCTACAATGATCAGTACCACCCACAACACACCTTTCAAGATCCATGGGTCCTACACATGCCTATCACAACAGGTGGCGTTCCTCACCCAGTACATCAAATACCCCAACAATAACTATGTGGGTGAAAACAGACAACCACTACGCTCTCAAATGAAGTCACACAGAAAAAGGATAAAAGACAAAAACAACATGTCGCTTGTGGGCGAACACTTTTCCCAAAGTGATCACTCTATAGCTGATCTCTCAGTCCTCATCCTCAAAGGAAACCTGCAGAACTCCTTCAAAAGATGAGCTTGAGAGCTTAAATTCATAACCATGTTGGACACTAAAAAACATGGACTTAACAGAGACACTGGTTTTATGGCTCAATAAAATGTATAACACGCCCTACTGCCTGCTCACCCTTAATTACGCATTTCATTTTAAGAGATCTCCTACAGCATGTGTAAACCCCTTATGTGTAAAAGTCTGTCATAAGAACATAAGAATGGCCACACTGAGTCAGACCAAAGGTCCATCTAGCCCAGTATTCTGCCTGCTGACAGTGGCCAATACCAGGTGCCCCAGAGGGAATGAACAGAACAGGTAATCATCAAGTGATCCATCCCCTGTCGCCCATTCCCAGCTTTTGGTAAACAGAGGCTAGGAACGCCATCCCTGCCCATCCTGGCTAATAGCCATTGATGGACCTATTCCCCATGAATTTATCTAGTTCTTTTTTGAACCCTGTCCCACCTTTAGTTAGCTCAGACACTCTGTCACCTACTCCAGACCTGAGGGATCTAAAAAGCTTGTCTCTTACACCAACAGAAGCTGGTCCAATAAAAGATATTACCTCGCTTACCCTGTCTTGCTCGTATCTTGGGACCAACATGGCTACAATAACACTGCAAACATAGTTTATTAAAACCAAGGTTTGTTTGGATGTGTGTGTCTTTCTTCTATGGATTTCTATCAGAATATTACAATAAGGGAATGCGAGAGCTTTGTTTATTCAAATATCCACCCTGTCACAAACTATATTATCCTCGGATTTTCAAGTATCTCCCTCACAGACATCTCTCTTCTTTCAATAACTCAGTCTCTTGAGATCAAATCCTCTTTCCTTAATTGCTCCATGGCAATCATCACTGTTATTCTTCATGAAAGAGGCAGACAAGAAGCCTCATCTCCTTTTTGTGAAATTGCTGCCCTTATTTCTAAGCCCCAGCCAGCCGATAGGAAATAATTAAGCTCCTATCTGCACAGTGTGGGGCTTGCTGGGTTGCCAAGTTGCAGGTAGTTTGTTATTCTCGCTTTATCACCCTCTGCAGCAGCGGGACGGAGATTCTTTAGAGAGCTCTGCCTGCGTGTTTATCGCTACACATTTGATTAAAGAGTCCTGGTAATTATTTTATTTTATTTATTTGTAAATAAAGCATTTCTTTAGCCTCGGTGAGGGAACGGACGAATCTCCATGTACTTGTTCCATTACGGAGAGATTGTTTAGGGGCTGGGGGACTCAGAGTGGGGCCTGGACAGGATGGGTGGGTGCTAACTTAGAGTCATAGACTTTAAGGTCAGAAGGGACCATTATGATCGTCTAGTCTGACCTCCTGCACAACGCAGGCCACAGAATCTCACCCACCCACTCCTGTATCAAACCCCTAACCTCTGGCTGAGCCATTGAAGTCCTCAAATCGTGGTTTAAAGACCTCAAGTTGCAGAGAATCCTCCAGCAAGTGACCCGTGCCCCACTTGGAGGCAACAGGGGTCAATTCCCTACCCAGCCACTGACTGCCTCTGTGACCTTCAACAAATCACACAGGGTCTGTCTACACAGCAACTAGACCCCTGTGGCTGCTCTGGGCCAGCCGACTTGGGCTCAGAGGGCTTGGCTGCGTGGCTGTGTAGACGTCTGGGCTCGGGCTGGAGCTTGGGTGGTAGACCCCAGCTCAGGAGCTGCTTTTCTGTATCGATAGCCCTGAGCCCAGGCTAGTGCTGAGGAAACCGCTTTGTCATTTGATGGACGAGTCGCCACTTCTGCGAAAAAAGTTGGTGGTCCCTGTCCAGTGGTTGGAGGAGGGCACTGCACTTCGCCCCGCTCCCTGACCTTACAGTTAGCACTGATTGGCTCCCTTCACTGACAGGCTCAGCCCCAAGGCCAAGAACTGGACAGGCTGTGGAAACTGCCCTCCCATCTCCCCACCCTCCCAGCAGGTGTCCCGCCAGGGGACATGTTGGCCAGGACGCTTGCTGTGCCGCTGCCCAGCCCTGTGGCTAGACGGAGGATGTCATGCTGCTGTCAGTCCGGCACGAAATTCCCTGCAATAGAAAATAATAATAATTATTATTAATAATGGCGATAATAAAAGAGCTGGCAGTGACGTGCTGGCAGGAAAGGAGATGTGCCCTGTCACCAAGAGGACTTGGCTTTTGTCTATGCTCTAGCTTCAGACAGCTCCTCTCTCCCTCCCCCGGCATGTTTCTTGCTTATCAGCTTGGCTGCCCATCCACCTGCTGAGGGTCTGTGCAGAGCAGGGAGCAGAGACGGGACAGACGGTGCGAGTGGCTGATTGAAAAGAACCCACTGGCCAGGGACAACCGGAGCAGGGCGACGCAGCTCAGGAGGGTGGGATGCCTCCGGGCTGGCTGGTTCCCCAAGGGAGATTCCCTCAGCTACCTCTCCGATGCATGCTATTGGCAAAGCAAAGGGAGGTGGAGACCCCCAGGTCACAGGGTGCGCCCTCAGCTACCCGCGCCACCCAGCCTGTTTCTGTGGCCTCCTGGGCACAAACGCCCACAGCCCGTTTCTTTTTTCACCACGTGCCCCTTTGATCCTCAGTTCCCAACGTGGCAGGACGTAGCACAGGATACGGCAGGAGAGGCCTTCCACAGCTTTCTCTCCTCCCCCCAGCTCCCTCTTACTTCCTGTTCCTCCCAGTTCCATATCCTCCCCGTCACGGAGCCAGTTGTCTCAGGGGCCCAGCAGTTACCACCCAGGGGTCAGTAATCTGCACCAGTAATCAGCTGATTCATCCCAGTTAAGCCTGCAACCTACCAGGTGCTCCAGCAACCTCCGTGCTGAGGGTGCACCAGCTAGCACTGTTACAGCCTGTAGGTGGGACTCCATAGCCACCCGCCGCCGCTGGATTTGCGTTCACCCTGCCATGCTCAGGGCAGTAGCGCTGGAAGGACAAGTTGGCCGTGGGAAGTGTGGGGGCCGGGGGGGTTGCTCCAGCACTTGTATGACTCAAGCAATAGAGCTGCATTTCGGAACTGGCTCGGAACACAGCATTGCCACTGCGACAACAGCAAGCAACTCCCGGCTCTAATTCTGCCGGAGTCCAGGCTTTGATGAAGCGGCTCTTTGCTCTCCCCCAGGGCGGTTTGGAGACGGTACGTGCAGCCCGGCTCCCCGGTGGTGGGGAAGCAGCGCATTTCCGACCGGAGCCAGGAATGCTAATGGACTCATTTCTTCTCCCAAGGCAAGGAAATTATTTCTGCCCCCGGCTGACCCCGAACCACAGAGACACCGTAAAACAACAGCAGTGTGTTAAAAAAAACCAACAACGCAGCCACGCGGCAGCCTCCCTGGTTACCATCCCTGGAGCCGGGGCAGCTTGGGCCATGGGCAGCAGGGATGGGGTAGGGGAATGGGAGTCATAACCTGGGAGCAGGACCGGGCTCATCATACATGTATTCTCCTAGGCAGGTGGAGGGGAAGAGCGGATTACGGTGACTCCACTGAATGGGAGCCTTTCTATAGTGTCTCCAGACAAGAGTTTGGGTAGGATGGGCTAGCGGATGGGACTTTTTAGTCTCACGGAGGGCCACTGGGATGGGGAAGAGGGGACCTTGTGAGACAGTCAAAGCTGGGACCTAAGGAAGTGGAGAGTATGAGGGATCAGCACGTTGAAGGAAACAATATTATTATTAGCAGTATTTCACTAGCGCCTAGAGGCCCAAGCAAGCTAAGACCCCCAGTGTGCTAAGCGCTGTACAGACACATAGCAAGAGACAGTCCCTGTATCTGCTTATCCCCTTAAGAACCTGGGTACTGATGCCCAGAGGTTGGGCACAGGGCTCTTTGGGTCATCACAGCTCCGTCCACATGATTTTAGGATCCATATTTAGGGTACAAACTAAGGGCCTTTAGAAATGCGGGAAAAACCTAGGATGCATTTGGACTTTGCTGTTCTCTGGCAAGGTTCACACAGCAAGATAGGAATAAAGACCCGTGCACCACACAGCATGAATTTAGAGAGGTCAAGACTTCACAACGGGATTTACCCACCCGGATTTTGCCATTGGGCAGGCTCCATTGTGATACAGATCAATAGGTACACGGGCTCGGCTTTTCAAACAGGTGTATCAGTGGATGGGTCACTACAAAAAGTAATTTTCCTTCTGCTGATACACCTTCTTGTCAACTGTTGGGAAGGGGTGACGTCCACCTTGATTGCACTGGCCTCGTTAGCACTACAAAAGCAATTTTCCCTCTCTTGATATTCACCCCTTCTTGTCAACTGTTGAGAATAGGCCACATCCATCTTAACTGAATTGGCTCATTAGCACTGACCCCCACTTGGTAAGGCAACTCCCATCTTTTCATGTGCTGTGATATCTATACTGCTTACTGCATTTTCCACTCTATGCACCTGATGAAGTGGGCTGTAGCCCACGAAAGCTGATGCCCAAATAAATGTGTTAGTCTCTAAGGTGCCACAAGGACTCCTCATTGTTTTTTCTGTAACTGTGAAACTCACCACACAGGAAAATAAGCATTAATTCAGGTAAAGTGCCCGTCCTGTATCCAAGATGGCCCACTGAAGGCAAATGAGCAGGGGCGGCTCCAAGCACCAGTGCACCAAGCGCGTGCCTGGGGCGGCAAGCCGTGGGGGGCGGCCTGCTGGTCGCTGTGAGGGCGGCAGTCAGGCTGCCATCGACGGCATGCCTGCGGGAGGTCTGCTGGTCCCGCGGCTTTGGCGGCAATTCGGCGGCGGAGACGCTGAAGGAGCGGGACCGGCGGACCGCCCGCAGGCATGCCGCCGAACGCCAACTGACTGCCGTGCTTGGGGCAGCAAAATACATAGAGCTGCCCCTGCAAATGAGGCATTGAGTTGCATCAAAGGACAGAGACATTGTTGATTGCATTCCTCACTCCCTCCAGGAAGGGGAGACCTGCGCATGAACTCATCCCATTAGCTTGGATTGTGGGGGGAAGGGGATCAAAATCCCTGACCAGGAGAAACTGGGAGGGGCAAAGATTCCTAAACATAAGCAAGAGATCCCCATGCTGCTTGGCCGGGGTCATCCCTAAAGGGTATAGAGAGCTGCTTATTATAGAAGCTTATGCTACCTTTTTAAATTGAAGACTGTAACTCATCCGTGTGTGTATGTTTCCTGTTTTAACCTTGTAAATAACTCTCTTTTCTTTTCTTAGTTAATAAATCTTTAGTTACTTTATTACAGGATTGGCTACAGGCATTGTCTTTGGTTTGAGATCTGAGAACAATTGACCTGGGGCAAGTGACTGGTCCTTTGGGACTGGGAGTAACTTGAATATTGTTGTGATTTTGGGTATAAAGTGACCATCTAACACATAGTCCAGCCTGTCTGGGTGGCAAGACTGTGATACTGCTTTAGGAGTTCACGCTTGTTACTGGATTAGGGAAATCTGATTATAGAACATAGCACCAGGTTGGGGGGTCCGCCCTGTTTCCTCACAGTCTGCCCCGAGGTTGGCACTCATGGCCGTGAGCCACTCCCGGCAGCATGATAAATACATTTATTTTAAAAAGGCCCAAAGCATGTAAAGAAATGCAGCACAGCTCTTCAAAATGGAGAGCAGCTCCAGGAACAAACTGGTTATAAATTAGAAACACTGCAGGTAAATTCACACTGTGAAATGTCCATTTTTCTCTCATTCCTTTGGGGCTTCACGAGTGGCAACCTGGAGAGCCCGGAACCTGCGGCCCCCAGCAGCATTTCTCACTGCTTGAGATAAAAGAGAATCTAGCTGATCACTTTCCTGTACGGGGCCTAACACACAGAGCTGAGCAGCTCTGATTCTGCCAGTAGAAGGCGGTGCTGTTCATATACGTTCGTTGGTTTGTCACGATACTTTTGATAAATGGTTGTTGAATATCACTTTCTCCCCTCTTAAGAGAATGTGTGTCTTCAGGGGATGTGTATTAATGTAGGGTTTTCAAAAGCAGCTAGGGGAGTTCTGTGCCTAACGTTCGTTGATTGCCAAAATCCCTTTGGCACTTTTGAATGATCCCATCCTTGTTTGTTACTTGCGGCAGCTTTCGTTTTTTTCTTGCAACCGAAATGATGTCTTTTCAATTGTGTTTCTTCACCCAGGGTGCGATCAAAAAAGGGGAACTGGGCCTGATAAGAAATTCAATCAGTTACTTGGAAACTATTCTCCGAGCAAAGAGCCGAAGTCCGGTTTATAAACTACACAGGGAGGGGACCCTGCTGAGTTACCTCCCTGCTGTAATCACACAGTTCCCAGGCGACGGGGTTTATCTCACGTAACAGGCCTCTGCGGCAGAGTTGCAGTGCAATTCAGTTGCGCTTTGCCATCCGGTAATTCCGGTGTTGGAATTTTCATGAGTCTTTGACATATTGGCCTAAAATTCTGTGGCATGTTTTGATATTCCATGACACAGTGAATTAACGGCTGGTTTTCCTCTGTCGCTTTGACTGACAGCGCCATCCACACAGGCAGAAAGGACAGTCTCTGGATAGACACACTTCATCCGGCGACATCTGAATTACACAGCCAAAGAGGGCTAAACCTACTGTGAGAAATCAACACTGTTCTGGAGCCTAGGCATGCAGAGAGATGCTTATGCATTTTCAAAGGTTTGGGGCAGTCCCTGTAATCAGGGAGTGGAATGTTTGTCTGTAGCCATCCCAGTAGGTCAGCTGGCTCTCCATTATCATTGGGATCACTAGCTTTGCCACCCCAAATCGTATTTTCCTGAGGCTCAAGATGCCAGCGTGGCTTGCTGCTGCATCGTTGCATTGTAACACAACCTTGCGAGGGAGATTCATAGATTCATAGATTCTAGGACTGGAAGGGACCTCGAGAGGTCATCGAGTACAGTCCCCTGCCCTCATGGCAGGACCAAATACTGTCTAGACCATCCCTGATAGACATTTATCTAACCTACTCTTAAATATCTCCAGAGATGGAGATGATGATGTTGGGCCAGCCCTGGAAGATGTTTTGGGGTTAGACCTGGGCAAATAACTGATTTCCCCCCCCAACTTCGCCGGCAGTTTTGGAGGGGGGAAAAATTAGGCTCGGGTTGAACAGAAACTGAAATTTTTGTTGAATTGCAGCAAATTGAAAAAGTTGGAAAAAACTTTCTTTCATCTCTGGGCATTTTTAACCTTTGGAAATAAAAGCAAAGGAGATGACGGGCTCGATTCCCATAGCTGGAGGAGGACATGCCACCATTATACCCAGTAGCTCAGGGGTTAGGGCACTCGCTAAGAAGGGGGGATGGCTGGGTTTGAATTGCTGCTCTGGACCTGGGACTTGAACTGGGTGTGCTCCCCGCCCAACTGATGGGGTATTCTGGGCTGGGGTGCTCTCAGTCATAGAATCATAGAAGATTAGGTTTGGAGACCTCAGGAGGTCATCTAGTCCAATCCCCTGCTCAAAGCAGGACCAACCCCAACTAAAAAACCTCTAGGGCCTAAAAAACCTCTAGGGATGGAGATTCCACCACCTCCCTAGGGAACCCATTCCAGTGCTTCACCACCCTCCTAGTGAAATAGTGTTTCCTAATATCCAACCTAGACTTCCTCCACTGCAACTTGAGATCATTGCTCCTTATTCTGTCATCTGCCACCACTGAGAACAGCCGAGCTCCATCCTCTTTGGAACCCCCCTTCAGGTAGCTGAGGGCTGCTATCAAATCCTACCTCACTCTTGTCTTCTGCAGACTAAACAAGCCCAACCCTGTTGGAGTTGTTCCACTTTGTAGAAAATCTTTATTGGCGAGAATGAGAGGGAGAATGACTCAACAGCCTGGTGGTTAGGGTACTCACCTGGGAGAGGGGCAGCTGGGCTCAGATCCCTGCTCCAGAACGGTGATTGGACCCTCCTCCAGTTTGTGAATAGCACCTAAATCCCCTTGTGAATCTAGCCCAAGGGGGAAAAATTGGCCAAAACTGTTCAGCCAATCCATATCAATTTGGTGAATAGTTCTGGTTGGCCCGCAACTGCGTTTTTCGGCAAACAAACTATTCATCTGCAAAATGTCTCCCAGCTCTATTCAGGATGCTTTTGTGCAGCTGGACACTGAGGAGACTGATGAAAAGAAGAAACCTCTTGGCAAGAACTGGGCTGGAACCTTAGGAACCAACCTCAGAGCAGACCAATGGCCTATCTAGCACAGCATCCCATTGCCCTGCCATATGGGAACAGGCTCACACCCCATCTAGCTTAGTCTCCCTATGAATCTTTTCCAGCTCTGACAACACCAGCTCTCCTACGATAATCCCAGGGCTACTGATGTTGAGGGATATCTCTTGCCCCTGTTTAAAGAACTGGGGCTGCTTATATGTAGACATCATGGTCATCAGAGAGGTTCACCCAGGAACCTTCAGGCTTCAGGACCCCAAATGCTAGCCCCTACTTGCTGAGCTAAAGGAAAAGCCCTGCCAGCTGCAGGCAAGTGGCTGGATCTGGAAGCTATGGCAGCCAGCTATTGGAGAGAGACAGGATCATATGAGCTAAGCCAGCACGCTACACTTGCACTGAGACAGCTGTAGCAGTCTGGTTGGTTGGAGAACCCCTTATAAGAACATAATAACGGCCATACTGGATCAGACCCATGGTCCAGCTAGCCCAGTATCTTGTCTGCCAACAGTGGCCGATGCCAGCTGCTTCAAAGGGAATGAACAGAACAGGGCAATTAGCAAGTGATCCATCCCCTGTTGTCCAGTCCCAGCTTCTGGCAGTCAGAGGTTTAGGGACACTCAGAGTATGGGGTTGCGTCCCTGACCATCTTGGGTGATTGCCATTGATGGACCTATCCGCCATGAACTTATCTACATCTTTTTTGAAGCAGTTATAGTTTTGGCCTTCACAGAATTCCCTGGCAATGAGTTCCACAGGTATCCGGGGGGATGGCAATGGTATATTTCAGGAGCTATCATGTGCAGAAAGATTTCAATAAACTGAAGACTTCAGAAGGACACCAGGAGTTTGAGGATCCAGGTCAAGACCACATGGACCATGTAAACATAAACCTGGAACAGTCAGTGAAGAGGGAGGAATACATAAGCAACACTTAGAGGAGACAGTGAGATGAAAAAGAGAGAGCTGGAATCCTGAGGATAGAGTTACCAAAGGAGCTGAGCAGGGAGCCCTGGGAGCCGGTGGACGCAAAGCAGCTAGGAAACTCCAGACTGGGAGGCTGCCAAGGAAAGGAGAAAATTGCATTAAATCTTATTTGTCTTTAAACAAAGTGTTCTAATTGCTAACAAAGGCATTTCAAGCAAATTGTAGTAAAACTGAGTTATTCTGATCAATTTACGTAGTCAAGCAAATTACTGAATGAGTCTGAACTAGTGCCAGATACAATAGAGAGAGGGGAAGGCGGTAATTTGGGGGAGGAAAATTACTTGATGACTTGAAACGAAGAATTATTAAGCATGAGTTTGAGACGCAGATTGCAGGCTAATCGGAATGCAAAATGGGATAGAGATTTTAAACTGGGTTTTAAGGTCTGGGAAATCTGATTAGGGTAAAAGAAACAAGAATTTGCTAGGAAAATGTTAGCGTTAGCTCCTGCAAACACTAACTCAGTGCAAGTAGTCCTTACTATGCCTAAATATGCCAATGACCTCCATGGAGCTAGGATGACCTCATGCAAGTGTTCCCATTGGCCAAGAGATAGTCTTGTGGTTAAGACATCGGCCTGGGACAACTCTGGATTCAATTCCTGCTCTTTCTGGGACCCTGGGCAAGCCATTTAGGATGGGATTCTTAAAAGGGCTCCAAGTTTCCTCCCATTGAAACTGCTAAGTGCTGTCACGAGCCCTTTCCTTCAGCTCTCGGTGTCTTTTGTCTAAAACACGGTGAATAATGAGGGCTGGCTGGAAAGCACGGAGGTTTTGTCATTTGTTTTTCTTCCACATTGGAATGAAAATGAGACCTTTCAAAAGCTATCATGAAAAAACACAACCCACCCCAGAATAGCCAACAGCTTTGTGTTCGGGGCACTCACCTACAATGGGAGAGACCCAGGTGCAAGCTCCAGCTCTGAATCAGGTAGAGCAGCGTCTTGAATTTAGGGCTCCCACAGCCCAGGTGAGTCCCCCACAAGCCCCAGGTTATTGGATCATCTGGGGCAAGGGCAGCCCCTCTCTCGCCTGAAATTTCAGCCTAGCTCTGAGACCCCATCACAGGGAGTTTTGTCGACACCGATACATTTCTGCAGAATGGTTTGGTTCTGACAAACGAGCGTTTGCTGGTGAAAAAATGGCTTGTTGAAAAATTCTCCAGTAGCTCTATTGATACGACTACTTTTGTCGGTCTTGACTGCTTACATTGTAAGCTCTTCAGGGTGGGGACTGCTGATCATTATGGGTATGTGCAGCGCCTAGCACATTGGGGCTCTGGTCAGGCTTGAAGCCTCTACACATTCTGTACTACTGTGATGGGGTGTCTGCCTGTAAGGGGTTAATGGAGCCCTAAGGAGGCTGCGTAAAAAGCAGCCAATAGGAGAGGGGCTATGAGGACCAGCCAATCAGGGCCTGGCAGGCCAATATAAGACGATCTGCAGGGCAGATCAGGGTCAGTTGCTCCCTGGAGCTCAAGGAGGGAGGACTGGCTGTCTTGCAGGTGGAGAAAGCTAGGACCCTGGATAAAGCAGTGCTGGGCAGGAACACGGGGACAGAGAGAGAGAGAGAGGGAGGGAGCTCCTGGCTGGCTGCTAAGACCAGCATGCTGAGGCCCTAAGGTAAGGGTGAAGAAGGTGCTGGGCTGCAGGGAAGTGGCCCAGGGAAACATACTGAGAGGTTGGAGGGGACACAGCATGTGGCTGCCATCTACAGGGTTCCTGGGCCAGGACTCGGAGTAGTGGGCCTGGGTCCCCCCTACTCGCCACTGAGGAAGGGGCTGGACAGTTAAACTGCAGTACTGGCCCCTGGAAGGGGAGGCGCAGAGTGTGGCATGGCCGGAGGGCTGTGTCATGAAGAGGATGCTGCGGTCCTTGGAGTAATGTGGGTCAGGGAGCAGAAATGATGGCGGGAGAGACACCACCAGAGTGGGCGTACTGACCTCTGGAGCTGATCCCCAAGACGACCAGCAGGAGGTGCTAGCATGGTGAGTGGAGCCCTCACAAGTACACATAATAAATAATAATCTCAAAGGAGCCAATAAAAAACCCTAAAAGGGGCAGATAGTTGCATGCGTGAGGACCACTAACATGACTACGGATTTGTAAGGACCAGGTTCTTTAGGCTATAGCCTGCACTCTGTCAGACAGGTGTAACTTTATGGAGTTAATCTGGATTTACCAAGAGCAGCATCTGTCTCTAAGTGTGATACTATGTGCGGACTGTAATCTTGTAACTGGCTATCAGCACGGAGGAATGTTCAGAGGAGCATTTAGGAGAGGATGGAAAGCAAGACTAGAGATAATTTTTAATAATATTTATTTGTCAGAGAACGCGAGAGTGTGCGGAGTTCTGTAGGACTGGAATTTCTGCGCCCAAAGAGGAAGATAAGGGGAAGGATTTAGAGCATTACGGTGGCATTGAAGTTCACAGGAGTTGTATTATTAATGTTTGTAAAGCACTTTGAAAATGAAAAGCACCATAAACGTGCTAAGAGTCACATTAGCAGGAGCTCTAGAAGGGGAATTTAAGTATGAAAGGACACATATCTGTTAGCACCATGCTGAGAGCTTGGTATCTGGAGAGAATTCTAAAGTCAGATTCAATCTAAAGGGAGCAGGAATGGCTGAGGAGCATTCAGAAGCCGGCGCAGATCAAAACGTTGGTGGCCATGTAACATTTAATCATAGATAGGAAAGGCCCGTTAGATCATTCCCTGGGTCCAATGCAGACATTAACCAATCTTCTTCAGAATGCCCCATGACATGGGACTTCTGCCACTTCCTTTGGGAGACAGTTCCATCTGTGATCCAGGGAGAGATGCCAGCATCATGGGGCCAGCTCCGCAGCTGGTGTAAACCGGTGCAGTTCCACTGACTTTAATGGAGCTATGCTGATTTACATTGCCTGGGGATCTGTTCCATGGAGTTTGGACCTGAAGATGAACTTCCCCTGAGCTCAGAGCAGGGCTCAGAGCCAGAGCGCTGGTTTGAGCCATCGCTTATATGGATATCACTTCAGCAGAGCTACCCTTGTGCATTGTACTCCACTGATGCAAGAAGATGAAACCCCTGCTCTGAAGAATTTACAGTGCTAAGGGCCCAGTTCTGCGCCCTTGCGATGACAGAAGCTGGCGCAGATGGATATTTTTCAAAAATTCCAAATTTGGCTGGAATATTTTCACCACACATTTTGAATTTTCCCAAGAAATTGCCCTCATTTTCTGACCAGTTCTAGTAGAAGCAAAGAGAAGACCCAAAGGCTGCCACTGGCAATGTCAGGGAATCGATTGTGTCGGATATGCTCCACTGACCCCGGCAGCAATGCTCCCCGAAGTCAGGGAAAGACAGCCGCGGTCTCTGCTGTTGGAAAAGCAATTCCTGCCTGTCCTCCACTTTCACTGTCTGCCACTAGCTCTAGGAACACTCCCTTCCTTAGTGATTGTGCGGCCGAGCTGACACGCACTCCCAATTTAGTTCTGCTAATCATTCCTCACAAATCAATCCTTCCAGCCCTCAAGTCATTTCCTTTTCTCATCGCTAACCTGCCCAGCTATGCCTCTTTGGCCTTGAAGAGTCAAGCTCAAACCCGGTAGAGATGTGTGCATAACTCCCCTGTTTACTCACCCCATTTTTCCACGTTCTACAATTCCCCTTTGCATGAAGTACATGTTGCCCTTGAAGATTTAAATTCCCCAGGGCAGGGACCTTGGGCCAGATTCGGATCTCTTGCATCAGTGTAAATCCATAGTAACCCCAGTGACATCAACAGGGTTACTCTTGATTTACAACAGCATAACAGAGATCAGTGCTCACGTGTGATGGAGACAAGTAGTGATACAAAACCTCATAAGATCAGGATCCCGTCCCTGGCCTAAATTTCCAGCCAGGAAGCACCTAGTGTACTGTTGATTCTGCAATAATAGATTCATAGTCAGAAGGCCAGAAGGAACCAATATGATCATCCAATCCGATTTCCTGCTTAGCGCAGGCCAGAAAACTTCACCTACTGATTCCTGCAGTGGAGGAAATTATTATTCCATATTAGTAATTATTACACACAATTGTAATAAATGCTAATATTTCATCTTCTCCATTCCCTCCAGCCTGCCAATGCTCTCCTGGTGCTGAGGTGCTCAGGGCTGCAGGCAGGATGGACAGTGGAGTCTCATCAGCACTGTCCAGATGCATTATCGCGTCCTCGCTCTGTGATGTGACGCCTGTTCCATGCAGTCGAAATTACATTCTTGCTGCCGGAATACAATGCAAACTCCAATTTCATATTTGCTGTCCACTATCACTGTTAGGCTTACACCCTTCAAATATTTGTAGGCTGTTATCATGTCTCCTGTGAGTCATCACTGAGCCAGGCTAGACATGTTTAGCTCTTTTAATCTTTCCCCGTAAAGTAAACCGCTCCAACGTCTTGATCATATTTGCTGCTCTGTTTTGAAATGCCATCCGTTTGTCAGTGCCCCTCCCGAAAGAAGCGCTGCATCCCTGGTGGAGTGGGGGATTAGCAGCTCTCCGCTCTGTGACTTGGTACCATTTCAGACAGAGCCCCAAATCACGTAGAGCTTCTTGCTGCCATATCACATTGCAAGCCCTTCTCTGCTGACCACCAGCTCCCCAAGTCTTTCTCCAACACTGGCTTCCCTTTCCCGTTGAATATCTGCGTCCTGGACCATTTTGGAACTTACATCAGCCCAGGCTGATTCTCATTTTATTTCCTGCCTTTCTTTCTGATCTCTCTAGGTCTCTTGCTATTATTACTCCATCCAGGCTTATGTTCACAACGCCTCCCAGTTCAAGCAGGAGAATGTAATTAACACGCTGTTTCCCTCTTCTCCCAGACTATTAATAAATGTTAAATGAGGCCGCTACCTTGCAGAGCAACGCACAGGCAGATGCTGAACAAGACTTGCTTTCAGCCTCGTGCTGCGTGTAAGGCAGCCCCTGCTACCAGAGAGTACCAGGTGGAGCTAATTCCCTTTTGCACCAGCAGCTGAACTGAAATTGATTTCCCTTTACCCTGACACCTGTGCACTCCTTCCCCCGCCAGCTGTAATGAGTGTGATGAGGAGGCACCAAGGACACTGGATGAGGGAGCTTAACGCTTTCAAAGTCTTGAGACAGCAGGAGCAGGAATAGAGTATGTGGAAGAGGCTCTTTCACATGAGGCTCTCAGACCCACGTGCAAAGCCAAGAGCCCATTTCTCTGTTGGAGAGTGAAGGGGTGAGCATGCAATACAGTGGATGTGAACCTGGGGAGGGCTTCCTAATGCCACAGAGGAGGGCAACTAAGGCCAAAGCGAGATGGAAAATAAGGGCAGATAAGTGGCTCAGGTGCAATTCAGAGCTGAGAGGTGTCAAGCAATTAGATCAGGACAGACAGATTGGAAACCCTGCCTTATAGTGATAGACTCCCAGCGCTCAATCTATTGATCTTAACAAAGAGAAGGGTGAGGGGTGACTTGATTGCAGTCTATAAGTATCTACATGGAGAGCAGATAATTAATAATGGGCTCTTCAATATTGCACAGAAAGGTACAACACGATCCAATGGCTGGAAGTTGAAGCTAAACAAATTCAGAATGGAAATAAGGCGTAAATATTTAACAGTGAGCGCAATTAATCACTGGAACAATTTACCAAGGGCTCGGGTGGATTCTCCATCACTGACCATTTTAAAATCAAGATGGGATGTTTGTCTAAAAGCTCTGCTCTAGGGATTATTGTGGGGCAGGTCTCTGGCCTGCGTTCTACAGGAGGTCAGGCTGGATGATCAGGATGGTCCCTTCTGGCCTTGGAATCTATGAATCTATGTAGCAAAAGAGATCACGCCCTAAATGGTCACCAGCTATGAGAAACTGATTCGGGAAAGGATCTGGGATGGTGAGGCAGAGAGCTGGAATGCCACCCCCTCCAATCCTGAAAGCGCCAAATGTGAAGGCAGTCCTGTGGTGTCTCCCTAGATGGAGGCACAGGCTGCCAAGATGCTGCAAGTTTGGGCGCTGGGACTTCCAGGTCCCCAGCTCCCCATCAGCTAGGAGGAGGCAGGTTGGCAGGAAGCCAGGCAGATTTCTGCTGGAACCCTGGCAGGGTTCCACTGGAACATCATCGAAATTGACCCATCTGCAGGAAGGGTTTCGATTTCAACAAATCAGCAAATTCAGACAAAAAATGCTTCACTGGATTTTTTCCAGCCGGCTCTAATGATGATAGTAGACAGACAGACCGATAAGGAAATTTGAATCTATCCAAGCTACGCTAGACCTGTGTAAAGCAGAGCAAGGACCCCAGGGGGTGGGTGCTTATTAATCAGACTTTTCTTTTATTATTGGTGGGGCTGATTTTGATTGTTGATTAGGCCTCGCACATGGTCATCTTTATTTCCCTTTCCTCCTGGGCACACCAGGACGCAAAGGGTTCCTCCTCTGGGCTGAGACGCAGGTCGCCTTGGACAAGGAGATGTGTTTGCTTGTTTGTTTTCCTAATGGATAATTAGCACTGCAGGCAGTAAATGACCTGGGAAAGGGAACTACATTTACACAGAGCTCTGCGACCTGCCTAGTCCCTCTGGGCTGCTATTCTGCATTTGGGCAGAGGGTCTTTTCAGTGACTTCTGTCTTCCTGCTGAAGCTTTGATTGCTGTCGATGGTGCCAGGGTTGTGTCTCGGCATTTCCCCCACTGTCCTCACGAAACGATGATTAGTGGGTGCTGGCTTCCTTTGCAGCCAGCAACGCCAGCGATTTAACCACTGGCATTTTCATTTACAGCTGACCTTGAGCAGCAGCTTTAAAGTGTGTGTTTGTGTGTGTGTAAAAACTACATTGCAATAATATTAGGGATGCAAAGTTGCAAAGTCAAGCGCTCCAAAGTTAGCAAACCCCAGGAGTAAGATGGCCAATGCAACTTTAATTTTGCCCCTGGGGTACATGCATTACAGTCTTTAATCGCGTGATCACATAGTACTTTTCCCTCCTCCGCATTCAGTGCACAGGATGGATGGTGCTCACTAAATGGCTAAACAGTCAATATTTCTTTTTATGCCCAGTGTGTGGCTCCAGGCCTTATTTCTGGATGTTCTCTAACCCCTGCACTGAATACAGAATAATTCACTCGTGAGCTTTTCGATGGCACTGCTCACTGTAATTTATGAGTGTGTCACAAACATTAGTGAACTAGTCTTCACCAGCCCCCTGAGAGATGAAGTGGGACCATCCCAATGTTATACATGGGGAACCGAGGCATAGAGAAATTAAGGCCAGAGCAGGTTGTCATGCTCTAAGGAACCAGCCACTAGAGAGCGAAGAGGCACAAAACTTCACACACTATGTGCTAGACAGCAAAGGACTATCGAGACTCAGGAACCCTGAGTTCTGTTCCAGGTTCTAGAATAGGCTGACCAGACAGCAAGTATGAAAAATCGGGACAGAGGGTGGGGGGTAATAGGCGCCTATATAAGACAAAGCCCCAAATATCAGGACTGTCCCTATAAAATCAGGACATCTGGTCACCCTATTCCAGAAGGAAGTGTGCAGTAGTGGTTGCTGATGCTTCTTTCCCTGAGAGAGTTACAAAGGGGTCTCACAAAACTGGGTGACTGGGCAACAAAATGGCTGATGAAATTCAATGTTGATAAATGCAAAGTAATGCACATTGGAAAACATAATCCCAATTATACATACAAAATAATGGGGTCTAAATGAGCTGTTACCATTCAAGAGAGAGATCTTGGAGTCATTGTGGATAGTTCTCTGAAAACATCCACTCAAGGTGCAGAGGCAGTCAAAAAAAACTAACAGAATGTTGGGAAACATAAAAAAGGGATAGATAATAAAACAGAAAATATCATATTGCCTCTGTATAAATCCATGGTGCGCCCATATCTTGAATACTGCATGCAGATGTAGTTGCCCCATCTCAAAAAAGATATATTGGAATTGGAAAAGGTTCAGAAAAAGGCAACAAAAGTGATTAGGGGTATGGAACGGCTTCCATATGAGGAGAGATTAAAAAGACTGGGACTTTTCAGCTTGGAAAAGAGACGACTAAGGGGGGATATGATAGAGGTCTATAAAATCATGACTGGTGGGGAGAAAGTAAATAAGGAAGTGTTATTTACTCCTTCTCGTAACACAAGAACTAGGGGTCACCAAATGAAATTAATAGGCAGCAGGTTTAGAACAAACAAAAGGAAGCATTTCTTCACACAACGTACAGTCAACCTGTGGAACTCCTTGCCAGAGGATGTTGTGAAGGCCAAGACTATACCAGGGTTCAAAAAGAACTAGATAAATTCATGGAAGATAGGCCCATCAAGGCCCGGATGATGTCTCTAGCCTCTGTTTGCTAGAAGCTGGGAATGGGCGACGGGGGATGGAGCACTTGATGATTACCTGTTCTGTTCATTCCCTTTGGGGCACCTTGCATTGGCCACTGTCAGAAGACAGGATACTGGGATAGATGGACCTTTGGTCTAATCCAGTACGGCTGTTCTTATGTTCTTTTGTCCACCCACATGTCCCTTTTCCCCTGTCCCTAGCGTATACCCCCCCAGTCTGTCCCTGCCCCCCTCTGTTCCTAATTCCCCCCTTCACAGCCTGTCTTTGCTCCACCCTCTTCCCTCTAGGAAATCAGACCCAAATAATAAAATACTGAAGAGTTTAAGGTGCTCGGTCGCAATGTATTCAAATGACCACTCCTGTTCAGTACACCTAGGAAACCGCCGAGTGCTCTAGATAGGGCTTTGATATCTTGAAAACCACCCACATCAGGGAATCCCTCCATCCACGCCTGCATGGATCCAAGCTAGCTGTTATTTTTGATGAATTAAAAGCTCATTCGGTATCAGAGCCTATTACTAGATCTTTATAATACAGTTTATGGGCCACACCCTCAGTTGGTATAAACCAGCTCCAGTGGCTTGAACAGAACCAATTTGTGGCCCAATGCCTTTATCAGTTGGCCACTGGAATATTTTACACAGTGGTCTCTATCCCCGTCTTCCTGCAGTTTTTCCTCTTGATGGATTATTCATGGCCACTATGCCGTGAGCAGAGGTCTGCCGGCAGCCATCCACAGTGACGCCTCGGTCTTTCCCCTGACAGCTTCCAGCTCCCTCGCCACCCAGCCGTGTCTGTAAGTATTGTAAATTGTTCCTTCCAATGCACATTACCCCGGACTTGTCCACGTCCAATTTCACCTGCCACTGAGTTGCCCACTGATTTGTACTGCTAGAGGCTTTCCGGATCCAAAGTAACATTCAGTCACCAGCGAATTTCACTGCCATGCTATTCCCTCGCCTTTTTGTGCTGCTGTTAATAAACCCCCGCCCTAATGCTGATCTCAGGGTCTCTCCACTATTAACCTCTCTCTCTGCGGAGAACTGGCCATTTACTCCTTCCCTTTCCTTCCGATCTTTTCTCGTTTTTAATCTGCGGCTTGGCTTTTGCTCTCATCCTGTGGTTACCAAGTTTCCTTAATAGCCTCCTGTGAGGGACTTTATCAAAAGGCTTTTGAAAGCTTAAATAAATTATATCCACCACTTCTTCACTCTCTGCTATCTCGTTAACCCTTTTGGAGGATTCTAGAAGCCAGGTTAGATAGGCATAGCCCGGAAGCACTGCCCGCTCTCTTCATCCGCCCCGAGTCTACACAAAACCATGCTGCTAACTTTATCTTCTCCTCTGGACACCGTAACCAGGACATGGCCAGAGATGGGTGGGAAATAGTTTTCCTGTTCAATGAGCATTTTCAAGATTTCAAAAAATCTTTCTGTCCCGAATCAGGATGAAAAGTCAACGTATTGGAAATTTTTGCAAATCAAAAATCTTAAAAATGCTTCAGGACAATCAAAATGTTCCATTTTGATCATTTCAAAATGTTTCATTTCACTTTTGACCTTTTTAAAATAAAATCAAAAATTGTACTAGAAAATTAACTCAAATTTCCAAATGAAAAGTTATTTTGACCCCAAAAACATTTTTAAAATGTCCAAGCAGGATGTTTCAACAATGGGGGGAGGGATAGCTCACTGGTTTGAGCATTGGCCTGCTAAACCCACAGTTGTGAGTTCAATCCTTGAGGGGGCCACTTGGGGATCTGGGGCAAAATCAGTACTTGGTCCTGCTAGTGAAGGCAGGGGGCTGGACTCAATGACCTTTCAAGGTCCCTTCCAGTTCTAGGAGATGGGATATCTCCATTTCTTTCTATTAATTTCAAAACCATTTTTTCCCCCCAGTGTTTTTTAAAATGGAAAGTTTGTCCAAACCGACCCATTCCTGCAAACAGTTTTGGCTTTGAAGAATTGGCATTTTCCGACAAAAACATGTTTAGTCGAAAAATTACCCTGCAGTTCAATTCACAACCTCTCACTCTCCACCCCACCCATACTGCTCTTGCCACTGGCTCTACCTCAACATCCATCTTCCTATACTGACCTGCAGGGCTGCTTCCTCCCTGTCTATACCTCTGCCTTCATATCTATCTACTCTCTTGCACAATTCATACATAAATACCATGCTTGCCACTATGGTACTTCCTCTCTCTTCCACTGGAGCTGCGATCTGCCCAAGCCTCCTGCCTGAATACTCCTGTAATAGCATGGCTGATTCTAGGATCAGGCCAGGAATGGAGGGCTCTCCTGTTGCATCATGGTTTGGGATGTTTTTCTAAAAGATCTGCTTGTCTGGCTTCTGTTCTACAGGAGGTCAGATGAGATGATCACAATGGTCCCGTCTGGCCTTGGAATCTACGACTCATCCTGATGCCAGGTGCTTTGAACCTGTCTGGAAGATGCAGAACCAGTTTAGCTGAATCGCTCTGAGGTTACATCAGCTGTGTCCAATTAGCTCCAATCTGTGAGTGTAAGAGGAGTTGGAGGGCACCTCTGGACCGAGGGAACTAGGGGCTAGGACAGAGGAGGTACTGCAAGGAAAACCCGAGGAACTGCCAGTTGAGGGAGGAAGGTTGAAAAGATGAATCTATTTAGTTTATCCAAGAAAAGGTTATGAGGTGCTTTTATCAAGGTCTATAAGTGCCTGTCAAGGTGTCCAGACAAGGCTCAAGAGCGTGAGTACCAACCTGAGCGCAGACTGTTAGGAACCAGGGCACAAACCTCAAATTGTTAGTGAGTTCTATAGGTAGATTTCACCAACAATTGTGAAGGGCAAACTCCTCAGGCACTATAACAGCCTTAACATGGAGTCACAGGCAGTACCGCTGTGTACGCCAACCTATCTTGCCACCCAGTGAGCACACCTTTGTGAGAGATGG
This sequence comes from Emys orbicularis, assembly GCF_028017835.1. NCBI lineage: Eukaryota > Metazoa > Chordata > Testudines > Emydidae > Emys > Emys orbicularis. Next base: position 3,608,311 of record NC_088688.1, on the reverse strand, counting down.
TCCCTTCAACCAAGGATCACAGCAATATTCAGGTTACTGCCAGTCCCAAAGGATCAGTCACTTACCCCAAGTCAATTGTGCTTCAGATCTCACACCGAAGACAACGTCTGTAGCCAATCCTCTAATAAATTACCCAAAGAGTTATTAAATTGGAAGAGGAAATAAGAGAGTTATTTACAAGGTTAAAGCAGGCAAACATGCGTACATAAATGAGCTACAATCTGAAGTTTCAAAAGGCAATAGAAGCTTCTATAATCAGCAAGTGCTATATGTTCTTTAGGGCTAATCCAGGCTAAGCTGCTGGGGATCCTTTGCTTATGCTTAGAAAACCTTGCCCTCCGGAGTCCAAGGAGCATACAGATACTGTTCCTTCTGGTTAGGGCTTTTTATTTCCTCCCTCCCACCCTTGTGTGCTCCGAGCTGCAAACTCAGCTGGTGGGAGGAATTCACTTGCACGAGGCCTCTTCATGGGGGGTGGGCAGAGTAGAAAAAGAAAGTTGTTTGTTCTCTTTAATGTTCCATAATAGTCTGTCTGGTGTTGATGGGCCTTCTTAGTTGGGCAGGACGTAATGCCTTCTGTTGGAGACCAACACTTTCCACTAGTTAATGTCTCTCTCCTGTCTGGTGATTTACACAGTCACGGAGGCTTCCAATGCAAATGCTTAAATATTACCTTATAATATTGGACACAGAGGTTATCAGGGAGATGAATGCAGGCAGCAACTCACAAGAATTCAATAAAGTCTAAACACTAAACACATTCTTATCGTTCTAATACCTATTTTAACAACACTAACACCCAGGTGAGCCAGACTGGTCCCAACGAGGCATTTGTCAGTGCTCTGCTGAGACACGGGACCTTGACATGAGCTGGTGCCTGGTCTGCCAGCGGCACAGTGCCTACAAGGGGAAGAGATGTCTGATAGAAGACAGCTCTTTAATCTAGCAAAAAAGGCATAATGAGATCCAACGGCTGGAAGCGGAAGCTAGACAAATTCAGAATAGAAACAAGGTGCAAATTTTTAACATTGCGAGTAATTGAGCACGGGAGCAATGTACCCAGGGATATGTTAGATTCTCTGTCACTTGAAGGGTTTAAATCAAGGTAGGATAACTGGCTAAAAGATGTCCCATAGCTCAGCCACAAATGATGGGTTGAGCAGACATTACTGGGTAAGGGTCTCAGTGTCACAGAGGAGATCAGACTACATGATTATAATAGTCTCTACTGCCTTTACAATCTATCCGTTACTGTTGTCGTTATCTGAGTTACCAATACAACCAGACCCCAGGATAAGGGGGTAAATTTATGCCAGTGGGTGTGGGAACTCCTGCTGCTCACACAGATCTAGTTATCCTTCCCTCAGTCTCAGCTTCACCCCTTCCTTACTCAAGGGATTCCTTCCCTGCCCTCCTACGCCAAGCAGCCTCCTTCAGATTCCTTCTAGGGACCCATGCCTTCCAACAGTGAGCCAAGGAGATCAGAAAGACCCCAGTGCAAACCAGTGCCAGCTCCTGTCAAAGCCTGCAGATCTCAGCTGAACACTGACAGAGGCCTAGTTGGAGCCAGTCTGGCTCGCCGGGATGTTAGTGTTGGTATAGCAGGTATTAGCCTTATCAAAATATGTTTCATGTTTAGACTTTATGAAATGCTCGTAAGTTGCTGCCTGCAGTAATCTCACTTACAATACCCGTATCCCATGTTACACGGCGAGATTTAAATGTTTGCTCTGTACCTGTAGCTCACCAGACAGGAGAGGAGCATCAACAAGAGAACAGGAGGTGTTCTCTCTTGCCCAACAAAAGCAGGCCCATCGACACCAGATAGACCATTGTGGAACGCCAGCGGACAAAAGACTCTGTGGATTGCTTTCCTCCCACCCCGGCCCCAGTGTAGAGGAGACGTGCAACTGAATTCCTCCCAACAGCTGAGTTTGCAACTGGAAGCAGAAGGGGGAAAGGAATAAAAGCCCTAACAAGGAGGAACTGTCTCTTTGGGCTTGTCTACACTACAAAATTAGGTCGGATTTATAGAAGCCGGTTTTATAGAAACCGGTTTTATGCAGCCGACTGTGTGTGTCCCCACATAAAATGCTCTAAGTGCATGAAGTCAGCGGACCGCGTCCACAGTACCGAGGCTAGCGTCGACTTCCGGCGCATTGCACTATGGGTGCCTATGGGTACCTATCCCACAGTTCCCGGAGTCTCCGGCGCCCATTGGAATTATGGGTTGAGATCGCAATGCCCGAATGATGCAAAGCAGTGCCGCGGGGGGTTCTGGGTACATTGCGTCATGCCCCTCCCCCGCCGTCACAGCAACGGCAGACAATAGATTCGCACCTTTTTACCTGGGTTACCTGTGCAGACAACATACCACGCCAAGCATGGAGCCCGCTCAGCTCAGCTCACCGTCACCATATGTCTTCCGGGTGCCGGCAAACGTGGGACTGCATTGCTAAACAGCAGCAGCAGCTTACTGCCTTTTGGCGGTAGACGGTGCAGCATGAGTAGTAGCCTTCATCGGCGCTCGGGATGCTGGTAGCTGTGGGGCTGGCAGCCATAGGGCTGCATTGCACCAGCCCCTTGCCTTTTGGCAGTAGATGGTTTATTACGACTGGTAACCGTCCTGTCAGTATTGTCTGCTGAGCATCCAGAAGAGGCCGAGGGCGATCTGGGTGCTCAGCAGATCTGCAAGAAGAGCTTTCCTCAGGTCTGAAAGCAAGTAAATTTACAGGTTGCCTGAAATGCTCATAGATGTCCTCGTTGGACAATGATGGTTACCAGTCGTAGTATACTATTTGCTGCCAAGTATTGTCTGCTAAGCACCCAGAAAAGGCCGAGGGCGATCTGGGTGCTGGCAGACAATACTTGCCTTTAACCGTCCTCGTTGGACAATGATGGTTACCAGTCGTAGTATACTATTTGCTGCCAAGTATTTGCTGCCAAGCACCCAGAAAATGCCGAGGGCTATCAGTCATGCTGCACTGTCATCTTAAGATGTAAAAAATAGATTTGTTCTGTATTCATTTCCTTCCCCCCTCCCTCCGTCAAATCAACGGCCCGCTAAACCCAGGCTTAGGAGTTCAATCTCGGGGGGGGGGGCATTCTGTGTGACAGTTGTTTGTATTTCTCCCTGATGCACAGCCACCTTTCTTGATTTTAATTCCCTGTACCTGTACGCCATGTCGTCAGTCGCCCGCCCCTCCCTCCCTCCCTCCCTTCTTCCCCTGGTCTTTAGATACTAGTTTCGCGCCTTTTTTCAGACCAGACGCCATAGCTAGCACTGGGATCATGGAGCCCGCTCAGATCACCGCGGCAATTATGAGCACTATGAACACCACGCGCATTGTCCTGGAGTATATGCAGAGCCTGGACATGCCAAAGCAAAACCAGGAGGACCAGCTGAGGAGGAGGAGGCGATTGCAGCGCGGCGACGATAGTGATGAGGAAATTGACATGGACCTCTCACAAGGCACAGGCCCCAGCAATGTGGAAATCATGGTGTTACTGGGGCAGGTTCATGCCATGGAACGCCGATTCTGGGCCCGGGAAACAAGCACAGACTGGTGGGACCGCATCGTGTTGCAGGTCTGGGACGATTCCCAGTGGCTGCGAAACTTTCGCATGCGAAAGAGCACTTTCATGGAACTTTGTGACTTGCTTTCCCCTGCCCTGAAGCGCCAGAATACCAGGATGAGAGCAGCCCTCACAGTTGAGAAGCGAGTGGCGATAGCCCTGTGGAAGCTTGCAACGCCAGACAGCTACCGGTCAGTCGGGAATCAATTTGGAGTGGGCAAATCTACTGTGGGGGCTGCTGTGATCCAAGTTGCCAGGGCAATGAGAGACCTGGTGATATCAAGGGTAGTGACTCTGGGAAACGTGCAGGACATAGTGGATGGCTTTGCTGCAATGGGATTCCCAAACTGTGGTGGGGCGATAGACGGAACCCATATCCCTATCTTGGCACCGGCGCACCAAGCCACCGAGTACATAAACCGCAAGGGGTACTTTTCAATGCTGCTGCAAGCCCTGGTGGATCACAAGGGACGTTTCACCGACATCAACGTGGGCTGGCCGGGAAGGGTACATGATGCTCGCGTCTTCAGGCACTCTCTTCTGTTTCGAAAGCTGGAGGAAGGGACTTTCTTCCCGGACCAGAAAATAACCATTGGGGATGTTGAAATGCCTATCGTGATCCTTGGGGACCCAGCCTACCCCTTAATGCCATGGCTCATGAAGCCATACACAGGCAGCCTGGACAGGAGTCAGGACCTGTTCAACTACAGGCTGAGCAAGTGCCGAATGGTGGTGGAATGTGCATTTGGGCGTTTAAAAGCGCGCTGGCGCAGCTTACTGACTCGCTGTGACCTCAGCGAAAAGAATATCCCCATTGTTATTGCTACTTGCTGTGCGCTCCACAATATCTGTGAGAGTAAGGGGGAGACATTTATGGCGGGGTGGGAGGTAGAGGCAAATCGCCTGGCTGCTGATTACGCGCAGCCAGACACCAGGTCGGTTAGAGCAGCACAGCAGGGCGCGGTGCGCATCAGAGAGGCTTTGAAAACTAGTTTTGTGACTGGGCAGGATATGGTGTGAAACTTCTGTTTGTTTCTCCTTGATGAAATCGCAGCCCCCCCCCACGCACCCGGTTAACTCTACTACCCTGTAAACCAAGCACCCCAACCTCCCCTACCCTCCCCTCTTCAAGCACCACTTGCAGAGGCAATAAAGTCATTGTTACTTCACATTCATGCATTCTTTATTAATTGAGCACACAACTAGGGGGATAATTGCAAAGGTAGCCCGGGATGGGTGGGGGAGGAGGGAAGCAGCACACAACTAGGGGGATAATTGCAAAGGTAGCCCGGGATGGGTGGGGGAGGAGGGAAGCAGCACACAACTAGGGGGATAATTGCAAAGGTAGCCCGGGATGGGTGGGGGAGGAGGGAAGGAAAAGGACACACTGCACTTTAAAACTTTAAAACTTATTGCTGTGGAAATCATCTAGGGTGGAGTGATTGGGTGGCCGGAGGCCCCCCCACCGTGTTCTTGGGCGTCTAGGTGAGGAGGCAATGGGACTTGGGGAGGAGGGCTGGTGGTTACAGAGGGGCTGTAGCGGCGGTCTCTGCTCCTGCTGTTGGTTACAGAGGGGCTGTAGCGGCGGTCTCTGCTCCTGCTGTTGGTTACAGAGAGGCTGTAGCGGCGGTCTCTGCTCCTGCTGTTGGTTACAGAGGGGCTGTAGCGGCGGTCTCTGCTCCTGCTGTTGGTTACAGAGGGGCTGTAGCGGCGGTCTCTGCTCCTGCTGTTGAAAACAGAGGGGCTGTAGCGGCGGTCTCTGCTCCTGCTGCCTTTCCTGCAGCTCAACCATACGCAGGAGCATATCACTTTGATGCTCCAGCAGCCGGAGCATCGACTCTTGCTTTCTGAGTACAAGCTCACGCCACTTCTCCTCTTCAGCCCGCGTTTCAGCCCGCCACCTCTCCTCTCGCTCATATTGGGCTTTTTTAAAATCAGTCATTGACTGCCTCCACGCATTCTGCTGTGCTCTGTCAGCGTGGGAGGCAGTCTGTAGTTCAGTGAACATTTCGTCACGCGTCCTTCGCTTCCTTCTTCGAATATTCACTAGCCTCTGTGAAGGTGAAACATTTGCAGCTGGTGGAGGAGAAGGGAGAGTTGTTTAAAAAAGATACATTTTTGAGAACAATGGGTACACTCTTTCACTTTAGATTTTGCCGTGCATCACACAGCACATGTGCTTTCGTTACAAGGTCGCATTTTTCCTCTTATATTGAGGGCCTGCCTGTTTGGTGTGAGAGATCACTCACGCAGTGCCAGGCCACAGATTTCAGCTTGCAGGCAGCCATGGTAAGACACAGTCTTTTGGCTTTTTTAACCTTGTTAACAAGTGGGGATGGTTTAAAACAGTACTGCTCTCATTACCCATACCAAGCACCCGCTGGGTTGGCCATTTAAAATGGGTTTGCAATGTAAAAGGAGGGGCTGCGGTTTCAGGTTTAACATGCAGCACAAACCCAACTAACTCCCCTCCCCCACACACCCAATTCTCTGGGATGGTCACTTCACCCCTCCCCCCCACCGCGTGGTTAACAGCGGGGAGTATTTCTGTTCAGCAGAGCAGGAAGGGGCACCTCTGAATGTCCCCTTAATAAAATCACCCCATTTCAACCAGGTGACCGTGAATGATATCACTCTCCTGAGGATAACAAAGAGAGATAAGGAATGGATGTTGTCTGCATGCCAGCAAACACCGGGACCATACGCTGCCATGCTTTGTTATGCAATGATTCCAGACTACGTGCTACTGGCCTGGCGTGGTAAAGTGTCCTACCATGGCGGACGGGATAAGGCAGCCCTCCCCAGAAACCTTTTGCAAAGGCTTTGGGAGTACATGAAGGAGAGCTTTCTGGAGATATCCCTGGAGGATTTCCGCTCCATCCCCATACACGTTAACAGACTTTTCCAGTAGCTGTACTGGCCGCGATTGCCAGGGCAAATTAATCATTAATCATTAAACACGCTTGTTTTTAAACCATGTGTAATATTTACAAAGGTACACTCACCAGAGGTCCCCTGTGTGCCCACAGGGTCTTGGGTGAGTTCGGGGGTTACTGGTTCCAGGTCCAGGGTGACAAACATATCCTGGCTGTTGGGGAAACTGGTTTCTCTGCTTCCTTGCTGCTGTGAGCTATCTATGATGTTCTCTCCATCCTCATCTTCCTCGTCCGCCGAACCCGCTTCCCTGTCTCCAGAGAGGGACTGATAGCACACGCGTGGGCTACTGGTGGCTGCACCCCCTAGAATGGCATGCAGCTCCTCGTAGTAGCGGCATGTTTGCGGCTCAGCCCCGGACCTTCCGTTTGCGTCTCTGGCTTTGTGGTAGGCTCGCCTTAGCTCCTTAATTTTCACGCGGCACTGCTGTGCGTCCCTGTTATGGCCTCTGTCCTTCATGGCCTTGGAGATCTTTTCTAATGTTTTGCCATTTCTTTTACTGCTTCGGAGTTCAGCTAGCACTGCTTCATCTCCCCAGATGGCGAGCAGATCCCGTACCTCCCGTTCGGTCCAGGCTGGAGCTCTTTTGTGATCCTGGGACTCCATCACGGTTACCTGTGCTGATGAGCTCTGCGTGGTCACCTGTGCTCTCCACGCTGAGCAAACAGGAAATGAAATTCAAACGTTCGCGGGGCTTTTCCTGTCTAGCTGGCCAGTGCATCTGATATGAGAGTGCTGTCCAGAGTGGTCACAATGAAGCACTGTGGGATAGCTCCCGGAGGCCACTAATGTCGAATTCCGTCCTCACTACCCAATTCCGACCCCCATAAGGCCGATTTTATCGCTAATCCCCTCGTCGAGGTGGTGTAAAGAAACCGGTTTAAAGGGCCCTTTAAGTCGAAAGAAAGGGCTTCGTCGTGTAAACGTGTCCAGGTTTAAGTCGACTTAACGCAGCTAAAGTCGACCTAAACTCGTAGTGTAGACCAGGCCTTTTATGCTGCTTGGACTCTGAGAGGAAAGGACGACTAAGCCTAAACTAAAGATCCCCAGTGCTTAGCCTGGGGTTAGCCCTAAAGGACACCTAGAGCGTGCTTATTATAGAAGCTTTTATTACCTTTTGAACTCATTTGTGTGTATATGGTTACATGCTTTAACCTTGTAAATAACTCTCCTTTTCTTTTCCTATGAAATAAATCTTTAGTTAGTTTGTTATAGGATTGGCTACAAGCATTGTCTTTGGTGTGAGATCTAAGGTGCAATTGACCTGGGGTCAGGGCCGGCTCCAGGCACCAGCTTGTCAAGCAGGTGCTTGGGGCGGCCGCTCCAGAGAGAGGTATTCGGCGGCAATTCGGCGGACGGTCCCTCACTCCGCCTCAGAGCGAAGGACCTCCCGCCGAATTGCCGCCACAGATCGCGATCGCGGCTTTTTTTTTTTTTTGGCTGCTTGGGGCGGCCAAAACCCTGGAGCCGGCCCTGCCTCGGGTAACTAACTGGTCCTTTGGGACTTGCAGTAACCTGAATATTGCTGTGATCTTTGGTGTAAAAGGGACCATCTGTCACAAAGACAAGCTTGCCTGGATGACAAGACAGATCAGAGTACTTAAAGGGACTGTATGTGACTCCATGGTGAAGCTTTTATAGTGCCTGAGGAGTTTATACCTGGTTGGTGAAATCTAAGTATAGAACTCACAGCCAATTTGGGGTTCGTGCCCTGCTTCCTAACAGTCTGCTCTGAGGTTGGTACCCACACTCTCGTGTCACTGCAGGACAACTTGACAATGTCTTTACACTGTGAGAATGTGTTCATTAGTAATGACATGCGAGGGCAGGAAGATAGATGGCCAATACATTATATGGGTGTGTAAAAGGATAGATAGATAGATAGATAGATAGATAGATGACTTGGCAGAATTCAATTTTTATTTTTTTATAATTTCAATTGAGAATACTGATGTCTGTTTTTAAGCATTTTGTCTAATTTTACTGATGTACATTTTCACAGTGGCACAAAATTATGGAGTTAAAGCTTTTTTAAAAATTGTATCTATTTAAATTTTCCCTATGGTAGGAAATTGCTGGGGGGTCAGACATTGCGGGTGGCAGACAAGAATTATTTAATGACAGTAGATGTTGAGATTCAAAACATTAAATCTTTATAACCATTAAAATACAAATTGTCAACGGCATGTGTCAAAATACAAAGTCAATATCCTTAACTCAAACTCTAATCAGTTCTCCAGCAGCATTTGTCTTACTTTGCCTACCTGTACATTTTTATTATCAATGGAAACATGTTTTCATCATTTGAGTGTGTGTGATGAAATCAACGTTTATGGACATTTAGGGATAAAAATGGAACCCTTCCAAGCAGATAGACAGAGTCTGTTAGACACCCTATGTTGCTTCAGGTGTAGCTCTCCTTCATCCAGCATGTCCCATATGTGTCTGAACACTTGTGCCTTCTTCAGATTGCAAACTCACTGGGACAGACCCATTGTCTCTCTCTATTTACATGCCGTTCTATGCACCCTGATGGCACACAGTTAACAATAAACAATAATAATAACCTTGCTGTGTATATGTGCTTTAATGTCCCAGGTAGCGCGGGTCTGAATACCTAATGTCTTGCTGATTGTTATTCACTCTGTATTCAATGTTAAAAAAACACACAAAACCACAACCCTATAGTTAGAAAGCGAGATAGGTCTGCTTAATTTCAGGCCATTATCTCCCGGTAATTGCTGGAAGGATTTCATTCAGTGCCAGAGCAATGGAAGCAAATCAATTCCCCCCCCCCCCCCCCTTATGAAAAAAAAAAAAAAAAGCCCTGCTGTTCTCCAAAGGGTTCGGGCTTTCAGTCCGCGGCTGGGAGCGAGAGCCAGGGCTCTTTTATCAAATTCACATTTCATTTCCAGAGCACGCCGGAGCCAGGACGTACATTTATAATGAGAAAACGGGAGAAAACAAAAAGACAGCGCCGGGGAAATGCTAATGGGAGAAAATGAGCTGTGGCTCCTGGAAGAATAATGGACAGACAGGCAGACGTGCATCTACGGTGACAGGGAGAGACACTGAGGCAAAGAGAGAGACACACACAGACACATGCACAGAAAGGCACAGAGGTGTGGGGCACCCACTTGCACGCAGAGGGTTTGTCTGCACAGCGGCTCGGCCTGAGCGAGCAGTGTGTACGTGGCAGCGTGAGCTAGGCACCCACGTACATACGCTAGGGATTGGGCGGGTTAGCACGCCGGTGGCTAGTCTGTGCGGCTGTGGGTGCTGCCGTGACCACCAGGGCCGGCTCCAGGCACCAGTGTAGCAAGCAGGTGCTTGGGGCGGCCAATTCAAAGGGGCGGCACTCCGTCCGGTATCGGGGCGGCACCTGTCTTCGGCGGAAATTCGGCGGCAGGTCCCTCATTCCCTGGCTTCCTCTTTGAGCTGCTGCCGAATTGCCGCCGAAGAGGAAGAGCGGGAGGACCTGCTGCCAAACTGCTGCAGAAGAAGCGGCGCGGTTGAGCTGCCGTCAAAGTGCCGCCGCTCGTCTTTTTTTGGGCTGCTTGGGGCGGCAGAAAAGCTGGAGCCGGCCCTGGTGACCACGCTCTGTTTTTAGCACGCTAGCGCAAGCAGAGCCAGTGCGGGTCCTTCTACCCAGGCCCGGAAGCACGCTCCCAGCTGCTGTGTAGATGTACCTCGAGAGAGACACGGACAGACACACAGACACTTCCTTCCTTGCTTCCTTCGCTGGCTCCTGGAGCCGCCCCTGCCTGCAGCAGGAAAAGGCATTCAGCTCAGCTCCTGGGGCCCTGTCTACACTGGGATTTAACTTCAACCCTGGGCGTAGCTGCACCAAACCCCCCTACCACTGACAGCAGTGCCGCGTGACTGCAAACCCGGGCAAGTTCTACTGGTGCCAATCACGCAGCTCCCGTGGAAATGGAGTCCAGCGTAGGGGCCTGGGTCTCCATCCCTCCACCCCCGGCGTCATCAATTTACACGGGGGTACGGTGAGCGCTAAATGCACCCACCACGCTCTGGCGCTGATGACTGCCCGGCAATAGACAACATGCGCTTAGGGCTCTGCACTGGTGCAGTGCAGGGCAGCTCAAAGGCTATGTCTACCTAGGTGAGATTCCCGTCCATGCACGAGTGCTGTTTGAGCTAGCAAGCTAAAACCAGCGTTGTGGCCAGGGCAGCAGGGGCAGAGGCTTGGGTTGCTATTTGCAGCATGCTTGCTCAAGCAGAGCTGGTGTGTGTGCGCGCGCACACACACACACACACACACACACTCACACACACACCCCTGCAGTATAGACATGCACATGGGTCCCACAGCGCCCCCTGCTCCTCCTTGAGACAGGCACCATTCAGCGAGCAGGCTCCCTAAAACAGTCCATATTGCAAATTCCCTCCGAAAGGGGCTGAGAATCCTTCAGAACTGCCTTTCTCCCCTCTGCACCAGGGACACTGGCGCAGGAAAAGCAAAAAGAGAAGAACCCTGAAATTGATTCTTACCTCATATCATTAAAAAATAAATTGCTGGAGCGCTATAACATAAAGTAAGAATCAATCTTATTTTTTAACACCAGAAATAACCTAATGAAATACAAGATTGAGTCTGAATATGGGCTTCTTGATGCAGACCCTGTGGGAATTGATTACAGAATTGAATGGCTCCGAGCTGATAAGATGAATTTGGAATAAATCTTACTTTTAACTACTCCCTTTTTATGCTCGTAAAAAAAAAAAAAAATCAGATTGATTCCAATCAAAACTTCTTCTAAAAAGGGAGACAGTTTCGATTTGTCACGGCGCTTTTTCAGCGGAACGGCACTGAACTTTGGAGTCAATCTCGCCGCTCGTTATGCGCTCCCCAGAGAGGAAAAGCAGGAGGCACAATATTTCTGATTTACAGCTCAAAACGAGACAGTAATGATCATAATCATCAGCACGAGAAGCGGGAGAGGGCCTCAGGTGGAAGGGGGCTCCCTCCACGGGGTCTGCTATGGGAGATGCTGTTCAGAAGCAAAAGGTTGTCAGTTCTGCTGACGGCTCCTTCGCTGTATTGCAGGTGGTTAGCTGCAGCATCCCCTGCTATTCCAGCCCTGGGGCCCCCCGCCTACATTTGCTGCTGGCCCTCCCTCCTGATCTGCAGTCCCCCCTGCTATTCCAGACCTGGGATCCCCCCGCCCAGCTCTGCCGGTGTCCCTGAATCCTGATTTGCTACTGTCACAGCCCTAAAAATCTGGGCTTTAGCAAGAGTTGGGATTAACTGATAAGATTTGCTTTCGCTTTTGAGTTCAGACAGCTGATAGGGTGACCAGACAGCAAATGTGAAAAATCGGGACAGGGGGTGGGGGGTAATAGGAACCTATATAAGAAAAAGACCCAAAAATCGGGACTGTCCCTATAAAATTGGGACATCTGGTCACCCTAGGCAGTTGGATTCATTAGTGAATGACCTTCCCCTAAGGGGACTTATCCAAAGAAGAACCCGAGGGGGGCAGCTGGTGCAAGATCATGGAGGGAGAATAGGGCCTATGTGAGATGTGAGGGGGTCAAACACAGTCCTCCCACTGTACATCAGTCCCACATAATGGTCTCACGTTGCAGTGCGGGAGGTTTAGGTTGGATATTAGGAAACACTATTTCACTAGGAGGGTGGTGAAGCACTGGAATGGGTTACCTAGGGAGGTGGTGGAGTCTCCTTCTTTGGAGGTTTTTAAGGTCAGGCTTGACAAAGCCCTGGCTGGGATGATTTAGTTGGGGACTGGTCCTGCTTTGAGCAGGGGACTAGATGACCTCCTGAGGTCCCTTCCAACCCTGAGATTCTATGATTCGATGATTCTATAACGTTAGCTGGGACTTCCCCGCTCCACCCCTCCACCCCACCCCCAGGAAATTTCTTTTCATTTTCTTCCAAATTTTTCCATGGCATTTTCAGGGTTTTTTTGTCAAAAAGAAAATTGACATCCAGACATTTGGGGGAATTTGGGATGCCAGAAAACAAACATTTCCAAGATAGTTTCCGTTTTCGGCAACTGAAAAATGTTTGGGTTTGGAGTTTGTTTTAACCAAAAACCTGCAAAATTTTCAAAAAATGGAAAAAAAAAAGGCTTTGGTTTTTTGACAAAGAAAACTGGACATTGCCCAGGGGAGCTTCTGTTCGACGACGGAGCCACGTCTCGTCAAGAGTTGTTTGGCCTGCAAAATCTGACCCGCTCTGGCACCGGGCCGGTGGGATTGCAGGCTGTGGCCTGGCTCCCTACCCACACCTCTGCAGTGTGAGCACACGGGCCCTTCAGACACCCTTCAATTAGAGAGTCGGGTGATAAAAAACTCCAACTCCGCCAGCATTGACCAGAGCGTAGTGAAAGGGAAAACACACCTCCTCTCCCCTCTTCCTGCCATGACCTGGCTGGCCGTGTACTGCAGTTGGCATCTTCCAAGCTTCAGTAGCTGGAAAGGCAGCCAGTCGGTCCGGCTGAAGAACAATTTATTCTCCCCTCCTAGCGAAATCTGGTCTGCATTAAAAATAACAAAAACCCCTCCAAGCCCATTATGTTTAAATAATGTTAAAGGTCTGACTTAAAGCAGCGAAAGCAAATTCCAAGGCCTAATGAAGAAGGATTGTCTGGCACGGTAATAATAATAAACTTGGTGCACATGTGTAGAAAGAGAGAGACTTTCAGATGAGGCGCTCACAGCATGATAATTCAGTAGGTCTCACAACACTACTGGAGCACTAGCGGTAAGGGTTATCCCTATTTTCCAGCTAGGGAAACTGAGGCACAAATGAGGAGGAGTATGGCAGCCCCTGCCTCTTCTTCATGTGCTCCCCCCCATCACCTGGAGCAACGTGGGTCTGCCTGCAGCTCCCCCTCCTTCGCAGGTAAGTGGGGCCAGAGTGGGGAACAGGTAGAGCCTTGAGTCTGCCCTTCTCCAATGCACTGACATGAAGTGGGGAGTCAGCTGTGCCAAGGTACTTCCCTCCCGGGAGCAACGGGAGGAATAAGGAGACACTCTATGCCTTGGTCTGTTCATGGGACAGTGCAGCTTTGTCCTCAGGGCTTGTCCCACAGGGCATGGGTGCTGGGGACAGACCCACCGGCAGAGGAAGACACAGACACCCAAGAAGCGTCTGAAATGGAGAGTGATCCAGGGGCCATCACAGCCGGGTGGTTGCCAGGAGGCCCAGCGCAGCTGCTGAGTAATGGGTGAGCCAGGCTCCTCCTGCGTCCTTGAGGAAACCTCACGAGAGGAGACAGCGCAGCAGACATGGCCAAAGTGCCTGGCTGGAATCCAGCCCACGAACACCTTCTCTGCTCTGAAAGGGGACTGTCCAACAACTCTCTGGCGATTGTCTCTCACGCCCTCCAGTGCATTCCCGTGGCTCCGAGGGGCAGGGGCTGTTGAGTTAGAAGGAGCCAGGAGATGCCTATCAGAGTCGAGGCAAGTTTGATCAATGGAGGTGCTGGGTTCCAGCATGCCGTGCTCCATCTGGATGGAGGTTGATGGTGATGATGGACAGACACGTATGGCTGATGACAGACAGAGATAGATTTGATTGGCTAGCTCTACAAGTGCTGCCAAAGTAGGAAAGTGTCAGCCCCACCCCGGTCTGTTGGGGGGCAGGCACGACCCACCCGGGACAGGGTCACAGGCTCTGCTTGGGGCTTGAGCCCCTGTTTTCTTTGTCAGCAGGGACTATTCCCGAGTGACCTTGCTCTGTCTCTCTCTGTCTCCCAGGGTCTGGGTTAGCCTTTCCTCATCTCTTCGCACTGAGATGTCTTTGAAGATAGAGGTCTATAAAATCATGAGTGGTGTGGAGAAAGTGAAGAAGGAAAAGTTATTTACTTATTCCCATAATACAAGAACTAGGGGCGACCAAATGAAATTAATGGACAGCAGGTTTAAAACAAATAAAAGGAAGTTCTTCTTCACACAGCACACAGTCAACTTGTGGAACTCCTTACCTGAGGAGGTGGTGAAGGCTAGGACTATAAGAGGGTTTAAAAGAGAACTGGATAAATTCATGGTGGTTAAGTCCATTAATGGCTATTAGTCAGGATGGGTAAGGAATGGTGTCCCTAGCCTCTGTTTGTCAGAGGGTGGAGATGGATGGCAGGAGAGAGATCACTTGATCATTACCTGTTAGGTTCACTCCCTCTGGGGCACCTGGCATTGGCCACTGTCGGTAGACAGGATGCTGAGCTAGATGGACCTTTGGTCTGACCCAGTACGGCCGTTCTTATGTTCTTATGTTCTTAAGATCCCTGATCAGTTGAGAAAAATCTCTCTCCTGCCAGGGCATCTTTGGGACATTGGAGTAGAAAGCCTCGATCTCTTCTTTGTCACATTGATTGCACAGTCACTCCCCTCTGGGTTTTGACCATAATTTGGGCCTCCTGCCTTACGCCTGTTACATTAGAAATCTTACTGGAGAGAAGCGGACACTGTTGTCCGAAATCAACAGGCAAAAACTCATGTGCTTTGGTCACATCAGGCAGAGAAATGGAAACGACCTTGAGAAACTGATCCTGGAAGGAATGATGGTGGGTCATCCTCGTAGGGGACAACCGGGGAGGAGGTGGATGGATGGCGTGTGATGGATCATGGGGAGGTCAGCTGCTGAGTGTGCGAAGGTAGCGATGGACGGAGAAGCCTTCCAAAAATTCTGCTACAAGGTCACCAGTCTTCAGACATGAAAAAATGGTCTTTATATAGTTTATATCTAACTAGACAGTGAGACAGATAGAGGTGGGGTGCGTATGGGGAGAGATAGAGTATATGCAGGAATAGATGGTGTGTTTATGGTAATAGACAGTGAGATAGATGGAGGGTGTTTATGGCAAGAGATAATGAACTAGTTAGAAGGGTATATATGGGGATAGACAGCAAGCTAGACAGATGTGGGTGTGTGGGGATAGACAGTGAAATAAATAGAAGATTCTGTATTCGCAGTCACAGTCCTTTCCCAAGGCCCTCACAGCCTTGTTAATCACCTGGGGGTTGCTTACGTGCCACAATTTGCATGGTAATTATAATTAACGGGAACAGCAATAAAGGAACCCGAACGTGTGATGTTGTTATCAAGACATCATTATCCCAGAACAATTCGGTGATTACAGTTTGCTGAGGACGGAGCTAATTGTTACAGCCCCTTGCTGCGTGACACGCTCCCGTCGCAGCCACCGCGGGAGGCCCACTCTCCAGCCAGCTGGCAGCTCGAGGCGACCGTGTGGCACAGAGGAGTCGGGGCACTAGCCTCGGGGCTCTGAGATCAAGCCCCAGCTCGGGTAGCAGAAGGAAAGGAGTCTGGTGAGTTTCACGCAGGTTCTGGACATCAGATGCCTCCCCGTGAGGGCAGGGTCTGCTGAGCTGGGATGGGGGTGAGGGCACAAGCGCACCAGCGAAGATGAGGTGTCTGTAGGCCTGTGTGGACCCTGGATGTACCTACACCCTCAGCCCCCTACTTTCACATGCACCGAATGCACTTGCAGTGCTTTTAAGGAGAACCCCCCGAGCACACCAGGGGCTGGGGGGCTCTGCGAAGTGGCCGGTCCTGTGGCTAGAGGGTACAGCGGAGGGGCATGGACCATGGCACGCTGACCGAGTGCCATAGGAACAGCCCTGTCACAGCAAGCAAGGATTCCCCAGCCAATCCCCGGGAAGCCAAGGGTCAAGTATCTTGCTCCTCTGGGCTCAGGGGCATCCCAGCCACACCTCTGTGCCTCCCAGGGAAGCATTGACTGAAGCTCACACACCAGGACCAGTCACTTACAAAGCATCCTCAGGCTGCAGGTTTTCCATTTCTCCCCAGCTCTAACTCCCTTCCCCTCTGCCAGAATCCGCACCAGGCCTTGGCCAGAGGGAAGGACTTGGAATCAATGGAAGCATCGCCAGCAGATCGAGGGACGTGATCATTCCCCTCTATTTGACGTTGGTGAGGCCTCATCTGGAGTACTGTGTCCAGTTTTGGGCCCCACACTACAGGAAGGATGTGGAAAAATTGGAAAGAGTCCAGCGGAGGGCAACAAAAATGATTAGGGGGGTGGAGCACATGACTTATGAGGAGAGGCTGAGGGAACTGGGATTGTTTAGTCTGCAGAAGAGAAGAGTGAGGGGGGATTTGATAGCTGCTTTCAACTACCTGAAGGGGGGTTCCAAAGAGGATGGATTTAGACTGTTCTCAGTGGTGGCAGATGACAGAACAAGGAGCAATGGTCTCAAGTTGCAGTGGGGGAGGTTTAGGTTGAATATTAGGAAAAACTTTTTCACTAGGAGGGTGGTGAAGCACTGGAATGGGTTACCCAGGGAGGTGGTGGAATCTCCTTCCTTAGAGGTTTTTAAGGTCAGGCTTGACAAAGCCCTGGCTGGGATGATTTAGCTGGTGTTGGTCCTGCTTGGAGCAGGGGGTGGGACTAGATGACCGCCTGAGGTCCCTTCCAACCCTGAGATTCTATGATTCTATGATTCTAAGCAGCCATGGCCCGGTATGACATTCCTGAGACGGGAGGTTTACAGGGCAGGTGATAACACAGCCCCTCACTGGTCTGGATAACGCCCCGGAGTGTCACACCGCGGTAAACAGAAGCCCCAGACAACTCAGCTGACTGGCGAGGTGCCGTACATTCCAGCCCAGGCTGGCAGTGACAGCAAGCCATTCTGAACTGAGAGCTGTCTGGAGCCCTCTGGGCGACAGGAATTTCCTAGGTCTCAGTCCAGCCCATCACAAGAGAGCTGTCCCTATCCCAGCACCATTACATCATGCAGCGGCTCAGTGATCCATCTCTGAGTTGGGAGCATGGAAGAGGTAACAGGCTATGGCATTGCTTAGCAGCTCTTAACAAATCCAGGGCTATCATGATCGCTACCATGGAGCTTGGCGGGAACTTCCTGGGGATAGAATTCACATCCTCCCACCTCACGCTCTACCACTTGAACTAAAGGAGACTCCCCACTAGGTGCTAGGAGCGTAGGGCTCATGAAACACAGCTGAGTTCTTTGGGTTTTCTCCAGCAGAGGGCAGCGGCGCACACTGGCCTGTTGCAGTCTATTCTCGTTGGCCATGAACCGTCCCAGCAGAGAGGTCGGTGACCTCCACCTTGGCTCGTGGATAAAGGCCGTTGTAAGGGTTGTGGTGCTGTCACTGCCGGGGCTTACCTGAGCCTATGGAAAAGCAGAGATCTCCAGTTGTCAGAACTCACAGAGTGTGTCTACACTGCAGTTAAATACCCGCGGATGGCCCCTGCTGGCTGACTCAGGCTAAGGGGCCTGGGCTAAGGAGCTGTTTAATAGTGGTGCAGATGTTTGGGTTGGAACCTGGGCTCCAGGACCCGGCAAGGTGGGAGGCACCCTGAGCTCGGGCACCTGGCACGGGGCAGCTGCATGTGCCTGATTGCAGTGTAGACTTACCCATGGTCCAGCACCTTTCACCAGAGGAGCACACAGGTCTTTGCCTGCTCAGCTGGAACCTACGAAGAAAGAAGCAGCGATGCAACACAGCTTTGTGGTCTGCAGCATCTTTGGTGCCTGCTGCATCTCCACAGGCTGCAGCCAGAGGAGAGGGGCAGGGGGGGAAATCATAGGAGTGCATTATAAATGATAGACTGCAGCAGCGTTAGCACGTTTTATGGAGGGTCGCTTGAATCACTTCGCTTCAGAGCGATAACGAAGGTAGGGAGGTGTTAGGAGGCAGCAGCGAGAGAGGGGGGAGGTGTTTCCTGCTGAGGTTTGGAGTGAGATGAGGGTGAGATGGCACCTTGTAGGGAGGCTGTTCCAGTGGCAGGAGCTGCCGAGGAGGAGAACCTTTTGTGCAAAGAGAGGTGAGATTGTGCAGAGAGAGAGAGAGCTGGCAGGAGAACCAAGACGGACACACGGTCTATAGAGCAGACTAGACCAAGCAGAGATTTTGACCTGGAAGAAAACAAAAATCACACTGATAAAGTTTGCAGATGACACCAAAATTGGGGAGTTGGTAAGCAATGAAGAGGGCAGGTCACTGATTCAGAGTGATCTGGTTTGCTTGGTAAATGGGATGCAAGCAAACAATAATGTGTTTTAATACAGCTAAATGGAAATGTATCCATCTGGGAACAAAGGATGTTGGCCATCCTTAAGCAGTGGTGAACTCTCTCCTGGGAAGCAGTGTCTCTGAAAAAGATTGGGGGGTCATGGTGGATAATCAGCAGAACATGAGCTTCTAATATGACGCGGTGGCCAAAAGAGCTCATGTGATCCTGGGTTGTGTAAACAGGAGAATCTGGAGTAGGAGCAGAGCGGTTATTTTACCTCTCTACTTGGCACTGGTGTGACTGCGGCTGGAATCCTGTGTCCAGTTCTGGTGCCCACAATTCAAGAAGGATGTGGAGAGGGTTCAGAGAAGAGCCACAAGAATGATTAGAGGATTAGAACACCTGCTGTAAAGTGATAAACTAAATAGATTGAGCTCTTTGAGTCTAACAAAGAGGAGGTTATGGGGTGACTTGATCTCAGTCTACAAGTACCTACACGGGGAACAAACATGTAATAACGGGCTCTTCAATCTAGCAGAGAAAGGTATAAAACGATCCAATGGTGGGAAATTGAAGCTAGACAAATTCAGACCAGAGATAAGGGATAAATTATAATTTATTGACAGTGAGGGTCATTAACCATGGGAATAATTTACCAAGGGCCGTGGTGGATTCTCCATCATTGACAAATTTTAAATCAAGATGGGATGTTTTTCTAAACGCTCAGCTCTAGGAATTGTTTGGGGGCAGGTCTCTGGCCTCTGTTCTACAGGAGGTCAGACTGGATGATCTCAATGGTCCCTTCTGGCCTTGGAATCTAGGAAGTTTGGATGTGGGCTGGTGAACTTCTGTTGACAATAGCCAGGAGCTATTGGGTCATTGACCATCCACCTCAGGCTTCCTTCTTGCCTCTCCAACGGGAAAGAGAATCATGACCACATGGACACCCCATTCTGAGGGCAGTGTTATGGAGCGGGATGCAGGTGGTCTGGCCTAGTTGTCAGAGCAGGAGTCAGGCCGAGTGGGTGGAGCAGGCTTCCAGGTTGGGGAACGAAGCCAACGGTCAGCATCAGAGTCAACTGCCAATTACCAGAGTCAGGGGTCAAGCCAGAGTCAGAACCAGGAATCAAAGCTGAGTGGCAGAGCTGAGGTCGGATACCAAATGCCAAGGGTCAAGCCAGAGACAGGGTCCGGGTTGGAAGTCGGAGGCTGGGGCCGGAGTCAGGACTGGTCACTGGTGACTGGAGGCGAGGTGCAAGAGCAGGAACTGGAGGAGAGGCAAGGATCAAGCGCGGAGTGGGAGCCCGGTGGGAACAGGAGCAAAGGCAGGAGTGAGGCAGGAGCCAGGAGCGGAGCAGGAAGCAGGAACGGGGTTGGGTGCAGGAGGCAGGCGCACGCAGGGACCAATGCAGCCACAACAGGAAACCACCTTGTTGCCTGGACAAACTTCCTGTGCCGTCTTCTAGTTTAAATAGTCGTTGGACCAATCGGTGGAGCTGGGCGATCCTCCAATCAGGGCTACTGTGGGCGGTGCCTGGGCTGAAGTTATAGTCTGATTAGCTTCTCAGCCCACCTGGTTTTAGCAGACAGTGGGTGGAGGTCAGGATGCATCATCTGTCTGGGGACTCCCAGACCAGGCTTCAAGATCTGGGACACCTCAGATGGTTTCCTGGCCCTGGCTACAAACTCCTCGATCATGGCTCATGATGCTCCCATCCTGCTGCCTGTGTGGTGTAGGTGGAGTGAGGATCACCAGGCTGTGGGGCACGTCTGGGGAGAACTGACCTGGGATCTGTGCTCCACTCCCTGCTCTGCCCACATGCAGTCGGGGAAGAGAGGGGGCTGGCTCTGCTAGAAGTTCTGACTTACTTCTACATCTATGCAGATAGCGCCCAGATACAATGGTGATGGGCGCTTCAGAACCTTCTCTATCGGCATGACTATCAAACCTGCTCCGGTGAGAGCATGTTGCCCCGTAGCGGCTGGAAGCTCACAGAGGGTACAATGCCAACTATGTACTGGGGAAGAGGGCAGAGAGGAATGGAACTGGGGAAAGTGAGAGACATTTGAGAGAGAGGCCGAGACAGGAAGGAGAGATCTTGGAGAGGGGAAAAGAGAGTGAGAACTGAAACAGGAAAGGAATAGAGAGGGGAGGGGACAATGGAAAGCCAGGCGAGGGGCTGCAATGGATTTGGGGGGACAAGGCAAGGACTGTCTCAGATGGGGAGGGTCTGGCCCAGGTAGGCTGACAAGTGTGGAGGTGGAAGGTGCTGCATGGATCGATGGAGAGAGCCGTTAATTACATTCACGCCACTGAGGAGCACCGGAGGGTTCTCACATGCCCAGCCCTGCCTGTCCACGCCAGCCCCAGTCCTGTGCTCACACTCTGGGACCCCAGCTCTGAGCAGGATGGGAGAAAGGTCATGGCAGGAGTCACCCTTCCATCATCCTACACCCTCACCCCTGGGGCCTATTGAGCCGCGTGGGCGGGATTGGATTGCTGGGAGAGGCAGAGATGGGAGACGCGCCACGGAGAAGGCTCGGTGCGGTGTTAATTGCCTTCTGGCCACTCGCTGCATCGCAGAGGTTTTATTCATTATCTCCCTGGATTATCTCCAGTTTATCAGCTTGGTGAGGGAGCCTTCTGAATCCGCAGCGTGAGGTTGGCACCGCTTCCCACGAGGCGCTGGGGATCTTGAGGAGAAGCCTCCTGTGGAGGGAACACACGGGAAAAGAAAAAGACGATGGGTATCAGGTTTGAAAATTTAAAAAAACCAAATAATTAAATCCCCTTCGAAACAATGGTCACCTCTCCGAATGCCCCTCTCTGGAGATCCCCACGCCGACCATAGCGCTCAGCCAGACTCCCAACCTAGGCTCCAGAGATGGCCAGGACTCGAATAGCAGGGGTTGCGGGGCAGGACAGAGGAGGGAGTGTGTGTGTGAGGGGAGCCCAGGGCTGGGAAAGCGGAGGAGCTGTGGGTCAGGACCGAAGCACATTGGCCCGGGGGGGAAGGGAGCCATGTGTGCACATGTGGGGAGAACCCGAGGCTGGTAGGAGGACGGCTGTGGCTTTGGAATGAGGGGCAGATCTGTGGGTGGGGTGCCCAGGACTGAAATAGCAAAGGGGTTTTGCCACTCCAGCCTGCGGTACGTAGAGATAAATAAACCCCCGGTGGCTTTCCTCTTTAATGAAAACAATTGCGGCTGGAAATGCTGGACGTATTAATAGCAGCCGGAGCTCCTGCAGGTTGCCTCGTATCTGGATTAGATTTGCGTTAAGGAGGGAAAACGAGTCAGGCTCAGTATTGGTTTCCACAAATATTTGGCTGTTTAAAAAAGGCCCAAATCTGGAGCTTATCACATTCAGACCCAAACAAAACGTAATGGGTACAGAGAGCAATAAAAAGATAACAGGAACAGCAAGTGAAGGGGTGCTGGAGATGGAGCCTTCATCTCCGGGGATGAGAGGGAAGCACAGAGTAGGGCTCTGGAGAGGCCTGGACTCCGCATGGTGGCTAGGAGCCAGGACCCACTCAGCATTGGTCCTATCACTGCCACTGGCTTGCTTTGGGACTTTGGTGAAGTACCCTATGTTCCAATTTAACCAGGACAGTCCTGCTTTACTATGGCACATGTCCCAGGATCTTCTACCAGGACATCTGGAATGGCCCCCTTTTCGATTCCATCAATGAAAACATTTGGTTTCGTTTACAGGAACGAGATGCTTTTTTTCCAGACCTGTCACTGCACTGAGCAGCTTAGCTTTCTGTTTACCAGGAACTAACAGTCTCCAGGAAGGATGACCAGAGCGCACAGCGAAGGGAGAAGTCAAACAAGTGTCGAGACCACCAGCGCTGGGATTTTAGTTTGCATAGAAGGAGACAGGTCTGGAGCAGGGAGTCGTCAGCACAGTGCTGGTTGTTGAATGTGTGTTTGCGGATGAGATGACCCAGAGATAAGGTGCAGAGGGAGAAAAGAAGGGGACCACGGATGAAGCCCTGTGTAGCCCCCACTGAAAGTTGAAAGGGCATGAAGCAGATCCTCCAAAGGACACACTGAAGGAGCAATAAGAGAGGTAGAAGGAGAACCAGGAAAGGACAGAGTCATGGAAGCTGAGGGAGCACAAGATTTCAAGGAGAAAAGCTTGATCAACCGGTCAAAGAGGATAAGGGCGGAGTACTGGTTCTCAGCTGTAGCTGGGGAAAGGTCATTAGAGACCTCGGTGACAGCAGTTTCAGTAGAGTGCCAGGGGCAAGTCTGGGAAAAAGTTTCTCCATCCATACACTGAGGAGAATACGCTTTATCTCCTCCGCTGGATGGGGCTGTGAGTGTGCGTCTGTGGGAACTAACTAGACACTTCCAAGTTCTTCACTCTCTGCACTTTCTTCGACGCTGCTCCTCGTGTGTGGCGCATCCTCTCCCAAACTGATCCCTCTCCTCCTTCACATCCCTCCTCAAGCCCAACACCTGCCAGGCCGCCGCCAAGAAATCACTCACTCCATCATGGCTCAAGGGGCAGGTGGCGTTCGTTACCTAGCGATAATGACCGTGAAATAAAAATCTCTCTAGCTGACCTTTTCCAAACCAGCTGAGGGTATATCTACATTATCATCAACGACCCACAGCAATGAGACTCAGAGCCCGGTTCAGCTGACGACGTGGCAGAGCGTGGTTCAGAATAGGCGGTACAACCTGCCCCCCCCCCCCCCGCATTCTCTCCGCACTCTAGACGAGGCCTCTAAGTTTACGCTGATTGGGGCAGAGACTAGGTATTTATTGCCTCTGCTCAAAACCCTACGATTCATGATGATGATTATTGTGGTTGTATTAATAATTCAGTGCCTAGAACGCTTTGGGAACTATACAACTATTACCATTATTTAAGCATTGCTGTAGCCCTGTGTGAGTTAAAAGAACTCTGCAGAAATTAACTAATGAATCCCCATGAAATTCCCCCCCCCCCGATGTAGATAGCCCTATTTCAGATGGGGAAACTGAGGCACGGAGCAGGGGTGTGACCCATTGGGGGTCACAAAATGAGAAAATAGCAGGCCCAGGATTTTGGAACCTGGCGCCCTGACTCCCAGCTGTAGTCCATGCTGCCTATTTATTATTCTAAAATGTTGAGCAAAATTTGACCTGCCTGTCCTTTGAATCAGTTTGAAAGTGCTGCATAAACGCTCGGGTTTGTTTTTCCAGCCCCACCGAGCCACAGCTCAGTACACGGAAGCAGCACACAGCCGTAATTTCCACAGCAACCAGCTATGATGTCACAAACAGGGGATTAAGATTCCAGATGGGAAATAAGCAGCAGGAGCCTGCAAAATCTTCAGATACAAAGATCTTCTTTCCATGCAAATGTCCTTCTGCAATAAAACTTGGGAGGAAGCGCAAATGACAGAAAGGGACGGCAGCAGCATCGTCGCTTAATAGGATATTTTTTCTCCCCTGGGCTTCCCGCGAGGCATGAGCGGGCAGCTTAGACAGATGTTTGCTGATCAGATATGCTGATGATTGGGCCCAGAGGGAATGAAACTTGAAGCGATTCAGTTTACCCGAATGAAATAATAACACTTTCCAACTGCTCCTAGAATGGCAAGTGTAATGTGTTCGATAACAATTAGAAACATCAAGAGGGTGAGGAAGTCTTTGGGAGCGTTTTCTGATGAGACCAGGGTTAGGTGGCGAATTTTCAAGCCATTCAGAATTAATTGTCAGGGAAATCGCTGGTGGGGTTAACGAACAATGAGCCTGTGCGTCTCCAGACAAGCCAAACACTGCTCAGACACGGAGACCCTGAGGGTCTCAGAAGGAGGGGGACACTTTCATTTTCTGGCCCACGTGTTCCCAAGCAGGAGGAAAGACAATGTTCTCAGAAGAGGCTATCAGCCAGTCCACCCTCTAACCCCTGTAATGGGGTTCCCACTCACGGCTAGTGCGCCTCCTAGGTCTGAGAATGTAGCTCTCACTGCATCGAGTACCCCCTTGCTGCCCACTGCTCGCTCTGAGATAGTCTCTCTTCTGGTAACTTGGCCCTCTGGCCAGGTCACCATTTAGTCCACCTCTTCTGGGGTTACCAAGTCCAACAGGACCCCTCGTCACGCTGTCTGGAGTGGCTCATGACCACAAGTGCCGACCTCAGGGCGGACTGTCAGAAAACATATAAATTAGATTTCACCAACCCAGTGCCAAATGTGAATTCCTGGATCACAATACCAGTGTTACCCCGGAGTCACAGACAGTCCCCGTAGACGCTCCGATCTATCTTGCCACCCAGCCAGACTGGATAAAGGGTCACTTACACCAAAGATCACATCACATTTAGGTTGCTTCCAGTCCCAAGAGACCAGTCACTTACCCCAGATCAATTGGCACTCTGGATCTTACAGCAAAGATGACTCTGGCAGCCAATTCTCTAGTAAACTATTGAAAGGTTTATTAGCTAAGAAAAAGGAATGAGAGGTTAAAGCAGATAAAATATATACACAGGTGAGTCACGGTTTGTAATTCCAAATGGTGGTAGTGATGTAATAAACTGCCTGTCTCCCAAAACTCTTTTCAGGGTACCCAGATTGTCTCTGGGGATCATAGAATTGTAGGACAGGAAGGTACCTTGAGAGGTCATTTAGTCCAGTCCCCTGCACGACTAAGTATTATCTAGACCGTCCCTGACAGGTGTTTGTCCAACCTGCTCTTAAAAATCTCCAACGACGGAGATTCCACAACCTTACTAAGTAATTTATTCCAGTGCTTAACCACCCTGACACTTAGGAAGTTTTTCCTGATGTCCAACCTAAACCGCCCTTGCTGCAATTTAAGCCCATTGCTTCTTGTCCTGTCCTTAGAGGTTAATGAGAACAATCTACCTCCTGCCTCCTTGTAACAGCCTTTTATGTACTTGAAAACTGGTATCATGTCCCCTCTCATCATTCTCTTCTCCAGACTAAACAAACCCAGTTTTTTCAATCTTCCCTCATAGGTCATGTGTTCTAGACCTTTCATCGTTTTGATCTTCCCTTTGCATCTGTACCCTTCCCTGTAAGATGAAAGAGTCCAAACAGTCAAGAGATGAAGGATCTTTCCTAAAATACATATTTATAACATCTTCTGACCAAAAACAAGCTGACAGTGTCTTTACCCACTTTTCCTTTGATGACGGTGACTGAGGCATGCACTTTGAGTCTATGACTGCCAGTCACCACACACGTTGGCCATTTGCACTGAAATTATCTCTTCTTTGAGGGGTTATTTAGTTACAGGGGTTTACACAATGGAAATGTTTGCTGCTGCGTCATAGCAGGATACAGACAAGAGAAAACAGTGCAAGTAACGTGCCATTCGTTTTATGATGTCTGTACACCAAATACACTCTTCTACCTTCAACAATCACTTTGATCTATATTAATACACACGTGAATTGGCCTGAATACACTCTGGCATGACCTGGTCTGCCAATGTCACACCGCTGTCCAAATGCCATCCCCAAACTGTTCAGCCCCACCTCAGGCCTGTACCACTATAGCAGTGGCTGGCAAAGGAAGCTGGACCCACCTGCTGCACTGGTGACCCTACAATGAGAACACAGGTCTACTAGGTCCCCAGCGCTGTCTCCCTGGACTCCTTCCTTCCCAGGCTCTAACTCTTCCCTTTTTCCGGGTTTAGCCCTGGCCTTCCCTCTCTCAGATGATGCCAGGTAACCTAATTGGCCTCTCCAGCCCTCATTAACCCCTCGAGGCTGGTTTGGGGTAGGCACATCCCAACACCTCCCCAACTCAGAGCTGCCCTCAGAGCAGGCCGAGCTATTCAGCAAGTTTCACCCCATTTCCAATTCGCCCGTGCGCAGCTGAAGAGTCTCACACGTTGCACTCTTTCCGCTTTCGTGAGTGATACCTGAAGTCACATGTTATCATCCCTGTTCCTCGATTGGCTAATCTAACCTCTGAAGCCACCAATCCACTCCCGGGACAAAACCGATTCCATTTCTTGACGGAAGGAATTTCAGCGCCAGCCCCGGAAGCTGCCGGACGCAGACGTTTATACAAACAGATGTGCCCATGTTCACATCCAGTAAAGGGGAATGGTCCAGCCCAAGTGAATCTGGTTTCTCGTCCAGCAAACTATTTGTGAGCAGGCAATTACACTGCACACCAGCCCTCAATGCCACCTTCAAAAGTGAATCCAGCGGCACTCCCACATTGGCCTCGAGCTGGGGAGAAATGCCAGTCCTGGGGCTTGTGTGAACATCTCAGCTGGTTTTTCATCCACCTGGACGCAGGTTCTCCAGATTTCATGCCGAACCTCAGGTTTGCAGTTACCAAACACTCAAAAGTGAAACTCAGGCAAAACTGCCGAATTGCACCTGGTTCTTGGCTACAGCTGCATCAGAATCAAGCCCTTGTATCCATCCCCTGCATCCAAACCTGCAGCCCCAGGTTGGACTGGAAAGGGAACAGTTTCCCACCAATGCTTCAGGTGTCACCAAAGTCTCAACACAAGAACAGCTCAACTCACCAGGTTTCGGCCCAAAAGAGTGGAAATCTCATTTCACCATTTAGGGACCAAAATCTCACAAGAACGGGCTGGTGAGATTCTAGCTCCCCTGAGCCTCAGACCTCCAGCCAGGTTCCACCTGGAACCCAGCCCCTGACACACCCAGACCCAAATCCAAGTAGCGTGTCTTCCATGCATCCAGCAAAGCAGCCCAGATTAGTGCCAGATTGGGCATGGGTTTCAAACAACAAGAGAAGGCAGGCCAGGAAGGAGGAGGTTCTTATTTAAAATCATGGGTAATTAGCCAATAATAATAATAGAACATGTTCCCCAGCTCACTAAACAATAGATGAGCTTCTTCTGAGCAGCCCGACATGCTTGCTTTAGGGTCCACCTCTGCGGTGCTCAGTAATTGATGGAGGAAGAGCTCTTTGTCGTGACTACCTCAGTGCTCCAGACAGGAGGCCTCACTTGTCCAGCTGAGTAAGTCTCCCATCTAGTGGCTGGGCTCATGTACATCTGTGTAGGGAAACTCCGAGGGGTCCCCTGGATTTGCAGCTCCTGGAATCTTCCCTTGGAAGCAAAGACCAAACGATTGTTCCCGTTGCGTGAGGCCCATGAAAGACAGAGAAAGAATGAAAGAGACAGTCCTGCATGGGATGTTCGATGGGGTGGGATCTGAGTTACTACAGAGAATTCTTTCCTGGGTGCTGGCTGGTGAGTCTTGCCCACATGCTCAGGGTTTAACTGATTGCCATATTTGGGGTCGGGAAGGAATTTTCCTCCAGGGCAGATTGGCAGAGGCCCTGGAGGTTTTTCGCCTTCCTCTGCAGCGTGGGGCACGGGTCACTTGCTGGAGGATTCTCTGCACCTTGAAGTCTTTAAACCACGATTGCAGGAGGTCAGACTAGATGATCATAATGGTCCCTTCTGACCTTAAAGTCTATGAGTCTATGAGTCTATGTACGCATGCACTGAGAGACACAGGGCGAGAGAGACGGTGATGGGCATAGTGCCGGAATCTAGACTGCAGAGAGTGTGTGTGTGTGTGTGTGTGTGTGTGTGTGTGTGTGTGTGTGTGTGTGTGAGAGAGAGAGAGAGAGTGAGAGAGTGAGACAGAGACAGAGAGCATCAGTGTGTGAAAGCATCTCAGCGTGTGACTGTGCACAGAGCCAGCGGTCAATTGAAGGAGCAAGGGGTTATGCCATCCAGTGGCTGTGGAGCACCCCCGAACCCTGCTCTGACCCGCGTGTGTGTGTGTGTGTGTGTGTGTGTGTGTGTAAGGCTGCGATCGCAGTGGGGAGGGGGTGATGCTTAAGCCAGTGGCAGAGGAAATGTGACTGCACTTGGCCTGGAAAGAATGCAGCTCCTGTTGCATTTACAGCTCTCCTGGGAAAGGCGGCAGGAGCAGGGGAAGGAAACCCAGCAGCAGGCCCCGGGGATATGGCCAAGGCCTGGCTTTTTGAAGATATGTGCTCCTGTGTTACAAGTGTCAAGAGGGCACCAGACGAGCCTCTTTAATGAGATCCAAGGGGCAGGGAGGTCATTAAGCTGCTACACCTCGCCCGACACAGCTAGAAGGAAACACAGAAACAGCGGCTGTTAAGGGTCTGGTATTTCTCTCGCCAACTTGCTCTCTTAAAGGGAAACACAGATCCAGCCCCAGCTAGATCCAGTGTCCTGGACCATGCGGCCGTCCTTGGACAAGCCTCTCCAAAGTGCGCAGCAGCTCCCCCATCCTGCAGGGAGTGCCGACAGCTGGCTCCTGCCACGCCCTGCCGCCGTCACAGGGCTCCAAGTTCGAGCGCAGAGTTTCACGACTTGGCTGCCAGGTGGCGCAGGAGGAATCACAGGACCAAGGAGGGAGCGAACCCTCGTGATTCGGCCCCAATTACCTGCTGTAATAGCAGTGGGGAGGTGGGGTGGAGAAGGAGCTGCTGAGGAAATTGCTTTGGGTAGAAATGATTTTTTTCCCCACTCCAGTCGGCAGCGGCGTGGCAGTCCCGCGTTAACCCGCACCCAGCCAGCATTTTACAGAAGACAAAGCAAAGTCTGCGGGTTTTGCCCACTGGGATCTTTATCAGGTGCTGGCAATTCTGAGCATTTCATTGTGCCCGTTCTTATCCCTCCACACTCCTGCGAGAGGCTCTTAACCCTTTCTCCGTTGGATGGCTTTGTCTCCTGGTTTCCACTTTTTAGTTAGGGGCCCCCCTGCTCCTGCGGCCCGCTACTCGGTGGTGATGTGGGAGGGGCGTTATTTCTTTTAAATCCCACTGGGCAGGAACTGCAAGAGGAATTCCGGTTGGCTGAGGCAGCAGTCCATCCTACGTTGCTAAGGAACACAACTTTTAAACACATTGCCTTCTGCACCCAGATACCTGCACACATAGGTACTGTCTCCGTAATCAGTCACTGGGTTTGGATTTTCCTACACTCATTGTGGCATCAGTAGGGACTTGAATTCAGCACCTTCTGCTCTCAGAGCCCCACTTCCTCCCCTTTGAGCTTAAGGAGACTTTAACTCAAGGCAGTACAGGGCCTGTGTCATGCAGTTGAGCAATTCCAACGCTGTCCAGCAGAGGGCAGCGCTGCACACTAGCCAGCTCATTCCATCTGGACGTCTGTACCTCCCAGGGGTGTTGCGTGAGGATTAGTAAAGTAGACGATTACGAAGTGCTTTGGAGATGGAAAATGCTAAGTGTTATTAATCAGTGGCAGGTCTTACATACAAAAATGCTCTAAAATATATGGTGAAGAAGGGAAAAGATAAGCCATGCCAAGAGACTGGTGGTGAAGGGTGGGCAGGGAAGATGGACATAGGTCAGTGCGACCCGGCGTAGGCTCCAGATGCAATCCAGCAGCTGCTACCACAGTGACTCAATAGAGCAATGCGGTGTTATCAACGCATTGAACCTCGCTCAGAGCAGAGGTGGGCGGAAGCAAAAAATATACATTTTAATACGGCTAAATGTAAACATCTACATCTAGGAACAAAGAACGCCGGCCACACTTACCAGATGGGGGACTCTATACTCGGAAGCAGGGACTCTGAAAAAGATTTGAGGGCGGGGGGGGGGGAGAATCAGCTAAGCGTGAGCTCCTAGTGCGACGTTGTGGTCAAAAAGGCTAATGCGATGCTGGGATGCATCAACAGGGGAATCTCCAGTAGGAGCAGGGAGGTGATTTTCCCTCTGTCTTTGGCACTGGTGCGACCACTGCTGGGATCCTGTGTCCAGGTCTGATGCCCACAATTCAAGAAGGATGTTGAGACATTGGAGAGGTTCAGAGAAGAGCCACAAGAATGATGACAGGATTGGAAAACCGGCCTTACTGTGGTAGGCTCAAGGAGCTCAATCTATTTAGTTTAAGAAAGAGAAGGTTGATATATGGGGAACAAATATTTAATTACAGGTTCTTCAGCCTAGCCAAGACAGCCATAATACAATCCAATGGCTGGAAGTTGAAGCTAGACAAATTCAGACATGAAATAGGTGAACATTTTTAACGGTGAGAGTAATGAACTATTGGAACAAGTTACTCAGGATCATGGTGAAGTCTCCATCACTGACAAATTTTAAATCAAGATGGGATGTTTTTCTAAAAGCTCTGATTTAGGCATTATGTGTTATATAGGCCAGTGGTTCTCAGCCTTTCCAGGGTACTGCACCCCTTCCAGGAGTCTGATTTGTCTTGCGGAGCCCAGGTTTCACCTCACTTCAAAACGACTTGCTTACAGAATCAGACATAAAAATACAAAAGTGTCACAGTGCCCTGTTACTGAAAAAGTGCTGACTTTCTCATTTTGCCTGTATGAAATTTTAGTCTGTACTGAGTTCGCTGGTGCTTTTTATGGAGCTTGTTGTAAAACTAGGCAAATATTTAGAGGAGTTGACGTACTCCCTGGAAGACCTCTGCGTACCCCCAGGGATATGCGTACCCCTGGTTGAGAGCCCCTGATACAGGCGGTCAGAGGAGATGATCACAATGGTCCCTTCTGGGCTTGGAATTTATGCCTAAGCAATTTGGGGTGGGCAGGAGGCTTGCGGGGTATGAGGTACTGGGGTGTGGAATAGCGCGTCCCAAGGAAGGGCTCGAACAAGGGGTCTGAGCCTGGGAGTGCACATACAGAGCCAGAACAATGACTTGGCTCTGCCCAGATCTGCTTGGCTTAGAAGCACATGGGGACTGGGCCAGGCTATGATGGCTAAGATCCTGCTCACGGGAGGACCTTGAGCTACTGGGCCTCTGTGCTGGGGATCCTGCGCCGTTGGGATGACTCTTCAGTGGGTGATGACACAGGGACAGCTCTTTGCAGAGGACGGCAGCAGAGCTGAGGGAAGTCTGGCGAGGTGCCTCCTACCCAGCCATGAAGTTAAGTTGAAATCACTATAGCTGGGCTAGGTGGCGGCGCCTCAAGACAGAACCAAGCAGCACTTCCCAAAGGACTGGAGATGGACCCGTATGAGTGCACCTCAGGATTTTAGGACTATGCTACCCACTGACACCAGTGGGGCTTAGGGGAGACGGCAGTGACATAGTGACAGGACATTTGCCTATTGGACAGTCACACTGGTGAATGGGAACCCCATTAATGGACCCTTCAAAAAGGTACCATGGAGAGGGTTGTTTTATTTATTGCTCAGATATATCTGTTGTTGTAAGTTGATGCTGCGTCCCCTTTGCCCCTAATAAAGTTTTCCTTGTTTCCTGCACAGCCTCGGTGATTGTGAATGGGGAAGCATCCGCTGGTAAAGGCACCCAGGGAAGGGAGGTAGTGATCCCAGAAGTGCTCGGTGGGGCTTGAGTTGGCGGTGATTGTTCGTTTCAAGAGGGACCCCCTAGGTATTTGAACCCGGGCCCTGTTGCTGCCGACAACACCTAGCAGAAGGATTATTATGTATGGATATAGGAATTCCCTTAGGAACCTTAAACAACAGTCCTGAATGACAGACACAGACCTGTAGCGGGGTCTGGTCCCTGACTGCTCAATATTTATAGTGAGCAAATACGAAAGGGGCACAAACCTGACCAAAGCAAATTCATTCTTCTATCCAAGCCGATATTGGGGGGAAATCCCCCCTCCACATATGTGCCCATTTCCACTTCATTGGCCTGTGCTCTACAGGAAGTCAAACTAGATGATCAAAATGGTCCCTCCTGGCCTTGGAATTCTTTCTCTTTCTTTCTTTCTTTCTTTCTTTCTTTCTTTCTTTCTTTCTTTCTTTCTTTCTTTCTTTCTTTCCCCTAAATTGGCTAACCAACAGACAAACATTCCCCAATACACCCCCACCAAAAAGTGTAGAGATCAAAGTTTCATGGCTTTGAAGCTCTGTAATGGTCAATCGAGGGGGCCTTCTCCGGAGAACGCCAAGTCTGTTGTGTCCATTGCAGAACAGAAGGGGGAAAAATTGATTCCTTCTGCTTGCCCAGATCTCTGACTGCAGCCCACCCCCCATGCACACACACAAAGCCACTAAATTGAAAGTTAATTTGAATTCAAGTTTATATAATCCAGGCACATCCCTTCTTAACAGACAGGAAACGACCGAAGCATTAACCTCCCATCAGGGAAGGCAGGCAAAAGGCGAAACGTTTCCATCTTCCACTTTATTTTGTTTGGTTTGGTTTAAAAAAACCAACAACCCACCCTGAGTTGACTCAGATCCAAGTAGGAAATTCCCCGCCGGGATCCCGAGGTGCCTGGGAAAGAAGACGGAGGTCTGGGGTCACAGCTAACAGCGCCTTCAGAAGTTTACGGCCTCTCGGTATCAGCTGCTTTAACAGCCCATCTCTCCACTGGCCCCAGAGCCCTGCCAGGTTACTGGAGATCCTTTCAAAGAGACGGAGCCAGCGCGCTTCCTGCCCCAGACAGAGCGGGTGAAGGTCAAGGGATTCTGCTGGCTCAGTTCGCACAGCTATTGATCGACATCCAGCTCCGCACTGATTGAACTTGATCGGTTTAGAAGCTAATCGAGTTAAATCGACGCCACCCCTAGTGAGGGGGTTACACAGGAGTAAGGGAGATCAGGCCACTGCAGCTCATCCCCGAACCTTGACAGGAATAAGGGCTTCAATTCGACAAGACCTGTCCAGAGCGGAGCTCTGGTCAATATGTCCAAATCCACAGGGAAGAAGCCCCAAGCCCTGGCCTCTCGCAGCCTGAAGCCCCAAGCCCTGGCACCTGCCATGGGGCAGAAGCCCGGAGTCCCGGCACTCCCCCAACCCCCTTAGGGCAGGATGGAGTTGGTCGGAGCAGGCAGAGGAAGGGGAGATCAGCACCGAACCTGAACCTACTTGGACACTGGGCAGCTGTTTTCCATCCGGGTTACAGCGCTCGACGGCCAGGCACTGATTCAAAGCGAACCCTTTACGCTCCCATCACTACCTATTCTAACGAGGCTCGATACCGTGAGAGCCACAGCTTGCCCCCGGCCCCATGGCTGGAGGCGATGCCAGCTTATTCAGATGCTCCACTGGCAAACTGTACATAAACCCATCCCCTCCGGACATGCTCAGCTCAGGCCTGGTATTTACACGTCTTTCCAGCTGACCGTGACGGAACACAACGGAAGTACCCCGGGAAGGGTAAACAGCTTCTATTCTTAGCTCCTGAACTTGTGTGTTTGCTCCCCAGGAACTTTCATTATTGCGTCTTCGCCTTTAAACATCACCCATGGTTCCTTTCATATACTACGTCTCTCGCACCGCCAGAAGTTGGTCCAATAAAAGAGATCACCTCACCCGCCTTGTCTCTCTACACAGCCTGGCACGTCACTGTTTAAGTGTCTCCCGCCCTGAGGATGACACTGTTTGGGGGCGAAGGGGGGGCTGCAGTCCCGGAGAGGCTCAGCAAAGAAACGCAGCGTGGCACTGTGCTTCTATGCCTCTGGCTAAAGCAGCTTCTCTTCTCCACCTCTGCTCAGCTCCAGCAGAGGTCAGGGAGAGAGGTGATACTCACATCCCCACCCACGGAATACAGCATTTTGCATGGACCATTGCTGGGTCCTAACCAGAACCTGGTGAAATGGGACTGGTAGTATTTGCGGCTGCAGCTACACTGGTGGTTTTACGACGGCGCTTGTGCTGCTCAATAGATAGTAGCAACAGAGCACTGGGGCTTTCACAGCTTGTCGTCTAACCCTGCTCAGAGCCGGTAATGTGGGCTACTGGCTGGCTACAGGTTGGAACCGGGCTGAGATCCAGAAGCTTGTTCCACACGGGCCATTTTGAAACAAAGAGGAGGGCAGGAGCCAGGTAGCTGATAAACCGAAAGGTGCACGGTGCTTGCAAGATTGATAGCATTGGGGTTTTCATTTGCACACCGACACAAGACAAACAGATGAGGTTTCAGTACAGCAAGTCCAATTAATCAGGCCTTTGACAGCTGTGAAGCTGGGCATTATTAATTCCCTTCGCAGGCAGGCCGAGGGGGTAATAATTACATTTTCCCAATAAAAAACTAAATTTTTAAAAGGACATTCCACCCTCCCCCCCAAAAAATCATAATAACAGCCACTAAAATTGTTACACTAATTGCAAAAATCCCTTGGTTGCATAGTGGAAAATCAAGGCAATACGTTCAAGTCCTGAAAATATTGTTCTTGAGGCTTTTGGGTTAGTTTCTAATGGGACTAGATCCACTGTCCAGAACTTCCAAGCCCAAGGCCTTGCATTGTGAGACACCTTTCCCTTAAACATCTGGGGCCAGAGCCCTGGTGTCAATCATCCGTAGCTCCTTTGGAGTCAACAGGGCCAGATCCACAGCTGATGCGAATCAGCATCACTCCATTGAGGTCAGCTGAGGCTGTGAGCCAAGACCCACAGACCCACAGGTGCTGACTTTTATTTTTCCCAGTGGGTGCTCCACCCCCGCTCCACCCTGAGGCCCCGCCCCCACTCCACCCCTTCCCCAAGGCCCCACCCTTGCTCTGCTTTTTCCTGCCCCCACGACACCTGCTCCCCCGATGCCCCCCTCCCACCTGCCGCTCAGTGCTCTCTCCCCTCCCGGAGCGCCTTCCACTGCCAAACAGCTGACGGGCGGCCCTGCTGAACAGCTGTGGTTGGTCGGTGCTGAGCACCCCCTATTTTTTTCCCATGGATGTTTGAGCTCTAGAGCACCCCTACGCACAGACCGCTCTCCGAATGAAATGCTGCATCTCTCTGTGCAACGAGGCGAGCAGTACGGGGAGACTGGTTCTGTCCCCAGGCCCCTGAGTCCCCGAGATCTGCACGCTCCCCATCCCATGCAGCCCAGGAGAGGATTAGGGCCTCAGTTTGTGTGGCCCTTGCTTTCCGTCCCGTTCCTGTCCCATCTTTTATGATGTCTGGCCTTGTGTGTGAGAGATCAGGATGCCCTCTCGCCGCTGGCCCCGTCACAAGATAAAAGCCCTACCAACTGCTCCCAGCTACAGGAGAGAGCAGGAGTTAGGGTGCAAGATGTAGACCCGGGTTCAATGCCCCGCTCTGTCACAGACATCCTGGGTGGCCTTGGGCACGTCACTCAGGGTACGTCTACACTGCAAAAAAAGACCCCGCGTTGCTAGTTGGGGTCACGCTATGGGGCTAAAAAGAGCAGCATAGGTGTTTGGGCTGGAGGGTCTCTGAACATGGGCCCCAGTGTCGACACTGCTGTTCTTAGCCCTGCAGCACAAGCCCTAGTCAGTTGACACAGACTCTGAGACTCATTGCTGGGAGGGCTGTCAGCTTTTGCAATCACCCTGAAGGTGTGAGCAGGGGGATGAATTTCAGTAAAGACAAGTGCAAAGTACTACACGTTAGAAGGAAAAATCTAATGCACAGCTACAGAATAGGGAATAAGTGGCGAGGGGGGGTGCTGCTGAAAGGGACCAGGGGTTACAGCGGCTCACACGTGGAACAGGAGCCAACAATGTGGTGCAGTTGTGAAAAAAGAAAATATCATTCTGGGGGGTACTAACGGGAGTGTTGTACGCAAGAGACGGGCGGTGACTGTCCTGATCTGCTCAGCCCTGGAGAGGCCACAGGTGGAGTCGTGTGTCAGCGCTGGGTGCTGCACGTCAGCAAACGTGCGGACAAGCTGGAGAGAGTCCAGAAGAGAGCTGCAACAATGCTAAAGGGTTAATCAACCCGGCCTGGGAGGAAAGGTTAAAAAGCCACAGGCTCCTTGTGTGACCTGGGGCATGTCTTTGGGAGTCAGGACAGCATGCGTAGCCAACCAGCCTGCTAAAATGAGCAGTGTAGCTGCTGTGGCAAAGGCTAGCCACTGAGTGTGCACCTGGGGTCCTGGATGGGATTGTGCTCAGGCAACTAGCTCGGGCCATCATGACTACCCTGCTATGTTCAGCCAGGTCGCTGGATCGTGCCCCCAGGTGCAGCAGGCCTGCCTGCCTGAACCCTCATTCTGAGCCTTAACTGCCAGCATCCTCTTTGCTCTCCCTACCAAGTGCGATTGCAAAGTCAACACGGGCTTTCTATGAATCCTGTGCACAATGGGCGCGGGCCTGGCGGGGCCGAGTGCCTGCTCCTGCCAGCGACGACCGGCCCTTTTTCCAGATCATTGATGAATATGTTGAACAGGACTGGGCCCAGTACAGACCCCTGGGGGACACCCCTATTTACCTCTCTCCATTCTGAAAACTGACCATTTATTCCTACCCTTTGCTTCCTATCTTTTAACCAGTTACCGATCCATGAGAGAACCTTCCTTGTTATCCCATGACAGCTTACTTTGCTTAAGAGGCTTTGGTGAGGGACCTTGTCAAAGGCTTTCTGAAAATCTAAATACACTATATCTGCTGGATCCCCCTTGTCCACATGCTTGTTGACCTCCTCAAAGAATTCTAGTAGATTGGTGAGTGTAGCGGGGTGGACCCCGCTCCTGCCCTGAAGGGCTTAAAACAGCCCTGGGGGAAGGTTGTGGCTGGGAGCTGCTAAACTGGGCTGATTGGGAATTGGCTGCAGCTGGGCCACGCCCCAATCAGGCCCCAGCTGGCCTGTATAAAAAGGCTGGAAGCCAGGAGGCCAAACAGTCTCTCGTTGCATTCAGAGAGAGAGAGAGAAGGGCTTGACTGCAGAGAGCTAGAGACAGAGTAACTGAGTGGAGCAGGGCTGGGGAGCTCCAGCCTGGAAAGCCCCAGGCTGTGGCCTAGTAGGAGGCCAAGGGGTACTGGGGGTTGCAGAAGGCAGCCCAGGGGTAGGCCAAGGCAGCAGGTCCAAACCCAACCTTCCCTGTGATGAGTGGCCTATACTGCAGTCTGCCCCAGGGAGTGGGGGTTGGTGACTGGCAGTGGCCTTATTCTGAGGCAAGGTGGTGATAGTGGGTGGGGGTTCCCTGGGGAGGGGAGACCCTAGTACTGAGGGGTGTATTGCCAGGGGGCAGCACCCTAGATAAAAGAGCACCAGGGTCCAGGAGGGACATGGGGGCCGGAGGACAGGCGGACCACTGGCCTGCAGGGGGTGCTCCAATGCTGAAATGAGCTAATTCCCGGAGATGACCAGCAGGAGGTGCCGTGGGGTGAGTCCGCCCCTCTACAGTGAGGCATGATTTTCTTTTACAAAAACCATGTTGACTCTTCCCCAACAAATTATGTTCATCTGTGTCTGACAATTTTGTT
Organism: Emys orbicularis; assembly: GCF_028017835.1. Taxonomy (NCBI): domain Eukaryota; kingdom Metazoa; phylum Chordata; order Testudines; family Emydidae; genus Emys; species Emys orbicularis. The sequence continues at coordinate 3,570,702 of NC_088688.1, read as the reverse complement.
CTTTACTATAGTTTCAACCAGTTTGCCCGGTACTGAAGTCAGGCTTACCGGCCTGTAACTGCCGGGGTCACCTCTGGAGCCCTTTTTAAAAATTGTCATCACATTAGCTATCCTCCAGTCATTTGGTACAGACTATATTAAATGATAGGTTACAGATGACAGTTAGTAGTCCTACAATTTCACCTTTGACTTCCTTCAGAACTCTTGGGTGATGCCATCTGGTCCTGGTGACTTATTACTGTTTAGTTTATCAGTTTGTTCCAAAACCTCCTCTAATGACACCTCAATCTGGGACAGTTCCTCAGATCTGTCACCTAAAAAGAATGGCTCAGGTTTGGGAATCTCCCTCACATCCTCCGCTGTGAAGACCGATGCAAAGAATTCATTTAGTTTTTCTGTAATGGCCTTATCGTCCTTGAGTGCTCCTTTAGCATCTCGAGCGTCCAGTGGCGCCCCTCCCCAGTTGTTTAGCAGGCTTCCTGCTTCTGATGTACTTTAAAAAAAATTTGCTATTACTTTTTGAGTTTTTGGTTAGCTGTTCATATTCTTTTTGGCCTTCCTAATTATATTTTTACATTTCATTTGCCAGAGTTTATGCTCCTTTCTATTTTCCTCATTAGGATTTAACTTCCACTTTTTAAAGGATGCCTCTTTGCCGCTCACTGCTTCTTTTACTTTGTTGTTTAGTCACAGTGGCACTTTTTTGGTTCTCTTACTAGGTTTTTTAATTTGGGGTTTACATTTAAGTTAAGCCTCTATTATGGTGTCTTTATAAAGTTTCCAGGCAGCTTGCAGGGATTTCACTTTTGGTGCTGTACCTTTGAATTTCTGTTTGACTAACTACCTCATTTTGTGTAGTTCCCCTTTCTGAAATTAAATGCTGCTGTGTTGGGCCGCTGTGGTGTTTTCCCTGCCACAGGGATGTTAAATTTCATTATATTCTGGTCAGGTTATAGTTACCAAGTGGTCCAGCTCTAGTCACCTCTTGGGCCAGATCCTGTGCTCTACTTGGGACTAAATCAAGAATTGCCTCTTCTCTGGTGGGTTCCAGGACCAGCTGCTCTAAGAAGCAGACATTTAAGGTATCAAGAACCTTTATCTCTGCAGCCCGTCCTGAGGTGACGTGTACCCAGTCAATATGGGGATAGTTGAAATCCCCCCAGTATTAGAGTTTTTTATTTTAATAGCCTCTCTAATCTCCCTAAAAAGCAACAGCGTCCTGTGGCACCTTATAGACCAACAGACGTATTGGAGCATAAACTTTCGTGGGTGAATATGTCATGCATCTGACAAAGTGGGTATTCACCCATGAAAGCTTATGCTCCAATACTTCTGTTGGTCTAGAAGGTGCCACAGGACTCTTTGTCGCTTTTTTACAGATCCAGACTAACACAGCTACCCCTCTGATACTCTAATCTCCCTGAGCATTTCACAGTCACTATCACCATCCTGGGCAGGTGGTCGGTAATATATCTCTACTGCTTATTCTTATTCGAGCATGGAATTACTATCCCCAGAGAGTCTCTGGTACAGTTCGGTTCCTTTAAGATTTTTACTTCATTTGATTCTACACTTTCTTCCACATAGAGTCACATATTCCTTGTCTTCAGTTTACAGGAACAAATAACTGCAGGTGGAAGGGAGGTGAAATCAGGGATCTGATGCCTCTGGGGACCAGACCAGCACCCATAAAATAACAGACAAAATTACACCTACAGGGAATTGTATCCACAAACCTGCAGGTGCTGAGAGCCAGGCTGAGCTATCACCGCGTTGCAAATCAGCCCCCTCCCTCCGATTTAGCTCTTTGATTCTCTTCTCCTAGCCCTGGCCCTCGCTAGTTGGGGTTGCTGTTCTGAGTCTGGCTGTGAGGGGATCTCCTGGGGCTACAGAGAGATGGTTACTGCATCCCTGAGCTCTGATGGGTTAATACTTCTGTGGCTGCAGCCCAGAATCACACTGGCTATTTTACTTTTTGTCTGCACATCAGTGCGAAGCCACATTGCATTTGCACCCTTCACCGTGGGGTCTCTGGGGACATTTCTTCTTCCTGGGCCTCTCCCTCCTATCCTGGCCTGAGCAGGGGGATCACGGGAACAGGGCGTGCCGGGGAACCGAAGCCCGCACGAAAGAGGCTGCTGTACAGTCGCTGTGTTCCTCCTGCCTTGGGCCAGGAGTGAGGTCTGAGGGGAGCCCGTAGTTCAGCGTCTCCGCAGCCTGCCCAGGAGTGACGTGTCTCCTGGGACAGCCCAGCCCCCTTCTCTCTGGTCAGGGAGCCCGGATTCACACTTCCTCAGAACAGGAGTGTGCCCCAGAGTGCTGAGACCAGGCCTGAACCAGCACTCTGGGCACTGTCCGGCCAACGAGTTTCCCCAGAGAAAGGCCTGATGGAGGGGAGCTGGGGCTAATTGCCAGATCAGGCTGAGCGGGGGGGGGGGGGGGGGCAAGCTAATGAGCTAGTTCACCCATGAACAGGCGAGTGGGAAGGGGGACAGAGAGGAAAAGGGAGAGGCTCTCAGAGCCAGGGTACCGGGAGATCTCTACTCTCTAGCCCAAATGCTGTGTGTCACGGTAGAGGGCAGCGATGATGGAGGTGTAGCCCTTCTGCCAGGTGGAGCTGTCAGCAACCAGGGCCGGGTTCAATACGTAGGGGTCCCTTTACAGCGATACAATACAGAACCAGCTCGAGCTGCCACCCAGTGACCTGGGAAAATTACACCCCCACCCCTGGGTGCCTCTGAGAGGCCAAACTTCCCCTCTCACAAGCACAGAGTCTGAGGGTAGGAAAGAAACTTTTAATAAAAGGAGGAAGTAACTCAGTGTTAATTTGGGAAAACACCGCAAACAGGGTTCATGAACATAAACCATGAGTGAAAGACCCACCTCCAAGTAAGTTGGGCAGTGTCCTTTTCCCCTCAGGTTCTTAAGTCCAGCTCAGAGGTGCAGCTGCAGAGTTTACCTCCCCTCTGGGTGGGGTAAAGAGGTACCTTACTCACTCCACTGCTCAGGCACTTACTCACTGCCCTGCTCTGCTGGCCACCTGCTCACCCCTCTCACCACCCCGCTGGCCACTCATCACACCTCTCCACCACACCAGCCATTCGTTCACCAGCTGACTGTCAGTCACCTGCCTCAACCTCTGCACATCATTTGCAGCTCTTTGCAGGCTGGGCAGAAACACTGCCCCATCTCAAATGTATTCCGCTCTCAGAGATTCTTAGCAAGCAGGACAGAAACACCGTCCTACCCCAACTGATTTCAGCTCTGATTGGGCATTTAACATAACAAAGAGGCACTTAATGAAACCCATTTAGCTCTATTCTTTGAACAGTGGAGAGTGACAGGTTAAACCAGTCTAGGGAGAACTCTTGATGAGGGTGTGCAGTCTCTTGGCTAGAAATACCTGTCCCCACCCCTCTTACTTTCACAGGGCTGTGACATTCGAGCCCCTGGCTTAACGAGGTTCTTTCAAGTGAGGGTGACCCCCTCATCTGGGACAGGTTAAGCACAGTCCCGCTTTCCTGTATTCCTACAATAATTACAATGTTGGTAACCATATTTCACTACCCCACATTCAGTACTAAGATGATTTGTACCCAACACCAGCCAAAGTTGATCATTTCGACACCGCTGTATCTGCTGAATATGTAAGCAAAGCAGGAGCAAACTGTATTTACATAAACACCCCCCCGTCATTCCACCTCCCAGCTAGCTGTCAGGGAAACATTCATTCAGACCCCGCTTACAGAGCTCACACAAAGAAGCTACAGTAGCTGGATGAGACGATGGGAGCGGAGGGCCGGGCCCTGTGTCAGGAAGGCTGCCCCAAGTGCCTAGTTTATTTGTGTCCACATGAAGCCTCTGCTCTCTGTGACGTGGTGCAGAAACCTCGCACTCCCTGCTGCACCCCAGGCCAAGTCCTGCAGAGTCAAGCCATGAAAATCAGCGTTTTAGCCTGTAGATTCCAGGCTGCAGGCCCGGGATGTAACGGGGCTCCCGGTAAAGCCTGTAATTCCCTCAGTTCTTCCCTCCTCTCCAAAGAAATGCCCATGAAACAGCTGGTGATTGAGAAACAGAGATCATGCAGCTGGCAAGATGCATGAGAACCGGGTCTCTGCACAGGCCCCGCTGCAGGATCGGGCCCTCGTGTTGTAAGCTCTTTGGTGAAAGCCCCTTGGGCCCAATTCCCTCTGTCATCGGTATGTCCCCGGCACGACTCCCTTGGCTTCGGTGCATTTCCCTCTGCTTTGCTCTGGAGTCCGTGGCAGGAGGCTTGGGCTGCTTGCCCGCAAGGCGTCATACACGGTGCTGTACAAATCAATGATCCTGATGATGATAATGATCATTAGGAATTACTGTGTGTAAAGGACTTCAGGTCCCATGGGGCTGCAGGGAACTGAGTGCAAACCACCATCAGCATCTGAGCGCTATGGGGACATCGCAGTAGTGAGGGGACAGCGTGATACAGCAACTTTGTCCCAGAAGGTGCCTCTAGACCTGTGAGCAGCTCCACCCCACGTGACGGGGCAAGCTGCTGCAGCAACACTCCTGCCCAGCAACAGTCCTCAGATGGGGTCCAATTCACCCCACCTTGCACCATCACTTACCCCTGTACAAACTGCGTGCAAACGTCACCCAGTCAGGATTCTCCGCTCCCCACATTTCCCATCCGCTTTGCACAGGGGTGACTGAGGACACAAGGTACCTGGCAATGCAGAATCTGTCTCCCTGTCTCCCTACTAGCCAGAGGGGAAAGCTCCGCTCCCCGGATGAGCTGCCTACTCTCAATGTGCTCTTCCTGCCCATCTAGGGCTGAGCACTTCGAGATGCTCCAAAGCTGCCACAGGACCCTTTTTTCATAGATTCTAGGACTGGAAGGGATCTCGAGAAGTCATCGAGTCCAGTCCCCTCATGGCAGGTCCAAATACTGTCTAGACCATCCCTGATAGACATTTATCTAACCTACTCTTAAATATCTCCAGAGATGGAGATTCCACAACCTCCCTAGGCAATTTATTCCAGTGTTTAACCACCCTGACAGTTAGGAACTTTTTCCTAATGTCCAACCTAGACCTCCCTTCCTGCAGTTTAAGCCCATTGCTTCTTGTTCTATCCTTAGAGGCTAAGGTGAACAAGTTTTCTCCCTTCTCCTTATGACACCCTTTTAGATACCTGAAAACTGCTATCATGTCCCCTCTCAGTCTTCTCTTTTCCAAACTAAACAAACCCAATTCTTTCAGCCTTCCTTCATAGGTCATGTTCTCAAGACCTTTCATCATTCTTGTTGCTCTTCTCTGGACCTTCTCCAATTTCTCCACATCTTTCTTGAAATGCGGTGCCCAGAACTGGACACAACACTCCAGTTGAGGCCTAACCAGTGCAGAGTAGAGTGGAAGAATGACTTCTTGTGTCTTGCTCACAACACACCTGTTAATGCATCCCAGAATCACGTTTGCTTTTTTTGCAACAGCATCACACTGACTCATATTTAGCTTGTGGTCCACTATAACCCCTAATGAACTTTTTAATGAACTTCCTGGCAGTCCGTCCATGCCGGTGGGCTGCAGGACAAAGACAACGTCCAGCCTCCCTCCCCTGGGATCTTGAAACGCAGGTGCCAAGCCACAGCTGCAGCCAACGCCAACGGGGGGAGATTTCAAAACGGAGGCCTCCTTCTGAGCAAAACATTATGGTGTGGCTTGAGCAGACCTCAGAGTAGAAATCTCTCTTCCTGCTGAAATGCAGAGCTAGCAGGGTGATCAGACAAACTCCGTCAGACATGGCCCAGGCCCTTGTCACTGCTCCCTGCCCATGCTTCCTTATAATAATTACTGATGGCATGCTTTTTGTGTTCCAGTCCTGGGAATCCACACAGCTGGGATGCACCTCAAGCCTGACCCCTAGCCCCACCACCTCACCCCGCAGCTATTCCACTCTGGGGTACCTACCCAGCTCCTTCAATGTACCTTAATCCTGCAGTGCAGGGGATCGGAATACTGCAGTGGTGGGGCAGGGAGTGGGAGGGGGGAGGTTTGGAGCTGACTTCTGGCTCTCGGCCTGTGCTGCAGGCAGCCTGCAGGGACCTGGCATTAGCTGGTGCCAGCGCTGCACGCCAGAGCGCCAGGAGGCTGCGGAGAACTGGCTCCGATGACTGCGAGGCTTGTGTGACTCGCTGTGCGTGCTCCCCTGCTGCAACGAACACCAGAGCAGACGCTCTCCTCAGCTCCGGGCAGAGAACGGGGCTCAGCCGGGACCACAGGGAGACCCAGTGAGGCCACACGAGGCAGCCCCAAGGAGCCAGAGAGAATCCCAAGCTCTGCCTGTGGTCAGCAGCCACTGTGCACTCATCACAGATGACCCTGTACATTTAGACCTGCCGCCGGATTCCCCCTGGGATGGGGGGTAAACCCCATGCGGGCACTGAAAGGGTTCAGGGGAGCTGGGGCGCTCAGTCAGTGCACCGGGGCACACCTGGAGGATGGGCCAGGCCCCGTCTAAGATGAGACGCATTGGGTAGCTAGTACAAAGGAAGGGCTTCGGGGCAGAAGGAGGGAGGTCTGGGGGGGCACAGGACTTGGGGTTCTCTCCTGGAAAGGCTCTGGGAGGAAGACTAGGAGAGCCAGGGAGCAGCTGGCGGGGTGGAGCGAACTCTGAGGGGGAGCCCTGGTAGCAGGCCGGGAGCTGGATTTCCAGGGAGCCTGCCCTGGGAGGTGATCAAGTGAGGCACGATGCAGGGGGAATGAAGAGGATGAAGGGCCAGGCCTGAGGAGGGCAGAAGGTGATGTACATTTCTATTTTGGGTCGGGGGAGCCCTGGCCCTGAAGGAAGGGTGAGAGCCCATGGAGCCTAAGAAGACGGAGACCTGGCGCCTGAGAGGCATGCAGGGGAGCCAGGGAGGTGCTGTGCCAGAGGCCTGCTGAGGGGCCGAGGTGGGAAGAAGCCCGGGAAGGGAGCAGGCAGTGTCTGCTTAGACCTTGTCTAATCACTAGAGAGTCCCTGGGCTGGAGAGCAGAGGAATAGATTCATAGATTCTAGGACTGGAAGGGACCTCGAGAGGTCATCGAGTCCAGTCCCCTGCCCGCATGGCAGGACCAAATACTGTCTAGACCATCCCTGATAGACATTTATCTAACCTACTCTTAAATATCTCCAGAGATGGAGATTCCACAACCTCCCTAGGCAATTTATTCCAGTGTTTAACCACCCTGACAGTTAGGAACTTTTTCCTAATGTCCAACCTAGACCTCCCTTGCTGCAGTTTAAGCCCATTGCTTCTTGTTCTATCCTCAGAGGCTAAGGTGAACAAGTTTTCTCCCTCCTCCTTATGACACCCTTTTAGATACCTGAAAACTGCTATCATGTCCCCTCTCAGTCTTCTCTTTTCCAAACTAAACAAACCCAATTCTTTCAGCCTTCCTTCATAGGTCATGTTCTCAAGACCTTTAATCATTCTTGTTGCTCTTCTCTGGACCCTTTCCAATTTCTCCACATCTTTCTTGAAATGCGGTGCCCAGAACTGGACACAATACTCCAGCTGAGGCCTAACCAGAGCAGAGTAGAGCAGAAGAATGACTTCTCGTGTCTTGCTCACAACACACCTGTTAATACATCCCAGAATCATGTTTGCTTTTTTTGCAACAGCATCACACTGTTGACTCATATTTAGCTTGTGGTCCACTATAACCCCTAGATCCCTTTCTGCCGTACTCCTTCCTAGACAGTCTCTTCCCATTCTGTATGTGTGAAACTGATTTTTTCTTCCTAAGTGGAGCACTTTGCATTTGTCTTTGTTAAACTTCATCCTGTTTAACTCAGACCATTTCTCCAATTTGTCCAGATCATTTTGAATTATGACCCTGTCCTCCAAAGCAGTTGCAATCCCTCCCAGTTTGGTATCATCCGCAAACTTAATAAGCGTACTTTCTATGCCAATATCTAAGTCGTTAATGAAGATATTGAACAGAGCCGGTCCCAAAACAGACCCCTGCGGAACCCCACTCGTTATGCCTTTCCAGCAGGATTGGGAACCATTAATAACAACTCTCTGAGTACGGTTATCCAGCCAGTTATGCACCCACCTTATAGTAGCCCCATCTAAATTGTATTTGCCTAGTTTGTCGATAAGAATATCATGCGAGACCGTATCAAATGCCTTACTAAAGTCTAGGTATACCACATCCACAGCTTCTCCCTTATTCACAAGACTCGTTATCCTATCAAAGAAAGCTATCAGATTGGTTTGACATGATTTGTTCTTTACAAATCCATGCTGGCTGTTCCCTATCACCTTACCACCTTCCAAGTGTTTGCAGATGATTTCCTTAATTACTTGCTCCATTATCTTCCCTGGCACAGAAGTTAAACTAACTGGTCTGTAGTTTCCTGGGTTGTTTTTATTTCCCTTTTTATAGATGGGCACTATATTTGCCCTTTTCCAGTCTTCTGGAATCTCTCCCGTCTCCCATGATTTTCCAAAGATAATAGCTAGAGGCTCAGATACCTCCTCTATTAGCTCCTTGAGTATTCTAGGATGCATTTCATCAGGCCCTGGTGACTTGCAGGCATCTAACTTTTCTAAGTGATTTTTAACTTGTTCTTTTTTTATTTTATCTGCTAAACCTACCCCCTTCCCATTAGCATTCACTATGTTAGGCATTCCTTCAGACTTCTCGGTGAAGACCGAAACAAAGAAGTCATTAAGCATCTCTGCCATTTCCAAGTTTCCTGTTACTGGTTCTCCCTCTTCACTAAGCAGTGGGCCTACCCTGTCTTTGGTCTTCCTCTTGCTTCTAATGTATTGATAAAAAGTCTTCTTGTTCCCCTTTATTCCCGTAGCTAGTTTGAGCTCATTTTGTGCCTTTGCCTTTCTAATCTTGCCCCTGCATTCCTGTGTTGTTTGCCTATATTCATCCTTTGTAATCTGTCCTAGTTTCCATTTTTTGTATGACTCCTTTTTATTTTTTAGATCATGCAAGATCTCATGGTTAAGCCAAGGTGGTCTTTTGCCACATTTTCTATCTTTCCTAACCAGCGGAATAGCTTGCTTTTGGGCCCTTAATAGTGTCCCTTTGAAAAACTGCCAACTCTCCTCAGTTGTTTTTCCCCTCAGGCAAGGTCCCATGGGAATCAAGACTATCAGCTCTCTGAGCTTACCAAAATCCGCCTTCCTGAAATCCATTGTCTCTATTTTGCTGTTCTCCCTTCTACCCTTCCTTAGAATTGCGAACTCTATGATTTCATGATCACTTTCACCCAAGCTGCCTTCTACTTTCAAATTCTCAACGAGTTCCTCCCTATTTGTTAAAATCAAGTCTAGAACAGCTTCCCCCCTAGTAGCTTTTTCAACCTTCTGAAATAAAAAGTTGTCTGCAATGCAGTCCAAGAATTTGTTGGATAGTCTGTGCCCCGCTGTGTTATTTTCCCAACATATATCCGGATAGTTGAAGTCCCCCATCACCACCAAATCTTGGGCTTTGGATGATTTTGTTAGTTGTTTAAAAAAAGCCTCATCCACCTCTTCCACCTGGTTAGGTGGCCTGTAGTAGACTCCTAGCATGACATCACCCTTGTTTTTTTACCCCTTTTAGCCTAACCCAGAGACTCTCAACACTTCCATCTCCTATGTCCATCTCTACCTCAGTCCAAGTGTGTACATTTTTAATATATAAGGCAACACCTCCTCCCTTTTCCCCCTGTCTATCCTTCCTGAGCAAGCTGTACCCGTCCACACCAACATTCCAATCATGTGTATTATCCCACCAAGTTTCAGTGATGCCAACAATGTCATAGTTGTATTTATTTATTAGCACTTCCAGTTCTTCCTGCTTATTACCCATACTTCTCGCATTTGTATATAGGCATCTAAGATACTGGTTTGATCTTTCCTCCCAGTTTTATCCTGACCCTCCTTTCTCTCTGCCAATATAGCCCACACTCCCTCTCGTTTCCGACCCATCTCCCAGGTCTCCATGTTCCCCACTTACCTGCGGGCTTTGCTCACCTGTCCCCGTCGAACCTAGTTTAAAGCCCTCCTCACTAGGTTAGCCAGTCTGTGTCCAAATAGGGTCTTTCCCCTCCTCGAAAGGTGAACGCCATCTCTGCCTAGCAGTCCTTCCTCAAATAGCATCCCGTGGTCTAGGAAGCCAAAGCCCTCCTGGTGACACCATCTTCGCAGCCAGGCATTCACCTCCATGATGCATCTGTCTCTGCCTGGGCCCCTACCTTTGACAGGAAGAATCGAAGAGAATACCACCTGCGCTCCAAACTCCTTCACCCGTACTCCCAGAGCCCTGTAGTCACTCTTGATCCGCTCAGTGTCACACCACGCAGTATCATTTGTGCCCACATGGATGAGTAGCATGGGGTAGTAGTCAGAGGGCTGGATAATCCTTGACAATGCCTCCGTAACGTCTCAGATACGGGCTCCCGGCAGGCAGCATACCTCCTGAGATGAAATGTCAGGGCGACAGATGGGCGCCTCCGTCCCCCTCAGCAGAGAGTCTCCGACCACCACTACCCTACGTTTCCTATTCGCAGTGGTGGCAGCAGACCTCCAGCCTTAGGGGTACGAGGCTTCTCCTCCTTTACTGTAGGGGGTGATGCCTTCTTTCCTGTATCAAGAAGAGCATAACGGTTACCTATTACCACAGCGGGAGGGTTCGGAGCAGGGGTGGAGCACTGCCTGCTGCCAGAAGTAACCAGCTGCCAGTGTCCACCCTGAGCCATCTCCTCCTCCACCAGTGGTGTATCAGCAGTCCTGTGTACTGGGACAGCTACCTCAGCTGTCTCCACATGGACACTGTCCAGGAATTGCTCGTGGATTCGGATGCTTCTCAACCTAGCCACCTCCTCCTGTAGCTCTCCCACCTGCTGCCTGAGAGATTCCACCAGCAGGCACCCTTCACATTGGATGGTCCCCCCAGCCTGGATATCAGTAAGTGGAAATTGCAAGTTACAGTCTCTGCAAAACCACACCAGGATCTGGGTAGAAGCATCCATGCTCAGGCGCTCTGTCTGGCTACAGGCGCAGGTGGAGGAGACAGAAGCAGTGCTGGCACAGGTGTTGCGGGTCTTCCTAACCATCGTAAGCCTCCCTCTGTCAAACTCCCGTCTGCAGCCCCCTGTCCGCTGAAAGGGTTGTTTAAGCAAGAAGTTTTAGGTTTTAAGGGGAATAAAGGGAAAACAGAACCGGCAAGGGACCCTCGCCCCTTCCAAACTCCCTTGCGAAACTCCCTGTTAGCAGCCCCTGGTCGCAAAAGCTCCCTGGTCGCTTGTGCGCTGCTTTATAAAGCCCTGGCCTGTATGAATCCCCCGCCCACTGATTAAGGCTCAGCCAATTACCAGAGGCTTCTAGGTTTCAAACCTTCCTTTGAAGCTCACAGCTTCCAACTGCCAGCCACAGCACACGGTCCTTCAAACAACCAACCAACCAAACAGACTGACAAACACAAGCTCAGCACACAGCAAGTAACCCCCAAACACAAACAAACACACACTACAGACAGTCACTTACCCCAAAAGGGTGCTGTATTGCTCCTCCTTCACCTGGAGAACTCCCTTGCGAAACTCCCTGTTAGCAGCCCCTGTTCGCAAAAGCGAGAGGGCCTGGGGTCCCTACCAGCCCCCGAGGGAGGAGGTGGGAGCCCTGGGTTGTAGGGGATGAGGACTTTGGAAAGCCCTGAGATGGGAAGGTGTAAGGACCGTGAGGCCGTTATAGTAATTTAGATGGAATAGATGGGCTCAAGGTGGTAACATAACCCAGTCACTGTCCGCTGTTAACCAGTTTTTGAAAAGGGCCAGGGCTTGGTCTACAGAGCTCTCCGCAGGCTTAGCATCCCTGGCAAGCATCCTCTGAGCCTTTTCTTCGAGACACACAAGAGAAGGAAAACCAGATGAAGCATCTGAAATGTAAAGCATTAAGTCAGGCTTTCATTGTTCCCTTTTGCTGGAGAGAGTCATGAGAAGGGAAAACCCCCTGTTGTTTGACAGTCTCGGAGGGTATCGAAGACGGTAATAACTGCCCTGGGGAAGAGAGAAGTTAGCAGCGATGGGCTGGAGACGTTGCTGCTACTGTTGTTAAAGGCCAATCTCAGAAAGCCCCCCTTGTTTGACATTCTCTTAGATGGTAAAAAACTGACCTCCCAGGGGGTGTTTGGGATCCGCTGAAGCCGTAGGGGTGGCGACATCGTTTGAGTCCCCAACTCTGGTCCGTCCTGGTCAGGACACCTCTCCAGATCAGAATGACCAAGGCCCAGGGTCCCAGGAGATGGGGGGGGGGGGGGGGGGAGGAGGCCTGGCAGCCACCATGGCGAAGGTCGTGCCTGTTGCCCCCGTCTCTTCTGTTCTTCCTTTTGTTCTTTCAAAAGTCTTTGTTTTAAGGACCCCAAAGAGAGTGGTGGGGCGAAAGCCCATCCCTCGGATTTTGTCCACCAATTGGGCCTACTAGCCGATACCTCAATTTTAGCTCATTAACGTCTGGCTCCATGTCACCGGTTTTTAACAAGCACAATTTCAGCACAGTCCTTCAGTCAGCTCAGCTTGGTCTATCTGTTCAGGCTGATTCAGTCCGTCTGTCTCCCTTTCGTACCTTTTCCCATCGGCGTTTGTTACCGCAGGCCATTGTAACATCTTATGAACTTTTACAGTTGATCTCGCAATTCGGGGAACTTTGTAGAACCGATTGTCACGACAGGGCCCAGAGCTGGGGGCCGGAGAGCTGATGTAAGGACACCGGACTAGGGTTTGGGGGGGAGGGAGCGGATCACTATAAATGAACTGGCCGGTGAGCTGAATCATGGGAAGAGAGACACCTCCGCAGGGCTGGAGCGGCCATGGCTGGATGTGCTAGATGAGGCAAGCCTGCCACACCAACCCACGAGGGGGTGGGGGTGCTCCCAAGATGCCCCTCTGATTCTGTTTTGGGCCTGTCTCGTGCAGGGATATTTGAGTGATGGGAGAGGGGTGTGGCTCTGTGATACATGAAGGGGCTGGAGGTAGCTCCCTTTGATGGACACCCAGCCAGCCAGTTAGCTGTAAAATCCCTCTTGTTCGCTGTTCTCTGCTTGCTTTACCTGGAAAGGGTTAACAAGCCCACAGGTAAAAGAAAAGGAAGTGGGCACCTGACCAAAAGAGCCAATGGGAAGGTAGAACTTTTTAAAATTGGGAAAGAAACTTTCCCTTTGTCTGTTGTTCTCGGAGCAGCAATGCTGTGTAAGGCTTGAACCTGGTATGAAAATTCCCCTTCCATCCCTAGCAGAAATAATTGGGACAGGGAATGTTTAGACAGACACAATCAGCTTTATTTTTTATTTTGGCTTGTGGGTCTCCTCTGTGCTAACCCCTGATGCTTTTTGTTTACTTGTAACCTTTGAGCTGAACCCCCAAGAAAGCTATTTCGGGTGCTTGATTTTTGGAATTGCTCTTTTAAAATCTAGCAAAAGCCTAAGTTCCAGATGTATTTTTTCCTTTTTGTTTTTAATAAAATTTTCCATTTTTTAAGAACAGGATTTGGATTTTTGGTGTCCTAAAATGTTGTGCATGTTGTTTGATTAGCTGGTAGCCACAGCTAATTTCCTCTGTTTTCTTTCTCAGCTCTTCCCCGGAGGCGGGGGGTGGGGGGGTGGGGTGGTGAAGGGCTTGAGGGTGCCCCACAGGGAGGAATTCCCAAGTGCTCCTTCCTGGGTTCAAAGGGGGGTGGTGGTGGCAGCGTTTACCAAGCCAAGGTCAGAGAGAAGCTGTAACCCTGGGAGTTTAATTCAAGCCTGGAGTGGCCAGTATTAATTTTTAAATCCTTGCGGGCCCCACTTCTGCACTCGGAGTGACAGAGGGGGATTCATCCTCGACTTTTGCCCCACTCCCAGCCAGGGGGGGGTCTAGGGGGACGGGGTGTGGGTGGAGGGAGCCCAGTGGTGATGCAGGGACCTTCATTGGGATGCTGAGGCTTGTATCCCATGGTGGGTTCTACACTCCCAGTCCCTGCCTCTCAGGGCTGTTCCCTTACCGTGTATTCAGCCCACCACCCGGGCCGTACCCCATGCAGCCCTGGCAGCCAGGACATCGCACGCTAGGTGCATCATGAACACAAGGCCCAGCAGAGGAGGGGACTGTTGTTTGCCGAGGGGCTGCTCCTCCTCGGGCCCGTGCACCTGAAGGGCATCCGCTTGTCGCTAGGAAGCTCGCTGCGATCGAGATGGGGCTGGGGCTAGGGTTCTGCACCCCGTATCCCTGCCGGCACTAAGAGCCCTGGCCCTAATCCGACTGGGCGACGCTCATCCCCCCCGATTCCTGCTGCCCTGGGAGCTCTGTCTCTCTCTGGGAGAAGAATCAAAGTTCACCTGAAAGCACAGGGGACACTTTGGCCACAGCTCACTGCATCCCCCTGGACCTTATCTCCTTTGTTTTTAAGCAAGCCCCAGCCGGGGTCTGGGATCCCCCTGGCGCCTGGCTGTGCTGAAGTCATTAGATATATTTTTCTGTAGCTGAGTAATTTTAATTTTCTAGTCAGTTACCTTTTGGTTTCTCGCTTTCTTGTTTCTCTGGCTCTTAATTGCCTTTTCTATATATTAAGGATCCCTTGGCGTTCTCTCCCACTTCTTCAACATGCTCCTGGTCTCCTCCCTCCCTCCTGTCTCTCTCATCTCTTTTTCAGATCCCAACTTGGGAAATGCCAACCCTGCCTTCCTAAATTCGCAGCTGGGGAAGCTGTTCTCCTCCGCTCCTCAACCTCGTGGCGTGGCCATTGCGCTGTGCTGCTAAACAGCTGCTGCGCTCCACCCTAGAGGTGGCTGCAGTTCAGCCAGAGTCCACCTCATGCTGCAAAAGAAAGTGGTGCAGCGACTGAGGCCAGCATCAGGGCAGATGCATTGACTGCAGTGAAATTACACCCATTTACACCAGCTCTGAATTTGACCTGCTGTGTTGGGTCGTGGAAGTTATGCATTGGTTCAGGACCAGGTCTGATTTTATCTGGTCTCTTTTAAAGATAAAATAATAATGCATACTGGACCTTCGAACAGTATCTTTCATCCAAGCCCCCTACGTTAAGCCCCATAGACCAGTTGTTATCCCCCGAGTCAAACAGATAGGTGACTTGCCAGAAGTCACTCAGCTAATCAGTGACCAAGTCAGGAATAAAACCCAGGTGTCCCGGTTACCAGTGCCCTGCCCTCATCATGACACTACCCTGTTCCCCAGAGCTGGGAACCCAGGAGTCCTGATTCTGGTCTTTTCTCTGCCCCCTCCAGAAAACAAAGCCTTAACCACAGCAGAGCTCAGCCAGCAACGTGATGTGTCTCAGAACCGAGATAAGCCTCTCTAAATCTCTTGCGACCGCCGGAGAACACCTGTTTTATAGCAGCACGAAACCATGGAAATAGACATCTCGTGTGCTCTTTGCAAGGTACACACCACCTATAATCTCTGCTGTGCTCGCAGAATGAGCTGTGTATTTAAGGCTGCGTTTTCCAAAGGGCAGCCCAGTCAGCGGCAGCTGCAAAAGGACAGCAGGTCTTGTGGCGAAGGCACTCCACTGGGGTGCAGCAGGGGATGGGGCTGCATTCCCCGTCTCTGCCATGACCTGGGGCAAATCGCTGCTTGGAAAAGCAAACCGCTGAGTTTTCTGCTGTCAGAATAGGAGCCAAACCTCTGCGTGGACGATGCCAGCAGGAAAGTGCAGTGCCACTAAATCCTTGGGACGGGTCTCACTGCATGCTTGTGCCCCCCGTCTGCCTATATCCAGCTGTTGTCTCTCGTCTTCTGCTAAGGGCACTGTCTTTTTGTTCTGGGCTGGTACAGCACCTACCACAATGGGGGTCATGGTCCATGGTCCAATACAAATAATCATTCATGACACCTTGCTGCACAGGAGAGGGTGTGGGAATTAGGTCCATAAACGCAGGCCTTTCCCAGTCACGTGGTCCAAGAGCCCCTGTAATAGCTGGTCCCCAGCTGCAGATCCCTTAATTCGTCTGTGACTCCAGCCCACTAGGGGGTGACATTGCACCCTCATGCCCATGGTACACAGGCAGTAGGTTACATGGTGGCTACGCCTACACTACGAGCTAGGGGTGTGATTCCCCAGCTGCTGTACACATGCTCGCGGTCGCTGGCGCAGGTCAATAGCGGTGTAGCCGCGGTAGCGCGGTGCCATGCCTGAGCCGGGCCCAGAACAAACACCCCTGAAACCCAGGGGTATGTACTCAGCACGGCTAACCTGTGCTCCACTGCCCCTGCCCATGCTATGGCAGCTCCGCTGCTCTTTATACTTGCACTAGTGCGAGCATGTGTCCACGAACTGGGAAGCACGCCCCTTGCTCGTAGTGCAGTCATAGCCTGAATTAACTGCTGGAAGCTCCATCATTTGGGTTATTTAAAGCTCGCTTTGGGCAAACGCAGCATGGCCCAGGGCCTAGGGCAACAGCCTAGGAAGTTAGAGTTTAGGTTTGTGCTCCCTGCTCTGTCACAGACCTGCCGTGTGGGCTTGAGCAAGTTGCTTACCTACTCTGTGCCTCAGTTTCCCTTCCCCTATTGAAGACTACATTTTCAAAACAAGCTCAACATCCCCACATTTGGGGCCAGGATTTCAAAAGAGTCCAGCCCGGTGAGCTCTCTAGGGCAGGTACTGTCTCTCACCATGTGTCTGTGCAACAGCCGGCACTGTGCAGCCCTGATATTGCTTGGGGCCTTTAGGTGGCACCGTAATAATAATGGATTGTCGAGAACAGCCCTGCCTGAGAAGATAAGACTTGGTTTCTATAGGACTGGCTGGGCAGGGAATGTCCAAATTCCTCTTTCATTTTTCCTTATAGCAATTCTTTCTTGTAAATGGTTGTCTTTTGACAGCCACCTGGCAAACGGCAAATGGAAGGAAGTGTAGTATAGACGGAAGGAGCTCCCGGAGAGCCATCTGCCTAGAAACCTGGACGCGGATCCAACTGCATCAGTGTTTCAAAGAATCAAAGAAGCTGCAGGATGAATAATAGCATTGGCTGTAAGAGAAAACAAGAACAAAGCTCCCACGGCACCTACAATTAGAGTGCTCTTAAAACACCAGTTACTCTGCTCCTGCCATGCAAAGCCACTCTCCTCAGCGGCACCAAATACTTAAAAAACTGGTAGTCTCTGCTAGGGTGACCAGATGTCCCGATTTTATAGGGACAGTCCTGATTTTTGGGTCTTTTTCTTATATAGGCTCCTATTACCCCTCCCCCCCCCGTCCCAATTTTTCACATTTGCTGTCTGGTCACCCTAGTGTCTGCATAGGAGGAGCCCAGATTGGAGTAGGAGGGAGGCTGCAGGTTGGGACTGAGAGGCATCAGGAGAGCTCGGGCAGGGTGGGGGCCCCAGGCCTGGGAAAGCATGATGCCAGGGCTTGGAACTGAGGGGCAATCTGGTTGTTGGGCTTGGCGTGGCGGTGGCTGAGTTATCCACGAGGTCAGACTAGATGATCTAATGGCCGTAAACGCTATGGCACTGATAGAGCTGTAGTGGGTGCCCAGCACTGGAAGAGCAGGGGGTGGCTATGGGGCAGGCTGGAGGGGCATTGGCAGAGCTGGGCGGGGAGGGGGGTATTCGGGGCTGGAATAGCAAATGGGGGGGGGGTGGGGGGCGGCTGCAGGACAGTGTGCAGTGCCAAAGTCCAAAATCGGCCGGGTGCTGCTGCAGGTCGGGATTGCCCCGCTCCCCCCTGCAGCATGCCAGGGTCAGTCCAGCGTGGCTGAGCCTTCCCTGTCAGGAGCAGCAAATTCGGCCTCTTTCCCTCAGAGTGAAACATGGGGGAGCCAAGAAACTCGTCCCTCCGTGTGTAATCCTCCAAAGGCCATGGGAGCTGGGCTCAGGATGCACCCCGAATACAGCAAGTATGCTCCTCAGGGCAGGGACGATCTCTTATGCACCCAGCGCAGTGGGACCCCATTGGGACAGATTCTGTTCTCAGTTCCACCAGCATAAATCCCGAGTCACCCTGCTGGAGCCAATGGCATTATTTCGATTTGACACCACTCTTCTGAGCTCCGAATCTGGCCCTACCTGCGCTGAAGCTAAGGGAGTGCCTCCAGTTATGCCCCACTGAGTTCCGAATCTGGCCCTATCCCTGCAGCGACATGCACGTTCTCATTACGCCACATCCGTTATCGCCAATTGTCGATCCCTCAGCAAATAAACCGCAGGTGGCTTTACCTTTGCCTCCCAGTTTATTCCCAGCCAAGCCCTGGACAGCCACACGCATGCAGCATCCGAGACACATTCAGACTCTGTATTGAGGCAATTCTTATTTCAAGCATGAAACTGGCACCGCAGGCTGCATGAAGCTGAGTCTTTGTATGGCGCCTACATGCTCCAGGCTCCTTTGGCCTTCTGTTCGCGCAGGAAATGCCGGCTACCAGTGCCTCTGATTGATCTTTTCTCTCTTTGCTAATAACCATCAGAGCAGTGTTTCCACACACCAGGTATACAGCACCTGTGGAGCTGGGCTCATCAAACGGGGAAACTGACAAGCCAAGCAGCTGAAGAATAATTGTGTGTGCAAGATAATTTGTGTACCACAGTTTGTGTAATTGTGTGTGTGTGTGTGTGTGTGTGTGTGAGAGAGAGTGAGACAGAGAGAGAGAGGCTCTGGGGGAATGTAAGACAATGTATGAGAGACAGTGTTTGGGTGAGTATGCGTGTGTGTGTGCACATGTGTCTGTGTGTTTAAGAGGGAAAGACGGATTGGCTGGATGCGTATGACTGTGTGTGTCTAACAGCAGCTGGGCGTGAGACAGTGTGTATGTGTGGGATTGTGTATGTACAATGGTGTGTGTGAAACAGTGTGCTTTTGTGTATTGCTGTCCGCAGGGTTGTGAGAGCATGTTTGTTTAAAGGCATGTGTCTGTCAGAGAGTCACAGATTCCAAAGCCAGAAGGGACCACTGTGATCATCTCATCTGACCTCCCGTAGAGCGCCCCCCACAGAACTGCCCCCAAATAATGCCTGGAGCAGACATTTTAGAAAAACATCCAACCTTCATTTTAAAATGGCCAGCGATGAAGAATCCACCACAAACCTTGGTAAATCGTTCCAGTGGCTAGTTACTCTCACATAAAAATGCACACCTTATTTCCGTTCTGAATTTGTCTAGCTTCAACTTCCAGCCATTGGCTCGTGTTAGACCTTCCTCTGCTGGACAGAAGAGCCCATGTTCCCCACATAGGTACTTATACACTGTAATCAAGTCACCCCTTAAGACTGAGCTCCGTGAATCTATCGCTGTAGGCCATGTTTTCTAATCCTTCTCTCAACCTTCTCCAATTTCTCAACAGCCTTCTGGAGTTTGGGACAGAACCGGACCCAGGATCCCAGCAGCGGCCGCACCAGTGCCAGATACAGAGGTAAAAGATCCTCTCCGCTCCTGCTCCAGATTCCCATTTATGCAAGCTCGTGCGTTTTGAGACGGTCTGTGTGGCTGTGTGAACAATGTACAATCACAGGAGGCATCTGTGTGATGGTGCATGTGTATGTGAGTGCCAGACTGTTTTTGCGTGGCATGGGGCAGTGTGTATTGTCACACTATGTGTGTGTGTGAGAGAGAGGTTATGGAGGGCCAACCGTAGCAACAGGGCTTATCTAAAACTAGCTCCATGGGGCCCTGGTTGATATGCCCGTGACAAGGCAAAAGCAGAAAAAATCTAATGCTACATGGGGATGTTTCATGTCTTGTTTCATGTCTGACAGCAAAACTCCTCTCTAAAAATATGCTGTTAACTGCCATGTAACGCTCCAGCTCTGGCCTTCTTTCCAAACCCCGTTAAGAAAGAAACGGCGGCAGGACAGCATGGCCCACTAAAGAGAAAGTGTCTCATCCTAGCACTGCGCACTTCAGACGCTCGCGTCTGAGCCTTGTTACGCGCCGGGCACCGGAGCAATTTGGGTTGTGGGGGAGCTGATTTACAGCCACTCCTGTGGAGCGCTGAATACAAAGCGCTTCCTTTGCTAAGCCTGTTCAGAGGCCGGGAGGAGAATCTATTATTGATCCGTCTGTGATTTGATTGGCTTCCAGTGTCCTAGAGCTGGCCTGCTTCCCTGGCCCAGAGCGGTAATTACACAACCGAAACAGCGCGAAGTAAAAGCTGGAGCTAGAAAAACCTGTCAGTAAGTAACAGCTTTAAAGCGGCCTAAGACTCGGCGCGTCTGAAACCCAGGTTAAGGGCAGTGTAACGCGGCAGGGCAGAGGGAGCCGAGGGCATGGCCGGGACTTTTTGGACTTCCACTGCTTGTGGTTCCCAGCCAATGGGAGCTGCGGAGCCGGCCCTTGGGGCTGGGGCAGCGCGCGGAGCCTCGCTGACCACCCACGTATCTAGGGGCTGCAGGGACCTGGCGGCCACTTCCGGGAGCCATGCGGCGCTAGGGTAGGGAGTGGGCCTGCCTTAGCCCTGGGCCCCTGCTGCACTGCCGACCGGACTTTTAACTACCCGGTCGGCAGTTCTGACCGCAACCGCCAGGGTCCCTTTTTGGCCGGGCGTTCCAGTCGAAAACCAGATGCCTGGCAACCTTATAAACCAGAAACTGGGTGTGGCCCACACTGGGTGTGCTCATTAGCTGCTTGAAGCTGCTTGCGTGATATCCACTGTGGGCAAGCAGCCTGGCCCAACACACCCAGAGTCACTCTCAGAGTGGAACCAATGGGAATGCAAGTGGAGTGGGAGGAGTTTACAAAGGGGGAGTGAGACCAGAGCCAGGCTGGAATGGAGAACTCAGTGGAGCAGCACAAGGACAAGATGGCTCCGCTGTGCGGATTGAGATTCAGAGACTTGGCCAGTTTGTTAGATTCAGATTGCAGCCTCCTGCTCCCCACTAGAACTGCTCCCCACTGTGCAAATTGCAGACACTCCAAGGGGGTTTGCAGGAGACACTGGGACGACCCCAGCTTTAAGATGCTGACGTGCCCTGCAGGGTTTGAACTCTGTTCTGCAGAGACTAAGCCGGGTAAGTCCTCCCAGAAAAGAGCCCAAGTAGACACAATGTACGTGTGCATGTGTAGATTATGTTTTGCAAGTGAACTTGTGATGGTAACAAGTATTAACATTTGGAGACAGCCCCCACCTCCCTGTCTTTAGCAGAGTGGTTAGTAACAGTATTCGCAGTAGCATCAAGGGTTGTAAGCAAACCGCTGTGTATTCAGAGAGAGATTTAGTCAATGCTTTACGGAGGAGATTTTGTGGCCCTCTCCTTCTGTCAGAGATTGAACTCAGTATGAAATAGAGACACATCAAGGTCCTGAAAAGACTAAACTCTGGCAGGTCCCAGAGCAGAGATGCAGGAAGGGGAAAAAAATACTGTACTTGACATTAGCCAATCGTCTTCCCTAAACCCATTAACTAGCACCTGGGCCAGGGGCCTGGCGCTGCATTTAGAAGTGATATAAGTGGATGCAACTCTGTTGACTTTGCCTGGTCTGAATTCGGTCCAGGAGCTCATTAGGGTGGGACCATCCAGTCCATCCCCCTGCGCTGTGGTAGGGTTGATCCTTAAACCATCCCTGGTCAATGGCTGCCTAGTGTCAGCCGTGGGTCTCCATGGATTCCATCACATGTGGCAGAGCGTTCCATTGCCTGGGCACTTCTTAGGGAGCCAGAGAGCGCGGCCTGGTTACTTCGCATGTGGCAGTAACTGAGGAGTTGCCTGGCCTGGCTGAAGCTCAGAAGGCACCCAGCAAACACAGCAATCTCTGTGATTTGTACCTACCAGCAGGGGAGGCTATAAACCTTAGTATGGGATTAAACTGGCTCAGGCACACCACTGCCCTCTGCTGGGTGGATCAGAACTGCTCACCTGTGTGTCATAAGCCCCATACTACTAATAGTCAAGGGTGGTTCTCCAGATCAAGGGCTGGGGGCCTGTGGTTTTTAGAGCAAGAAAGTCTGAGCTCTGTTCCCACAGAGACCTTGATGCTGTCAATCAGGTAACAGGACAAAGGTGACAGAGGAGCGACTGTCCAGTGGTGCTTAGCTCCAGCAGATCCCATTGACTTCCACTGTGGCTGTGGAGGCTCTGCACCTCCAAAAATCAGACCTGATGTGACTGACTATCTTCAAGGAGAGCGAGAGAAATGGACAGATATACAATTTAAGCTGCAACTGGACTCAGTATTCATAAAGTGAAGGTCACGGGCCATTGGCTGTAGGGTTGTTTCAGAATGTACAGTGCAGATACTGGATGCTAGAAAATGGGAATCACCAGGATGGATCAGACCTGAGGTCCATCTGGTCCAGAACCCTGTCCTTGACAGTGATCAGCACGAGATGTTTCAGAGGGGGGTGTAAGGACCCTGCAGTAGCAGATGTGGGATAATCTGCTCATCACATAGGTGTCACCCTTGTTTCCAATAGTTAGAAACTGGCTTAAGCGCTGAAGCAGGAGCTTTTATATCCCTTTCAAAATCAGTTAGCATTAACTATTAAGCACAGGATAGTCTTGATTTCCATATAAATGTCCCATCTCTCTTGGACATTTAATCTTGGCCTCAATTATTTCTTGTGCCAGTGAGTTCCACAGTCTAATTCCACTTGGTGTGAAAAGATATTATTAATACCTTTGGGGATAATTAAGAAAGGGATATATAATAGGACAGAAAATATGTAGCCTCTATATAAATCCATGGTACGCCCACATCTTGAATACTGTGTGCAGATGTGGTCGCCCCATCTCAAATAAGATATATTGGAATTGGAAAAGGTTCAGAAAAGGACAACAAAAATGATTAGGGGTATGGAACGACTTCCGTATGAGGAGAG
Source organism: Emys orbicularis (assembly GCF_028017835.1). Lineage (NCBI taxonomy): Eukaryota > Metazoa > Chordata > Testudines > Emydidae > Emys > Emys orbicularis. The sequence continues at coordinate 3,547,936 of NC_088688.1, read as the reverse complement.
ATTAATAAGATGGACTTTTCAGCTTGGAAAAGAGATGGCTAAGGAGAGATATGATTGAGGTCTATAAAATCATGACTGGTGTAGAGATAGTAGATAAGGAAGTGTTGTTTACTCCTTCTCATAACACAAGAACTAGGGGTCACCAAATGAAATTAATAGGCAGCAGGTTTAAAACAAACAAAAGGAAGTATTTCTTCACACAACGCACAATCAACCTGTGGAACTCCTTGCCAGAGGATGTTGTGAAGGCCAAGACCATAACAGGGTTCAAAAAAGAGCTAGATAAATTCATGGAGGATAGGTCCATCAATGGCTACTAGCCAGGATGGGCAGGGATGGTGTCCCTAGCCTCTGTTTGCCAGAAGCTGGGAATGAGCGACAGGGGATGGATCACTTGATGACCTGTTCTGTTCATTCCCTCTGGGGCACCTGGCACTGGCCACTGTTGGAAGACAGGATACTGGGCCAGATGGACCTTTGGTCTGACCCAGTAGGGCTGTTCTTATGTTTTCCCTTGTCTCTGTTGTGAATTTTCCGCCTTTTTAATTTTGTTGAGTGTCTCCTTGTGTTCTGAGACACCTAGAACAGGAATTCCTGATCTCTTGCCTCCAGACCATTTCTTATGTTATAGACACTCATCAAGTCCACTCTTCTTCTTTTCTGCAAGGTGACATTCCCAATCTTTTCAGTCTCTCTTCATAGGAGAGTTTTTTCCGTCCCTTGATCATTCTCCTCACCCTTCTCTGAGCCCCGTTGAGTTTCACAATTTCCTTTTTGAGATGGGGTGCGCGGTACCAGCATCGATATCCAGATGAGGCCACAACACTGATTTATAGAAAAGAATATATTAAGAATATTTTTGGCATTATTCTCCATCCCGTTCCTAATGCATGCTAGCATCTTGTTTGCTTTCCGGACCGTAGCAGCACATTGAGCAGAGATTTTTCACTGCTCTGTCTACAATTTAGGTCCCTTTCTTGTGCTGACCCGGTTAGTTTAGAACCCTTTGGGTGTCGAGTAGTTTTCCACTCCGATGTGCGTTACTCTGAATTTATCAACACTGAATGTCATTGGCCAGGCTGCCCATTCACCTTGGCTTGTTAAGGTCTCTCTGAAGTTCCTCACAGTCCTCGACTAACCTACATAACTGTGTGTCATCTGCAAATTTTGCTTCTCTCTGCTCTGGCCCCTATCAATATCATCATAGAATCATAGAATATCAAGGTTGGAAGGGACCTCAGGAGGTCATCTAGTCCAACCCCCTCATCAAAGCAGGACCAATCCCCAACTAAATCATCCCAGCCAGGGCTTTGTCAAGCCTGACCTTAAAAACCTCTAAGGAAGGAGATTCCACCACCTCCCTAGGTAACCCATTCCAGTGCTTCACCACCCTCCTAATGAAAAAGTTTTTCCTAATATCCAACCTAGACCTCCCCCACTGCAACTTGAGACCATTGCTCCTTGTTCTGTCATCTGCCACCACTGAGAACAGCCGAGCTCCATCCTCTTTGGAACCCCCTTTCAGGTAGTTGAAAGCAGCTATCAAATCCCCCCCCCCTTCTTCTCTTCTGCAGACTAAATAATCCCAGTTGATCCCAATCACTATAACATAGTAGATAACACAGGACCTAGTAAGAAACCTCAAGGCCTGGCTGCTAACTTTTTGCCATGATGAAAATGGCTCGTTTAATCCCAGTCTTTGCACTCTGACCAATGACAACACTTTGCCTCTTGCCCCATGACTACTTTGTCTCTTTAGCAGCCTCTTGTGCAGGATCTTGTAAAAGGCTTTTTAGGAAACCTAGCTAAATGATGAGTACCTGGGATATGCTGGTGACTTTATCATTTTGATCTGGAGATTTTGGCTTTGCTATCTGATGCTCTGATTTATTTAGTTGGCTCAGTGTGATAAACACCACGATGGGGGCATGATGACTGAGGGAAACCTGCAATTCCGTGATCAATGCACAAAATGAACACGCTGTGAAAACACGTATCATTAGCCTGATTGAGATAAGGGTCACTCATTGGACTTCAATGCAATCCTCACCATGCAAATTAAACAGTCACTTTCCCTCCTCCTTTAAAAATTGCGGCTACAAGTGAAAAGTGCCACGGGGGAGACCCTGGGCGGGGACAGGGGAAGACCTGGTGCTCAAAAGTACACCTCTGAGTAGGGTTACCACCCATTCTGAATTGGGCAGGACAGTCCCAAAATGCAGAGTTCAAGTCCCAGGCTGAGTGACTGGGGCAGCATTTGTCCCAGATTCCCTGTGGCCCTGCTCTGCACTTTCCCGAGGCTCAGGGACAATGCCAGTAGGGTTGCCAACCGTCCTGGAGTCCCCAGGAATTAAAGATTAATGCCATGTGATGAAACCTCAAGGAATACGTCCAGACAAAATTGGCAACCTTAAGTGCCAGCCTCTTTCAAAAGAAGGGCCAAAAGAAACCTGATGAGGTTCAACAAGGACAAGTGCAGAGTCCTGCACTTAGGACGGAAGAATCCTATGCACTGCTACAGACTAGGGAACGAATGGCTAGGAAGCAGTTCTGCAGAAAAGGACCTAGGGGTCACAGTGGACGAGAAGCTGGATATGAGTCAACAGTGTGCTCTTGTTGCCAAGAAGGCTAACGGCATTTTGGGCTGTATAAGTGGGGCATTGCCAGCAGATCGAGGGACGTGATCGTTCCCCTTTATTCGGCATTGGTGAGGCCTCATCTGGAGTACTGTGTCCAGTTTTGGGCCCCACACTACAAGAAGGATGCGGAAAAATTGGAAAGAGTCCAGCGGAGGGCAACAAAAATGATTAGGGGTCTGGAGCGCATGACTTATGAGGAGAGGCTGAGGGAACTGGGATTGTTTAGTCTCCAGAAGAGAAGAATGAGGGAGGATTTGATAGCAGCCTTCAACTACCTGAAGGGGGGTTCCAAAGAGGATGGAACTCGGCTGGTCTCAATGGTGGCAGATGACAGAACAAGGAGCAATGGTCTCAAGTTGCAGTGGGGGAGGTCTAGGTTGGATATTAGGAAACACTATTTCACTAGGAGGGTGGTGAAGCACTGGAATGGGTTACCTAGGGAGGTGGTGGAGTCTCCTTCCTTGGAGGTTTTTAAGGCCCGGCTTGACAAAGCCCTGGCTGGGATGATTTAGTTGGGAATTGGTCCTGCTTTGAGCAGGGGGTTGGACTAGATGACCTCCTGAGGTCCTTTCCAACCCTGATATTCTATGATTCTATGATTCAGCTGGGGGCTGAGGTGGGCCTTAGCCCCTCCCCTTGCCACAGGGCCCCACCCCTGCTCCTCCTTTTTCCCCTGACACGCCCCCTCTGGCCCGGCCAGAAGCCAGAGCCAGGCAGTAGTAAGAGTCATCCAGGGAGCCTGGGGGGCTCCGGAGTCCCGGACCCTCCACCTGCCCTGGATGGCATGCCCCTGGGGGTGGGAACATGCTCCAGGGCTGCTCTTGGTCACCCCAGCCCCCTGACCCAGGGCAGGTGGAAGGTCTGGGGCTCCCCACCACGGCCCGGGCTACCTGGGCAGCTCTTACCATGCCCCGGCTCTGGCTTCTGGCGTGCCTAGGGGGCGGGGCATCAGGGGGAAGAGGGTGAGCAGGGGGCGGGACCTTGGGAAAAAAGGCGGAGTTGGGTGGGGCCACAGGGGGGGGGCGGGGCTCCGGCATGTGTCCCGCATTTGCCTTTTGAAAAGGTACCTCTGAGACCCAGTCATGTTAATCAGAAACGGGGCCTAGCATTAGTCTGTGGCCTCCCTGTCCTGCCAGCACAGCCTAATTAACATCAGCAAGTGGGTTGGCACAAGAGGCCTGTCAAGTTGCAGATTCAAAGCTAGCCCGGTGCAGCACACAGGGGGCTGGGCCCCCCCGGCCCCTAACATGGGTCAGGCTTTCAAAGGGTTAACACACCCCATCACAGTGCAGGGGTCAGTACCTGCGGACTCCAGTGGGGGCTGCTGCAATCTGGCTGGATCTGACTCCAGACAGGGGAGAGCGAGCCAACCCAGAGCGCTCTACTGAGCCTCTTCTGCTTCCATCCCGTCAGACCACCCTGCCCTGAAGCCCCATAGATCAGATGGCAGGTAAGGGAAGCGGACCTGCCCCCAGGCCGGGCAGCATCCCTGTGCCAAGTAATCTCCCGGGCCTGCAGAAACGTTCTCTGTTCTCTTTTCCTCCCGCCCCAAACCCAGGCACCCCCTCGTGCGCGCTCCCCCCGCCCCCTTTTCCTTCTCCTGGAGGACTGAAGCAAAGAGCTCCATGGTGGTGATTAGCTTGTTGATTCACAGCTACCTAATCACCAGCGGCTGATTTCGTCCCTGCAAATGACACGTTGCGCGTGTGACAGCAGGAGACCCAGATGTGGGGGCACCTGTGATTGGCGCTGATTATCCGCGGCCGTGACGGCTGCAGCTGAGGGACAGCTGCTGTGTGTTCCTGCATCTCTGAGCAGCAGGTACCGGCTTGGGTCTAGATAAGTGCAGCGCGTAGCCTCCACTACCACCCCTCGTACATGAAGGGAGGTGCGGGCAAGGACGATGCACCATTTGGGACCCTCAGCCAGGCTCAGACGTCCCCGCTGATGTCAATGACAATTGGGCACAAGACTCAAGATAGCCCGGGTGCCACACACGCTGTTACCACGTTTGTTTGACGAGCCCAGCAGCAGGTATACGTTGTGTTGCCAGTGGGGGTGGATTAGGCACTCCCCTGGCCCGCGAAGCTGGTCCCCGCTCAGGTCCCTGGATGGGACACCCCTTGCAATGCTGTACCCCTGGGGGGTGGGAGAGATTGTCAGCAGCTGGGGGCCTCGGGATCTCAACACAAGCGTCTCCCGCCTGAGCTAAAAGACCCACTTCCGTTAGCTGAGGCTGTAGCAGGCTCATCTGTTTCTGTACGGGGCTCAGCACCCCCTAGCGGGGGCGGAATGGGTCTGGGGTGCAGATGCATGCAGGGGCGCGACCGTATGTACGCCGACGTGGCTGGCTACAATCGCAGATGGCAAACTGATACTGACACAGGCATTCCCAGTGCACACTGCTCAGTCAATGCCTGTAAAGTGCCATCCGGTCTCTGGGGACCACTTTGTCTTTTGCTTCTCGGCGGAGACTTCCCCCGTCGGGCTCATTAGTGCTGATTTGCAGTGGTAGGTTCGGTAATTTGCTTCACAGGGAACTGGACTGAGACCGGGGGAAGTTTGGATCTGTTCCAAACCCAGGCCATTCTCTGCCGCTAAACTGTTGACAAAGGATCTCTCCATCCATCTCTGTCTGTCTGTTGCATTTGTAGTGTGGTGGAGACCTCGGGGACCAGCTGCTGCTCTAACCCACAGTCAGAGGCGAATTAAGATTTATTGGGGCCCTGAGCACAAAGAACATTTGGGCCCCACACACCCGGAGGGCCCAGAGCTGCTGGGGCCAGGGGGGCCATGCCTCCCGCCCACTTTAAAAAGTGCCTGAGGTGGGCCTTAGCCCCTCCTCATCATGGGGTCCCGCCCCCTGCTCCTCCTCTCCTCCCCAAGGCCCCGCCCCATGGCCAGGCTGGAAGCCGGAGCCAGACCATGGTAAGATCCACTCAGGGAGCCCAAGGCCACTGTGGAGAGCCCTGGACCCACCACCTGCCCTGGGCGGTGTGCCCCAAGGGCCAGGGATCTGGGCCAGTGGCTGGTCTCGGGCACTGTTGAGCTCAGCTGAGACGAGCCTGGCGTGGTTCCTACCATCCCAGTGGAGGAGAGGATCCTTTTCGGCTCATCTGGTGAGACGCTGCCTACAGGTCCTGCTGGTACCAGCTTGCATCCCAGCTGGGGCAATGCGCAGGACAGGATCCGCTCCCCAGGGAGGCCCACCCCCATTGCAGGCCCTCAGAGTTGGACACAATGGTAGGAAAGGGGGTTTATTTCAGACGGGCAAGGTCCCAGCACTGTTGCTCTGGCTGCTAAATGGGAAGAAGGCTGGTTTGTGTTCAGGGCCCAGCGTGGGGTGTCATGACAGCTAGATTTCACTTCCAGCTCTGTCTGAACACATTCAGACCTTCGGCAAGGAATTCAAATGTATCAGATTCCCCATCGTTACCGTGGCGGGGGGGGGACAGTGCTCACCCACCCCACCGAGGTGTTGCCCGAAGGCGGGACAAGCTGTGATTGGTTTCATACTCCACCGTGTCCGTCCATTTCTCCTCACCGACTTACGAGTCTGCCATCGTGCCGTGGGCTAGTTGGGCTTCCTGACTGCTGCTGCGAGCGTCAAGGTCGCTCCTAACAGAGCAAGTCTGTAGCCAAGACATCTTTATTCCAGTCATACTGGTTAAACCCTGTGAACTCCCATTTAGTCCCTCTCTCTCATCCAGGGCAGGACTGTTCCCTGTGGTCTATTTGCCAGGGTTTGGTCCAGTCTGGTTTAAAATGTCCCAGGAGATGGGGTTCCCACCCCTTCCCCGAGCGGCAATTCCATCTCATTGCCAGGAACTTTTCCCCAGCATTCAGCCTACCTTTTCCTTTGCTGAATTTTTCCCCATTGCTTCCAGTTCCACCGCTCAGCTGAGCTCTCCTGTCCCGGTGCTTACATCCTCCAGGAACTAGCAGGCCGTTATTTACGACCTTGCCGCCCCACTCAAGTTATAGCTTCGCCAAACAATGTAGCTGATTTACTCTCCCCTCTCAATCCATCTCCCCAGCCCCCTTACTCACTGTTTGCTGCTGTTCCCTGAACTGCTTCCAAGTGCTCAATATCTTTCTGGTACTTAGGTGCCCACACATGAGTGCAGTATCCCAGATGCTGGCTCTTGAGCATGCTGGAGAGATGTGGGAAACTCGGGGGGCTTCCAAAGCTGCAAGCCTACGAATGCTCTCGGCTTCCATCAGCTGACCAGGGAGAGATGTTCACTGTCTTTTGAACAACGTGGAGTTGAACGGCTCCACCCTTCATCTACAGCTTGAGGGCAGGTCTTCTATGAGTTATGGCTGAATGTCACCAGACCCGCTCCAACTTCTCCTCAGTAGGAGAAGCAAAGCACATGGGAACTCAGGCAATGCTACAGGGCAGGCCGAGTGCGGAAGCAGGGCGCAGGGGAGCAAAGAGTACCATCGATTGGACTAAGAATGTGCAAGGGTCCTCCCTCCCACCCCAGGTCAGAACCATGGGCCCATCTACCCTGGTATCCCTCCTCTTCCCTTCTACTTCATGGGGTTACTGCTGATACTGTAGCAAAACTGTAGCCACCTCTGGCTTCCTCCTTCTATTCCGTTCAGGTTCTAACCTGCCCACATCTGAGCTTCTCTCCTGACGTGACGCTCGTCTATCCCACTTGTCTGTTCACAGCAATAGCAAGGATAGACCCTGCATCTTCCACCCCTTCAGCTCCAGGAGAATCACTGTTCAAGAGTGGCTGTGCAGGGCCAGTGGCACAGAGCTGAGCAATACCTGTTCTTCCCTGGAGAGGGCAGCGGTGCCATTGTCGGCTCATTGCAATAGTCTGAAAATATTCCTCTGCCTTCTTTCATTTTTAGCCTGCACGCTGCCATCCCCGGAATCCCTGGCCTTCGGGAGATGTCATCAGATATCCCGGCAGGGCCAGGTTCTGATCTCGTCTACACTCATGTAAACTGGAGTGATTTCAACAGAGCGACTCCAGTTTTGTCACCGAGAGGAGAACTTAACCTGCAGGATACACGGCTACGCTGGGAAACGTCTGAAGCCTGCCTACCCCTCTGACACACGCACACTAATGCGCTCGCAAACAGGAATGTCACCCAGGAGCAAACAGGCAAAGTGTCTTGCACACAGAGCGCAATCAGTGCCGAAAAGTCAGCCGTCGCTTTCCTAAAGCAATGGATAATTAAGCTCCTGCCTCTTCTGCCCATTTATACAGACTTCAGCTACCAGAGAAGGGCAGTTTATTCTATAACCGGGAGGGGTGGGCATGGCAGCTTAGGGGCCGGGTTAAGGACAATGAACCGATCGTGATTGCTTGTGAAATTCCTCTACCGTGTAAATACGGTTTCCTGCTGCAATTGGCCAACTCCTGCCAGGATCCCCTGATGCACCGAAGCATCTGCTCCACGGACAGTGTCAAAGAGACGCTGCCTGCAGCCCAATTTGCCCATTTCCCTCGCAGCACTTGGGCTAATAGCTTGGCTGCAGCAGAAGGCGGCTGTCGGCCTGGCTGTGGTCTGGGGCGTTTCATGCAGGCCGCCCCAAACCCCTCACACGTCTAAGGAGCGTGCATTACACAGGGGAGCCCAGCCCTGCGGGCTCAGTTAAAGTGCACAGACAAGGAGGGTCTTTCGCAGCAGGTGTCTCGCTGAGGGCTACCGTTGAGCACATGTGAGAGAGAGGCCCAGCCGCCCAAGAGTCAGGGAGGAGATACAAGAATCAGGCAGCCGCGGTAGCAGCAAAAGAGGGAGGGATGATACACCAGAAGGAATGGGGACACTCCTTGGGAAGGCTTGTCTAGGGGATGATAAGAAGCCAGGCATAGCAGGCCCCAAGTAACCTGAGGTCTGAGATTTAGGCTCCCGGGGGCACATAAGCCATTTTTGAAAAGGGGACTTTGGCTCCTAAATCACTTTGGGCCAGATTCTTAAAGGTGTTTAGGCCCCTGAAGATGCAGATAGATGCCTATGGGATTTTCTGAAGTGCCTAACTCCCATTGAAATCACCTGCTTAGGTGCCTCTGAAAATCCCCCGAGGTACCTCTCTGCATCTGTAGATACCTAAATACCTTTGAAAATCTGGCTGCTATAACTAAGCCAAGGTTAGCCTGTTCCACTGAGCTTTGCAGGATATTCAGCGGAGGGATGTTATGCAAAGCCAGTTGTTTTATTTCAGTTTTTTTTTTTTTTAAATAACTTTTGGTTTGGTTTTTAACATGATGTTGCAATTTGTGGGACTGTCGTTTGAGTAATTTCCCACAGATGCTCTGGGATCAAGGCCCAGAGGTGGAGATTCATGGATTCCTAGGCCAGAAGGGACCACTGTGATCATCTAGTCTGACTGCTGTAGCACAAAGGCTGGAGACCTGCCCCACAACAATTTCTGGAGCAGAGCTTTTGGGGAAACATCCCACCTTGATTTTCAAATGGTCAGTGAAGGAGAATCCACCCGAACCTTGGTAAATTGATCTAATGTTTAATTGCTCTCACTGATAAAAAATTAAGTCTGAATTTGTCTAGGTCAGAGGTTCTCACACTGTGGGTCGGGACCCCAAAGTGGTTCACGATCCCATTTTAATGGGGTCGCCAGGGCTGGCTTAGACTTGCTGGGGCCCGGGGCCAGAGCCGAAACCCGAGACCCACCGCCCGGGGCCAAAGTTGAAGCGTGAGCCCCACTCCCCGGGGCTGGAGCCCAAGGGCTTCAGCCCTGGGTGGCGGGGCTCAGGTTACAGGCTCCCTACTGGGGCTGAAGCCCTGGGGCTTTGGCTTTGCCCCCACACACACACCTGGGGCAGCAGGGATCGGACTTTGGCTCAGGATTTGGTCCCCCCTCCTGGGGCCTGTAGTCATTTTTGTTGTCAGAAGGGGGTCGTGGTGCAATGAAGTTTGAGAACCCCTGGCCTAGATTCAACTTCCAGCCATTGGATCATGTTAGACCTTTATCTGCTAGATTGAAGAGCCCATCATTAAATATTTGTAGATACTTATAAACTGAGGCTCTTATATTTAGAGAGAGGCACAAAGCACAGTCTAAACCCAGCCGGGAGAGGCCGTGTAGTCTGAGGGACAAAGGAGAGATTGAGAGAGAGGACCTGTCTACTCCAGTGTGTGAAATAGTAGGAAGAGTGAGGCCTTGGCTACACTCGCGGATTCACAGCGCTGCCGCGGCAGCGTTGCCGCGGCAGCGCTGTGAAGCACGAGTGTAGTCGCGCCGCCAGCGCTGCGAGAGCTCTCTCGCAGCGCTGCAAGTACTCCACCTCTCCGAGGGGAATAGCTTGCAGCGCTGCGAGCGAGCGTGCAGCGCTGCAGGCGCTGATTACACTGGCGCTTTACAGCACTGCACTCGGGGGGGGGGTGTTTTTTCACACCCCTGAGCGCAGCAAGTGCAGCGCTGTGAATTGCCAGTGTAGCCAAGGCCTCAGAGAACAATCAGGCTCATAAAAATCTGATCAGAAATCAACAAGAAAAAACTGCCCCTTACTAGGGCTGGGCAGGAAATGGTTTTCCTGTCCTGTGAGATTTTTTGAGATTTCAAAAATATTTCCTGTCCCAGGCTGGGACAAGAGGTCAAAATCTTAAACACTTTTGTAAAATCTGAATAAAAAATTCAGAGCTGGTCAATCAAAACGTTTCACGTTGAGAATTTTGATACTTTTTGTTCTTTTTCAATCTTTTTTTCTTTCACCTGCTTTAATATAAATGAAGTTAAATTTTGAAATGAAAAGTCGCTTTGAACCGATAAACCAAAATTTTTCATTTAGAAAATATCAAAACTGGACCTTGCTGAAAATTTTATTACCATTTAAGCTTTTAGTTCTTCCCAAGAGCAAAAGGTTGTATGTAGATAAGTCAGAAATTTTCTGATGGGACACTTTCCCATCAGAAAATGCTGATTTGATAGATTCAGAACATTCCATGGGAACACATTAATTCTGTCAAAATTTTTAATGAGACAAAGTAATACCTGTTATTGGACCAGCTTGTGTTGGCGAGAGAGAAAAGCTTCCGAGCTTACACAGAGCCTCTCTTCAGAGAAGAAACTCAAAAACTTGTCTCTCTCACCAACAGAAGTTGGTCCAATAAAAGATATTGCCTCCCCCACCTTGTCTCTCTAATATCCAGGGCTACAACAATACTGCATACAAACTTTTAATGTAAGCCAGGCAGGCTGGCTGGCCAGAGTGAACGCCTGTCTGCTTTCCTGCCAACCTGAGCTCCCTGAATCCAGGATTCTCCAGACATCTGCCTCCCAGGGGAGTTGGGTAGCCAGGAGCAAGCTGAAAAATTCCATATTTGATTCTCCTGAAATGGAATCTTTCTGAATGTTTTCTCCTCTGAAAAATTTTGAGTTTTTGACTCTGTCTGAATTCGTGATACACTTTTTTCCCCCAAAGAATCAACATTTTTCACAGGAGGGAAATTCCTTTTTCTGGCCAGTTCTAATCCCACAACTGGGCAGAGTTCACCCACACTTTTGGCAATGCCAGAACGAACTCCAGGCCTGTTTATTCTGTCTTGTTTCCCAAACTGGTGCAAATACAGCAGCTGAGAAAGCCGAGAATTGATTTTCCCCAGGAGAATGGACTTGCATATTTGAGGAACACCACAAGCGTGATTTTGAAGAGTGATTGATACAATTAGTATCAAAGTGTTTCATTTGTATTGGAGATGGGCTCAGATTCAAATGAAAACACCCACACCTCCTCTTCTCCCCCAAAGTTGTATATAGGTTGGATGTGGCATTAGATGAGAACCTGGATTTCATGAGATGGGCCCATCGTATCTGCATGGACATTTGAAAAACAACTCAACCTCTCATCAGTTTGAATTCAGACCCACATTTCTAGACCTGGTGGGGATTTATTTTGGTGGTTTTTTTGCCCTGCTAAAAATGTCAATCAAATTTTTTTTTTCATTTTCATCAACATTTTCCTTCCAAATATTTTGGCGTTTCAGCGGAAAACTAAAAACAATTCGGTTTTTGGCAACTAAAAAAATTGCCACAATTTCACGAATCAGCTGTGAGTCTAATTTTGACGCACTCCAGTGGGAGACGTGATGAGAGGCCCTGGGCTGAGCTAGCAGCCGTATGCTGATGACACTCCGCTGCGTATCCCATGATCTGCTGATGCAACCAGTACTAAGGTGTCAGCACGCCTACAGGAAATTAGCTCCGGGATGAAGGGCAGCTGGTTTAAGTGGAGCCCAGGCAAGACGGGAGTGAGGCTGGTCAGAAAAGGGAAATGCGTTGAAGAGCCAGCCAAGATACCGGCTTCCCTTTCCATTGAAGGCTCACAGCCCCCATTCACCAAAGTGGTGTGAATCTTCGGGATCCTGTCTGAGCCGTCGCTAAGCCTGGATGATCAGGGAGCAGCCGTTTCCCCAAATGCCTTTTCACACGTTGAGCTCACTAGGAAAATTCAACCCTTCCTCCCAAACCAGGAGCTGGCCCCAGTGCAGTTGTCACCTCCAGGCTGGGTTCCTGTAACTAACTGCATCTGAAGCTGGTACCAAATGCAGCTGCCTGCTTCCTCCAGGGCACAGGCCTCTGTGACCACATCGGGTCTGTGCACAAGCCCCTCCACTGGCTCTCGACTGCTTCTGATGCCAGTTTAAGGCCTCGGTCCTCGTTTTCAAAGCAGTTAATGGATCAAGCCCCAGCTACGTCAAAGACTGAATTTCGATCGATGAAACACCGTGACAGCTGTGCTCCTCTGGGACAGTCCGGGTCTCAAAGCTCTGGACAGAGGACATGAGAGCTGGGGGCAGAGCATTCACAGTCAAGGTGATGCAGCTATGGAACAGTCTTCCAGAGATCAAACCAATCCGGAGTCTGGCCATCGTTAGGAACAAAGCCTTCCTCTTGCAAAGGGCCTTTCTGCCATCAGTGGAGAAGCACCAGAGACTCCATAAAGTGCACTAGGGACTTTGCTATTGATTTTATGTGGCAGGCACTCAGCTACTCGTGGAACTTGTGGAACTCCTTGCCTGAGGAAGTTCTGAAGGCTAGGACTATAACAGCATTTAAAAGAGAACTGGATAAATTCATGGAGGTTAAGTCCATTAATGGCTATTAGCCACGATGGGTAAGGAATGGTGTCCCTAGCCTCTGTTTGTCAGAGGGTGGAGATGGATGGCAGGAGAGAGATCACTTGATCATTACCTGTTAGGTTCACTCCCTCTGGGGCACCTGGCATTGGCCACTGTCGGTAGACAGGATACTGGACTGGATGGACCTTTGGTCTGACCCAGTACGGCCGTTCTTATGTACTCTAGTGATGGGTGGCAGAATAAAACTCTAAGATGGTAGATTAAAAGAACCCTTTCTAACTCTGAGGATAGGCCAGCACTCTGGAACAGGTTACATAGGGAGGTAATGAAATCCCCACCAGTGGAAGTTTTAAGAACACATTACACAAACATTTGTCAGGGATGGTTTTCATCCTGCCTCAGTGTGGGAGAGCGATGAACTAGGGGACCTCTTGAGGTCCCTTCCAGCCCTACTTTCCAAATTCCCATTGTGCAATTTGGCTGAATTGCAGGTTGCTCTGCTTATACGCAGTAATAGCAGTTTCTGTTTGAGCATCTCAGCCTATCTAGATACATTGCACTTGATTAATAATTGCTCATCTCTAAACAGAGCTGAATCCATCTCCGTTGCTAAAGAAAGGCATTTCTTTAACCAGTGGGAATGCTTCTTGAACACGTATGAAATGCATTGAGCTTTGTCGTGGGCTGCTGTCCCTGACACTGGTGTAAATCCACAGTGACTGTTGATTTCAGGAGAGATACACCTGACTTACACCATTCTATCTGGAGAGTAGAGTCTCCGTTCCTGTCGTACAGCCCGGAAGTTGGTAATAAAAGCTATGAACTACACGTCCACAGCAAATCAAATTATTCCATTCCTCTCTCTGTCCAAATAGGGATACCTCTTTGTTTTCGCCAGGCAAGTTTTTTGCAGGAGAGATTTCAGAAAGGAAAAACAAGACAAACAAAAAATGTCTGAGCTCTGAAGTTGTGATTTGGTAAATTGCACTCAGTTATGGTTCAAACAGATGATCATCTCTCCCTACAAGCTGTACTTCGTTTTTGTGCAATTGATGAGAAAATACATGTCTTGGGACATCTGATTTTATGTTGCAATTGCTTTGAAATGTATTTCTTTTTATCTTAATGGAGGATGTTTTGGGGAGGTAAATAAGCCAGTCATGCCATAGTGGTGATGACACATTTGGGGGCGACTGGTTTCTGCATATAGTCTAGAGCAGATAAAGTTCTGCAAAATTGGCAAGAGTTGGAGCCAGAGAGCAAGACCAGAGTGAGGGATTCCCACTGTGGGCTGATATGAAAAAGACTTGCGGACTAGTTTTAGGATTTCAAATGATCACAGGCCTTTGCCAACACTCTCTGGGTTTTCCCCAGTTTTATGTGGATGGGGATTTATTTGCTATGAATACTGTGGAACTAGCCACTCTGCCACGTAGAATTCATAGATTTCAAGGCCAGAAGGGACCATTAGATCATCTAGACTAGAGCCGGAGAACAGCCTGGGATGCTGTATGATTGAAATATGACCATTTATATCAAGGATATTGCCATGGTTAGACAATTGCAACAAATCTTGTATAAAGTATATCATGTAAGGTGTCAATGGAAACGTTCTGATTTGCTAAATGTGATTATCCTGTTTATACGCATGTGTCACTTTGGTATTTGAAGTTAAGAATATTGGCTATGCACTGATATCTTATCTATGTGCTGTATTCTTGGGCAAAATCCACATTGAATCCAGGCAGCTAGGTGTTGACGACCCATTAAAGATGTCACTCTCACAATGGGCCATAGAAAAAACTCATCCCGCCCCGTAAATCTTCCTGTGGAGGCCTTAGCAGGGATATGGCCAGTGGCTGCCCCTGTGAGTCAGCAGGACATGTGATAGGCTTATGTGACCCTGGACTCCATCTTGTGCCAGTAACTTTCCACAAGCTGGCTCTGTGAGCTTTTGAAACAGGTCACGGTGAAAATTTCTGTAAAACCCTGTAAATCTCCAGGCACATGGCAGAGGGTATAAAAGACCCCTGAGCTATCTCCATTTTGCCTCTTTCCTGCTCTGATTGTCTGGACTGTGGATTTACAACTAAAAGGAGCACATTGGACTATGGACTGAAGACCTGCCAATCTTTTGGAAGTTACCAGAGAGAGACTTTCCAAGCCAGCAGTCTATAACGTCACTGCTACAAACCTGCTATAAGAACAGTGCCATTATGTATGTATACGATCTATTAACCATTTTAACTCTCTTTTCTTTTATTACTAAACCTTTAGATTTTAGTTACCAAAGGACTGACAACAGCGTGATAATTGGGTAAGATCTGAGTTATGTATTGACCTGGCTAAGTGGCTGATCTCTTGGGATTAGAGGACCCTACATGTGATGAAATTGGTTTCCAGTAACCACTCATCACAGGGCCCAGGGGCTGGGTGATAAGACAAGGGCCGGAGACTGCATCTCTGACTTCTTGTTAACCCGTGTGGCGAGACAGAAGTTTACTTTTGTTACTGGCTTGGTATATCTAATAGAAGAACCACCATTGGTTTGGGGTGAGCCTGCCCTGTTTCTCAGCTGTTTGTCCTGAATCGGGTATTCTCAGCTGTGACCCACTGAGGCACAGCCTATAGAACCTTAGAATAGGGCGCGGTGCCTAATTTCAGACACTTTTGAACATCAAGCATTTGAAAGTTCAACCTGACCAGAGCTCTCTGGATACAGCACCTTTCTGTTTCTAAGCTCTCTGCCTATGTGCAGTGTTCAGCAACCATTTTGTTTGCAGAATTCAGTGTAGACAAGTCACACACACCGTGCTCTTTGCCTTTTGCTCTTTCATTCTTTGCTGTTAATTTAAATAAAGTTGGTGGCAGGCATGAACCTCAAACTTTGGAGTAAAGATCTGGATCCAGACTTTCAGCACCTCCAGGGTTTTGACCTAGGAGCATCTCCAAGTTTGAAGCACCGTGTTATCAAGTTCAGGCTTTGCTAAGACGTGACTCCAACAAATGATTAAAAAAAAATCCAATGGAAAAATCGATATAGGCCAGCCACTGGTCCAAGTGTGGTTTTCAGGGCAGTTCTCTCCATGTTATACTGTACAACACAAGCTGCACATTAACCCCCAAAAATGTTATTTTAAATCACCCAGGGGAGGTTGAACCCCTGGGTTTGTATTACAGAGGGAGGAAAGGTTTGTGAGCCCTGAAAAATTGCTTGAGAAATCTTCAGCTCCACTGAGTTTCCACAGGCCTACTATGAACTAAACTCCACAGCCAGAGCTTGGCATGATCCCTGCAGGGTTGTAATGTGGTTTGGGGCAGTATAGGGTATGGACACAAAACCTGTCAGAACCCGTTCAGGAACTGCATAGGAGCGTTAGCTGGTGTTGGAGAAACTGGTTATAAGCTTCTATTCTAAATGCTGCTGCGAAGATCCTGTTCATAGCCTGTCACTTTGACCATATCACCCCATTCCTTCGCTGGGTCCCTTTTCTCCATTGCTTAAACCACATAAGCTACGTCTTCTCTTTCAAAGCCCTTCATGCCTTATCCCCATCGGATCTAGCATCTCTCCTTCATAGAATCATAGATGATTAGGGTTGGAAGAAACCTCAGGAGGTCATCTAGTCCAACCCCCTGCTCAAAGCAGGACCAACCCCAACTAAATCATCCCAGCCAGGGCTTTGTCAAGCCGGCCCTTAAAAAACATCTAAGGATGGAGATTCCACCACCTCCCTAGGTAACCCATTCCAGTGCTTCACCACCCTCCTAGTGAAATAGTGTTTCCTAATATCCAACCTAAACCTCCCCCACGGCAACTTGAGACCATTGCTCCTTGTTCTGTCATCTGCCACCACTGAGAACAGCTGAGCTCCATCCTCTTTGGAACCCCCTTTCAGGCAGTTGAAAGCAGCTATCAAATCCCCCCTCACTCTTCTCTTCTGCAGACTAAATAAGCCCAGTTCCCTCAGCCTCTCCTCATAAGTCACGCGCCCCAGGCCCCTAATCATTTTCGTTGCCCTCCGCTGGACTCTCTCCAATTTGTCCACATCCCTTCTGTAGTGGGGGGACCAAAACTGGATGCAATACTCCAGATGTGGCTTCACCAGTGGCGAATAAAGGGGAATAATCACTTCCCTCGATCTGCTGGCAATGCTCCTACTAATGCAGCCCAATATGCCGTTAGCCTTCTTGGCAACAACGACACACTCTTGACTTGTAGCCAGCTTCTCTTCCACTATAATCCCCAGATCCTTTTCTGCAGAACTGCTGCTTAGCCAGTCGGCCTCCAGCCTGTAGCGGTGCATGGGATTCTTCCGTCCTAAGTGCAGGACTCTGCACTTGTCCTTCGCTATCCAGCTGCTGACTCCCACCTCTGCTCTGCCCATGATGCCAACCTGCATTGCCCACTTGTTACATTTTTGAACAAGCTCCTTCGTGCTTTTGACCATGCTGCCCCCACACTTGGGAGATGCTCCCTGTAAACATCTGCAAAACGACCTCGTTATCCACCCTCAAATCTCCTTTGCCATGACTTGACAACTTGACAACAATTAAGCTGTCTGCCCCCTGCCTACCAGACTGTCCAATGCTGTCTCATTGTTTCCTGTTGCTCGCCTGTCTGTTCATATCCACCTGTCGTCTCCCGTCTTAGACCCAGCTTGGAAACTCTGTCGGGTTTATTGTTCTGTGTTTGTACAGCACCAGGCACAGTGGGGTTCTGGTCTCTGACTGGGACTCGGAGGCGCTACCTGAGTGCACGTAATAAACGATCAGTCATTGTCATCCTGTGGTCCCCTGGCGCCATTACTCCAGGGCTCTGTTTTGCACAGATGGGGCAGTGTTTTCCCCATGCACAGACCCGCACGGCTGTCCTGTGCATGTCCGAAGCTATAGGGTGCAAAGGTGGAAAGGGGGGTCAGTCTAGTTGCCCCTGGGGCTGTAAGCGGATGCACTGGCAGTCTGCGCTGTGCTGTATACGACAGGGAGTGAGCCCTGGGGTTGTGGCCTGTAGAGGAGGAAGGAGGATGTGCTGTGAGGCTGGGGAGAGTCGGGAGCTGTGTTCTAAGCCGAGCACACTTGTGGGAGCTGGTCCTCGGGCAGGACTGAGGCCTCTCTGCACGGCAGGGAGTGCGGATGGGCCAGACTCCCCTGTGGGGGCATGTTCCCGAACCTGTAACGAAAGGAACTCACCGGGGGGGAATCTGCAAAGCAGCTCCTGGCTGGATGTGTACCCTTCGCGGATCTCCCTCGTCCATCAGACCCTCTCTGAAAACATCCACTCAAGGTGCAGCGGCCGTCAAAAAAGCGAACAGAATGTTGGGCATCATTAGGAAAGTGATAGATAATAAGACAGAAAATATCATGTTGCCTCTATATAAATCCATGGTACGCTCCCATCTTGAATACTGCGTGCGGATGTGGTCGCCCCATCTCAAAAAAGATATATTGGAATTGAAAAAGGTTCAGAAAAGAGCAACAAAAATGATTAGGGGTTTGGAATAGCTTCCATATGAATAGAAATTAATAAGACTGGGACTTTTCAGCTTGGAAAAGAGCTAATGATAGAGGTCTATAATCACAACTGGTGTGGAGAAAGTAAATAAGGAAGTGTTATTTACTCCTTCTCATAACACAAGAACTAGGGGTCACCAAGTGAAATTAATAGGCGGCAGGTTTAAAACAAACAAAAGGAAGTATTTCTTCACACACCGCACAGCCAACCTGTGGAACTCTTTGCCAGAGGATGTTGTGAAGGCCATGTCTATAACAGGGTTCAAAAAAGAACTAGATAAATTCATGGGGAATAGGTCCATCAATGGCTATTAGCCAGGATGGGCAGGGATGGTGTCCCTAGCCTCTGTTTGCCAGAAGCTGGGAATGGGCGACAGGGGATGGATCACTTGATGATTCCCTGTTCTGTTCATTCCCTCGGGGGCACCTGGCATTGGCCACTGTCGAAAGACAGGATACTGGGCTAGATGGACCTTTGGTCTGACCCAGAGTGGCCGCCCGTTCTTATGTTCTTATGTGTTGCTCTGAGCTGGGGCACACCTCTTTTGTCTTCCTTGCTGGGGTCCTGCTGAAGATGGCACGTGGGATGTAAAGCAGGAGGCCTGGGGGATTGGCACGCAGTGCTCTGCCTGCTCACAGCTGTCTCTCTGCCCTGGCAGTAGGTGAGCTCTGCACATGCTGAAGGGGTTGGGCATCACCGAGAGCTCCCTTCCCGGGTTTGTAAAGCCATACAGGTGGAGAGGTTCTTCCTATAGAACCTGCCAGCCCTCAACTACACCTGTAACTGGGACTCTGCCCTCTCCCAGCAGCCCCTGCAGGGGGTGTCGCTGGTCCCCCCGTGCCCCTGTTCTCTAGGCTCTGCCCCCTCTCAGCATCCCCTGCAAGGGGTGTCGCTGGCCCCCCGGTGCCCCTGTTTTCTAGGCTCTGCCCCCTCCCAGCAGCCCCCCCACCCCACCCCCCCGCGCCAATCCTTTTGCTTTGCTAGGAGTTACAGGCACTTCGGATGAAGCAGGGAGGCAGACTGGACAGGTAAAGGGGGGTGGGGAGAGCCCATTTTAAGGGGAACCTCCCAGAGTTTGCGCACTGGGGCTTGTCGGTAGCTGCAGACAATATGCTGAGGGCTTGACATACCCTCAGCAGTGCTTGGGCCCATGCTGCCCTGTGCCAGTGAGGGTAGCTGCTGCATCCAAGGGGAGATTTCCCCAATGGGGGGTGAGATTTGCCCCCCTGCCATCAGGGGAGAGCAGCTTTAGAGACCCCTCCCGAGCCTTGGGCAGAGCGTTCCTGGGAGAAGTGCTGGACCAGCGTATGTCACACATGCCCTCGCCCCGTCTGTCACCACCCACATTTGGTGCCAGCTCCTGGCACCCCAACACAGCAGGGCGAGGCACCCCTAAGACCCTCATTCCAGGGGCACTTTCCACTGCGGGGCCCTGCAGCCTAGATCCTGCAGCAGGAGCGATTCAATGCAGGTGTGGATGCATTCATGTCCGCATGCATGTGGGGGTCACTGCAGAGTTAACCTGGGGGATTGGCAGCCTGGACCGAGCCCCTGAGTTAACCTAGCCTGGGTGTGAAGAGTTGGGGTCCTCCTGGTGCTGCGCTTCCCCCTGTGTGTCGCTCGGACGCCGGGGGGCCCATCCTCTGGTCCTTAGCACTGCGGTGAGCTGAGCTGCTCCGAGATTCTTTCCCAGGGGATCCTAGGAGAATTCATGCTTCGGGGCACGCAGGGGTATTGTGGGATGGTATTAGAGGACGATTGGCACTTGAGAGGCCGGCATCCTCCCTGCAAAGAGGCCACGTTACCAGTTTGGGTGCAAGCAGCACCCGGGTAGCAGCCTCGAACCCCAGCCCAGCCAGGTTGAAAGCACCAGTGAGAGGATTTGCTGTGTGGATGGGAGGGGAGTTAAGATGTGCACCTGGGCCGGAGCCTGAATTAACTGCAGTGAAGACAGACTGTGGCAGGCGTGTGCGTTTCCAAGGCCATAAACTGAAAAGGCATCGACTGTTCGTATCTGCCTTGCGAGCCGGGCCTTGTGCAGTAGCATCCAGTAAGGTGGAACAGCGGCTGGTACCGGGTTGCCCTGACCCTGTCTCCACACAGTCCTCCCCCTGCGCAATCACTAGCCCTCTGCCTTGGCCCACGCGGAGCTGGCGTCTCCATCAGCTCGCTGCAGTGGAGAAATCAATTTAGAGAGAGATGAAATGGCTCGGATAAGAGGCTCTTTAAGCTCTTCTCTCCCGGTGTGGGTGAGCGAGGCGGGGGGAGACAGGTTTCTCTGCAAGCCATTAAAAGGAGAGATTTTTACAGGGCAGAGAAAGGACAAGACCGAGCGTGGGAAGCACGGGGCTGGTGCAGAATACACAATGCGGAGGAGGGGCTGGGGAGAGAGAAGGCTGGAGGGGAGCCCTCCCAGCCACTGGCCTGACTCACACCTAGGTCAGATTGCGGATCTGAACGTGAGGAGATGGCCTCATCTCCAAGTCCAAGGCACTTCCCAAAGTTCCCTTTGCCAAACCCTCCCCAAGCCCCGGGCCAGACAGCCGCAAGGCAGCGACCGTGCAAGCAAACCTGGGGGCTCATGTGTGACCAGGATCTCACGGTTCTCCCCGACTCTTCCAATGGGCCCTTTGTCCTTCCCATGAACCACCCCTAGAACCCAGCAGGCGAGGGCTCCGGGCGGGGCCTCCACTGCCACAAGAGATTGAGCCAGGCTCACTTCTGCCCAAGGGCTTTGCCACCAGGTTGCACCTGCCACAGACAGACAGGCAAGAAAAGAAAGGAGGAAAAAAAAGACAAGGAAAAGGAAAATCTACATAGCAGCAACTAAACCCACTACACTGCAATAAAACACCCATGGCTGGCCCATGTCAGTGGACTCGGGCTCCTGGGGCTGTGGGCTGTAAAATCATAGATGTCTGGACTGGGGCTGGAGCATGGATGCTGGGGCCCCGTGAGGGAGGGGGAGGGTACTAGGGTAGGTACTATGGCAGGGGTGGGCAAACTTTTTGGCCCAAGGGCCACATCTGGGTGAGGAAATTGTATGCAGGGCCATCAATGTAGGGCTGGGGCAGGGGGTTGGGGTGCGGGATGCAGGAGGGGACTCAGGGCAGGGGGTTGGGGTGCAGAAGGGGGTATGGAGTGCAGGAGGGGGCTCAGGGCAGGGCATTGGGAAGCAGGAGGGGTTCAGGGTGCGACAGGGGGCTCAGGGCAGGGTTTGGGGTGCAGGAGGGGGATCAGGGCAGGGGGTTGGAGTGCGGGGTGCAGGAGGGGTTTGGAGTGCGAGCTCTGGCCCAGCGCCGCTTACCTTGAGCAGCTCTGGGGCGGCAGCGGTGCACAGCGGGGCTAAGGCAGGCTCCTTGCATGCCCTGGCCCTGCGCTGCTCCCAGAAGTGGCCAGCATGTCCGGCAGTGGCCCCTGGGGGGGCGGGGCGGCAGGCAGCTCTGCCGCACGCTGCCCTCGCCTGCGAGGACCACCCCTGAAGCTCCCATTGGCTGCAGTTCCCTGTTCCTGGCCAATGGGAGCTGTGGGGGGCGGTGCCTGCAGGCGAGGGCAGCGCACGGAGCCCTCTGTCCCCCCTCCCCCAGGGGCCGCAGGGACGTGGTGCCAGCCGCTTCCGGGAGCAGTGCGGGGCCAGGGCAGGCAAGGAGCCTGCCTTAGCCCTGCTGTGCTATGGGGCTGGCAATCCTGCAGGCCTGATTGAAAGTCCTGACAGGCCGGTCTGGCCCGCACGCCGTCCCCTCCCCTGTACTATGGTGACAGACAGATCACGCCTTGGTTGAACATCTAATCTGAAGAACAGCGCTTCTCACACCGCCGCACCTCACCCCTAAGGCCCTGGCAGGGCCTGCGTTGAAAGCGTGTGGTGGTGGCGCACAATTCATACGTGAGAGCTGTCTGGAGGAGTCTTTATCGCTGGGGATGGAGGACTGGGTGGCTTTAGTGACCACAAACCAAATAAAATCCACTCCGTCGGCACTGGGAATGGGGGATATGGTGGCTCGTTAGGTTAGTGCAGGACCCTTCCTTTCCGCAGCCGTACCAGAGAACTCAAGTAGCAATGAGTTTGCTGGGACATAAGAACGGCCAGACTGGGTCAGACCAAGGGTCCATCTAGCCCAGTATCCTCTCTGCCAACAGTGGCCAATGCCAGGTGCCCAGAGGGAATAAACAGAACAGGTAATTATCAAGTGATCCAACTCCTGTCTCCCATTCCCAGCTTCTGGCAAACAGAGGCTAGGGACATTTCAGAGCACGGTTTTGCATCCCTGCCTGTCCTGGCTAATAGGCATTGATGGACCTATCCTCCATGAACTTATCTAGTTCTTTTTTGAACCCTGTTATAGTCTTGTCCTTCACAACATCCTCTGGCAAGGAGTTCCACAGGTTGACTGTGTGTTGTGGGTCTCACACTACTCCCGTCGGCCCTCCCAGTCTGAGATGACTGTGAATTTCTGCTTCCTGGTTGGGAGTGGGGGGACTGCAGGGTGGGGTTGAGGGGCTTTGGCAGAGTTGTTGGGGGGTGACCCCAGGACTGGACTAACAGGTGGATTGCTGGTCAGGACTGAGGGGCGCCGGCAGAGCTGTGTGTTAGGATCCCAGCCCTGGGATAGCAGGGACAGGACTGAGGTGCATTAGCAGAGTTGGGTGTGGCTACACATGCCATACACATGTTCACATACAAACACATGCACATGCGTATGTCTCTTCTACCAGCCCTTCTCCTTCCACCTCTCCCTCCTGCAGACGCCCTTCCCAGCTGGGGCTCCACATTGAACTTCATTTGCAACCCGCATTCCAGAGTTCTTTTCCTCCCGCGTTTCAAAGGGAAAGACGAAAAGCAAAGCAAACCTGTCTGGCACGTCCTCCGCAGCGTGAATGCCAGTTCTCAACAATCGATAGCAAGGGCTCCCCCAGGGCTGTTTTCATTTCATAATATTTATTGGGTTGCTTTATTGTCAGAATCATTACAGTTCAATGTACTGCATGGATTTTATGCCAGCTGTACTTAGTTTGTCTTGTTTTTAACACTCCTCCCGTCTTGCTCAGAGTAATATTTGCACTAGGCTTTGGATTGCTCTGATACTGGGATTCTTCCCATTGTCGCCGGGGGCAGGGGCAAAGAATCTGGGGGAATGCTGGCTGCCTGTTTGTTTGAACTGAGAGAGAATGGCCAGTTGGGATTGCGTGGGAGGAAGGATCTCTTTGTGAGCAAGGCAGCACGGTTGTCACACGGCCAGGAATCGGTGACAACGCGTGTTAAGTCGCAGGAAATTGGGAGGCTCTTAGAAGGTTGGAATGACAACACTAGGGGCCAGCGGCCTCCCTGAATGCATCCAGACGAACAAGTGATGTCCATAGCCCTGGCGGAGAACAGCCATGCACTTGGGCTTTGGTGAGATCTCCCTCCGCTACCTCTGGGATAGTCTGTTCCCGGTTAATCTGAAGTCCTGCCCCAGAACACAGAGTGGGGTCTCCTGGCCTGCTTCAGCAGTGGTCTCCAGACAGCACCATGGCTCCGCTCGGGTCCCAGCTGGGGCGAAGCCTTTGAGTAATTCCCAAGCAGACAGATTTCAATTCTAGTCCCTCCCAGACAAGAGCGTTTCTAGGGTGGTGCTCAAGGAATTCCAGTTGTTCCCTCTGCCCAGAGCAAACCAGCATCTCCGACTCAAAGCAACCAGAAGACCCTGCAGGGTGGGGGAGTGGGGCAGTTCTGAACGGTTCTCCCAGGCTGGCCGAGAGGGGAAATGAAAATCGCCTGGAAAAGGGATCCGAGTCTAATAATTGAGATTTCAATATGCTCCCCCGAATGAACTGAAAGCAGCCAGCGCCATTGTACGAAGGCAGGCTGGGAGGCCACGCCGCGCATCTGTTCCACCGTCCTCCAGGCTCCGGCGCTGATTGTTTCGCTTTGTTATTGCACATATGCAGCGGGAGCTATTCTGTTGATGGGTAAGTCGCTCGCTCGTCCCTCACTTTTTCAATTACTGCCTGCACGCTGCCTTCCCGATTGCCTGGCGGGTCCCGGTTCACCTGCCTGCTGAGCGTAATTTGTTTTTAATGTACAGCTCTGGGTTGTTGGGTTTTTTTAAACAAAGTGATTTTTCTATTCACATTTATAATTAATTCCTAATCTGACGGTGTCTGCACAGAAAGGGAAAGGGCTGTGGGAGGAATCCTAGGAGAGGCAGGTGCCTTCGCGTGTCTGCGTGCTCACATTCAACCCCTTCTGCACCCCTGCGCCGCCAAATACTTTATAGCCCAGCTTTGCAGCGCCCGGCCTGGCCCTAAGCATGCACGTTGTAGCGGTTCCTGAGCCAGCTGGGAATACTGAGTGGGCGCGGGCGTAGGACGTAGGCTCGCCTGGCCCTCTAGCCGCTGGCCCCAGAAAAGCCAGCTGTGTCCTGGCGGCTCGCGGAGTTCCGGCTTTAGCTCCAGGTTGTGTCCGGGGTTTGGCTGGTGTGTCGAGTCCATAAGCAGAAGCCTAGTTTAAGGAAGAGTTGAAGGCTGGGTTTTGTGACACCCTCCATCCCAACACAGCCCCGAAAGCAAGGAAAAGCCAAGTTACGGGACACCGGTTCACGATCTATTAATGCCCATCCCGCAGCGGGTGGGACAGCTCTTCGCAAAGAACCCCCCTCCACCTCCAAGTGAGGAGGAAAGACACTGCAGACGGCACACGCACCCTTACTTACAGTTCCATGCTTCCCCCACAGGCATGTCACACATGGCACATCTCTGCACAGTGCACACCTCCCCTCTGCGCACACATCACACTGCACACTTCACCTCCGTGCACCTGTCACACTGCACGCCTCACCTCTGTGCATGTTACAGTGCACATCTCATCTCTGCGCACACATCACACTGCACACTTCACCTCCGTGCACCTGTCACACCGCACGCCTCACCTCTGTGCACGTCACAGTGCACGCCTCACCTGTGTGCACACATCACAGTGCACACCGCACCTCTGTGCACATATCATACTGCACACTTCACCTCTATGCACGTCACAGTGCACGCCTCACCTCTGTGCACATATCATACTGCATGCCTCCCCTCTGTGCACACATCACACTGCACACTTCACCTCCATGCACCTGTCACACTGCACGCCTCACCTCTGTGCATGTTACAGTGCACATCTCACCTCTGTGCATGTCACAGTGCACACTTCACCTCTGTGCACGTCACAGTGCACATCTCATCTCTGCGCACACATCACAGTGCACACTGCACCTCTGTGCACATATCATACTGCACACTTCACCTCTGTGCACGTCACAGTGCACGCCTCACCTCTGTGCACACATCACAGTGCACACCGCACCTCTGTGCACATATCATACTGCACACTTCACCTCTATGCACGTCACAGTGCACACCTCACCTCTGTGCACATATCATACTGCACGCCTCCCCTCTGTGCACACATCACACTGCACATCTCATCTCTGCGCACCTATCACAGTGCACACCGCACCTCTGTGCACATATCATACTGCACACTTCACCTCTGTGCACATGTCACAGTGCTCACCTCACCTCTGTGCACACGTCACAGTGCACATCTCACCTCTGTGCACACGTCACACGGCATGGCTCACCTCTGTGCACACATAACACTGCACACTTCACCTCTGTGCACGTCACAGTGCACACTTCACCTCTGTGCACGTCACAGTGCACATCTCATCTCTGCGCACACATCACAGTGCACACCGCACCTCTGTGCACATATCATACTGCACACTTCACCTCTGTGCACATCACAGTGCACGCCTCACCTCTGTGCACAGGGCCGGCTCCAGGCACCAGCTTAACAAGCAGGTGCTTGGGGTGGCCAAGGGAGAGGGGCGACATGTGCGGCAATTCGGGGCGGCAGGTCCCTCACTCCCTCTAGGAGCGAAGGACCTGCCGCCGAACTGCCGCCGCCGATCGCGGCTTTGTTGTTGTTGTTGCTTGGGGCGGCAGAAATGCTGGAGCCGGCCCTATCTGTGCACACATCACAGTGCACACTGCACCTCTGTGCACATATCATACTGCACACTTCACCTCTGTGCACGTCACAGTGCACATCTCATCTCTGCGCATACATCAGATTGCACGCCTCCCCTCTGTGCACACATCACACTGCACACTTCACCTCTATGCACACGTCACAGTGCACATCTCACCTCTGTGCACATCACAGTGCACACGTCACTTCTGTGCACACGTCACACGGCATGGCTCACCTCTATGCACACATCACACTGCACATCTCACCTCTGTGCATGTCACAGTGCACGCCTCACCTTTGCGCACACATCACATTGTGCACCTCACTTGTGCACACCCATCACACTGCATGCCTCACCTCTGGGCACACCACACTACACATCTCAGAGGTGCGCACACATCACAGTGCACACCTAACTTGTGTGCACATCACCTCTGGGCACACTTCACACTGCACGCCTCACCTCTGTGCACACATAATAGTGCACGCCTCACCTCTGCGCATATTACATTGCACGCCTCCCCTCTGTGCACACGTCACACTGCACACCTCCCCCCTGTGCATACGTCGCACTGCATGCCTCACCTCTGGGCACCCGTCGCACTGCACGCCTCATCTCTGTGCACCTGTCGCACTGCACACCTCACCTCTGCGCACATATGCCAACCCTCAACATTTGACGTTTTAACTAAGGTTTTGTATTATACTGTCAGGGAAATTAGTCAAGTCTTTCTTTCATTCTTCCATCCATCCCTAGTCCGCTAAGGGCCTGATCCAAATCCCACTCTCCCCAGTGTCTTCAGTGGGCTCTGGATCTGTCCTCAAACACACCAGCGAATCTGCAGTCACACGCTGAAATGTTTCCAGGCTCTTTCCGTGTCCTGGGAGCGTTGGGAACTGTGCCAGCAGCCATCCATCTCCAGGAGCACTTACCTTCAAGTGCTTTCAGTGTGCTGGGAACTAATTGAAAAATGACGTCATTTCCCCAAAACTCAGCACAAAGGCAAAGCCTCCGAGGAAATCCCCTTTCGGAGGAGCTTTTAGAAAGGGAGCCTTGTCTGGTGCTGACAGCACGGGACCGAGGCTCAGATCCTCACAGGCATTTAGGCTCCTAACTCCCAGATACCGTCGTGGAGCTAGGCCTGAGTGTCAGGCCAACTGCTCTTTTCCTGACTCTGCCACAGACTTCCTTTGTGTCCCGGGGCAAGTCATCTGATTGCCCTCTTCTTCAGTTCCCCCCGTCAATGAGATGAGCTTGTAAGAGGGTTGAGGCAGCATTCGTTAACGTCTCTGGCCTTACGGCAGGCGCTATAAATGGACAGAATAGTAACGTGTGGCTGGTGTGTCGATTCTCCATCGTGTCTCTTTGGAGCACAAGCTCCGTAAGGCAGAGGCCGTCTCGTACCACGTGGCTGTACAGCTCAATGGCTCCCCAGCCTGGATTGGGACCTTTGTGCCCCACGGCAAGACAAGCATTCACTCGTAGCGGTAAGCGTGGCAGCGATAATGATTCTCTTCTCCGATCACACGCGTCCAATGCTCTGTTTGTCCACCGTGATTTCTACCTTCCGGATGCCGTTTTGCCCCTACTGAGTTGCCCTCACTGAATGCACCACACCAGCAATTTGACAGGCCCATCGGGCAGGCCTGGGACCGGTCACCTTCGATTCCTATCTCCATAACGGCTGGAGAGCATCTGTTCCGTGTGACATGGATTATGGTTGGACTCAGGAGACGTAGATTCAATTACCAGCTTCCTGGGTGACCCTGGGCATGTCACTGAGGCCCTGCTCTGCAAGGGTGTTTAGATGCCAAACTCCCATGGAGTTCAATGGGAGCTGAGAAGTGGGCCTTAGCCTCTCTGTGCCTCAGTTTCCCTGCAGCACTGTGGGGACAACAGCCCTGCAGTGCCTTGCACAGTGGCGCATTAGCCAATGGGCTCACGGGGCCTGTGCCTGGGGCCCCCAGAAAAACAGGCGCCCCACCCCCAGCAGACAAGCACCGGGGCAGGGGAAATCTCCGTGCCCTGACCCCGCTCCACTCCCCGGCAGCAGCACCGGGCAGGGTGGGGCGGGGGAAGCCCCAGCACCCTGACCCCGGCTGCAGCCCCGGGACTGGAGGAGCTCTGGCTCCCTGCTGTGGCCTCAGGGCTGGGGGACCCCTCACTCCATACTGCAACCCCGGGGTCCTGGCGGGGACACTGAGCTTCTCCGGTCTTGGGGCCACAGTGGGGTGGGGGGGAGGAAAGAAAGGAGCAAACGGGGGCTGCAGTGGGGGGGAAGTATGGGGAGGGACCGTGGGTGGAACAGGGGCGGGCTGCAGGTGAAAGGGGCGGGGCGGGGGCGGGACCGCAGCCGGAAGGTGTGGGGAGGGGCCCCCTACTTGCTCTGTCCCAGGGCCCCATGAAACCTTAATCGGCCTCTGCCAATGCAGGACCGTTACGAGACTCAACACTTTAAAGACTGGCAGGTGACAGCGATGGGGGCCGGATAAATACCTAAGACACAGAGTGGTGGATTTCACATCCAAACCACTCCTCCAAGAGCGATCTGCACCACTGCTGTCTGGCCTGACAGCACCTCCACTGCACATAGACGTCTGTCCGCTTCCCAGGACTTCCCCTGTGCTGTTCTCATTTCAGTACAGAGCAACTACCCACGCTGCGCACAGTGACATTAAAACGACAGCTCGCAGCCAAAGCGGCGTCCTCGGGGAGTGACAAAAGCAAATGCTCATCTGCGAGCAAGCTAAGGAGGGAGACAGCTGTCTAACGAGCCAGGCACTGCAGTCAGCGCCGGCCCTGTCATTCGCTTTCTAAAAGCTCACGTTCATTCCATCCCCAGGGGTGACTGTCAAATCTGGCCCGCTTGCATGTTAATCAGGCACAATCAAAGCAGGGCGCAGCCAGCCCGTGTATCAGAGATGCTGGATGAGCTAAAAGCATTTGCGGATACACTGGTGCGTGTCTAGGCCCCTCCCGGTGAGCTCGGAGCTGTAAGTGGAAGGTGGGAGGCAGGGCTGGTGGCCTACAGAGCTTGCAGTCTAATGGGCTGAGTCTGATCTCGCTTAGACTGGAGTAAATCAGGAGTCACTCCCCTGGGGTTAGTGGAGTCACAACCATATAAAACATAAGGGTCTGGTGTCCCATGGTTGTGGGAGTCCCATGAAATGCCACCATGGCTCCGACATAGGAATTAGACTGTAGCGCATCATGGGAGATGTAGTCCACATCCAATAGTGCAGTGGGACCAAGAACTACAGCTCCCAGGCACCACTGCGAGCAGATTAGACAGACCGGTTGACCCTGACCTGAACTGGAACATGGTGTTTCGATATTTCTGATGGCCTATCCTGATGACATCGTTCCGTTCCTGTGGAAAATTTCACTATGGACAAAACCCCATTTTCAGATGGGAAAAGGTTTTGTTTGAAATTTCTGGACCAGCCCTGGTCTAAGCCTATCAGGGTAAAACTTGAGGTCTCTAGTCAATCCTTATTGAGGGAAAATCCCAGGAAAGTCAATGCGAAGCAACTGAATGAAAACTAAGGACCTCCGGACATACAGCCCTTAGAGGGTAAACTCACAAAGGGTAGGCAGAATGGTCCATTGGCCAGGGCATTGCATGGGAACTTAGACAACTGGGCTTTCATAGACTGCATGTGTCAACTTGGACAAGTTACTTAATGTCCGTTGAGCTTCATTTTCCCATTCCTAAAATAGGGATAATCAATCCCTACTGCAAGGGATAAAGTCCATTAGTGACTGTAGGGAGCTCTGTGAGAAACGGTTTTCTCATCCTGCCAAGAGATTTTAGAAATTTTCCCCAACTTGAATCATGACGAAAGGTCTAAATTTTTAAAAAAAAAAAGGCATGAACCAAAAAATATTTAGACTCAGGTCAGTTGAAACATTTCATTTTGATACTTTCCAAATGCTTCGTTTTTATTTTCACCTTCTTTTTAAAAAAGCAAAAATAATAAAATTAAATTCTACTCCAATAGGCTTACAACTTATTCTGAACTGGAAAAACCAAAATTGGTCATTCTGAAAATGCTTAAATGGGAGATTTTGACACTGAAAACTTTTCTTTCGGAAAGTGTTTCAAGCTGAGAAATTTGCTGAAACTGCTCCCTTCGTGCAAAAAGCATTGGTTTTGACAAATTGGCATCCTTTGACCAAAAAAAAGTCACAGAAAAATTCCTGACCACCTCTAGTGCTCAGGGCTGAGGGCTACATCAGGAAGGGG
The DNA here is from genome assembly GCF_028017835.1 of Emys orbicularis. Taxonomy (NCBI): domain Eukaryota; kingdom Metazoa; phylum Chordata; order Testudines; family Emydidae; genus Emys; species Emys orbicularis. Next base: position 3,517,465 of record NC_088688.1, on the reverse strand, counting down.
CTGTCCATAAATTATATAATTCACTAAGGGATGGGTGGATCCATAATTTTACAAGACAGAGTGTTTGTTTTAGTGTTACAAAGTGTTACAAGGGGGTCTTGGAATCACCAAAATATGTGTTACATAACACTGCTCTACAGCCAAAATGCTTCTGAAATAAATGTAGTCAAACTTTACTAATTCTGGGTCACTGAGAACGAAAATGATGCTTAAAATTGTTGATTGGCTCTAGTTTTCAAGATATGCTATTGGGTCAGTATATACGACCCTTGACTTGGGAATGGTGGAGGATAAGTGAGTTATAAAGGGAAGGGATCTCAATTTAAACCAGAAATGACTAAAATACATCTTTGACTGGATCTACGAATAAATCTACGACTGGGTTTGGACAGTACTTGCTTTTTTGGCAAAACAATGAATGATGCAATCTGAAGCTGGTACTGCGTCATACATGATATGAATTGCATCATGTTATTCCTAGAAGTCATGCATGATGCAATCATAACGAAGCTTACATCACTCTGCTGAACAAATTGCCCTATATCAGCTCTAGAAATCATACAGTGTCGTGCTCTCTTATTTGTCAGTGTTTGATTTTGCAAAGGGACACATTTCTGTTTAGCCAAAGTGAGCAGAGATGCCTCGTACTTGTGTGAACAGTGCAGATAACTTCTGCTGTGTTTGTGGTGAAGTGACTTTTGCATCACAAAAGCGCAGTATAACCACTATGGTTAAGAAAGCCTATCACCTTTATTTTGGCTGCAAAATTGGAGCTCAGGACAAGAGGTGGGCCCCACACATATGCTGCAAGACTTGTGCAACAAATCTTCGCCAGTGGTTGAACAGGAAAAGGAAATCTATGCCTTTTGCAGTGCCAATGATTTGGAGAGAGCCAACAGATCATACCAGCAATTGTTACTTCTGCATGGTGCCTCCAGTTGGGAAAGGTGTGTCAAAGAAGAAAAAGTGGACTGTGCATTATCCAAACATTCCATCAGCTATACGCCCAGTACCCCACGGAGAAGGACTGCCGGTTCCTGATGCACCAGAATCATTCTCACTTGAGTCAGACGAGGAAGAGGAAGAGGATGAAACTTCTGGTCCTGAACCATCAATGTCACAGGACCCACATTTTCTCCCATCCTCCTCCTCTGAACCACACCTCATAACACAAGGTGAACTGAATGACCTTGTCAGGGATTTGGAACTACCCAAGAGGAAGGCAGAGCTGTTGGGCTCCAGACTACAGCAGTGGAATCTCCTGGCAGGTGATGTTAGGGTTTCCATGTTCCGTGACCGTCAAAAGGATCTTGTCCCATTCTTCTTCATGGAAGGTGATCTTGTAGCCTGCAACAACATGGATGGTGTGATGGCAGCCCTCAACATCGTTCACGATCCAGATGAGTGGAGACTGTTCATTGATTCATCGAAGACGAGTCTTAAAGCTGTTTTACTGCATAATGGCAATGTTTTGCCATCAATTCCAGTTGGTCATGCAGTCCATATGAAGGAAACCTATGACAACATGAAACAACTTTTGAGGTGCATAAACTATGACCAACATCAGTGGCAGCTTTGTGGCGATTTGAAGGTTGTTGCTCTCTTGCTTGGTCTGCAGACTGGATACACAAAGTACTGCTGTTTTCTCTGCGAATGGGATAGTCGTGCAAGAGATTCCCACTACATCAAGAAAGATTGGCCACTCCGACAGTCAGTGGAGCCTGGGAGGAAAAGTGTTCAGCATCCACCACTTGTTGAATCAAGGAAGATTTTGTTACCACCCTTACACATCAAGCTGGGTCTGATGAAGAACTTTGTCAAGGCCATTGACAAAACACAAGCAGCTTTCAAGTACCTCCGTGGAAAATTTCCAAGGTTAAGTGAAGCTAAGATAAAGGAAGGTGTCTTTGTTGGTCCTCAGATTCATGAACTTCTTCGAGATGATGCATTTGACCATGCACTGCGTGGCAAGGAAAAGACGGCATGGAAAGCCTTCCAGTTAGTGGCAATAAATTTTCTCGGAAACAACAAGGCAGACAACTACAGGTTGTTGGTGGAAAACCTCCTCAAGGCATACAAAAGCCTTGGTTGCAACATGTCACTAAAGATACATTTTTTGCACTCTCATCTAGATTTTTTTCCACCGAACTGCGGAGCAGTGAGCGACGAGGACGGCGAGCGATTTCACCAGGACATTGCAACAATGGAGAAACGCTATCAGGGCAAATGGAGCCCATCAAGGCTTGCAGACTATTGCTGGACAGTGACAAGAGATGCTCCATTTAATGAATACAAGAGACAAGCCAAGAAGCGCCGAGTAGACACTGAATAGGACTAAGCTATGTACAGAATAGTTTTTTGCCTTTTGTTTCATAATAAATTTTATTTATATAACCTTTTGCTGATTTTTAAAGTGTTCCATAAACAGGACAGGTGAAATATTATCATGTAAAGCAACCATAAACACATGAAAAGACCTAGGTTTACAATTTATGATTAAAACGGTACTATCTACACAATATACATAGACATAAAATGTAAAAACTTAAATATCTTAGAAACAGTAGCCAATCAGTTGTTTTAATTGTCATATTTGAATTCAGCACATCAAAATACATAATAAATAGCACATTTGATCTCTGAAGCAGACGACTTCTCAAAAATTGTAGACCAGTGTAATTTATGGACGGCCCCTAAGCACCTAGATAGATCTGGGGTAGGGGCTGAGTCTCGCTGTATGTTTGAACAGGGCCCAGTGCAATGATGCCTTGATCCTGGCTGGACCCTGAGGCCAGCCCCGTAACATGAAATCGTAACTAGTGGTTCATGAAGAGATGAATACCAGGCAACACAGTAGGTCCAATGGGCTGTGAAGGCAGCACTTAGATTTGCATGGCTCATATGCTCATTCTGGACAATTGCACCTGCCGATGGCCAGTTAGGGGCCTGAGAGAGATTTTGCTGCAGTCATTACATGCACACGATGCCTTGTTCTGTTTTGCATGCCTGGTTTCCTCTGCTAAGTTAGCCCCTGTTATAAAGAATGGAAGCGTGCGCATGCAGCCTTGGATTCTGTCTGCTCTGCAGTCCTTCTGCAGACAGGGCGATGCAGGAAAAAAATGTTACTTCTCTTAGCCAGGGCGCGGGCTCTTTGTATTTCACAAGGTGTTTGTCACAGCACAATGACCTGATTTTAGGCATTTCATCTCCTCTGGTTACATCTTCTAATCATGTTAAGGTCAGTGCTAACATTGAAGGATTCCTCCGTATCAGCTGCAGAGCCCGGAGCACGGACAGCGAAGGAGCAGAATGCAAACACCCAGCGATAACTGAAAACTCCAAAGAGTTTTGTGCTTTCAAAGAGTTTTCCTCCATCCCCACCATGCAGATCTACAGCGACACCCCGGGGCCAGAATTCTGAAATTCTGTCTCAATCGATGGTACTTATATGGCTCCCCCCAACCACAGCGTGTGAGCATCTTTCGATCATGAATGCATTTCATCCTCACAGCACCCCTGGGAGGTGGGGAAGTATTACTCTCATTTTATTCCTGGGGAACTGAGGCAGAAGCTACATTAAGTGAGTTGGCCAGGGTCTGTGTAGCGGGGTGGTTCCCCGCTCCTGCCCTGCGGGGCTAGAAACAGCCCAGGAGAGGGCTGGGGCTGGGGCAAGGAGCCTGGACTGATTGGGGAAAGTAGGCTCAGCTGTGGCCATGCCCCAATCAGGCCCAGCTGGCCCCTATAAGAGGCTGGGAGCCAGGGCCCAGTAACTCTCCCTCTGCTTGTAGAGGGAGAAGGGCCTGGCTTCAGATTGGGAGCAGGGCTGGGGAAGGGCCATGGGAGCTGGGAGCTCCGGCCTGGAAAGCCCCAGGCTGCAGGCCTGACTATAGGCCGAATAGGTGCAGGGTTGCAACGGGGCAGCCCATGGGTAGGCAGAGGCAGCAGGTCCGAACCCCTTTGCCTGTGATGAGTGGCTTATACTGCAGTCTGCCCCAGTGAACGGAGGCTAGATGGAGACTGGGCAGTAGCCAAGACTGAGGCAAAGTGGAGATAGTGGGTGGGGGTTCCCCTAGGAGGGGGAGACCCAGAACTGTGGGGGTTCTGCCAGGGGGCAGCACCCAGTTAAAGGGGCACCGGGGTCCTGGGAGGGACACGGGGGCCAGCAGTGGCGGCAAGACACCGGCCTGAAGAGGGCGCTCCGGAGGCTGGATGCTAATTCCCGAGGACAACCAGCAGGAGGCACCGCCGGGTGAGTCTGCGCACGCTTACATTCCCCCAGAGAATCCGTGGCAGCGCATGGAATGAGTCTAGTTTCTCCGTGTGACATTTTGGGGTTCAACCAGGCCAGTAAGGGGTTCGCTCACCATCTGTTCTCTAACCCTGAGTGTCTTGTGCCTGGGCAGGTTTGGTCCGGAGTTCTGACCCTACCAGCCTTGCCCTGGCTTTGCCCAACCTGGTTACTCCTCGCCCTAGTCCCCGTCCAGCCCTGAATTCACCCCAAATCGTCCTATTGCAGGGACCCGTCCCTTTCTCTGGGACCTCACAGAGACAGTGTGACGTTCGCTGCCTCGCCGGAGATAGTAAAACACACCAACCCGTCAGCTTGCTCGACGCCACGCGCACCCGGCACTCATGATTTAGAGTGTATTAACACAACATGGATTGAGTGGTAGAGCCACAGCAGACTTTGCCGTGCTCGGCTTTTGGAACGTACAGATTTGCACAAGGTCCTCCCCATTCATACTGTGATCAGTCGTTGCTTTAGGGAGCACACAGTGGGCCAGACGCTGCACAAACACCGAAGCCGCCCCAGCTGTAAGGAGCGTATGTGCGAACTGTGGGATGGGGTGGATGCCCATCAGGAAAGGGATTCGTTCCCTGCAAAGAGAGCCAGGGAGAGGTCATGCCATGTCCCCACTCAGCCTGCCACTTAGGGGATGTCTACTCTGCAATCAAAAACGAAGTCTCGGAGCCCAGATCAGCTGACTCGGGCTTGCAGGGTTTGGGCTGAGTAGTGTAGATGCTCCACCCTCATGGAGTCTCAGGGCCTGAGCTCCAGCCCAAGCACAAGCGTCACCACGGCAATTTTATATCCCGCAGCCTGAGCCCTGTGCACCCGAGTCAGCTGACCCAGGCCAGCTGCGGCTGTGCCGCGGGTCCTTTATTGCAATGTAGACAGTGGCCTTATCTGCGCATCTACTGAAGCAAGAAGAGGAAGCAGCTACTGGGGGCAAAGGCACTGAGCAAAGGACCTGGGAAGGTTGCCTTTAGTGCCAAGCCTGGACACTAGTCGGTGTGTGGTGCTTTGCTGTGACCACAGGACGTAACTGGGCAGCTGCCGGGGCTGTTCAGCGTGGGCGGCTCGGAAAATGGGTTTTGTTTTTTTCCATGGAAAATTTTGACTTTTTATTGAAAAAGTGAAAACTTCTGGTTGACAGTTCTGTGGGTTTTGTTTTTTGGACAAAGAGTCAAAATTATCGTTGGAAAGCAGATACTTTCCGTGGGGGGAAAATCATTTGTTAGAAGCCCAATTTTCCGTTGAAAACCAGTTTCAATGGAAAAATCTTCCATGAGCCCAGTTTGGAAGCCAAGAAGTCAGGCGCCTTCTAACTACCATAGACTGATAGATGAGATTTGCTTTTAGTTGCAAGTTGCAACCGAGGAGGCAGAGAGTGGGGGGTGGGCAGAGTAGCCCATCCTGTGAACAAACTACTCTGAATTTTCACAACACATCTGGGTTGTTTTTCAGGCTTTTGGCCTGTCCTTTCTAGCTAGCAGCACTGGACTCACGTGACTTCTGAAGCAGAGTCACGGCATGACACCGGTTGTCCACAAAATGTTTCCCTCTCCCCACCCACCGTGAATTTCAGAGGTGTGATTTCTTAGCATTTGCATCATGATAGTACAGCCCAGATCAGCTGCTCTCTTCGTGCATTCAAATCAGTTTATGAAAGTCTCCAGAACAGGGGCAGTTCTGGGGTTTAAAGACAAGATATTGCTTGTGTTTCATAATGTCTGTGATGTTCTATACCTCGGGGGAACACCCTGCACCCCCATGTTCATCCTTATAATATGATTGTGTGGTATCTCATGCAAAGTTTGTCATGTCGGGTGTCTTCGGAAGGCTCATGATGCACTGAGCCTTGTTGTTCTAGTAATTGTTATAGTAATTGTTGTAGGTTATCATTTCATGTATATAGTTATGAGGCTGAAAATGCATCCTCATGGCTTAAAACAAGCCCAGGCAAAAACTCTCCAGGAGCAGAGGGGCAGTTCACACCTCATCAGGGCAGGCATGGGACAAACCCAGCCCAGCCTCACAGGAACAAAGTACGCTGGCCTAGGCAGCAACAAAGGATCTGTTGGACTCTCAAGTGGGTCACTCCCCTTCCCTTGGTCAGTTTGGGACTGCGATGAGGTAATGCTCACCTGACTCTGAAGGGGGGAGGGGGCAAAGCCAAGAGGGAAGAAAAGACATGATAAAAGGGATTATGAACAGGAGGCTGCCAGGCAACTCTCCAAGACCACATTCTACAGGCCACTATCCTCTGATCCCACTGAGGAATACCAAAAGAAACTACACCATCTGCTCAAGAAATTCCCAGCTACAGTATGGGAACAAATCTACATGGACACACCCCCAGAACCCCGACCAGGGGTATTCTATCTGCTACCCAAGATCCATAAACCCGGAAACCCAGGACGCCCCATCATCTCAGGCATTGGCACTCTTACAGCAGGATTATCTGGCTATTTGGACTCTCTCCTCAGACCCTACGCTACCAGCACTCCCAGCTATCTTTGAGACACCACCGACTTCCTGAGGAAACTACAATGCATTGGTGTTCTTCCTGAAAACACCATCCTGGCCACCATGGATGTAGAAGCACTTTACACCAATATTCCACATGAGGATGGACTACAAGCTGTCAGGAACAGTATCCCTGATGAGGCCACAGCACTCCTGGTGGCTGAGCTTTGTGACTTTGTCCTCACCCACAACCACTTCAGATTTGGGGACAACTTATACCTTCAAGTCAGTGGCACTGCTATGGGTACCCACATGGCCCCACAGTATGCCAACATTTTTATGGCTGACTTAGAACAACGCTTCCTCAGCTCTCGTCCCCTAGTGCCCCTCCTCTACTTGCGCTACATTGATGACATCTTCATCATATGGACCCACGGAAAGGAGGCCCTTGAAGAATTCCACCTGGACTTCAACAATTTCCACCCCACCATCAACCTCAGCCTGGACCAGTCCACACAAGAGATCCACTTCCTGGACACTACAGTGCAAATAAGTGATGGTCACATAAACACCACCCTATACCGGAAACCTACTGACCGCTATACGTACCTACATGCCTCCAGCTTCCATCCAAGACACATCACACGATCCATTGTCTACAGCCAAGCCCTAAGATACAACCAAATTTGCTCCAACCCCTCAGACAGAGACAAACACCTACAAGATCTTTATCAAGCATTCATAAAACTACAATACCCACCTGGGGAAGTGAGGAAACAGATTGACAGAGCAAGACGGGTACCCAGAAATCACCTACTACAGGACAGGCCTAACAAGGACAATAACAGAACACCACTGGCCATCACATACAGCCCCCAGCTAAAACCTCTCCAGTGCATTATCCACGATCTACAACCTATCCTGGAAAATGATCCCTCACTCTCACAGACCTTGGGAGGCAGGCCAGTCCTCGCTTACAGACAACCCCCCAACCTGAAGCAAATACTCACCAGCAACTACACACCACACCACAGAAACACCAATCCCTGTAGCAAACCTTGTTGCCTACTCTGTCCCCATATCTACTCTGGCGACACCATCAGAGGACCCAACCACATCAGCCACACCATCAAGGGCTCATTCACCTGCACATCTACTAATGTTATATATGCCATCATGTGCCAGCAATGCCCCTCTGCCATGTACATTGGCCAAACCGGACAGTCCCTCCGCAAAAGAATAAATGGACACAAATCGGACATCAGGAATGGTAACATACATAAGCCAGTAAGTGAACACTTCAGTCTCCCTGGTCATTCTATTACAGATTTAAAAGTCACTATCATTGAACAAAAAAACTTCAGAAACAGGCTTCAAAGAGAAACAGCAGAACTAAAATTCATTTGCAAATTTAACACCATTAATCTGGGCTTGAATAGGGACTGGGAGTGGCTGGCTCATTACAGAAGCAGCTTTTCCTCTCCTGGAATTGACACCTCCTCATCTATTATTGGGAGTGGACTACATCCACCCTGATTGAATTGGCCCTGTCAACACTGGTTCTTCACTTGCGAAGTAACTCCCTGCTCTCCCTGTGTCAGTATATAATGCCTGCATCTGTAACTTTCACTCTATGCATCCGAAGAAGTGAGGTTTTTACCCACGAAAGCTTATGCCCAAATAAATCTGTTAGTCTTTAAGGTGCCATCAGACTCCTTGTTGTTTTTGTAGATACAGACTAACACGGCTACCCCATGATACATGATAAAAGGGAGAGGCCTGAAGGCCTTCATCAAACATGTATTGTCTATTCGAACATAAGAACGGCCCTACAGGTTCAGACCAAGGATCCATCTAGGCCAGTATCCTGTCTGCCGACAGTGGCCAATGCCAGGTGCCCCAGAGGGAATGAAGGGAACAGGGAATCATCAAGTGATCCATCCCGTCGCCCATTCCCAGCTTCTGGCAAACAGAGGCTAGGGACACCATCCCTGCCCATCCTGGGTAATAGCCATTGATAGACCTGTCCTCCATGAATCTATCTAGCTCCCTTTTGAACCCCAACCCCAGCCCAGACGGACCATAGCTGATGACATTGCACCAAACTTCATGTAGTGAAGTTCCCAGATCCGGCTCAATCCTGCGAATCCACAAATCTTTGCGTTGGCCCCGCGGATGACGCCGGGTACTGTTACCCGCACACTGTAGGTCACCTCATCTTTACTCTGCCATGGGCTTAAGGAGTAACCCGGTTAATTTAGGCACCCGCCACCCCTTCCCAGTTCCTAGGGCTCAGGGCAAAAAGCGCCTCAATTCCTGGGGCTCAGGGCAAAAGGCACCTACCCTTACTCAATTCCTAGGGCTCAGAGCCACCCATACCCAGTTCCTAGGGCTCAGGGCATAATCTTCTGCGGGTTTGTGGGGCCTTTTACCATGAAAGAACCTTACACAGTAATATCCTTAACCTCTCTTCATTAACAGTTACCGAAGCAGAATACACACGCTAAGCACACCATGCTCCCCACTCCCAGTAAGGCAGATGAACTTTTCCTGCTGGCCAGTCCTGATCAGGTTGTCTGGGGGACTCCAGTTTCTGTACGATGTGGTTGGCAGGGTGTTGAGGTCTGACAGCTCTGATTGTCGGACTGTGTCCTGGAGTTCCTTTTGGACCCATTTATATAGTCAAGTCAAGTCCTACAAAACAGTATTTTTCACCAATCCTTGCCCATTAGGAAACACTTCTTTACCCAATCAAACCCCTCACCTTAGCTGATTTAAATCTCACCAAATTAGTTACGCAACAGACAGAAACAATGAAAGAACCAGACAGAAACCCTACAGAGAAGCAATAGAGAAGTGGTTTCTTGCCAGACAGATGCTGTCAAACAAAGTTTTCTTTAAACATCTTAAGATCTGTTTCTTTATCGGCTGATGGTGGGTGCTGTTAGGACAGGGGCCTTCTGAACAGCCCGCTAGTACATTGTTGTAATGTAATTTAGATGGAATGTGAGGATGTGACTTTCTGCTTCTTGGCTCCTGGCTGCTGCTGTCCTAATGTGGCTGCAGAAAAAGGCCTCAGACCTTACTGGAGGGTGAGGGAGTGAACCGGGGGCGGTGAAGCCTTTCCAAAAGGGGGGGGCCAGGGCCCCCCACCCCCCGAGGTCCCACTACTGGCCTTCAAGGCCCCTCCTCTTCCACTGGAGGCCCCGGCCAAGCCAGAATCCAGAGCAGGGCTGGGGAGCCCACACCCCTTCCCTTGCCCAGGGTGGGATGGGGCCAAAAGCAGCCCTCTGCCTGTGTCCCCGTCCCCCGGTTCCCCCACCCAGGGGAGGAGGAAGGACCCAGGCTCCCCACAGCTGCCCACGCGGCTCTTGCTCTGGCCGGTGGGGGGGGGGGGGGGCCTCAGAGGCGCAGCCCAACCACGGTAAGAGCCGTGTGGGCAGCTGTGGGGAGCCGGCGCGGACCACAACTGCCCGGGCTCCCCAGCCAGGCTACACCAGCTGCCGGCCTGGCTGGGGGGATGAGGCCTGGAGGGAAGGGGGCGGGGGCCCATAGCAAAAAGTGGCCAGGCCACTAAAAAGTGGGAGGGCCCTGACCGCCGCGCCCCCCACCCCCACCCCCCCCGTTCCGGCGGGCCTGGCATGAACCCCTTCGCACGTCGATGGAGAGATGGAGAGCCTGGTGTGCTGGGGTGTTTTGTCCATACTGGCTTTTCAATCTAATGAGCATTGAAGGAAGAGCAGATCTTTGCGAGATGGTGGCATTTTGTACAAGGTCAAACCACTCTGTGCTAAGGATTTGGTGCTGATAGTGGAGTGCTCCAAGTCTGTCTGTAAGGGGGTCCGGGTTTCTGGTCCATACAGCAATCCACAGGTGTGCTGGATCCTGAACTTGGTCTCAGCTCAGAGGCGTTTTTGCATCCGTAAGTGAGATGTGGGCTTCATGCAGGGGACAGTGGCCTGGTCTAGGAGGACTGTCTGTGCTAGACGTCCAGGCAGTGATGCTGGAAAGGCAAGTGCAGACACAGCCGATGTGGATAGACAAACGAGCGACAGCCCGTGAGCAGTAAGAGGTGGGTCGAGCTGCATCCTTTTGGTGGGGCTGTATGATATCTCACTGAAGGCTTGAACCCCTTGGGGTCTTCAACTGTGTCCCCCTCCCCCATGGGTGGCAAGTGAACCCCCCTTCGGGGAGGCTACCCTGCCAGCCCCGCCCCTTCCACCCAAGGCTAGGGTGACCAGATGCCCCAATTTTATAGGGACAGTCCCAATATTTGGAGCTTTTTCTTATATAGACTCCTATTACCCCCCACCTCCTGTCCTGATTTTTCACACTTGCTGTCTGGTCACCCTACCCAAGGCCCAGCCCTCCTGCATGCCACAGCCCCAAGTCTTCCCTACTCTGCGGCCGGAGGAGACCCACCTCAGCCATGCCAGGCCGGCCCCCTCAAGTACCGGGCTGAGCCACCGGCCCCGCAGCGCCGGCCCAGGCTGCCGGCCAATGCTGAGCCCCCTCCGGCTTCAGGGCAGAGGGGGAGAGAGGGTGGGGCCTCCCCGGGGAACATGGGCGGGGCCACAGCCTGGGTCAGAGCCTGCCCTGGTTTTTACTACCCACCGCCCATGCTCTCCACACGCCAAGGCCCACAGGGGGGATGGGATTTGCGACAAAGACCTAAAAGGAAAGACATGAAAAATTATTCCAGCAGGAACTTCAGGTGCTGTGGGCATTCCGGCCACGCGTGGGAACGAGCCAACCTGTAACCTCAGTGCTGCGTCTCCCGCTTCCTGACGTGAACCACTTTCAGTGGTGGGGGGCACTCCAGCTTCATGTGGAGCAGAGGAAAGGTTGGGCCGTTGAGAGCTGTGTCGGGGGGTTTGCATTCTGCTCCTTTGCGGTAAATGCTCCGGGCTCTTTAGCTAATAAGGAGCAATCCCGAAATGTCTGAACTGACATTCGCATGATTGGAAGATGTAACCAGAGATGAAATGTCTAAAACCGGGTCTTTATGCGGCACCAACCACCTCCCGAAATCCCAAGAGCCCTGAGCCCTGTCTTTCTCTTTCTCTCTGCACAGCCCTGGCCCCAGGAGGGCTACTGAGCAGTTTAAATTCCAGGCCAGCACGCGCTCACTTGCATTCAGTAGAATAGGGCCTAACTTAGCAGCGTCAGTCGTATATGGTTGGATGCCTGATTCATTGTCTGGGGAGACAGGAGAGCTGCAATCTAATGATATAAAATGATTCTACTTAACTGCCAGGGGGCAAATTTGTCACGTACACGTGGGAGAAAGAAGGACAAAATGCAGGGTCAGCTATAGGTAGTCAGGAAGTTCCTTCAAGAGGAAATGTCGCCAAACTCCAAACCTGGAGACAATGGACCTTTCTGTGCCTGCGTCCTGTAGATAAACTGCTTGGTTTGCAAAATAAGCAAGGAGGAGGGGGCAAATAGATGAACAATAAGGGGTCACAAGAGGGGCAGATACATGTAGCTTGCTAATTATGTATGGTAATGATGGCAAATTTTGGCCAATCATAGAGCGATAGATTATCATAAGCAACTGCATATAATGCTTTGGTGTAAGTGTTTTCTTTGTTCTTGCTGACTTATGAGCTCGAACCCAATTGCAATTGAAATAAACGGATCGCCCCTCCCGGGGCTCCTTGCTTGGCCAGCTGTGTCCGTCTCTCCTTATTCCTCAGCTGGAACGGACAGATCTTTCTATGACACTAAGATCCATGTATGTTGCAATAACAGGAAAATGCATTGGCCATAGGTGACTAAAATGCATTTATGGGGGGGAGGGGTTATCACTTCTGGAGCCATAACGAGCGTGAGCATTTTAAACTGTTTGGGTGAAACGTAATAGCCTGTGCTAGGCAGGAGGGCCAACGAGATGATCTAATAGTCCTCTCGGGCCTTAAACTTTATGTAACTATAAACATGAGTGGCCTGGGGACGGGCATTTTTCATTGTTTGGCTTTTTTTCCATAACTCGGCTCTCCCTATTATCCCTTGTTTCACTTCTGCTCTGGAGCCCCTGCGGATGCTGCTTTTGCCGGGATAGCCTATGGTCACTGAGTTATACGGACGCTAGGCGGCTTTGCCTCGTCTAAATCCGCTGTTCGAAAAGAGCATTTCTTCCTGCCGTGTCAAGCGCCTGCAGCGATCAGGCGCCTCGGCTCCATTTATTGAGATCTAGCCGGGGTGTCTGTCTGGGTTTTTGTCTCCTGGCCATTGCTGTGGTGGTTGAGAGCTTATAGCGACCTGTTTGACCCTCCTGTTCACTGGCCCGTATGAGGTTGTTCCAGAGAGGGGACGCCTGCCTTGTGAATTTTTTTTTTACACAACTTTGGGCAACTGGGCCTGAGGCTCCTCCGTGTGTCTGCGTTGTGTGTTCACCTCCGACCAGACCCACTCAGACAAACATAAGAACATAAGAAAGGCTGTACCTGGGTCAGACCAAAGGTCCATCTAGCCCAGTATCTGTCTACCGACAGTGGCCAATGCCAGGTGCCCCAGAGGGAGTGAACCTAACAGGCAATGATCAAGTGATCTCTCTCCTGCCATCCATCTCCATCCTCTGACGAACAGAGGCTAGGGACACCATTCTTACCCATCCTGGCTAATAGCCATTTATGGACTTAGCCACCATGAATTTATCCAGTCCCCTTTTAAACATTGTTATAGTCCTAGCCTTCACAACCTCCTCAGGTAAGGAGTTCCACAAGTTGACTGTGCGCTGCGTGACGAAGAACTTCCTTTTATTTGTTTTAAACCTGCTGCCTATTAATTTCATTTGGTGACCCCTAGTTCTTGTATTATGGGAATAAGTAAATAACTTTTCCTTATCCACTTTCTCAACATCACTCATGATTTTATATACCTCTATCATGTCCCCCCTTAGTCTTCTCTTTTCCAAACTGAAGAGTCCTAGCCTCTTTAATCTTTCCTCATATGGGACCCTCTCTAAACCCTTAATCATTTTAGTTGCTCTTTTCTGAACCTTTTCTAGTGCTAGAATATCTTTTTTGAGGTGAGGAGACCACATCTGTACACAGTATTCGAGATGTGGGCGTACCATGGATTTATATAAGGGCAATAATATATTCTCAGTCTTATTCTCTATCCCCTTTTTAATGATTCCTAACATCCTGTTTGCTTTTTTGACCGCCTCTGCACACTGCGTGGACATCTTTAGAGAACTATCCATGATGATGCCAAGATCTTTTTCCTGACTCGTTGTAGCTAAATTAGCCCCCATCATGTTGTATGTATAGTTGGGGTTAAAACCACCAGGAACAAGGTCTTATTCTGTAACGAAACAGAGAACAGGATGACAGTCCAACAGCCTTCTCTCTGCCTGCCTGCCTGCCCCGTGCTCCCAGCTTCAGTCAGTGCTGAGACCTCCTGCTGGGAGGGCAGATACATCCAGGCAGGAACCAGGAAGTTCTTCCAACACGCCGCAGTTTGTAGTCCACAACTTGTAGTTCCCACGGCTGCTGTGGAAGCCCACTGGGCCTTGGGCTGTTCGTACAAGAGTCCATCTATGCATGCAAATGTTCTGTTACGTTGTTGGGCATCCCCACTGTTGCATCACAATGATAACCTCTGTTGTGGTGGCGCCCAGAGGCCCCGTTGTGCCTGGAGCTGTACAAATACATAGTGAGAGACAGTGCCTGCCCTGAAGAGGTCCTAGTCCAAAGAGACAAGACGGACAAAGGACAGAGGTGGGGGAAAGAGGCTCAGAGAGGGAAAGTGACTTGCTGAATGCAGAGCAGGGAATAAGGACCCAGGTCTCCTGTGTCCCCAGCTCATGTCTGGTGCATGAGACCACACCGGCCTCTTTCATGTTGGAAAGAGCGGCTGCCACCTGAATACAGCATCTGATCATCTGATCTTTGACCTTGCCCCTTCCTTTAACCTGAGATGTGCTTTGTTAAGATACTTCCCTACTTCCTCAGGTCTGATCCAAAGCCAATGGAAAGATCCCCCCCACCCCTCACTGACTTTCCTAAGTATGAAACACTCTATAATGCCTGCAATCACAAGCCCTCGCTGGGGAGTAACTCCTCTAGCTTAGGGTTGGCAGGCGTTCAGTTTTCGACCAGAATGCCCGGTCGAAAAGGGACTCTCTCAGCTCTGGTTGGCACTGCCAACCGGGCCGTTAAAAGTCCAGTCAGAGGCGCAGTGGGGTCCTGGGGCTAAGGCAGGCTTCCTGCCAGCCCTAGTTCTGCGTGGCTCCTGGAAGCAGCTGCCAGGTCCTTGCAGTCCCCGAGGCAAATGGGTGGTCAGGGAGGCTGCCCCCGCCCCTAGTGCCGGTTCCGCAGTTCCCACGGGAACCGTGACCAATGGGAGCTGTGGGGGCAGTGCCAGCGGGCACGAGGGCAGTGTGCAGAGCCTCCTTGGCTGCCCATGCACCTAGGGGATGCAGGGACCAGGCAGCCGCTTCCTGGGAGCCAAGGTAAGCGCCACCAGGACCCCCTCCTGCACCCAAACTCCCTCCCAGAGCCCGCACCCCTCCCAACCCCCTGCCCCAGCCCGGAGCCCTCTCCCACACCCTGAACCCCTCATTTCTGGACCCACCCAGACCCTGCACCCCGAGCCCAGAGCCCATGCCCCCCCCGCACACCCTGACCCCTGCCCCAGCCCGGAGCCCCCTCCCACACCCCAAATGCCTCATCTCCAACCCCACCCTAGAGCCCGCACCCCCAGCTGGAGCCCGCACCCCAACTCCCTGCCCTAGCCTGGTGAAAGTGAGTGAGGATGAGGCTAGAGTGAGCGATGGAGGGAGGGGAGATGGAGCGAGCAGGGGTGTGGCCTCAGAGAAGGGGCGGGGCAGGGCAGGGGGCGGGACAGAGTGTTCCATCTTGTGCGATTAGGAAGTTGGCAACCCTACTCTAGCTGGTAGCTGTAGTAGTCTCCTATCCTCTGTGGGGCTGGATGACACACTGAACAGCGCTCGGCTTCTGTCCTCCAGCGCCGGAGAACGGGAGCTGTGCTGAGCTGGCTCGGGACTCATGGAAATTGGGCCAGATGCTCAGAAAACCCAGCCTCTTGGCAGCACAGTCCCTCCCCTGTTGTGAGTGTATTAACCACGGCTTGCTGCAGTGCCGATTCTCTGAAACCGTGTCACCAGCGTCCCAGGCGGCTTCAGGGGCTGGAAGCTGTAGTCTCACAGGCTGCCGTTCCTAACTGCTGATTAATTAAGAAATTGCATCCATGGTTTAGGTTTGCTGCTCTGGCCAAAGGCAAAACCGCAGGCAGCTAGCAGTCGGACTGCTGTGAAAGGCCCTAGTGGCTTCTCGTCTCAGTCTTATTCATCAATTACGTTCCATCCTCCATGGCAGGCAGGGGACGTGTGTGTGAGCACCTCCCGATGCACACGGGGGTCTGTGTGGTGTGTGCATGCGAGTCGGGTGCCGGTAGGTGAACATCTGTCTGGGGATGAACACGCAGCTTTGTGTCTTCACTGGGCTTTGTTTCTTAGGGCACGTCAACAGTACAATCTGCAGTCGACCTATGTTAGTAATTACTGCGGTGGCTGATGTCCACACTACCCTCCTTCTGCCGGTGGTGCGCGTCCTCACCCAGAGTGCTTCCACCGACTCACGGGGGCAGTGGGCAGGGCTAGGACCCAGGGCTCTCCGCTCCATACAGCTCCCCCCGGGAGCCCAGCTGGCCCCTGGCTTCTTGCCTCCCAGGAGTGGGGAGGAAGCCACCTGGGGCTTCTCGCCTAGGGAGATCTGCACCCGGAGTCTAGTCAGTGGCCGTTCTGGTGGGGAGCAGGGAGCCAGGATCCCAGGGGGCAACAGGGCTCCCAGCAGTGAGCTGGCAGCCCAGCCTGGAGAGGAGACCTGATGGCAGCCCAGCTGGGGAGCCGGAGCTGGCTTTGTTGTCAATTTCACTGCGGCGGTGTGAAATCGACAAGCCAGCCGAGGTAAGGAATGCAACCTCTCCACAGACACTCCATTGCCCTAACTACGCCTTTCCTGGAGCTGGAGTTATTATGTTGGTGGAGGAGGGCACTTACATCGGCGGGAGCAAGGCTGTAGTGTGTACACTGACATAGTTCGGTCCACGTAAGCTGCCCTATGTTGACCCATCTCTGTAGTGTAGACCAAGCCTTAGTAAGGAAAGGGGAATTTTGATAGATAGTAGCTGCACAGGGCGAGCTTATTGGCATGAGAACATTTCTGGCATCTGCATGTCTTGAGTTCTAATCCTAACTCTACCAGTGACTCTCCCTTTGGCTTGGACCACTTCACTCCTTTCTGCATCTACTCCTTATCTGTACAAAGAGGATAAGGCCACTTCCCTGGCTTAATTAGTCAGCGTCCGTGCATTGCTTTGAAGAAGTAAAATGCCCAGTATAGGAGCTTCCATTAACCCTCACTTGCAATCCCTTCTGGGCAATAGAAGGAGAATCTAGGCAGTGGATTCCACGGTCATGCAGGGGCAGGGGAGATCCCAGTCGTGGGAAAGCAAAACCATTATGGCTGTTCCTGCTTTGAATCGCTCAGAAAAATGAAGAGAAATGAATGAAAAACTGATGCTGCTACAAAAATGGTTGAACCTGAGACAAATTAACACCAACCGACCCCTGCTCAGTCTCCGGGGAGGGAGAAGGTTGAATTATTTCTTTATCTTTTTCCCATTTGTTGGTGGGAGCTGGCAGCGTGTCTCCTAGATTGGCCAATCACAGGAGAAAATAATCAGTGTTTGTATAGGCTCCTGGTCCCGGCTGTAACCACTAGACTTCAATCCCTTTACAGTTCGATGAACTGATGCCTGCTGAAGCAGCTGCAGCTCCAGCAGGTCCTTGCAGTTACGTCGTGTCTGTCGGTCTAGGTGCTGCTTGTGACAGATGACAATTTTCTGGACAAACCTTATTGAATTAAGTTTAATACCTTTGGGGTCCATGCTATTAAAAATGCAACTGTTTGTGTTATTGTTATTGTAGGATTGTGGGTAACTTTTCTAGGAGAAGTAAGTAATGAAAACCTTAGGGAAATGTTCAGAACAATACGTATGTTTTGGACAATAGGTGTGAAGTTGGTTTCCTAAGAAGTACTTGGGGTGAGGGGGATGCAAATGACCCACCTCTGAATCCATCCTTTTGAAGCTGCACCTTGAGAAAAAACCATTGTCTAGCGACTACCAGCTCAGTGAAACTCCAGATCAAAGACCCCCAAACTGTATAAAGGCTGGACTAGACTTTTCATGAGTGATCTCATTCTGAGCAAAGGGTTTTGAACTTGAAACCACATGAAACCCCCCGTGTGGAGTTCTGAAGGACTGCTCGCTTGCCAGAGCCCATGCTGGAGTTGGCGTGATCTCTGGGATGTTTTCTCTGTAATGCTTTCACCTTAGGAATAAATGTGCTTGCTTAGAAAGATCTGTGTGGTAACTTCAAATGGTGGGCAATTACACCGGTTCCTGTCTCCGAAGAGAAAGCAAGCAGGCCTGCGTGGGCAGTCTGTCTTGGGGGGCGATATCATGGCACAAATACGAGATGTGCAGCCTGGGAATACCCTGGTCAGAAGGTGACAGCCAGGGGAGCTGGAAGCTGAGCGTGGATGACCTTGCTGGATCATAGTGGGGGGGACACAGATACAGAGACACTTATATTGTTCTGTCACCATAGTACCTGAGAGTCTCAAGTCGGGTCTACCCTAGAAGTGATGTCAGATGGAGGTATGATGGGTTTTATGACATTTTTATACTGTCATAAGAACGTAACCCTTAGTGTCCAAAGCCCCAGTGCAAACACCGTTATACCGCGGGAAAATATTTTTTGCCAGTAGAGCTTATTTCATTTGAGGAATTGGGAGATGCTATCCTGGCCAAAGTGGTTTTGGGACAGCAGTATGAATTGTGTCTGCACTAGAAGGGTTTACTGGTAGAGCTACATGGATTTTTCCCCCCATTGATTTCAAAATCATGGCAGATTTAGAAAGAACAGCACGGAGCCGAGAGCGCGTTGGTGCTGGGGGGGCTGCTGCACCCCCTGGCTTGAAGTGGTTTCCATTATACACAGGGTTTATGGTTTGGTTCAATGGCGCTTAGCACTCGCATTATTCAAATGGTTCCAGCACCACTGAGAGCGAGCTATACCAGACCCTCCCCACCCCAGGCTTGGTGAGCTAAGGGACCGTTCTTCACTTCATTGTCCTGCACTATTGAGCGGGGGCTCTAATTTAACTGTCAGCTCAAGAAGGGACCCGCTCAGTACTGCCTGCAGCTCATGGAGGTCAGGGTGCATAAGGAATAGGATGGAGAATAATGCGGAGGCTATTCTAATGCCTTTATACACACCAGTGTATACTTTTAGCCCCACACCTAAGTCAACTGACCCTGGGCTCTGCGACTCAGTGTCATGCATTTTTGATTGTAGTGTAGACGTACCTTTGGAGACCAGGACGAGACCTAATGTGGGGGGGGGGGTAGATTACCCCACATCTGCTAGTGCGGGGTACTTACACCTTCCTCCAACGCGGCTGATGCTGGCTCCAATCAGAGACAGGATACCTGACTAGAAGGACCCCAGGTCTGAGTCAGCCAGGCAATTCCTACATTCCTGTGTGTAGTGTTGCTCTGCGCTGTTAAACAGCTGCAGCATTCCAGAGGTGGCCGCAGTTCAGGGAGGAATGATCCGACTCTCGTGTGCAGATTGAAAATTACAGTGCTTTGCAAAGCCTCCTCTGGATGGAAGCAACTTTTTCCATGTCAGCTCACGAGCCTGTTCCATTTTATCCATCCAAACTGCAGGGACTCGGGTTTTTCCTTCCAACCCAGATGGAAATTGGCTTCAGTCTGTAACCCAGGGCTCCGCCTCCGCTCCTAACTGGCCACAGGCAGCAGGAGGCTCAGAAATGCTTTAATGCTTTAATTAAAACAATCTTATGTTCCAATCCAAGTCTCATTCTCTCTACCTGGTGAGAAATGGCTCGTCTCAATCAACCATCGGGCTGCCAGATAGTTGTGCCGAGCAGAATGGTACTGCTTTGTGTTAATTAAAGCTCAGATCTCAGCATCGCCCAGGCTGGATAGGCATCTCAGAAGCCAGGCTGCTCACAGACGGGCTTAGCAAAGGAACATTAGATTCTAATGAGATCTTGGGCAAAATCTGCCCGGTGAGCAATCTCGCGCTGGTCATTTCTCTTGTAAAATAAGTGCTTTTTCAGCCTCATGAAAGGGACTTTTTAAACCTTTAAGAACATCTCCCCCCCCACACACACACACCTTCCAGCACTTTAATTAATGTGCGTGTCTACAGTCTGATAGATACGGTGGTGATCAGTGGCTAGACAGAGGGCATGCACAGTGAGACACAGAAGAAGACAGCTGTGGATGGAGAGGTCTGAGGATGATCCGGTGTCTAGAGAGAGAAGTGTGTGTGATGATTACAGCTGGGCAGGAAATGCCCTGTCGTCTGCCTTCCCCCTCCCCCCCCCCCCGCCCCACAAATGGACTTTTAGATTCGTCCAAAGATTTCGATGGCCAAAAATGAACAAATCTTGGTTTTTGACAAAAGCCCCAAACATGCCAACACATTGCAAAAATGGCCATTTTCTCAAAAACAAAAACAAAAAAAACCACAACAACTAATAAATAAACCCAACGTTTGGAGGTAAATGTCCGACTGGTTCTAGCAGTGACAGACGCAGTCCGGATGGGGATAGGAGCAAAGTAGTTAGCTCTGGAGGGGCGTCATGGGGATAATATTCAGCCCCTACAACCATCCCTGCTGTCGTCTCTGGAACTGCCACAGTTACTAGTGGGAGTGAGGTCGTGAGACACCCGAGGAGCAGGAACAGAGCACCCGGTCCTCAGGCTGGCTGCCCCCTTCAGCATCCGACCCCCATTGCTTTCCTGATCCCTGCCCCGAAGCAGTGGTCCCCAAACTCGGGGGGGGGGGGGCTGTGGAGGAATGTTCAGGGGCGCGTGGCGAGGCCTGGGCCAGCCCCCATGGGGAGTGGGGAAGGAGTGCCACCCAGCCCCTCTCTGCCCCCAACCCAGCTCTGGCCCCAGCCTCAACTCCGCTCCACCTCTGGCTCTGCTCCCAGCCCACCTCTGCCCTCATTCCCTCTCCGCCTCTCTGCCCCCAGCTCCATGGGCAGCCCAAAGCTCCTCTGATGAGCCCACTGTGCAGGAATGGAGGAGGAGGAGGGGGGGGGACAGATTCCATTATTGGTAAGGAGGTGCGTGACAGGAAAAGTCTGGGCACCACTGCCCTGGAGTGTAATGAGCTGGTTCTGCCACACGTTCTTGTATTGCTCGCCCCAAATGGGGGTTTGCCTGCATCGGTGTCCACCACATAGAAAAGAGCCAAGTGTGGTGAGCCGGCACCATGGGATGAACTCGGGACGCCTCAGTTGTGCACCACAAACTGTGTCCTGCTGATTGGCGATGGAAATACTCCGCCGGCTACCGCAGCAGGGAACTGAGCTGTTGGCGCAGGACAATCCAAGTCATCGCCTGGCCGCCATGCCGTTCCCAGCGACCCAGTGCGGAGTGATAATTGACGTCACCGGTGGCCAAGAATGGGAAACTTGTCGTGGGCTGATCTCTGAGATGGGGACCAGAATCTGCAGAGCGAGTGACCAGCCACTGCTGAGATGCCCAGCGCGGTACCTCTTTGCACGCGTTGCTGTGGACAACTGGTGTTTTAAAGTGTAATGGGTTGCTAGCAAAAGATCCCGGAGGTGTTAGCTGTCAGCGGGAGGGCCCTGGCTGGCTCAGCTCAGCTGACCTTCCTCTTGCGAAGCCGCAGACTTTGACTGACAGCCCAGGCACAAAGTGGGGAATCACAGAGCCTTTGGGAGAGAACTGCTGCCGTTAACCACGGCTCCCTTCTGCAGCTCTCTGATGACCAAACGGGGGCTGATCCGGCTCGTCAGTATCCATCCCGGCTCAAAGCAATAGCAGGAAATAGGCCGTGGCTGCGAATACCGTTGTAAATGAGGAAAGACCATGTTGAGCCTGGGAGCCACTCCTTTGTCTCCCAGCAAGGGAATGACTTTCTGTCTCTGTTTAGCACAGGGGCGCGGGGATCAGGGTTCCTGGGTTCTAGTCCCAGTTCTGGGAAGGGAGCGTGAGGCCTAGTGGTCAGCCCAGAGGGGTAGGAGTCACGTCCCCAGGATATTGTGTCCAACTCTAGCACCGACTGACTGCACGACCTGGACTGAGTCACTGGTCATCAGCCTCCCCCTCTGCGAAATGGGAGCCATCCCATTTCCCCGTCTCGCTGCGTAGCAGTTGGAAGCTGAATGAATTAACATGTGCAAAGTGCGTCCGGTTCATCCGCTGATGGGGCAATCCCCAGACAAGTACCGAGCCCAGGTTGCATTGAATACATTTCCCTTCAGCCAAAATTAGCTTCGTCACTTAAAAAGGAGCCTATGTGCAAATCCAGCTGGTCGGCTTTCGGTGGCGAACGCTGGCTGTTGCCCAGGGCAGTGCTGCAGCTGTGTTCGGAGGAGCGCTCTATGCTAGAGAATTCCACCGCCACCTTGAGATCTAAGGCCGGGTAATTATCTTCCCTGACAGCTTAATTCATTACCCTGGGCGCTTGAACCATGCAAACCGCAGGAGAAAGGATGAGGATCTGGTTTCCGAAAATGTTTGCAACATGTGGGCTGATGTTACGCTCGCTGAATGAGCAGGGAGAGGAGAGCCGTGTTCCCAGCATCTGTTGACAGCTCCTCCAGCAGGTTTGAATCAATCCGTTTTCCTGTAACGGAGGAGTAAATGGGGCGAAAACCACGCTTTTTGAGTGCCTGGGGATGCTTCCTCTCTTCTCGTTGACACTGGCCTGTCAGTGGGGTGAAAGCATAGATCTAAGGGAGTGGTTCTCACCGCAGCTCCACATCCACACCGTACATATACTACCTGTATGGCCCCGAGGATGTCACATGGGCCGCAGCTGTGTGCTGATTGGCTCGCAAGCGGCCCGCGGCCCGCGCGTTGAGAACCACTGATCTAAGGCAAACAGGGCTGCAGGGGAGTCGCACAGAGACGGCCCCAAGCCATGACATTCGGCTGTGAGTTTGCCCCAAAGCAGCTTTGGATTTGGGTCCCAGTTCGGCTCGCTGCAGAGCGAGGCCCGAGCCGCGGAGTTAAGATACGGATCTGAGCATCTCCGAAGCAGCCCGAGGGTGTCCCACTTTGGATAAGTCTCTAGTTTAAAAGGTGGTTATGGCCACGAGGCACCGTCACATGAGACGCGCGTTCCATCACCAGCCCCAGCTCCTGGGGATAGGGTGCTGGGCTCTGCTCTGTGCCCTTAGCCAAATCATTTCCCGTCTCTGTTTCTCCTCCCTGCACTTGTCTGTTGAAATAGCTTTTTGGGGCAGCGGCTATCTCTCATTAGTTGTATGTACAGCGCCCAGCACAGAGGAGCCTCGATCGTGGCTGGGGGCTTTAAATGCTGCCGTACCCCTAACAAATAATAACAGGGGTGAAGGGGGGATTTTCCAGCATCAGCTGGTGCAATGCGTACATGGGGACTTCAAGTTCATGACTGTTCAGAGTCTCCGTCTCTTAGTGTGAGGTTCCAGTCTCGTTTCCCAGGGTCGCAAGATGGAAAAGACCTTCCAGACCCTGGCTTCTGTCCCCGCCGTCCCCGGGGAAGGCGAGACAGCGGGATGGGCTTCTCGGAGGGCTCGGATGGCGGCAGGCAGGCCGTCCACAGAAGAGCAGCCCAGTGGGATGGAAGGAACCGTGGGTCAGTGTCAGCCGTGACAGCTGAGACATAGCTCAGCCCTGGGCTTCTGCACGT
The DNA here is from genome assembly GCF_028017835.1 of Emys orbicularis. NCBI lineage: Eukaryota > Metazoa > Chordata > Testudines > Emydidae > Emys > Emys orbicularis. The sequence continues at coordinate 3,493,934 of NC_088688.1, read as the reverse complement.
CAGATGGGACGGCCCTGCTCACCAGATGCTAGGGGAGAGGGGCTCTGCCTGCTATACAACGAGCCGCTGTGGTTACAACACCCGTCACCATTTCTTTTATCTCCTGCGGAAGAAATAGCCTCTTCCCTCACAGCCGCCACTCCCCTTCTCCCTGGGCTCGGCTGTCTCTGGGATGGGCGCAGGGTAGATGGCGCACGGAGCCTTGCTGGAACGCGGGGGGCTTCTCAGCCCCCCCAGTACTAACATGACTGCGCCCCAAGGGGTACTCCGCCTCTATGGCTCTGTGCATCCACCTCTGGGTGGGACACGGCAGCGGGAGCGGGATCTGCACATTGGAGCCAACACCACCCCTGGGCTTGCCAGGAGCCAGGTTTGATGTCCCATCTGGCGCATCCCACCCCTGGCAACAGAGCTCCCATCCCCCGAGAAGCACCAATGGAGCGGGAAGAACGGTCTCTGGTGAGCCACAGACACCACCACGTTGGGGCACTGGTTCTGCAATGGGGGCCTGTAACGGGGCGGCGCCTCACCGCTGCGGTACCTCCTGTTGGTCGTCCTGGGAATTAGCTCTTCGACCCAGGAGCGCCCTCTGCAGGCTGGTGTCCCGCTTCCCGCTGGGTCCTGAGTCCCTCTTGGACCCCGGTGCCCTTTTCAGACCGGGGTGCTGCCCCCTGCAGTCTCACTGGGTCTCCCCTCCCCAGGGAGCCCCCACCCCCTATCCCCACCTCGCCTCAGTCGTAGGCTACTGCTAGTCACCAACTAGCCCCCGCTCCCTGGGGCAGACTGCAGTGTAAGCCACTCATCACCGGCAAGGGGGGGGTTAGGGCCTGCTGCCTCGACCTAGCCTTGGGCTGCCCTCTGCAACCCCAGTACCTGTTTGGCCTTATACTAGGCCGCAGCCTGGAGGATTTCCAGGCCGGAGCTCCCCAGCTCCCGTGGCCTTCCCCCAGCCCTGCTCCACTGCAGGTACCTTCTCTAACTCTCCAGCAGCCAGGCCCGTCTCCCTCCACAGCTAGAGGAGACTGTCAGTTCCTGGCTTCACTGGCCTTTATAGGGCCAGCTGGACCCTGATTGGGGCGTGGCCCCCAATCAGCTCACCTTTTCCCTTGCCACAGCCCTCTCCCAGGGCTGGCTTTGACCCTTCCAGGGCCGGAGCAGGTGACTTAGCTAACAAGATCTGCCGCCTACACTGGCGCAGTGTTCGCCTTACCTCTTCCTACATGGCCCCAAACTGGATTCCTGCTGTCTGAACTTAACGCTGAAATGCCCTAAAGGGACAATAGCACCTTGGGGAGTGGGCGATCCACAGAGCTCTGGCCAATAAATATATCGTTCCAGCTTTGGGTGCCTCCACCGCGTGTCGGGAAATGCATTTAGGGGAATCCGTGCAGAGCCTGCGTCGAAACCAGCTAAAGCAATTTCAGAAGTGCCTCGTTCCATATGGTAATGGATAATTTAGTGATCACAGGATCTGATAAATAAGCAAAACTGCAATATAAATAAATAGGCTCTGGCACCAGCACCTGCCGCTCAACCCGGCTTTATAGGGTCCAGCATCTTCTATGCACACTGCTGCCTGCGCTCGCCGTTATAATTGATATTGCAGTGGCACCTGCAGGCTCCAGCTTGGTGCCCCCCATTACCCTGCTGAGAGGCACTCTGTGCCCCCAAGGAACTGGCAATCTAGATGGACAAGACACAGAGAAGTAAAGTGACTTGCCCAGGGTGAGGCGGCAAAGCCAGGAAGAGAACCCAGGCGTGGTACAGGTTTCCCGCTGGGCCAATGCGCAGAGGAGACGAGGGGTTACAGCTGCTGGCTCCGGAGGCGTGGTTCTCGTGCTTTTTAGCGCTGCAAGTCCTCGGTTCAATCCCAGTGTGTCGGCCATTGCACAGCCGAGCGTCCTACGCAGCCTTTGCCTCAGGCCGTTAACTAAAGGGAGGGGAGGACACTGACTTAAGCCTCTCGCCCTCTTAGCGGGGTCTCGTGATCCCTATGTCACAGGTGGGGAAACTGAGGCACGCAGCAATGCCGTGACTTACCCATGGTCATGCAGGGAGTCTGTGGCAGAGCCAGTAAAGGGAGCCAGCTCTCCAAACTTCCAGGCCCAGGCTTCCTCCGCCACCCCCTGGTTTCTCTCCGCACTAAGGAGTGGCCGCCCTGCGCTTTAGTTGTGGGACCAGGTTGGGAAGGGAGAGAACCTAAAGCATGAGACAATTTTTTAACGAAGCAGGTACCAATCAGAGAGACTCATTAGGAACGAGCTGCTTGTCAAGCCAGTCAGGCTTTCCTGCCCTCACTCAGTTCTGCTCTGTCGCAGCCAGCAGGCTCCGTCTGTGTTCGCTCGCTCCCCAGGCTGCTTTGAGAGCCGCGGGGCCGCCCAGGGGCACAGCGCTGCGCGCATGTCAAAGAGGCCTGCGAAGCACATGGAAGCCAGGAGACGTGCCCAGAAACTTCAAAGTCGTGCCGCTCAAGTTTTCAGGTCATCAGAGGCCAGTCGTCATCTCGAATTCTGGTCCTTTTTGTGCGGCAGGAGGCGGGCAAAAGCGTATTCCAGACAGCGCTCTGAGCACCAAGCGTTCCATTCGCTAAAGGTTAAAGGCACTTGGAATACATCCGCCTTTAATGTGCTCCCTCCTGCCATCATGATCAGGCAAACTCCTTTGGCTTCCTTTAAACCCACCGGTTCTGTCTGGCGCTCTCTGGTGTCCGTCTACCTCTGGTATCTCTCTTCAGAGAACAAGGGAGTATGCACCGCGTGAAATTAAGAAAGGGGAAATTTAGTCTGAACATCAAGAAAAACGGCCTGGCAGGAAGATTTATGAGACTGTGGAAAAACCTCTCCAAGTGAAGGCCTGGGCCGTTTAAAACTAGATTAGACAATGCATAAGAAAACATACTCCAGGGAACAATCCTGCATTGCATGAGGAGGAGGTGAGGCCGGATAGGCACAGTCCAGCTCTGATCTCTGTGAATCTAATCAGAATCCATCTAGCTATCCAGGTGCTTATATCATGCCTATCGTCCCCAGGTGGCAACTATATGAAGATGAATGTACGGCCATCAAAGAGCCTGCAGCTTTTTTTGCCGCATCAGGATTGTTAGACCCAATGCGTGGCCAAATTCTGGCTCAGCTAATTGCGTTCTGCCTCCCCCCGTGCAGTTTAAAACTAGATGCAGCACAATTCTTCACTTCCTGTCTCAAGCCAGGTGATGCTGATGATTGTTAAACAGCTGCCGCTCTCCTCCTCCCCCCCCCCCCCCCCCCGAGGTGGGCGCATGTCAAGTGAAGCGATTCCTGCGTGTACAGAGAGGTGGTTGGTAAAGTGCTTTGGGAGGAAGGATGGGGCATACGAAAGTATCAGGATTAATCCACTGCTCTCCAAGCACAGCTCCTAAAGGGGAGCACGGGCGGAGTTCAGAAAAGAGCTTTGTTTCTAATTAGTGACTTTCACAGACCTGGCAGGGGGGAGGCAGAGTGTCCTTGCAAAGGGGCTTGCTCTGTTCTAATGGTTTTGTTTGTGACTTCCCCGAGCGCTGGACGCACCATCCTTCAGGCGAGCCATAAACGTGAAGTTCTCGCCACCTGCTGCTATTAAAGATCCTGTGACAGCTTTCCCTTGAGTAGGAATGTTTGTACTAGAGGGGCGAGATGTTTGAGTGCTCGCAAGAGGAACTGCTGTTCTTTCGCTGCCTGCTGGCACGCATGTGGGCAGCACATTTTTCACTTGCTTTGCAAACCTCCCCCGTTCTTTGCAACAGCCAGTCCAGTGCTCACAACAGCCTTGCGTTAATCTGGCTATACTGCAAGTCATTTGCTTTCTAATGAGTCCACCTGTTAACTGCGCAAATTCCCATGATTTACCATTATAGATTAAGTATCAGAGGGGTAGCCATGTTAGTCTGGATCTGTAAAAAGCAACAAAGAGTCCTGTGGCACCTTATAGACTAACAGATGTATTGGAGCATAAGCTTTCGTGGGTGAATACCCACTTCGTCAGTGCGTCAGACGCAGTGGGTATTCACCCACGAAAGCTTATGCTCCAATACATCTGTTAGTCTTTAAGGTGCCATAGGACTCTTTGTCCGTTTATAAATTAAGAGCTTTTTAGGCCAGAAGGGACCATGATGCTCATCCGGTCTGACCTCCGTTGCTATGTAGGGCTGTACTGTGATGCTCAATGGTCTCTCCTGGCATCTGGTGGTTGGTTTGTTTTGCCAAGTGCCACTGTTGCGCAGATTACCGCGTTCCTTGAGTTTTTGAGTGATTTTGTCCAGTGGTTTGCAGTCCCCTTCCTGATCCCATGTGGTTTAGATCCTCAAGGGCTCTGGGCCTGCTCCACAGAGCAGTGTGGAGGAGTCACCCTCTTTGATTTCTCCTTGACACCACTTGCTTCTAGAGAAACTTGACCGGCTGCAAGCAACTCCCCCAGCTCCCTGCCAAGTTCCCTTCCAGATTTGGGGGGGGGGGGTTAAGTTGGCTTTGTTTGCACAAAATTGGGGGAGAGGCAAAGATTTATTTTACTTACAACACCATGTGATAAAGGGTGATGCACTGGTGTGCTCTTTAATTCCTAGTCCTGGTCACATGAGCCGGGTCAGCTCTGACAAACGATTTACACCCCTGGTCAAATTCCAGTTGGAAAACTGTAACCTGCCTCCCTAAATCCTCAAGAGACAAGGTGGGTGAGGTAATCTCCTTTCCTGGGCCAGCTTCTGTTGGTGAGAGAGACAAGCTTTCGAGCCACACAGAGCTCTCGAAGAGCTTTCGTGAAGCGCTGTGGGTAGCTCGAAAGCTGGCCTCTCTCTCCAACAGAAGTTGGTCCAATAAAAGGTATCGCCTCACCCACCTTGTCTCTCCAATATCCTGGGCCCAGCATGGCTCTACCAACATTGCAAACTCAATGGAAGATCCCTAAATCCTCTGCAGTTTCAAATGGATACAATTTCCATCTTCCCTTCCCCTCCTGTAGTATTGCTGTGAACTCCTGGCAGTGGCCTGGAAGTGAGCAGAGCATCCAGGAGCGTGGAAAAAATAATCATTATCGGGTGACTTGACCAGGAACATGGGCCTCTGCCAGTGCCCCTCAAACCTGAGTTGCCACCTCTTCCCTATCCTTACCCTGCTATTCCAGTCCTGGGCTCCCCATGTGCCCACACAGCTCTACCAGTGCTTGTCAATCCCCTGCTATTACAGCCCTGACGCATCTCTTGAGTGTAGCTGGCAATTGGGCGTTCTCTGATTCTCTCAAAGAATGAATGCCCCTTTGGTCCTGATCAGTGGGACCATGGGACCAAGCACCTTTCATTGGCCTAATTAGTGCAGGGGAGGAGCAGTAGAGTCCTGGGTCTCCATTGTCAATCTTCTCAGGGTTCATTCAGCCCCCATCACCAGTGGTGTCCACAATGGGCCATTTCTCTTTAAATAGCAGGGTCTGCAGGTTGATAGAGAGCGGCCACAGGGTTAGGGCTGAGTGCTGGGAGAAATTTCTTCTGTCAAAACAGAAGATGGAACTGACATTTTTCATGAAATTGTATCCATTTTTGACAAAATTTACTCACAAAAACAGTTGGGGGAAACGCACTCTGAACGTGTCGGAATGGCCGGTTTCGACATTTTCAGCAGAGAAAGTTTCAACCTTTCATTTTGAAATGTACTTTTATGTATTTCAAAAAGCACTATGAATAAAAAATGGTCAAAAAGGCTCACCTGTACGTTAGTGTTGTTAAAATAGACCTTAAGCTTATAAGAATGTGTTTAGTGTTTAGACTTTTGACATGCTTGTAGGAAGATGCATGCATTAATCTCACTTATAACATCCGTATCCCACGTTAGAAGGTTATATGAAGTGTTTGCTTTGTAATCTTGTATCATTGTGTAAGTCATCAAACAGGAAAGGAGCATTAATAAATGCAAGATGATGGCTTCCTACAGAACGTGTTAGGTTCTGCCCACCAAGAAAGCCCATTGAAATCAAATGAGCCATTGCAAAGCATCAAAGAACAAAGACTTTATTGATTGCTTAACCTCCACTACACATGTCCATGAGACAGGCAGGTGGACTCGTCCCATCAGCTTGAATCCTGGGGGAGGGAATAAAAATCCCTGACAAGAAGGAACAGTATCTCTCTACTGCTTGCACTTTGAGAGTGCAAGATTTCTAAGCATAAGCAAGGGATCCCCAGTTGCTTAGCCTGGGTTAGCCCTAAAGGACATATAGAGCTCTGCAGAAAAGGATCTGGGGATTACAGTGGATGAGAAGATGGATATGAGTCAGCAGTGTGCCCTTGTTGCCAAGAAGGCTCACGGCATATTGGGCGGCATTAGTAGGAGCGTTGCCAGCAGATCGAGGGAAGTGATTATTCCCCTCTATTCGGCACTGGTGAGGCCACATCTGGAGTATTGCGTCCAGTTTTGGTCCCCCCACTACAGAAAGGATGTGGACAAATTGGAGAGAGTCCAGCGGAGGGCAACGAAAATGATTAGGGGGCTGGGGCACATGACTTATGAGGAGAGGCTGAGGGAACTGGGGTTATTTAGTCTGCAGAAGAGAACAGTGAGGGGGGATTTGATAGCAGCCTGGGATGCTTTAGTTGGGGTTGGTCCTGCTTTGAGCAGGGGGTTGAACTAGATGATTCCTGAGGTCCCTTCCGACCCTGATATTCTATGATTCTATGATTATAGAAGCTTCTACCATCTTTTGGAACCTATGACTGTAACTCATTTGGTGTGTGTATTTTTACCTGTTTTAACCAGGTAAATAACTCTCATTTTTCTAGATGATAAATCTTCAGTTAATTTAATATAGGATTGGCTACAAGCATTGTCTTTGCTGTAGGATCTAAGGTGCACTGGACCTGGGGTAAGTGATTGATCCTTTGGGACTGGGAGTAACTTGAATATTGCTGTGATTTTTGGTGTAAGGGACCATCTATCACAAAGGCAAGCTTCCCTGGGTGGTGATGTAGAGCAGGGCACCCAAGGAAACTATCTGTGACTCTGTGGCTGTTGTGGTGCCTGAGGAGCTCACATTTTGATACTTGGTGGGTGAACTCTAAGTATAGCACTCACTGCCAATTGGAGAGTGGGGTGGCCTGCTTTCTAACAGCCTGCCCTGAGGTTGGTCCTTATGCTCCTGAGCCACTCCAGAGTGTGACAATTGGCGTAGTCGTCACAGGATTCACATGTCACAGGCCAATTGGGTGTATAGATCATAACCCAGCACTGGTAAAGTTTGATATTGAGAGTTTTAAAGATGAAAGATTAAACACAATAAGTGAACCATAGCCATAGGAGGAGGGAGGGATAGCTCAGGGGTTTGAGCATTGGCCTGCCAAACCCAGGGTTGTGAGTTCAATCCTTGAGGGGGCCATTTGGGGATTTAGTTGAAGATTGGTCCTGCTTTGAGCAGGGCGTTGGACTAGATGACCTCCTGAGGTCCCTTCCAACCCTGAGATTCTATGAGAGGAGGGTCTTGACAGAAAATACTTTTAACAGTTATGCAAGGAGAGGGGAATATCCCATAAAAAGAAAACTCCAATTCAGGAGCTGAGGGCTTTGCTCATAAGTGCTGACCCAAGGGAGTCCGAGAACCTTTCTGTCCTCAGACCCTGTAGAGGAAACTGGCCTGACTGCAACACCGGAGAGCCCAGGAAGGACATGAGCACCAGCGATTGATTGTGGATCAGGGACTGGAGCACTCAGTACCCACCGTCAGCCCTGCAAATCAGCTCCTCCCACTCCCCCCTGCCCCAGTGCCTCCTGCCTACAACACAAGGGAGAAAGTCTGCCCAATTTATAAAGAAACTGACTGTATAGAAGAGTACCTGTCCACCTTAGAGAGACTATGGGGGATGCCCAATATCCCAGAGGATAAGCACATGCCTATCCTCCTAACCGGATTAACTGGGAAAGCCAGACAAGTTTTTAATGATAGGGAGGAGGGGGATGCTAAGATGTATAAGAAATTTAAAGAAAGTATATTGAAAAGATTTATTATTGCCGCCGAGACCTGTCGATCGATGCATAGAAATCTCAAAATGTTTGACAATATCACTCATCTTGCACATATGCATAAAATGTGTAATTTTATGAGAAAATGGACAACGGGGCTGGGTGCTGAAGGTGATTATGAAAAACTGTTTGATCTGATGGCCCAGGAGCAATTGTTAGGGGGAGTTACAGATGAGGTGAAGGCAGCCATCTGCCACAAAAAAACAGCCACCGTTTTAGAGGCTGTAGAAATTGCTGATGAATATGTTGAATCAATGGCCTGTTGGTGGTGCAAATCCCAGGGGAAGGGAAATCCCCTTGTAACCCAGGTTAAGAAGGAAGAGTTTGTCAATAAACCTAATCCCAATTTGATTTAAAAAAAAAATAACCTAAGGGAGCCCAGGTTTTAAACCCTCCTACCCTAAGGGAAGGCAGGTAGTCTGCCATCACGGTAGGGCTACTGGCCATATCAAAGCAATGATTTAGTTGGGGTTGGTCCTGCTTTGAGCAGGGGGTTGGACTAGATGACCTCCTGAGGTCTCTTCCAACCCTAATCTTCTATGATTCTATGATTTCCCATCCAGAGTTCTGAGGACTCAGCATATGCCGCTTCTAGGGTTTAGAAGCAGCTGATCCTTAACCCCCAATAACTCGGTGGCCCGGGCTGGGAGCACCATGTGAGTTTGTGCCGGTGTCCAACTGCACTTTCCCCGGCTCTGCTTGAGCTTTCTTCCTTCTGTTGCGGGTCGTGTCACAGCCAAGGGGATGTGGGGGGCGAGGGGGACACGTGGAGGCAGCTGGGTCTATCTATCCTACGTATTTATTCTTGGCTGAGCAGAGCTCTCGACGAAGGAGCTTTGGAATGGGGCAGGGTCCCGGAAACGCCACATTGGGAGTCCGTTCTGCTCAGCTGTGTGTGTCTGGGCCTGTCTCCTGGGGCCGACCTTATCAGCCTGGCCCAGCACGCTTCACATCCAGCCTCGGACTTCCTGGAAACATCCCTTTGTTTTTAGACTGACCCCCAGGTCTGTAAAAGGAGGCACAAGGAAGCGGGGGGACTTGCCTGTAAGCTGCCCATCGATGTAACGGTTCATCAGGAAACTCAATTGCCAGAACCCGCCTCGTGCCTCCCAGGTCTTTGTTCCGCAGTGATTAGAAAGCTTGAAACAGGAGCGGAAAGGAAAGGAAATGTGCCTGAAAAAAGAGCTGAGCTGGGAGTGTGACTGGCCCTCTCTGGGTAGGGATGAATCATGCAGGTCATGCCAGCCAGTGCCCCCCCCCCCCCACGGCCTACTCCCGCAAAGCCCTGCCCTGCAGCTCCAGGGGCTCCCTGCTTCCTTGTCTCCCCCGTGCCCTGCTCCCCAGCTCAGCCTTGCCCTGCAGCTACAGGAACCCCCCTGCTTGCTCTTCCTGGTTGCACGTGAGCACATGTGTGAGAAACTGGTGTTATGAAAAGCACGGCCCCGTGCGGGGAGCACACATGGAGCTGCTCAGCGTGTGTCCCACTGCATATTTCATCCCTTCCCCTTTCTATAGAGACAGCGAGATGACAAACCTGCCGCGTTTTTTTTTCTTCTTTTGGCAAAATTAATAAAACATGTTTCCATTTCAACGAAGCCGGCCGAGGGGAAGGCGAAGGCTCCCGGGATAGGCTGTTTTCCTCGCGCTGCATCTGAAGTCTCCATGTTCAATCAGTGCAGTCTGTATCCCCAGCCGGAGTTCAGAGAACATGCCAGGGCGAATTACACTGGCATAAGTAATTCCATATTTCGCCACTCTTTATTCCCATCCCCAAGGGTTGAAGTTCTGCTTGTGTGAAGATCCCATTGAAGGGCAGGCTAATTAATACCTGGATGGACCCTGACAACATCCTTAGGCTTTCAGTATATTGTTATGGTGACCGGTCAGCTTCTCGTTTAATTTCTTGTTTGTGTTACCATAACATCTTCCCCACAAAGGTCATCAGCCGGTTTCAAGCCTGTAACCTTGACCACCGCATCACAGCTACTTCTGGAGTTAAAAGGAGTGACTCCATTAACTGGTAGTAGTAGTAGGTTGTTATCCTCTAATGGCCTAATCCCTAGAGAAGGACATGATGCAATCTCTGCCAGCGTGCTACAGAACTATAATGACTACCATTGGATTTGAAATGGATGTCTCAAACTCTGGGGGCATTTGCATTGAGATCTTCAAGATGGGCACCAAGAAATCATGGTGATGGGCACCTTGGCTCTGCAAGAGTTCGACAAATAGATAACATTGTAATGACTCATGTTTGTACAGTGCCCTGTGCAGTGCGGCCTGGAATAAATTGCCTAAGGAGGTTGTGAAAACTCCATCTCTGGAGATATTTAAGAGTAGGTTAGAGAAATGTCTATCAGGGATGATCTAGACAGTATTTGGTCCTGCCATGAGGGCAGGGGACTGGACTCGATGACCTCTCGAGGTCCCTTCCAGTCCTAGAATCTATTAATCCTATTGGAGATTGTGGGCGCTACAGTAAGAGTTGGACTGGATTATGTTAGAGGAGGGCTTGACAGTTGGGTTGCTCCTATGTCTTTGGTGGACCAAAAGAAAACTCAGCATCCAAACCCTTGATTTTTGGGGGTGTTCAGACCTGGAACTGAACCCAAACTTTGTGGCTCAGACTCCTCTAGGCTGCTGTAGAGAGGAATGACAGGTGTGGGTTAATGCTATGAGTTGGCCTCTCGGAGGCAGGCCTGGATTCTATTTCCCACTCTGCCCCAGGGGTGACCTGGGCCAAGTTGTTTATTCTGGCTGTGCTTCAGTCCTGCAAAATGGGGATCGTGGTACTTCCCTACCTCTGCGGGATGCCAGGAGGAGGAATCCATCAGTGGCTGTGAGGCTACGGTGGTAGGGGCTGCACGAGATGCCGCAAATGCCTGTTAAATGGAGCGGCCGCTGCCGGTGTCAGTGTGCAATGGGAAGTGAGTCTCTCTAAACCTGGGTTCCAGGATTGTTCCCTATGATCTATTCATCAGGCCTGTGCCTAATCCAGCATCGAGTCTACCAATTAATGGGGCTCCCCACCTTTCCAGGGGAAGATTATTCCACAGCTTGGCACATCACTGACAGGAAATTTTCCCTGATACTCACCCTAAATTTCCCCTTTCTCAATTTCATCCATTGACTCCTAGTTAGACCCTCTTGTATAACTACCTGCTCGCCATTAACCTCTATAAATAACTCCACTGTTAGGGGTTCGGCTGTTGTTTGGTTTTAATTATGCCAAGTGAAAATTCTCATCTCCTGCGTGAGTTGGACTTTGTACGTCCGCGCTGTGTTTGAACAAATAGGTTTAATTTTAAATGAATCGCTCTAGCTCGGGAGAAGCATGGCGACTGAACGTAAGAGCAGAGCGATCTCACTCTGACACAGATCTTGTGAAGACTGGCACAGTGTATAACCAATGTAGCAAATCCATGCCCCTGTGGGCCACTTGCAGCAGGAGTGGGGAGAGAACGCAGACGCCTCTCTCTAGCGGCTTGTCTGAGCGAGGATAATAGTCTTCTGCTGCTACTGACTAATGGAGTTACTCCTTTAGCTCCAGCAAGAGCATGTTGCTGAAGGCCCATGGTCTGAACCCTGCAGGAGGCCAATCATCAGGGAATAACCTTAACTAGGACTAGATGGCGAATGGCTCCGTGTCGCGCTGGGAGCACACCCACATCACGGGCCATGGGCATTCGGCACACTCCTCCCCAACGTGCACCATTCCTGCTCCACAAGCTGATGCAGAAGGAGGGGACAGGAGAGGTCACGCTTTCCCCAGGGAGCAGGGAGGAAGCAGTCCTGACACCTACTGCAGTTCTGCTTGGCCCTTATGCAGAAGGGGTGTAAAATGCCCCTTGCCCCATTCCCACCCCACACATCTGAGGGCTAGGCAGAGCCTGCCTCTTTGTGCCCGCTAGCATTAACCTAGTAACAGGAAGTGCCTGGCTGAGGGGGTTTAATGGTGGTAGCATTCTTTGCCTGTGTGTGCATGTAATCAAGAGATCTCGACTTCCCCGGCAACAAAGAAATGCACAAATCAAGAAATATTAACATGTCCTTAGCAAACACAGAGCAGATGTTTCAATAAGGCCCTTTCAAAAAAAACACCAGATAGAGAGGAACAATTTTGTTCCTCCGGAAAGTGGTCTTGCTTTACGCAGCAGCTAGCACAGACAATTCCCTGGCATTCCTCAGCGCGGGACGCCGAGCGAGTTCCAGGACATTCCCAACCCCATTGGGGACGAGCCGTCCAAAGCCGGAATCTTTTATTTGACATCTGCTGGGAGGGGAGAAACCCCAAGAAAGGGATGAGCTCGGCTGTTTTACCATCTTGGAATAATTCAGGATAATCGAGGCAAAAAAAAAAAGCAAAAGGGTTGGGGTGGGGGAGGCAGCCTTTCAAAGGAGAAAAAGAATCAAACATTTCTAAACACAGCGGGGCGGCCGAGCCAAACCAAACAGCAATGATTCATTGACTTGTCTTCACCCTTCACTTTTCCTATAATGAGCAAAGCAACCCTGGCAACGTGCAGCCATGGCTTCCTTCCACTCCCAGCAGTCCTGGGAGAAAATGTACAAACCAACACCTCCTGTACGCTAGCGGCTCACGATTAGCAGAGAGGAAGGAGGCGGGGGGGGGGGGGTTGCCTTCCCCTGCAGCAGGAGCTTGCTGAGATCATCTCGATATCTGCCACTGCAGGGGATCAGGTGCTGGTGGCCCCCCGGCCCCTCCTGTCCTCTGCCTGTGGCACACAACAGTTACCCCCAAGGGCTGTAATACTTTAGTCTAATCCAGGTTATTCGGCTCCATACAGGAATAACTGGGGGGGATTAGTGGCCCGTGATGTGCAGAAGCTCAGGTGAGATGATCTGTCACCAGCCTTGCGGGCATTTGCCCATGTTCTAGATCATCTCTGTCTGATCTACTTGACCGTCTAGTTTGATCTCTTTAATTCATCTAATCCATCTGATCCCCCTGCCTCACCTATCCTAGCTAGTTTAGCTATGCTGCCTCGCCTTCCTGTCTGATCGAACAGGCCTGTCACGTTGGTTTGTAAGAACCGCCCAAGGCTGTAGGGAGGATAAATCAAAATTGTTGGGTTATTTTTTTGTTTGCCACTTTCGATGCAGCCGCACAGAAGTGAGGTGGTGCTCAGCAGTCGCATTCCTGCAGCAGCGTAGGTGAGAGAGGAAGGAACATTCACGGGTTTGGAGGCTATTTAGGACTTGCTCTGCCACAGACTGGCCGATGGGCCCTTGGGGAAGTCTCTTGGGGTATGTCTGCCCTGCAGCTAGGTGTGATTCGCAGTGCGGGTAGACAGATTGACGCTAGCTCTGCTTCAGCTGGGACGCTAAAAATAGCGGTGTGGACATTGCAGCGTGGACAGCGGCACGGGTTAGCCACCCAAGCCCACCTGACCCCCCTGCCTCCAAGCTCAGGCGGCTAGCCCAGGCCGCCGGTCGTGCCACAATGTCTACACTGCTATCGTTAGCATGCTAGCTTGAGCCGAACTGGTGTGAAACTGTCCGCCCGGGCTGGCAATCACACCTGCCAGGTGCAGGGTAGGCATACCCGTTAAGGGCCAAATCCTCAAAGGTATCTAGACTCCTACCTTCCAGTGGAACGTCACTGGACCATTGCAACTTCCACTGGAACATGGCAACTTCAGTGGAGGTGAGGAGCCTGAATTGTCTTTGAGGGCCTCGGTCTCTCCAGTGGCTATTTAAGTACCATAGATAGATAAACAGTGAAGTCCCTCTGTTGCATCCTCACGATGATGTAGATGAGAAGGGGGTTCTTGTGACATTGCTGGCTTGAGGGGATTCGTGCCATACATGCTCCAACCATCACACTTCAATTGTCCCAGTCCAGCAGCGAGCTGTAGTAACCGATGAGGGTGAGGCAGGAGCAGAGGGCATGTAGGGGCCAGCGTGTCTAATGGGCAGCGCCTCTGTGTCCTGGAGCGGGTGGAACTCCCCACCTCAGAGGGTTCAAAATCAGATACGGCTGCTCAATAACCCTGCAATTTACGAGTCAATCGATGTGTAACAAGGCCCATCGGGAGCTGTAAGAAACACAAAAGAGTTCAGATGGCGTTTTCCAGGCCATTATTTCATTTTCATGCCATTTCTGCAGCTTCTGGTTCCAGCCAGAAAGAAAAGAGCCCATCGGACAAGCTGCGGTTGTAAAAATTCCCATTTCAGTTTTACAGCCCCCAAGATTTTTCAGCCACACTGAAGAAGATCTAAACTGAGCAGCTGGCCTGGGGGGCCAGTTACCTTCTCTTAGCAGAAATACGGTCGCTGACTCAGTTTCCCATGCTGCTGTTCTTTATTTGATTTGTTGAAATGTTTGAGGGGGCTCGTCCATGTGTCCTTGACAAGACTTGGCCTATATTTGTGAAATGCAGCAATACAGTTTGAGATAACCCACCGACAGGGAACCAACCATTTAAACAGTCCAATCGTCCTGCTCAGCCACATCCTTACGATGCCCCTCCATTCTCAAATGCCCATGGGGAAAAGATGAGTTTTGCAGGTGTGTGTGTTACAGTAACTCTCTGGCTAAACCCCCGTCTGGGGCAAAGAGTCCATAGGAAACCAGCATCCACATGAGTGTCCAAGTCATCATCCACTTTCTCGTTCTCTGGGTCCCACTAGAGTCTGTCCATCGTCTCCCCCCTGTGGGGTACAACAGCAGTGCCCCCCCAGTCTTTCAGAGCTCTCTCCCCATGATCTCTGCCCAGTGAAACAGGCATCAGGTGCCACCACACGCTCCCCTGCTTCTCTTCCCCACACGGCTCCCTCCTTCACGCTGCCATAGTCCCTGATTTTTCCTCCTGGATTTTTGGTCTGTCTGACTCTCTAGTCCAAACAACGCTTTCCCCTGGGATATCTTACCCAGCCACCTGGCTGACTTTTTAGGCCTTTTCCCAGGCCCTTGGGCTGAAGAAACCCAGACTGGCTGCCCTTTTCCTAGTCTTTCTTCCTTTAGAGAACCTCAGTACAGGTCTTACTCCTGTCCCTGTCCCAGTCCCAATCCCAGTCTCTTTCTCTATTCTGTGTGAAGGAGCTGCTTATATTCCCTGGCACTCCTTCCCAGCATTCCTTGCTGTGACCACCGTAACTCACATTAGCCCTGGAAACTACAATTCCCAGAATGCCACCCTTTCTCAGTTGAATGCAGGAATAGGGCAGGGAAGGGGCTGTAGCCTGCCTTAAAGGCCAGTACGTCCTGTTACAGGGTCTTTGTCTGATCCTGGACTCCTAGAGCCCAATTCTCCTCTGACTTACACTGATGTAAATCAGGAGTAACTCCACCAAAATCAGTGGAGTTGCAACAGGGAAAGCCAGTGTAAGAAAGAGGAGAACAAAGCCCCTAATCGCTAGAGATAAACGGGAGTGCAAGTAGGGTGGTACACTCCAGTACGCAGTACCGGCAAGAGATTTTTAGCAGGTACGGGTACCGGAAAGACTTGGGGAGGCTAGCGCCCCTCTCCCGCCCCCCCCCCCATGGAGGGGGTGGGTGGGGCTGCACTCTGCTCCTTAAAGGAGCAGAACGTGGCTAGGGAGGGCATTCATTCTTTCTATGGATTTAACAGCACAATACAGATGCTAACAAAGTTAAAGAAAGCCTTTGTTAGCATCTGTATTGTGCTGTTAAGTTGGTCAGGAGTCCCAAAGAGGGGAGGGGTGGGGGGGACGGAAGGTGTTTAGACAGTGTTTTTGGTTCCTGCTCCAGCCTCTGGACTATGAACATCTACTGATGGGAGCATTCTAACCAAGGGACTGAGGACTTTAAGGTAATCTGGAGCCTTCATATTTCCTTGATACTTTGCAGATGGACTTACGTGTTGGATATGGTACAGGGACTGTTCTAGCCTCATTGATTGCTGCTTTCTCCCTTGCAATGGACAAAGATCAGATGGCTGCTGACTTTCTCACATGAGTCAGCAGCCTTTGATACCTGTAGTATAAGCAACATAGCCCTTGCTCGAGTGGTTTTGTTCTTTCCTCTCCAAATGTCAAAGCCTGTTCCCATTGAACTCAATAGCAAAACTTTTTTTGATTTCAATGGGAACAGGATTTGGCCCCAAGAGGTCAGAGAATGTGATTTTGATCAATTGCTTATCTGCCCAGAGACAGTTCTCATGCATGTTCTGCCTGGCTGATTTTGATTGCCCCTCCTGTATGTCATGCTGCGGAAAATAATAAAACCATTTGGGCTGTAGTTCTATCAAGATGCACATGGCACACACAGCTCTATGCATCTCTTCCATCAAACCCAGATGGTGCAGCATCTTTGCTTTCCTAGTGCTTGGCGGAGAGCAATACTGAGGCCTTGTCTACGCTGCCACTTTACAGCACTGAAACTTTCTCGCTTAGGGGAGTGAAAAAACACCCCCGTGAGTAATGCACGTTTCAGCGCTGGAAAGTGGCACTGTAGACAGTGCACCAGTGCTGGGAGCCGCGCTTCCAGCGCTGGTAGCTACTCTCCTCATGGGGTGTGGGTTTTTTACAGCGTTGGTAGTGAAGACATGCCCTTTGATAAAGGTAAGCTGGCAGAAGCTTAGTCTGGACACCAGGGAGGCACTGATAGCATGTTAAGGAAAAGTGGGGTGATTGTCCTTCCTATCCTTCTTTCATTGAAGAAGTTTTCAATTTGGGGTGCTGCTGGCTCCTTAGCGACACCTGGAAGTACAGGTGGCTCCAGGGGCCCAAAGCATCATTTTGCACCTGCATCTGTTTAACAGATGCAGTGGTAACATTTTAGATAGATAAGGGGGCTGTCGGAGGGGACGGGGAGAGCGTGGGGGCCGTGGGCTGGGGGCGGGGTGGGGAGGAGTCGCATGGAGGGTCACGTGGGGAGGTCACATACCCCCCGTTGTGTCCCTCCCATGAGTGCAGTATCGGCAAGAAATTATTTCTGCTTGCACCACTGGAGATAAAACAGGTGCTAGATTATATCGCTCTCAATTCACAGCCATTGTAAAGTGACTGTGGGGGCAAGGGAGCTAGTGAGGCATTTTCTGTGAGACCGACAGTTATGTTAGATCACGTAGCTTTGAGATCCCTCCTTCAGGAGCTGGATAGCAGGTTTCACAAGGGGTCTAGTTTAGTGCAGGTGGGCTAGGCCTGTTGACTTGGGATCTGCACTGATTCAACATCAAGAGAGCTCTTTATATGATGTGATGGGACTCAGAAGGGTGCTCCCAAGTCGGGATATCACGGAAAATATCCTGGCATTGTGAAGTGGGTTCCATAGGGGAAGGATGGAGATGTTTTAAAACCAGTGAAGAGGATACCCAATAGGTGTCAACTGTGTCCTGGCCAGGGCTTTGGGGTGGACTACATGAACGGATGGGCCAAATTTACCAAAGTCAATGGAGTTACCCCATGGATGTATCTGGCCCCAACGCGTCTCTCTCCTTGCTCTGGTTTATATACGTCTATGCATGTGCCCCTTGTTTTCAGAATAAAGGGGAGACAGGTCTTGTTGAACGTGACTCGTACGTCCACAAACGTCTCTAGAGGTGACAGGCCTGGGCAAAATGAAACTCATCACAACCTCCCAGCCTACCGGGGCTTCCCTACTGGCGTAAAACAGCCCAACATAATAAATAAATAATTATAATTAAATAAAATAACAACAAACCTGCCAGTCACTTCACAGCAGCTGCATAATGGGGGACGATCTGGCGCTGCAATAAACCTGAGATCAAAGTCGTCACCACGCACAGCTATAAACATCATGATTGCAAGCCATGCATAATTGCAGCCTTGTTAACATGTTCCAACTTGCAATGTCACTTACGTAATTCATAACCATTTAACAAGACAGCCGATGGCAAATTAACTAAACATCAATTAGCGAGGAATATGGTCGTCACATTCATCCCATTAACTCTTGGCTAATTACCTCATCGTACCTCCCATGTATTAATTGCAATCTAATTGTTTCCCATATCTTGCTGCTATAATTGAAAGTTTAGGAACAATCCAACAAGCAGATGTATTTCTCCTGGCACCTCCATAAGCACTCTGTGTGTGACAATTGCAGCGCCCAGGGGCTCTGCGTCCCCATTACTGTTAACAGGAATGATGGACCTGTTGGAGCGCTCTGCTCGGCCGTGTCCCTTCTTTTGCTTGTTTCATGAGAGCCAAGATCTGCAGAAGCGTTCTCTGATTTTGTGAAACTCTGGCTCCCGTTTCAGACGCCTCACACCCACAGATCCCACCGGCTTTGACTAAGTCACATCCTTGGCCCTACTGAAAATCAGTGGCAGCAGCTGCACCCAAAACGGAGGCCCATAAAGATGAAAATTTGTCTTCAGGTTACCCGAACCCCTCGTTCTCACCCCCCGTCCTCTCGCACGCACCGTCACTCATAGCCTAGTCTGCGTTTGAAAGTTAACTTTCATTCGGTATGCAGTGGGCTGAGGGTTCAGCCCCCAGATCAGCTACAGTGGTGATGCTGTTATTAGAATGAGAAGCACGAGGAACAACTCGCTACCTTTATTCTTATTGCTCTTATCTTATGAACAAGCTGAAGATCGTACGCACTGCGATATAGCAAAGGAGAGCGAGAGAGAGAGAGATGCTACAGAATGGCCAATGCTTGTATTACGTACATCCTCCCATGCGGGGAGCCCCTCGGGTATCAGTGAGTGGCCATCATCCTGGTGTGTCCCACTTTGCACAGGCTCGGTAACAGCTTTTATAATGTGTTACGCTGCTGCCATCTGTAGCTGATGCATATTCATGAGGGTTGCAGCCCCTTTTCCTTCTCTGAACTGCCACACCCCACTTATGTTGGGGTCCCCAATTCTGATACCTTAATCAACCGTTTATCTCATCCTCATTAGCATTTGCATCACTCGGTTGCTACAGCACTACTGCGGTTTAATGCTTTCAGTTATACGTGGTCCTTAAAATATCAGTAACCGTGTCTGCGGTTTCTTGCCTCACACCAGTCAACTGACGTAGCACACTCACTGCTCTATTTCATCTTGTGGCTTAAGGTAACATGCCTGTCAGTTGCTTGTGTCAACCTAACAACTCAGCCCTTGCTTAGCTCTACTAAGGTAACTACTTTACAGACCTCTTGGTCCTTTACTTCTGATACAGCATGAATCAATACTCACACTACCAAGATAAACTACAGGCTAGAGAGCCCTGATGAGGCTAGGAGAGCCAGGGCTTTTCTTTCTTTCTTTCTTTCTTTCTTTCTTTCTTTCTTTCTTTCTTTCTTTCTTTCAGAAATGTTCTTAATCCAGCAAGCTCCAAGTGCAAATACGAACGCTGGGAGAAACAGGTTAACAACATTAAACTAAAGGGGTGCCCTCCTCCAAATTATCTTGCAACCGTCCCTGCACTCACCCACTGCCATAGACCTACGTGGGAGTTCTCTAATGGCTAGGCCTTGTGCTTGCCCCTCCGCATGGGGGTGAATTTCATTCTGGGTCAGTTGATGAGTCTGGCCCACACAGCTGGCCTGATGGGCAGACGCCAGAGCCTCTACTGACAAAGCCCTTCCTGCAGGCCTCAGAAGTGCAGCTCAAGGAAGTTCAGGTTAAGGGTGGTACATAGAGGCAGGTCGCCCAGATAGCAAAGAGAGACCAGAGCCCAAGCTCTCGAATTTGGAAGCAGCGCTGGGGAACAGAACCAGCTCCCTGTGGCTGATGGTGCAGAACAAATGGGCAGCCATGTTCTGGGACAAACAGAGCTCCGGTGTGGTCTTCAGAGGGCACCCTACCTAGGGAGCATTATGGTATTTTGACCAGCTGGGCCCAAAAAGCCCTGGCTGATGGCTCTGAGGGCCACGTCAGGAAGACCAATGACCGGTGGTCCAAGACTGTCTGCTGCCCTGCTTGGTGCTCCGTGAGCAACTGAGTATTCACACCTTTCCCCGGAATGCAACCGTGCATGGGATCACCCCCCCCCCCGCCCCCATAGGAAGGGCAGACACCTTGTCCACACAATTATTTCTCTCGCGCGCCACCCTTTGAATGATGGAAGCACATATTGCGGAAGGACTTGACTGACCAGTGCCCACCCCTGGCTCCCCCATCAGCCCTGCCCTGCAGTGTTGCATTGTCGCCTCCCCCCATGAACTCTCTCTCTGCCTATAGAGCAGAGCCGGGGCATTTCCCTGGCAGATCAGAGGCCAGGTTAAGATCTTGCCTGAACTGCTATAGGAAGAGGCTGTGGGACTGGAGCGGAGAGGGGCTGGTCTCGTCAAGGCCTCTGAGAGCATCAGCGATAATTAAGTGGGCTCCTTGCCAGATTCTCCAGATGTTTAATTAATAGCGAGACGCCCCTGCTCAGCTGTGAGGTTGCAGCGTGATGGGCGCGAAGGCTTTGTGCTGGCTCTGCTGTACAATAGGAAGAGGGCCGCTGACAAGGTTCCAGGTTCTGCGCTTCTCTCACGGGGCATGAATTGGCCTCCCTCATGTTCATCCAGCTCCCCTCCATGCGGCTGCTCCTTTAGGCATCAGGTCATTTAGGCTCTTCCTGCCAATGCTCCCCGCCTCATCCCCCTCTTTCTAACTCCTCTCCTAAACGCCTCTTTCCCAGGGACTCCCTCCCCAGGCCCCGAGCCCCCTGACCCCAAGCTGCAGGGATAGCCCCTTTGGTAGGCCCCGGCCCAGTCCCTGTCTCTGCACTGAACACCAGACAGGAGCATTCAAGGTGCCAGACAGACCGTCCTGGGGGCCTCCTGTGACCCCCACCCCAGATAGAGCGACGCTGCATGGCACACCCTGTGTACGTGTCCCACGTGCTCTGCAGGGACCAGCTCGAGGGGTGAGTTTGGTCTATAGGCCC
This sequence comes from Emys orbicularis, assembly GCF_028017835.1. Classification (NCBI taxonomy): domain Eukaryota; kingdom Metazoa; phylum Chordata; order Testudines; family Emydidae; genus Emys; species Emys orbicularis. The sequence continues at coordinate 3,473,103 of NC_088688.1, read as the reverse complement.
ATTCAGTCCTTGGCCTCTGCTAAGTGACTTGTCTGAGGCCAGCGGCTCGGCGAGGAGTAGAACCCTGGTCGGCTGAGTCCGGGGTCCTAGCCGGGAGGCCAGGCTGCTGCCTCAGGAGGGTGCTGGCCTGGGGCTCTGCCACGCTGCTGCATGGCTCTGTGGGGCTCCCATTCCAGTTCTACCCTCCAGATGCTGCTGTAATGCAAAGATAGGAGAGTCATGCTGGCATTGAGTGTCGATTGTCATGGCCTATGGACACCTCTATGCCGCAGAGTCCGACCCCAAGAGCCTTCGTGCTGTGACAACTTGTACTTCCTGTGGACCTGGGCCAGATTGGAAGCATTAGCCTAGCATGGCTCTGAATCCCATTCCCACTCCCCTGTGCCCTCCAGTGCCGCGGTAACCTGGTTTGGAAGGAGCCAGGCGGCTCTGTTCTGTACAGAAAGTCACCTCGCCCTGCATCTCGAACACCGGCATAACTAAGGGGCCGGTAATAAAGCCAGAGCGTGCTGTGCGCCTGCTGTGAAAACATGTTTCCATTGAGTTTTGTGTAAGCTCTAACAATAAAGTAAAACATCAATATGGCCGGGCAATCAGGATGAAATTCTTGGCACAGCTCATTGAGTCATTGGAGACCGGTCCACACAGATAAATAGGCCGATCCCACATAACTACAATGCACACGCAACTGGCTTGTGAGCTGTAAAGTTACTAAGCAAGGGGACAACTCGGCTCTTGCGCAAATGATGGTCGATAACAAGAAAATTAAAAAGGGCCTGACGTATGTTTCCTTCACCTCCCTGCAGCCGTTCGCGCTGGCTGGAGAGCAATTTCTCCGTGAAATGACCGCGGAAGATGATCTTATTGATCCAGCTGGATACATCATCCCTCTTCCGTCAGGCCAGCCGTAACAAGGTAGTCATGTGTGCTTTATGGGAGCTGCCTTGGTGCATGCGTGGAGGAATCATTCGAAACCAAGGCCCCTCAGCTGAGACATGAAACCCCTCCTCCCTGCAGCTCCTATCTCTGGTGTCCCTCCATGGGGGAGTTAAATCTCTTAGCGGGACACTGTCCTGGTACAATGTGAGTCGCAGGCCTTTTTCCAAAGCATCCAGCCCTGGCCACCGTTGGAAACGGAGCGAAGGTCTGTCCCAGCCGAGTCCATGAGCTACTGGTCTGCACTGCATGTGAATAGCAGTGACGTTCTAGCAGCGCGGATTTCAATTCGGGTTGTACAAGCCTGGCCGGAAGCACGGGTGGGCTGGCCCATGCTGGGTCCGAGCCATCATCAAGTCACTGCTATTTTTGGCCGTGCTAACTAGATTCAAGCTAGCACAGGTATGTCCACATGAGCTGCAGACTCTGCTTGCAGAGTTGATACGCCCGAAGTCTGCAGGAGTCCATGGGGAAGGTGATGAATAGCAGAGGAGGCAGGGGGCAGCTGGCAGTGAATGGGCGGGGAGGTGGTCTGGGTGCTGGGAAGGACATGGGGTCTGCGGGGAGGCAGAGGTGAGGAGGGATGACTAAAAGGGGGCAAGGTGTGGGCTGGGTGATGGGGAATGAACAAGGTGGCGTCCTCAAAATGCTGGGTCTCTGCAGATGGGGTTCACATTGTGGGAATCTGTGGGACGGGGTGTGTGTGTGTGGGGGGGGGGGTCACTGTTGCTTTCCGCTAATAAAAATCCTTCTCAGCTCCCCTGCCAGCTCAGATACTGTGGTGCAGAGTGCAGTAAAAGCACATTAGACAGACGGATGCCACCGGTGACCCATTGCTTCTGCAGTAGGGACCGGCTTGGAGCAGCTCCCTCTGCTTCTTGGTTAGGCCGTTTCAGAGGCGGGTGATGGCTGTAAAAGGCAGAGCCCCAGATAACAACAGAGTGGTCGAGCCACCCAGCTGCTTACCCGGGCCATGCTGTGCATCCCTCTCTCACCGCATCAGCCCTTTGGATCCTGCAGCTGTTCCCAGAGGCTAACGCTTTGAAAGCCAGATGTCTGCAAGAAGGAATGAGGAATGGGGTCCAGCGGTCTGAGCGCAGGACTGGGGAGCCAGGAGACCTGGGTTCTGCTGTGTGACCTTCAGCAAGTCAGCTGATCACTCTGTGCCTCGGTTTCCCCATGTGTGAGATGGGAGTTAACAGTGCTAAGCTGCCCCTAAGGAGGGCTGTGAACTAACTTAGCCTTTGCAGAGCAGTAAGCACCAGTGAGAGGCCCAGGATGAGCATTCCCCAGTGTAAGGATGTGACATCAGTTATAAGAAAAGTCTCTTTTCAGTTAAAAACAAAGAATCAGCGCATGGCGTAAACGCGTCCCTCGTGTAAGGTGCTGGGTTCGGAGCCCTGGGGACTGGGGTCCCCAAGCTAGAGACAGGAGAGACCAACCAGCCACATGCAGGGGTCTTCCTCGTTGTACATTATCTAGCATTTTGTCCCCAGAACGGACAGCAGGACAGCAAGCCACCCTTCCTGCTGACAGGCAGGGACCACTTCCGGGGAGGGAGGCACTCAGAGACCAAGGTGATGGGCCCGGTACGAAAACCTGAGCAGAACAAAACAGTGCCTCAGTCAGACAGCCCTTCCCAGGAGACAGCCAACAATTAGTGACTGCGACGGCTGGGGGGGTATCTGGCATGAGCACCCGTCTGCTGAGCACTGCACAGAGCCACCGTCTGCTGAGCACCCGTCTGCTGAGCACTGCACAGAGCCACCCGTCTGCTGAGCACCCGTCTGCTGAGCACTGCACAGATCCACTGTCTGCTGAGCACCTGTCTGCTGAGCACCCGTCTGCTGAGCACTGCACAGAGCCACTGTCTGCTGAGCACTCGTCTGCTGAGCACTGCACAGAGCCACCCGTCTGCTGAGCACCCGTCTGCTGAGCACTGCACAGAGCCACCCGTCTGCTGAGCACCCGTCTGCTGAGCACTGCACAGAGCCACCCGTCTGCTGAGCACCCGTCTGCTGAGCACTGCACAGAGCCACCCGTCTGCTGAGCACCCGTCTGCTGAGCACTGCACAGAGCCACCGTCTGCTGAGCACCCGTCTGCTGAGCACTGCACAGAGCCACCCGTCTGCTGAGCACCCGTCTGCTGAGCACTGCACAGAGCCACCCGTCTGCTGAGCACCCGTCTGCTGAGCACTGCACAGATCCACTGTCTGCTGAGCACCTGTCTGCTGAGCACCCGTCTGCTGAGCACTGCACAGAGCCACTGTCTGCTGAGCACTCGTCTGCTGAGCACTGGACAGAGCACCCGTCTGCTGAGCACCCGTCTGCTGAGCACCCGTCTGCTGAGCACTGGACAGATCCACTGTCTGCTGAGCACCTGTCTGCTGAGCACTGCACAGAGCCACCCGTCTGCTGAGCACCCGTCTGCTGAGCACTGCACAGAGCCACCGTCTGCTGAGCACTCGTCTGCTGAGCACTGGACAGAGCACCCGTCTGCTGAGCACCCGTCTGCTGAGCACTGCACAGAGCCACCGTCTGCTGAGCACCCGTCTGCTGAGCACTGGACAGAGCCACCGTCTGCTGAGCACCCGTCTGCTGAGCACTGCACAGAGCCACCCGTCTGCTGAGCACCCGTCTGCTGAGCACTGGACAGAGCCACTGTCTGCTGAGCACCCATCTGCTGAGCACTGCACAGAGCCACCCGTCTGCTGAGCACCCGTCTGCTGAGCACTGGACAGAGCCACCGTCTGCTGAGCACCCGTCTGCTGAGCACTGCACAGAGCCACCCGTCTGCTGAGCACCCGTCTGCTGAGCACTGCACAGTCTGCTGAGCACTGCACAGAGCCACCCGTCTGCTGAGCACCCGTCTGCTGAGCACTGCACAGAGCCACCGTCTGCTGAGCACCCGTCTGCTGAGCACTGGACAGAGCCACCGTCTGCTGAGCACCCGTCTGCTGAGCACTGCACAGAGCCACTGTCTGCTGATCACCCGTCTGCTGAGCACTGCACAGAGCCACTGTCTACTGAGCACCCGTCTGCTGAGCACTGCACAGAGCCACTGTCTGCTGAGCACCCGTCTGCTGAGCACTGCACAGAGCCACTGTCTACTGAGCACCCGTCTGCTGAGCACTGCACAGAGCCACCCGTCTGCTGAGCACCCGTCTGCTGAGCACTGCACAGAGCCACTGTCTGCTGAGCACTCGTCTGCTGAGCACTGGACAGAGCCACCGTCTGCTGAGCACCCGTCTGCTGAGCACTGCACAGAGCCACCCGTCTGCTGAGCACCCGTCTGCTGAGCACTGCACAGAGCCACCGTCTGCTGAGCACCCATCTGCTGAGCACTGCACAGAGCCACCGTCTGCTGAGCACCCGTCTGCTGAGCACTGGACAGAGCCACCCATCTGCTGAGCACCCGTCTGCTGAGCACTCGTCTGCTGAGCACTGCACAGAGCCACTGTCTGCTGAGCACCCGACTGCTGAGCACTGCACAGAGCCACCCGTCTGCTGAGCACCCGTCTGCTGAGCACCCGTCTGCTGAGCACTGCACAGAGCCACCGTCTGCTGAGCACCCGTCTGCTGAGCACTGGACAGAGCCACCATCTGCTGAGCACCCGTCTGCTGAGCACTGCACAGAGCCACCCGTCTGCTGAGCACCCGTCTGCTGAGCACTGCACAGAGCCACCGTCTGCTGAGCACCCGTCTGCTGAGCACTGGACAGAGCCACCGTCTGCTGAGCACCCGTCTGCTGAGCACTGCACAGAGCCACCCGTCTGCTGAGCACCCGTCTGCTGAGCACTGCACAGAGCCACCCGTCTGCTGAGCACCCGTCTGCTGAGCACTGCACAGAGCCACCGTCTGCTGAGCACCCGTCTGCTGAGCACTGCACAGAGCCACCCGTCTGCTGAGCACCCGTCTGCTGAGCACTGCACAGAGCCACCCATCTGCTGAGCACTGGACAGAGCCACCGTCTGCTGAGCACCCGTCTGCTGAGCACTGGACAGAGCCACCCGTCTGCTGAGCACTGCACAGAGCCACTGTCTGCTGAGCACCCGTCTGCTGAGCACCCGTCTGCTGAGCACTGCACAGATCCACTGTCTGCTGAGCACCTGTCTGCTGAGCACTGCACAGAGCCACTGTCTGCTGAGCACTCGTCTGCTGAGCACTGGACAGAGCACCCGTCTGCTGAGCACCCGTCTGCTGAGCACTGCACAGAGCCACCCGTCTGCTGAGCACCCGTCTGCTGAGCACTGCACAGAGCCACCCGTCTGCTGAGCACCCGTCTGCTGAGCACTGGACAGAGCCACCGTCTGCTGAGCACTGCACAGAGCCACTGTCTGCTGAGCACCTGTCTGCTGAGCACTGCACAGAGCCACCGTCTGCTGAGCACTCGTCTGCTGAGCACTGGACAGAGCACCCGTATGCTGAGCACCCGTCTGCTGAGCACTGCACAGAGCCACCCGTCTGCTGAGCACCCGTCTGCTGAGCACTGGACAGAGCACCCGTCTGCTGAGCACCCGTCTGCTGAGCACTGCACAGATCCACTGTCTGCTGAGCACCTGTCTGCTGAGCACTGCACAGAGCCACTGTCTGCTGAGCACTCGTCTGCTGAGCACTGGACAGAGCACCCGTCTGCTGAGCACCCGTCTGCTGAGCACTGCACAGAGCCACCCGTCTGCTGAGCACCCGTCTGCTGAGCACTGCACAGAGCCACCGTCTGCTGAGCACTGCACAGAGCCACTGTCTGCTGAGCACCTGTCTGCTGAGCACTCGTCTGCTGAGCACTGGACAGAGCACCCGTATGCTGAGCACCCATCTGCTGAGCACTGCACAGAGCCACCGTCTGCTGAGCACCCGTCTGCTGAGCACTGGACAGAGCCACCGTCTGCTGAGCACCCGTCTGCTGAGCACTCGTCTGCTGAGCACCCGTCTGCTGAGCACTGCACAGAGCCACCCATCTGCTGAGCACCCGTCTGCTGAGCACTCATCTGCTGAGCACTGCACAGAGCCACTGTCTGCTGAGCACCCGTCTGCTGAGCACTGCACAGAGCCACTGTCTGCTGAGCACCCGTCTGCTGAGCACTGCACAGAGCCACTGTCTACTGAGCACCCGTCTGCTGAGCACTGCACAGAGCCACTGTCTGCTGAGCACCCGTCTGCTGAGCACTGCACAGAGCCACTGTCTACTGAGCACCCGTCTGCTGAGCACTGCACAGAGCCACCCGTCTGCTGAGCACCCGTCTGCTGAGCACTGCACAGAGCCACTGTCTGCTGAGCACTCGTCTGCTGAGCACTGGACAGAGCCACCGTCTGCTGAGCACCCGTCTGCTGAGCACTGCACAGAGCCACCCGTCTGCTGAGCACCCGTCTGCTGAGCACTGCACAGAGCCACCGTCTGCTGAGCACCCATCTGCTGAGCACTGCACAGAGCCACCGTCTGCTGAGCACCCGTCTGCTGAGCACTGGACAGAGCCACCCATCTGCTGAGCACCCGTCTGCTGAGCACTCGTCTGCTGAGCACTGCACAGAGCCACTTTCTGCTGAGCACCCGTCTGCTGAGCACTGCACAGAGCCACCCGTCTGCTGAGCACCCGTCTGCTGAGCACCCGTCTGCTGAGCACTGCACAGAGCCACCGTCTGCTGAGCACCCGTCTGCTGAGCACTGGACAGAGCCACCATCTGCTGAGCACCCGTCTGCTGAGCACTGCACAGAGCCACCCGTCTGCTGAGCACCCGTCTGCTGAGCACTGCACAGAGCCACCGTCTGCTGAGCACCCGTCTGCTGAGCACTGGACAGAGCCACCGTCTGCTGAGCACCCGTCTGCTGAGCACTGCACAGAGCCACCCGTCTGCTGAGCACCCGTCTGCTGAGCACTGCACAGTCTGCTGAGCACTGCACAGAGCCACCCGTCTGCTGAGCACCCGTCTGCTGAGCACTGCACAGAGCCACCCGTCTTCTGAGCACCCGTCTGCTGAGCACTGCACAGAGCCACCGTCTGCTGAGCACCCGTCTGCTGAGCACTGCACAGAGCCACCCATCTGCTGAGCACCCATCTGCTGAGCACTGCACAGAGCCACCCGTCTGCTGAGCACCCGTCTGCTGAGCACTGCACAGAGCCACCCGTCTGCTGAGCACTGGACAGAGCCACCGTCTGCTGAGCACCCGTCTGCTGAGCACTGGACAGAGCCACCCGTCTGCTGAGCACTGCACAGAGCCACTGTCTGCTGAGCACCCGTCTGCTGAGCACCCGTCTGCTGAGCACTGCACAGATCCACTGTCTGCTGAGCACCTGTCTGCTGAGCACTGCACAGAGCCACTGTCTGCTGAGCACTCGTCTGCTGAGCACTGGACAGAGCACCCGTCTGCTGAGCACCCGTCTGCTGAGCACTGCACAGAGCCACCCGTCTGCTGAGCACCCGTCTGCTGAGCACTGCACAGAGCCACCCGTCTGCTGAGCACCCGTCTGCTGAGCACTGGACAGAGCCACCGTCTGCTGAGCACTGCACAGAGCCACTGTCTGCTGAGCACCTGTCTGCTGAGCACTGCACAGAGCCACCGTCTGCTGAGCACCCATCTGCTGAGCACTGCACAGAGCCACCATCTGCTGAGCACCCGTCTGCTGAGCACTGGACAGAGCCACCCATCTGCTGAGCACCCGTCTGCTGAGCACTCGTCTGCTGAGCACTGCACAGAGCCACTGTCTGCTGAGCACCCGTCTGCTGAGCACTGCACAGAGCCACCCGTCTGCTGAGCACCCGTCTGCTGAGCACCCGTCTGCTGAGCACCCGTCTGCTGAGCACTGCACAGAGCCACCGTCTGCTGAGCACCCGTCTGCTGAGCACTGGACAGAGCCACCATCTGCTGAGCACCCGTCTGCTGAGCACTGCACAGAGCCACCCGTCTGCTGAGCACCCGTCTGCTGAGCACTGCACAGAGCCACCGTCTGCTGAGCACCCGTCTGCTGAGCACTGGACAGAGCCACCGTCTGCTGAGCACCCGTCTGCTGAGCACTGCACAGAGCCACCCGTCTGCTGAGCACCCGTCTGCTGAGCACTGCACAGAGCCACCCGTCTGCTGAGCACCCGTCTGCTGAGCACTGCACAGAGCCACCGTCTGCTGAGCACCCGTCTGCTGAGCCATGGACGGAGCCACCGTCTGCTGAGCACCCGTCTGCTGAGCACTGCACAGAGCCACCCGTCTTCTGAGCACCCGTCTGCTGAGCACTGCACAGAGCCACCCGTCTGCTGAGCACCCGTCTGCTGAGCACTGCACAGAGCCACCCGTCTGCTGAGCACCCGTCTGCTGAGCACTGCACAGAGCCACCCGTCTGCTGAGCACTGGACAGAGCCACCGTCTGCTGAGCACCCGTCTGCTGAGCACTGGACAGAGCCACCCGTCTGCTGAGCACTGCACAGAGCCACTGTCTGCTGAGCACCCGTCTGCTGAGCACCCGTCTGCTGAGCACTGCACAGATCCACTGTCTGCTGAGCACCTGTCTGCTGAGCACTGCACAGAGCCACTGTCTGCTGAGCACTCGTCTGCTGAGCACTGGACAGAGCACCCGTCTGCTGAGCACCCGTCTGCTGAGCACTGCACAGAGCCACCCGTCTGCTGAGCACCCGTCTGCTGAGCACTGCACAGAGCCACCCGTCTGCTGAGCACCCGTCTGCTGAGCACTGGACAGAGCCACCGTCTGCTGAGCACTGCACAGAGCCACTGTCTGCTGAGCACCTGTCTGCTGAGCACTGCACAGAGCCACTGTCTGCTGAGCACTCGTCTGCTGAGCACTGGACAGAGCACCCGTATGCTGAGCACCCGTCTGCTGAGCACTGCACAGAGCCACCCGTCTGCTGAGCACCCGTCTGCTGAGCACTGCACAGAGCCACCCGTCTGCTGAGCACCCGTCTGCTGAGCACTGGACAGAGCACCCGTCTGCTGAGCACCCGTCTGCTGAGCACTGCACAGAGGCCACCAAATTCATTCCGCACAAGCCACCAACCTGCCATCACGAGGGCCAGTGGATGGAATCTGAAAGGAGACGAATTCAGACGAGAGACAAGGTGCTAATTGTTCACAATGGTAGTAATTCACCCATGGAACCGCTGTCCCAGGGACAGGATGGGTTCCCCCAACACTTGCTGCCTTTTAAGTCTGACTGGATGTGTCTTTCCAGAACCTCTGCTCTAGCTCATCCAGAAACTATGGGTTGGATGCCGCAACTGCTGGGTGCATTGCTCTGGCCTGTGATAGATGGGAGGTCAAAGGAGATGATCTAATGGTCCCTTCTGGCCTTAGAATCTATGGATCTTCACGTCCCTGCCAACCTAGGCTGGCTTGGATCCCATGACTCAGTGGCCAAAGCCTCCGTGGTAATTACGAAAGGCACCAGCCAAATCCCCGCAGCTCCCAGCACTGGACCTCAGGAATATACCATCTTCCACTGCTTGAGACGAGCAGTGCACGTTTATTAATTGGTTCACCACTTCATCAATGGAAAGTGGACATACACCAGCCTTTGTAAACCTGAGCAGGTTTACCAAACACTTCAGGCAAACTCACTGGTAAAGATAAACAGTAAATCAAGTTTATCGATTATAAAAGATAGATTTTAATTGATTATAAGTGACAGGCAAAAAGTTAGAGTTCGTTACCAAAATAAAATAAAATATAAGCACGCAGTCTAAACTCTCAACCCTATTAGACTGGGCAACATCTAGATTAAGCAGTTTTTATCACCTCACTGGGTGAGATAGTGCAGTTCACAGTACTCAGGTTTCGCCGTTGAAACCTGGGCCAGTCTCCTCTGTTGGACTCTCCAGTCTTCTCAGTGTCCTTGTTGCTTGCAGCATAGATGGGGGCAGGAGAAAGGCGAAGCACGGGGCCCTGTGTTCTGTTTAATACCCTGAGTCCATGTGCTTGGAGAACACAAGTCCTTCTTCTAACGTGGGGCCCAAAACTGGACACAGGACTCCAGATGAGGTTCAACAAACTCTAAAGAGGTTCATCAAGGACAAGTGCAGAGTCCTGCACTTAGGACGGAAGAATCCCATAGACTGCTACAGACTAGGGACCGAATGGCTAAGCAGCAGTTCTGCAGAAAAGGACCCAGGGGTTACAGTGGACGAGAAGCTGGATATGAGTCGACAGTGTGCCCTTGTTGCCAAGAAGGCTAACGGCATTTTGGGCTGTATAAGTGGGGCATTGCCAGCAGATCGAGGGACGTGATCATTCCCCTCTACTCGACATTGGTGAGGCCTCATCTGGAGTACTGTGTCCAGTTTTGGGCCCCACACTACAAGAAGGATGTAGAAAAATTGGAAAGAGTCCAGCGGAGGGCAACAAAAATGATTAGTGGTCTGGAGTACATGACTTATGAGGAGAGGCTGAGGGAAATGGGATTGTTTAGTCTGCAGAAGAGAAGAATGAGGGGGGATTTGATAGCTGCTTTCAACTATCTGAAAGGGGGTTCCAAAGAGGATGGATCTAGACTGTTCTCAGTTGTAGCAGATGACAGAACAAGGAGTAATGGTCTCAAGTTGCAGTGGGGGAGGTCTAGGTTGGATATTCGGAGACACTATTTCACTAGGAGGGTGGTGAAGCACTGGAATGGGTTACCTAGGGAGGTGGTGGAATCTCCATCCATAGAGGTTTTTAAGGCTTGGCTTGACAAAGCCCTGGCTGGGATGATTTAGTTGGGGATTGGTCCTATTTTGAGCAGGGGGTTGGACTAGATGACCTCCTGAGGTCCCTTCCAACCCTGATATTCTATGATTCTATGAGGCCTCACGAATGCCGAATAGAGGGGAATAATCACGTCCCTCGATCTGCTGGCAATGCTCCTACTTATACACCACCTTCTTGTCTTATCGAGGACTATGATGCCCCCTCAGATTACCTGGGGGGTGAGGTGGGCTAAAACAGGGCCATGGCCTTGATGATACAAGTGTATTGGGTGATTCATCGCTGCTGAGGTCGTGTATTGTTTGTTGGCAGCAGATTTTGCATCGATCAGCATCACCTTTAGTTCACGAGGTACTGTGCTGTCTGCTTCCAGCCCGGGCGTAGGTAGCGCCCTGTGCAGCGCATAGGTGTTAGATGTCTGGAATCTGTTTTTTTCCTGTCTGCTCTGCGTCCTTAGACGGTTCCTCCCAGTTTGGACTGTGATAGCAGAAGCAGTGGATTGTGCCGTGGGATGATCTGATGGGGGGACGCTGTCTGGTTCACCAGGGGGAAGGCAGGTCGGTTGGGTATCTTTTGGAACGGTAGCCCGGTTGAGTGCTGGGAGTGGGCAGATTGGGAGCAGTCTGTCCTGGCGGTGGTGGCAGCAGGGTGGCGGACCAGCAATGGAAATAATACAAATAGGCCATGCCAAGCCCTGCAGGTACTCTGCCCTGCTTTGGGAAGGAGGTGGAGAGGAGAGAGGAGGGGGAGGTAGCCCTTACCAGTTAGTCATGTCTGGACAGTGGCCGCCTGACCACAAGCTGATGAGGAAGCTGCGGAAGCAGGGCTGGAGCTCAGGGCTCCTTTCTCATCATAAGTGCTGAGTCCTGCTGGGGGGAGGGAAGGGAGAGTGTCCTGAGAAGCAGGACCCGGCTCCTTTAAGGGCTCTCCGGTTCCCCTGCTTTTTCTGGTGGTGCTGGGTCCTGCTGCTGGGTCCCCACGGGGCGGGGGGAGGAGAGAACAGGCACCAGAGGGAACCACAAGCTCTTGTCTGTGTCCAGCAGCCTCCGTGAAGATGCCCCTCTGTATTCACTGCAGCCCCGGGTCCTTTCACTTCTCTGCCACGAGGGGGCAATCCAGGGGACACAGGGAAACCTTAACACATTCCTTGTTCTTGCGTTTCTTCTGCAAGCTCCTGACCTCCCCTCACCCCCGAAGACATCCAGGGGCTTCCTCCCTCGCAGGACCAAGTTGGCATCTGGTACTTTTTCAGATCGCTGGACCCTGGTGCGACCCACTGGCCTCAGTGCCATGAGGCCAGGGACCAGGCCAGCATGATTCAGAATGCTTAAAGGACTGGAAACATGCCGTACCGGGATAGACTCACGGAGCTCAATCTATTGAGCGTATCGAACAGACGGCTAAGGGGTGACTTGATCGTGGTTTATAACCACCTATGTGGGGAACAGAAATTTGATAACGGGCTCTTTGATCGAGCAGAGGAAGGTGTAACATGATCCAACGGCTGGAAGTTGAAGCTAGACAAATTCAGATTGGAAATAAGGTGTAAATTTTTAGCAGGGATGGGCATTAGCCATTGGAACAAACTACCACAGGCTGCGGTGGATTCTCCATCACTGGCCATTTTTAAGTCGAGGGTAGATGTTTTTCTAAGAGATCGGCTCTGGTTCAAATGGGAATTAATTCAGCGATGTTCTCTGGTCTGTGTTCCACAGGGGGGTCAGAGGAGGTGATCGCAGTGGTCCCGTCTGGCCTTCGAATTGATAGGCTGGGGAGCTTCCCTCGTCTCCTCCCACTTGTCTGCATGCTGGAGCCTCTGGGGGATTCTGGGCTGGCCCTGAAGTTTAATGACACCAGGGGGTTAATGACATTACCAGCCGCTCCGCGCTAATTCCATTAAGGCTTGTCTGGGTTCCCCTCTCATCGCAGGCTGACTGCGACCCAGGGCCTCATTACGAGCAGAGACGGCTGCAAGGGTGAAGCCGGTACAGTACATTCCCCCTGTGACCTTTAATAAACGTACAATCCACTGCCTCATTAGAGCGGCCTAGGGATTTTCAGGAGCGGTTGTTAAGACGTGCTATCATGACAGTGAATTAGAATGAGGGGGTTAGAAACGGAAGACCAGCTGTGTTCTATTGGACAGATGATGAGGCGATGCATCAGGACTCCTGGCTCTATTTCCAGCTGCGATACTGGCTCTTTGTGCCTCAGTTTCCCCACCACTGTATGTGGACACCTAACAGCTCTCTAGATATACTGTAGTGCAATCCGTCCGATGATAAGTCTAAGGTACTAATCTGACTCCCATTACCCTTGTGCCTGAGCACCTCACAGTCTTTAATGTATTTATCCTCACAGCACAGCACTCCCATTAATTCCCATTAAACAGGTGGGAAACTGAGGTACGGAGCGACTAAGGGCCAGATTTTTAAAGCTATATAGGTGCGTATGGTGCAGTAGGAACTAGATGTAGAGCTGCTTTTAAAAAGTCCATGAGGCACCTATCTACCTTTGAAAATCTGGCCCTACATGACTTGCCCCGCCCCAGCAAGGAAGTCTGGGGTAGGGGTGGGACTTGATCATTAATGATCTGGATGGTGGGATGGATTGCACCCTCAGCAAGTTTTCAGATGACACTAAACTGGGAGGAGTGGTAGATACGCTGGAGGGTAGGGATAGGATACAGAGGGCCAAATTAGAGGATTGGGCCAAAAGAAATCTTTTGAGGTTCAACAAGGACAAGTGCAGAGTCCTGCATTTAGGACGGCAGAATCCCATGCACTGCTACAGACTAGGGACCGAATGGCTAGGCAGCAGTTCTGCAGAAAAGGACCTAGGGGTCACAGTGGACGAGAAGCTGGATATGGGTCGACAGTGTGCCCTTGTTGCCAAGAAGGCTAACAGCATTTTGGGCTGTATAAGTTGGGGCATTGCCAGCAGATCGAGGGACGTGATCGTTCCCCTCTATTCGACATTGGTGAGGCCTCATCTGGAGTACTGTGTCCAGTTTTGGGCCCCACACTACAAGAAGGATGTGGAAAAATTGGAAAGAGTCCAGCGGAGGACAACAAAAATGATTAGGGGTCTGGAGCACATGACTTATGAGGAGAGGCTGAGGGAACTGGGATTGTTTAGTCTGCAGAAGAGAAGAGTGAGGGAGGATTTGATAGCAGCCTTCAACTACCTGAAGGGGGTTCCAAAGAGGATGGATCTAGACTGTTCTCAGTGGTAGCAGATGACAGAACAAGGAGCAATGGTCTCAAGTTGCAGTGGGGGAGGTTTAGGTTGGATATTAGGGGGGAAAGTTTCACTAGGAGGGTGGTGAAGCCCTGGAACGGGTTACCTAGGGAGGTGGTGGAATCTCCTTCCTTAGAGGTTTTTAAGGTCAGGCTTGACAAAGCCCTGGCTGGGATGATTTAGTTGGGGATTGGTCCTGCTTTGAGCAGGGGGTTGGACTAGATGACCTCCTGAGGTCCCTTCCAACCCTGCTATTCTATGATTCTATGACCCTCCATTTCCTGAGTCCCACGGGAAAGCCCTAACCATTGGTCCATCCTTCCTCTCCAGGCCCTGAATTAGGTGGGACTCAAAGAGACCCTGTGTAGTGCTACTAGGCAGCACAGCCCACGTTGGTCAGTATGAAAGCTAGAGTCAAAGAGACTGACAGGGTCTATCCAGTAGCCTCATCTGCTCTGCACCCCTCACAGCCAACATCTCTCCATTCTCTGCAAGGAGGGATAGTCCATGTGCAGCACGATATGTATTAATTGAGACAAGCTGGATGCCAGAGGCCCTGTTTTTATCATCTCACCTTTGGTGTGAAAATCTTTCTCTAAGGGTACTGAGGTAACGAGCTAATTGTGAGTAGGTGACATGCAATATCTGCCGGCTGTGAGGCTACACAATGCCCAATTAGCACAAGCTAATGCAGCTGCCTTTGTTTCGTGTGTTGGGAGGCTAGGATCAGCGCAGCTGGTGAGGGCTGAAGCGAAATCCGTGCCAGCTATGCCCTGGCAGCAACGCTTACATCAAAGGAGCTACCTAAATAAATTAAATGCAATCTAGGTGAGCTCCCCCGCCCCTAAATGTCCCCTCCCTGATAAAGCATTATTCCAAAATCATCCCTGCACCTCAATTATATTTCTCCCTTTTTAGTCTGGGTGGTTAGAGAAGAGGGACTGGTTTCAGAGTAGCAGCCGTGTTAGTCTGTATCCGCAGACAGAACAGGAGTACTTGTGGCACCTTAGAGACTAACACATTTATTTGAGCATAAGCTTTTATGGCTCCCGGGTTCTATTCCTGAGCCTGCCCCCTTGTTACCTAAGGTACATCAGTCAAGCTCTGTCTGCCTCGGCTTCCCCATCTGTAAAATGGGGAGTGGTGAGGTTTAATTCACTGATTAGTGACCGCAAAGAGTGCTCTTATCATCCCTTTGCTGTGTGGTAGCAGGGGGACTGACGACTTTGTTTGCTGTGTTGTGTAGCTCGCTTCCCTATAGCCTTAACTCGGGTACCGTGGTGATGGTGCTCAGACACCCCCAATTACTAGGATATCTGGAATTATACTCCTTCTTCAACAGGAAGAAAACAACGACAAAGTACAGTCCCACAAACAGCCGTCCACCCAACTCGAGTTCCAGCTTTGTCCGGTTGTTCACAGGAACCCCACCTGGCTGGAACTTTCTACAGCAGTGGTTCTCAAAGTAGGGCCGCCGCTTGTTCAGAGAAAGACCCTGGTGGGCCGGGCCAGTTTGTTTACCTGCCGCGTCCTCAGGTTCAGCCGATCGCAGCTCCCACTGGCCGTGGTTCGCCGCTCCAGGCCAATGGGGGCTGCAGGAAGCGGCATGGGCCGAGGGACATGCTGACCGCCCTTCCTGCAGCCCCCATTGGCCTGGAGCAGCGAACCGCGGCCAGTGGGAGCTGCGATCGGCCGAACCTGCGGACGCGGCAGGTAAACAAACCGGCCCGGCCTGCCAGGGGCTTTCCCTGAACAAGAGGTGGCCCTAGTTTGAGAACCACTGTTCTACAGCACATAGAGAGGCCTCGCTGCAGACTCATATACTGCAGGCTTATGTCCTAGCTTTTCACCCGTGATGGGAGCAGCGTAAGAACCTCGCTGGAGCAGAACAGAACATGCCCACGGAGACTGTTCTGGCAGTTGTGTTTGACAATAAGCAATTTCCACCATATTTCAAATGGCGCCATATTGGGCCAAGGAAGGCCACAGAAAGGGTAAATTTCCAGACTCCTCAGAGGCTGGCATGGCGTCTGCTCCCTGGACCTTCTGCAGCTGACGGGCAGAAAGGGCCAGAGCCTGCAATGGCTGACAGTGCAGAAAATGACAACTGGCGCTGTGGGAAGCCGAGGGATAGCGGTCAGGCTTGAGAGAGGTGTTATTGCCGCGGGCGGTTGGGGTCGGTACAGAGGGGTGATCGCTGGTAGGGCTGAAGGCTATCTGTATCGACAGAGGAGCCCCTGGTCTGGCAGGCGGAGGGATATTAGTTGCGCCCAGCTCCCCAGGGAGGCGGAGGGATATCAGCTGGCTCTCCCAGGAGGTAGAACTGTAAGAAGTTCCAGAGTGGCGTTTCATCAGCGCCAGAAGAGCGGCACGTCCGGCCGCTGCAGTGAAACCAGAGCAGCCTTTCCATCCGTTTACCAAAGAACCGTCCGGTCCCATTTCAAGGTAGACGAGACAGTAAGCAGAATGGAGAAACGCTCCCAGAGCAGCAGCACCACAGGCAGGCTCCCACTGCATCTGTTACTAATCTCATTAATAGCAAGGTGCCACCGGGGGAAATTTCCCTTCCTCAGAAGCTCCAGGGGCCCGACTCTGCCGTCACTTCCACCCAAGAAAGCCAGAGTAACTCCGAGGAAGGCACCCGCATTTGCTTCAGATTCACAAAGCCGTAACGGAGAGCAGCATTTGCCCTAAAGCCTTTGAATATCACAAAGAAACATCTGTGTCTTTAATTTAAAAAGCCTCAGACAACAGCTAGAGCCGCTTCTTGTTTGGGGGCTTTTTGTTTTTAAAGGTAATTTCACCCTGGTGAGACGTACTGAACTGACACCTTTCAAATCTGAGTAGCCTGGAGCATGGCAAAGTGTGTGGAGCTTGGACCGAGGCATCAGGACACCTGCATTCAATTCCCCAGCTCTGCTGCCTGACTTTGGGCAAGTCATTTCCCTGCTCTGTGCCTCGGTTTCCCCATCTGCCAAAGGCAGATAATGATGCTGCCTCTTGGTGGTAAAGGGTTTGGAAAACTGCAGACGGAAAGTGCTATAGAAGAGCGAACTATTATTATTCCAAGAAGAAGTGCAAAGCAGGTCATTTGAGGGCAAATTATCCCTTCCCCGCTGGCTCGCAACAGATCCTGGATGTAAGATTTATTCCTGGATCTCTCTGCCAAACAAGGATGCCGATTTTCATGTGCACCTGTTCACTAGCACTTAGAATGTAACCCGTCCACTCCCTCTCCTATGGCTATTAACGGCAGTCACCGCTGACCCAGGCTGCATCGGAACCAGGGATGTCAAGATGAAAGGCACTGGGTCTCCTTTCCGATGCCCCGAGTCGCCCACTCTCCCCAGTGAAGACTTCCTCTGCTATTGAAAGCCACCGTTGGAAATGCAGCAGACATTTTTTTCAAGCCCTTTTTTTTTTGTTATTGTCCTCATCCAAGGCTCCTTTCTGAGCATGCCCAGGATTTAGTGTTTTATCTGGAACAATAATAAATATTGAGCAAAGAAAGTTAATCTGGATCCAGAGCACCTCAATAAATAACGAGTAAAAAAACCCCATCCCGAACCAAACCAAGCAAGCAGTGCAGAGCTTGGTTTGTTTGTAGATTTAATTCAATGTCTCTTCTGTCCTGAAAGCAACAGCTCCTCCCTCTGCCTCAGGCTCCCAGTGGAGGCGTTTTCCATACTGGAAACAAATCTATTTTGACATTCCTGAAGCTTTTATACCCAAATTACCCTTTGTCAGATAGCTTCGCTCATTTCCCAGCAGCGCCGTACATAGACGAGGGATGAGGTGACCTGCAACAAGACTGGCATTGCTCCAAGTGGCCATGTTCTGCTCAGCCAGCTGACCTCCTCCTTGGGGTCTGGCATGAGCCGCACTGGAATTGCTGAAGGAGGGTGCCGGGGGGGGCCAAAAACCTGCAGCCAGGCAAAGGTGCCTCTTCAAATGTCATTTCCCTCTAGCCCCCAGAAGCCTTGAGTTTCCAGGAGGAACCTGCCTCTCCTGTTGTGTTTTGTTGTCAAAGCAAATGGAGCGGGGTGTGTGTGGTGGGGGGGGGAGCAATCTTGGTCATTACGGTCCAGCAGAAAGACCTGCAATCGCCAGTAAAATAACGGCCCCAGTATTGGGAGAAAACATCTGTAAGAACCTAGAGCATGGTGGAACATTGCAACCTAGTGTGTATGGGAGAAATCATACACTCATAGGCTGGAAGGAACCAGCTAGTCCATCCCCCTGTGTGGCGGCAGGATCAAGTCTTCCTGACCAGGCAAACAAGCTTGATTATTCTGACTGAATTACCAAGCAAAGGGATGAAGGGGGTGCCTTGTGGTTAGCTATTCATTTATTGTCGGCTTCTTGCTGGGCAGTATTGAAAGGAGAACAGTTTGCTGCCCAGAGAAGCTTAGTTTTAGTAGATCTAACACATATCTAGGGCCATATTTTGCACTAGGGAAGAGATGAAGGTGTGAATAGCCAGGTTGTCATCTGTCAGGATGGGACGGAGTCTCCTGGCCGGCCAGAGACGATGGAAAGCACTCCTTGGTGAAAGTTCATCATCCGTGAGGAATCCAAGGGCTAAATTGACCAACTGTGGGTGGGCACCTTCAGCCAAAGGAAGGCAGCCCCGTGGCTGGGAACTCCGCAGAACGCTTTCCTCTGCCCCCCGCATCACTCCTGTCTTGTTTGGGTTCGTCAGTCAGCTGTTTGACGGTGGGGCTTGGAAGACACCAGGTCAGGGGGCCAGGAGGGAGGTCATCATCCCTGACAGTCCGGGTCCCATCACTGCTCGGTGCCTCAGTTTTTCCACCTGTAAAATGGGGACAATGATGCTGTGCTCCACTGTAAAGCGCTTGGAGATCTAGTGAAGAGAAGCACTTTAGCAGAACCAGCTATTATTATTATTATTATTATTTTATTGATTTGTGTTATCATAGCCTCTAGAAGCTCCAGCCAAGGACCAGGGCCGTGTGCTGAGCACTGTACAAACGCAGAACAAAAAGACGGTCCCTGCTCCAAAGAGCTTCCAGTCTAAGCATAAGGCAAGAGACAACAGGTGGTTGCAAACAGTTGGAGGAGCACAAGGAAGCAATGGACTAGATGACCTCCTGAGATCTCCTCCAACCCTAATATTCCATGATTCTATGATTCTAATGCGACACTGCTGGTCGGTGTGACAGGCCGCAGCCCCAGCACATTACCGGGCAGGTGTCAACGAAAGGGGAGCAAGCGGAATGACACCCGCTTGGCAGGAGAGCTCCCAAGAACCCTGCAAGGAGTCGAAGGGAGACAATGGGCTGAGCGTGAGAAAGGGGTAAATAGGGTGACCAGAAGTCCTGATTTTATAGGGACAATCCCGATTTTTGAGTCTTTTTCTTATATAGGCTCCTATCACCCCCCACCCCCTGTCCCGATTTTTCACATTTGCTGTCTGGTCACCCTAGAGGTAAACCCCAAGGAGGGGAGGACTGATTTAAGCTGGGAGAAGGGAAATGAGATGAAATTGAGCAAAGGGGAATGTCGGTGAATATCAGGAATGATATTCCCTTTCTCCCAATCCCAACCCTGAGCCTTTTCCCCTGGTGGATCCCTCACTCAGAACAGCCTCAGACATCAACCTCCTCTACAGCCCATTTCTTTTACTTACACATACACACAAAGAGAGAGAGGACACATACATACAGCGACACACACCCCTCTGCGTGTTTCCCCTGGTGCACCTGACCCTTAATCATGTGTGCAGTTTCCATCTGAATCCAGTTGCAGGCTGTATGGGGCAGACACCTCATCTTCTCTCCTCTCTGCTCAGAGCCAGGAACTTAAGGATAAATACTAATCTCCATCTGCTGTGGGGTTGGGTCCCCAGGGAAATAAGGAAAGGGCCTTTGCTGTAATGGTTTAACATCAGACTTGGGAAAGCATCGGAGAGGATACTGTACGGAGCGATCCTGCCGTGACCTCACGGAATAGGTTAGGTGTTACGTCCAGTAATGTCTTTCCTAGACTGGATTTCCTTGGTTCTGTATGATATTTACAAGCTATTGACCCGCCACTTGCTTCTGCCGATGCTGACGTATTGCAAAGCAGCGATTGACTCAAGCGGCAAAGCCCATCTCTGGCTCCAGACCTACACCAAAGCCACGGGGGTTCTGAGTTGGGGGGTTGGTTCAGTCCTGTCTATGGCTGTTAAGAAAGTTCCTTTACAGCAAAACACGTAGCCACTGTGGTGATTTGCCTGGGGAAAAGCATTAAGGCAGAGAGATGGAAGACAGACCATTAACTCGGCCAGTCCCTTTCTGAATGAGCGGTCTCTGCAGAACTTTCTGGTTTGCCCTGAAATAGTTGTGCACCCAACTCAGGCCCTCTGCCCCTGCCTTTGCGACCTGCCAGCAGGAGGTGGGACGGGCAGAGTGGGAAGGCCCCTGTTAGATGCTGCAGGGCTGTGTCCAGCAGGACATTTCTCTGGAGGAGGCCTTGGAGAGAAATCTGATGATGTCAGGGAAGGCGTGTTGTTATCAGTGGTCTGAACACAGAACTGGGAGCCAGTAAATCCTGAGCTCTGACCTGGGCTCACACACCCGCTCTTGTAGCCTTGGGTAAATCCCTTCATCTCTCAGATTCCTCTCTGTCAAAGGAGCACCGTACCGGCCTAGAAAGATGGGCTTGTGGCTAAACTGCTAGATAAGGACTTGGAAGAGCTGGGTTTAATCCCCAGCATTGCCAGAAACTCCCTGCATGACTTTGAGCAAGTCATTGAACCTCTATGAGCTATGGCCCCTCTTACAAATCCGTTAAAATTCTCCTCCACTTTGAAGCCTCCCAAAACTCTGACACCGGTAAGGCTGCTGGTGACTTAGACCTTTACCTGTCACGTCAACCCGCATTGTTCCTTGTCCCATCTATTTGTATCTACCTCTTGTGTTACATTTAGAGTGTGATCTCTTTGGGACAGGAATCCTGGTGTTTGTGAAGGCTAGGACTATAAGAGGGTTTAAAAGAGAACTAGATAAATTCATGGAGGTTAAGTCCATTAATGGCTATTAGCCAGGATGGGTAAGGAATGGTGTCCCTAGCCTATGTTTGTCAGAGGGTGGAGATGGACGGCAGGAGAGAGATCACTTGATCATTACCTGTTAGGTTCATTCCCTCTGGGGCACCTGGCATTGGTCACTGTCGGTAGACAGGATACTGGGCTGGATGGACCTTTGTTCTGACCCAGTATGGCCGTTCTTATGTTCTTACCTCGCACAATGCGGGACTGAGCCTGGTAGGCGCTAGGCGTGATTTATGGGGAAAGGCTGAGGGAACTGGGCTTGTTTAGTCTGCAGAAGAGAAGAGTGATGGGGGATTTGATAGCTGTTTTCAACTACCTGAAGGGGGTTCCAAAGAGGATGGAGCTCGGCTGTTCTCAGTGGTGGCAGATGACAGAAGAAGGAGCAATGGTCTCAAGTTGCAGTGTAGGAGGTCTATTTTGGATATTAGGAAACACTATTTCACTAGGAGGGTGGTGAAGCACTGGAATGGGTTCCCTAGGGAGGTGGTGGAATCTCCTTCCTTAGAGGTTTTTAAGGCCCGGCTTGACAAAGCCCTGGCTGGGATGATTTAGTTGGGGTTGGTCCTACTTTGAGCAGGGGGTTGGACTAGATACCTCCTTCCAACCCTAATCATCTATGATTCTATACGGTAATATGACAAATAATAATGAGATGGTGATAATTATACGCCTTGGGTTGTTGTGAGGTGAAATTCCTTAGGGACTGTGAGTTGCTGAGATCTGGGCCACATGACTTAGTTAGGTCGATGCAAGGCAGCTTACTTCAATCTCACTATGGAAGTGTCTACACTTAAATTTCTCTCCCGCCAACTTCATAACTCCACCTCTGTGAGCGGCGTAGAGTCACGGTCGATGTGGTTAGGTCGACGCCGTATCAGTGTAGACACTGCGTTGCTTACATCGACTGTTGCTGGCTTTCAGGAGTCCTCCCACAATGCCCCACCCTGACAGTCCGATCAATACAAGCGCTCCTGGTGCGGACAGGCACCACTGACACACGGAGCAAAGTGCAGACACACACGAGCGATGTAATCACTGCAGCGGCTGTATGCCGGCGTAAGTGAGGTCGACTTAATTTTGTAGGGTCGACACGGCCTTGGATAGTCTGGTGACCTAGATGAGGAGAGGGCGTGGTGAGCAGTAATTAATTCATGCTCCTGAAGCGCTAGGTGTTATTAGTTAGACGTATGAATGCTGTGGCAAAGAGGGCTGATAAAATGTACGGAAGGAGAGGATATTTGAGATGTGAGAAATGTAAAGCTGCCCCCGTGGCTGGGCTGAACGGCCCGTCTGCTGCCCCAATCTGCCTGCTCCTAGCCATTCTGTGGTAAGGGAGAGGACCCCAGTGTGGTTTGATGTTGGAGGAGTCAATGGGACCCTGCTGGTCCTTTCCGTTCTTTGATGGCGCTAATGACACAGTTTTCACTAAGGGATTTACAAACAGCCAACTGCATTAGGGCGAGTGGTGAAGCGGATTTAATGCCGTTCGCCTTGTTATCTCTTAGATTCTCCACAGCCGGTTGCTCTAACTTCTCTAAAACTCCTCACCAAACAAGCCACTGCTGGAGTGGGCTCCTGTGTCCACAGGATGCTATTTATAACCAAGATCCCTTTTAAGAGATAAGCCGGGGGAATTTAAGCAGGATTTAAGCTAAGCAGTTCTCTGTGATTAGCAGTCACAGTGTGCATTACGGTAGATTTACTGTGGAGTCGGAAGCGGGAGAGGGAAAAGGCAAATATGTCACCAAAGCAACTATCCAGGAACCCAACACGATGGTCATTGCCTGGCACGCCGTGCTGCGGACCTGCAGAGGCTGCGTCCCCCACCCTTGTTCCCACCTGCATCTCAGGGACCCAGCTGATGGTTCCTCTATCTCCGTTGAGCAGGGAGCATTCCAGTCGCTGGCTCATTCTGTTAAACAGCAACAAGCAATTCTGCCCCCCCTGGAGCTGTGTGGTTCTGTTGTCAATTATTTCAAAAGCATTTGAGAAGGGGGATGGTCTTGTGGCGAAGGCCCTGGCCTCCTCCAGCACTGGCGCAGGCTGGGTGACCTTGGGCTGCTCACCTGGCCTCTCTGTGCCTCAGATCCTGGCAAAACGAGGCTAAGGAGACCGCAGAGGTCTCTCTTGGCTGGTTAGATTATAGACTCTTCGGGGCTGTCTCCCACCGTGTGTCCCGGTTGGGCCCCCTGTGTGCTGCCGTACTCCAGGTAAAATCCAAGTGCTGTGTGGCCGTGAGGTGTGGCCAAAGAACAGCATAAAGGTGGGGGGTTGAGGACCACAGCGGGCAGCTCAGCAGAGCTCTCCACAGCGAGGAGAGAGCTCTTCCGTGCGGGAGATGGAGCTTCCTCTGGGCCTCAAGCCGCTGCCCGATACCCCCCGTGGTGGCGAGTCTCAGAGCTTGCGGCGCTCGTGCCACAGTGCTAAAAATGGCCATGTAGACGTTCCCGCTCGGGCTCCGAAGCTGGGCGCAGGGGGCGGGGCTCAGAGCCTGCGTGGGAACGTCTACATGGCTATTTTTAGCACTGTGGCATGAACCGGAGTCTGCGGACCTGGGCTCTGAGACTCGCTGCCACGGGGGTTTCTTTGCAGCACAGACGTACCCGTAGGGGCTGGTCAGAGACTGTGGGATGAACTCCCCCAGGAACCCAGGACCGTGGGCAGTGGGTGAGGCTTCTCCTGGGGCAGGCTAGCTCCCTGTCCCACCTCTTCCACCCGTGGCCCCACCCACACTGCACCCCATTCCGGCCCAGGCCCCACGCCCTCTCAGCCCCATCCCCACTGGGCCCCTGCTCGCCGCATTCCTCCTCTCTTCCACCCTCCTCCCCCACAAGGCCCCACCCGCCCGCAGGGATGTGGGTTGGGTGACCAGACAGCAAGTGTGAAAAATCAGGACGGGGGTGGGGGGTAATAGGAGCCTATATAAGAAAAAGACCCAAAAGTGGGGACTGTCCCTATACAATCGGGACATCTGGTCACCCTAGATGTGGGGAGCAGCAGGCGGGGGGGCTCACGGGAGAAGGGGGTGGAGGAGAGGAGGGACGGAGCAGGCGGGGGGTCTTGCGGGGGTGGGGGTGGAGGAGAGGAGGGATGCAGCAGGCAGGGGGTCTCGCGGGGCTGGAGGAGAGGAGGGACACAGCAGGCAGGGGTTTTGCGGGGGTTGGGGGTGGGGGAGAGGAGGGACGCAGCAGGTGGGGGTCTTGCGGGGGTGGGGAGTGGAGGAGAGGAGGGTCTCAGCCAGGCAGCGGCGGGCTGTGGGGACCTTGGGAAAGGGGCGGAGCAGGCATGGGAAGTCCAGGCATCCGACGGCAGGTCTGTGGCGGCTTTTAGCCTCCCCAGGCCTATTACACCCACCACTTATGTCCAGGACCAACACAAATCTCCCCACCCTCTGCTCCAGGTGCCAGGCGTACCCTCCCCGCCTTCCCTAACACACACTGAGCAGCATGTGCACAGAACACGTTCAAGCATTTAAAAAACCAGCCACACACAGCTACTCCTTGGGGAGAGGACGGGAGAAGGAAAGAACAACACAGGACAGATGCTAGTCATGTCCCTTAATGCCCGGCTGGCAGGCGCTCAGATATGACAGGGATGTCTAAAGAACCTGAATGGAATAGAAGAGACTCTGTTCTGATTCAGGAGGAGATGGCAGGTGCTTTAACGCGGTGCCCACGCATTTGTTTAACGTACACGTTGCTCTTCCTTAGGTTTGTCTGTATTTTATTTCCTAGGTTGATTTGGGGCTTTCCTGCAGACTGGCCAGTTAAAATAGCCTGCCTGCAGCAGCTGGGGATTGGGCCCCCTCTGTTCACTTTAGAGCGTGACTACCTGGGGCCCGGTGTCTCTTCCCCCATCCCCAACTCGCTGTGAAACTCCCACCTGCTGCTTCAATGCAGAACCGCTGGTAACACCACCCTGCAGCAGAGGGAGCAGCTGTCCAGGTGCATGCATGGCGGCCGAGAGTCCATTATCTCCCTTCACAATCCCCTGCGCGTGTGGTGCACACCTGTGACTTTTTGGCCACGTGCAAGGCTGTCTGGTGAGAGACGTCCGGTTCAGAGCCAACCCTGCCGCCGGGTTTCCTTTCCCATCTGATGGTTGCTACGGGCTCGTAGAATCACTGCAGCAGAACGTTGATTTCCACCCTCTTCTTAATGAGCTAAATATCCAGACAAAAGCCATGAAAAAAACCAGAATCTAAACTCCTGTTCTGCAGAGCGGCATTAACCGTGAGAGCCTGTTTTTTCCCCCCCCTGCAACCCCTGGTCTCGTCCTCTCTGCATCTTCCAACTTTTGCACAAATGAGGCAGGGGGTCCTACAGACAACAGCCTCCTTCTCTACATGACCCTGATTCATCCCCAGAGCAGGATCCATCCCATGTCTTGGATGAGGCAGGGGTCCTGTGGAAAAAATAGTATGTGATCATGCCATTAAAGACTGTATCATTATTCATACACACAGGAGGCTGAATTAAGGGTGCACAGGCACCCTTAATACGGGCAGTTCCTATCTTTGGAGTGCTTGACTTTGCAACTTTCATACTGTTCTTTACATGTCGGTTTTGCGGGTGTGATATCTATAATTTGACCATTGAAAATATTGTCTCAAACTGATGAGTGGAGAAACAACAAACAGAGACTGTCCAGCGAGCCCTGTCTTGCAGTTGCCGGATGGGATCAGTGCAGTGGTCCGTCTAGCTCAGTCAGGGCCGGCTCCAAGCACCAGCCGACCAAGCACGTGCTTGGGGCGGCACCTTGGGGCAGGGCGGCACTCGATTTTTTATTTTTTATTTTTTGGATTCGGCGGCGCGGCACTTGGGGGGGGCGGGGCTTCGGGTGGCGTGGCACTCAGAGGGGGCGGGGGCTTTGGGCGGTGTGGTGCTCGGAGGGGGGCGGGGGCTTCGGGCGGTGCCGGGGGAGGGCGGGGGCTTCGGGCGCCGTGGTGCTCGGAGGGGGGGCGGGGGGGCTTTGCGCGGTGCTCACGGGGGCGGGGCTTCGGGCGGCGCTGTGCTCGGAGGGGGGGGCGGGGCTTCGGGCGGCGCGGTGCTCGGAGGGGGGGCGGGGGCTTCGGGCGGCGCTCGGAGGGAGGGCGGGGGCTTCGGGTGGCACTCGGAGGGAGGGTGGGGGCTTCGGGCGGTGCGGTGCTTGGGGGGCGGGGCTTCGGGCGGCGCGGTGCTTGGGGGCGGGGCTTCGGGCGGCGCGGTGCTCAGGGGGGGCGGGGGCTTGGGGGGGCAGGGGCTGGCGCGGTGCGGCGCTCGGAGGGGGGGCGGGGGCTTTGGGCGGCGTGGCGCTTGGAGGGGGCGGGGCTTCTGGTGGCATGGTGCTGGGGGGGCGGGGATTTCGGCGGCGCTCGCGGAGGGGGGCGGTACGGCAGGGCGGCGCTCTTCTTTTTTTGCCTGGGGTGGCAAAAAAGTTAGAGCCGGCCCTGAGCTCAGTATCCTGTCTCTGAACAGTGGGCAGCACCAGATGCTTCAGAGCAAGGTGCAAGAAACCCCTTAGCAGGCAAGGACAGAATAACGGTGCCAGAGAGCTTCACCCCCTTCGTCGGAGGTTGCCTAAATTTACCGCCTTTCCCAGACCCTGGGGTTGGTTTTTTTAGATCTTTGCTACTGTAGCTGGATATGATTATTATTTATTATTATGGTTGTGCCTCGTGACCAGCTAAGATTGGGGCCCGATTGTGTTAGGGGCTGTACAAACACAGAGCAGTCCTTGTCTCAAAGAGGTTACAATCTACACAGAAGATAGACAAAAGTAGGGAAATGGGATACAACATATAAGCAGAGCAATCACTGTGATGGTAGCAAAGGTCATATCCATCCATTATCTAATCTATCTGTCTATCTACATTTGTCATATAGATGTGGGAGCCTTTTTTGAATCCCACTAAGTTTTTGGCCTCAATGATATCTCCTAGCAATGAGTCCCACAGGCCATCAGACTTGTCTGTGTTCTGAGCCAGGGCACTTCATTTAACCCTTTTTGCCTGTCTCTGTTTTGTATCCCTCTAACAGGGGGCACATGGTTTTCTATAATTCTAATATGTTGATGATGTTTTGTTAAGGAAAAACAATTGCCCAACTGCTGGGGGGGGGAGGCAGAAAGACAGAAGAATTAAGCTTGAGCAGCCTACAAAATCAACGTCTCCAAACGTATTTTTCATTGTTCTTAAACATGTAAGAATCTGAAGAGACAAACGCCAAGCTGTTTGCAGCTCTATTAAAATGCCATAAATCAAAAAGTTCAGCATCAGAACCAGCTTCCAAATTACCTAAACAATCCTCTTGATTTTTAATGAGATCTCAGAGACGCTTTCTCTGATGCTAACCAAAGAGAATGTGTCGTGTCTGATCTCAGAGCAGCCTTCGCTTTGCCTGGGAGACGGTTGATGCAGAGAACTCTACAGCTACGTCAGCCCTGAGCATGAATAATTCCAGGTATCTAGTTTGAGCAGTCCCCCAAGATATCTTGGAATATAAAAATTTTCAGATTATTAAACAAAATGTTTCATTCCCCACATGACACATTCCTGATCAAAGGGCACATGAAGGCAACAATCACAGTGCAGAGATTTATCGGGAAATATATGTATTACCCCTTTGCTGAGTATTGGAGCCTCTTTGATATCTGGAGGGAAGGGTTAAAATTAGAACTAATCAAAAAATGGCAGGGGTTTCATAGAAAATTTCAAAATGTTTTGATGGATTTTGAATACTGAGAAGTTTTGGCTGAAAACTAACTGATTTTGATTTGGAAATGCTCCTGCAGTGGCTCATGGGAGCTGTAGTTTGGGTTCTTCATATTCCTGTTCTCCTTAGGCCAGGTTCTGTTTGTTGGACTACATCTCCCATGATGCACCGCGGTCTCCTCTCTTGGAGAGGGGAAGTGGTGCATTATGGGAGCCCCTGGAGCTGTAGTCTGGCCAGGGAGCCTGGCCTGTAGAAGAGATTGGGAACAAAAGACAACCAAACTACAGCTCCCATGTGGCACTGCAGCAGCATATACAAATCAAACCATTTTGGTTTTCAGGCATGTGTTTTTTTGATGAAAAATAGAAATTTTCCACATAAAGCACACACTTTTCATGAAAATTTTGTTTAGTCAAAAACCCGATTGTCCACTGAAAAACAGTGGTTTTTCGTCCAGCCCTCGTGACAATCTTTCAGAGAATTTATCTGTGAAGTCACAGCATTGGCTAATTCATCCTCTTCAGATATCAAGGAAACTCCCATCTGTGTGATGCTTTGCTGAAACATTATATTTAAAAAGAACCCCCAAGAGTTTTAATGCCATGCTCGCCTCATTCCAAAACTGAAACAATTTCCATAGCTAAGTACATGCTCTCAATCTCATCTACCTTATTCTTTTACTATTCTCACTTGTATTCCAACTGAGATCAGAGCCTCACTGTGCCGGGGCTACATACATACACATAGTGAGAGATCCAGCAAAATGTGCCCACAAATCTTAGCCCTGGTCTACACTGGGGGGGGGGGGGAATCGACCTAAGATACGCAACTTCAGCTATGAGACTAGCGTAGCTGAAATCGACGTATTGAGGTTGACTTACTGCAGCGTCTTCACGGCACTGAGTCGACTGCTGCTGCTCCCCCATCGACTCCGCTTGCGCCTCTCACGGCGGTGGAGAACCGGAGTCGACGGGAGAGCACTCGGGGATCGATTTATCGCGTCTAGTCTAGATGCGATAAATCGACCCCTGATAGATCGATCATTACCCGCCGATCCGGCGGGTAGTGTAGACCTGCCCTTAGGGACACTGTGTAGTAACAATAAGGATGCCTTGACTTCCGGAGACACAGAGGGCTCTAAAGGGGGATGGGTTGCCCAGTTACTTAAGCATATCTTCCTCTTTCCTTTGCAACCACAATTTTACACTAGCACTGTGCATCCACCAGTTAGCTTAGTAGCAACTGTGTCCTTTAGTTTTCACATTCCTGCTGTCTGTGTTTTAGCCTTGTATTATTATTATAATAGGTGCCTGGAGGCTCCAGCCAACTCAGAGCACTCAATGCTACACACACACATCACAAGAGATAGTCTTTGTGCCAAAGAGCTCACAGGCTAAACAGGCCAGATGTACAGGGCTGGCGCTTCCATTTAGGCGACCTAGGTGGTCGCCTAGGGTGGCAGGATTTGGGGGGGATGGCATTTTGCCGCCCTCGGCGGCAATTCTGCGGCGGGGGGTCCTTCCGCACTCCGGGTCTTCGGCGGCAATTCTGCGGTGGGTCCTTCACTCGCTCCGGGACCCGCCGCCGAAGTGCCCCAAAGACCGGGAGCGCGGAAGGACCCCCCCACCGCAGAATTGCCGACGACAACCGGGAGCGTGGAAGGACCCCCGCCTAGCGCGCCAAAAACCCTGGCACCGCTTCTGCAGATGTACCAAGGATAGGAGGGGAAACGCCTTGTCCGTGATCACACAGGAGGTCACTGATAGAGCTGGTAATAAAATCCAGGTCCCCTGGGCCCTCTAGTCCAGTATCCTAGCCACTAGGCCACACTGCGTCTCTCATAGCCACTGTAAAACAAAGGCTGTATCCATGCTCTGTTTCAACCACACGATGGTGTGAATACAGCTGGTCCACGTTTCCGCTTTTCAACAAAGTTTTTCACTGAAATTTCAATGGGGGCAGTGGGGAACCAAAGGGGATGTCTCAGTGAAAGGACCACGAACTGTGTGACAGCGTAAGATAAGTGCGTTGAATTGTGGAGCCTGGTTCGTACTGTGGGCTCTACTTGCATTGAAATGTGGGCCTGGTGGCTGCCCTCATTTGGATTTGCCCAGAAGCAGTCTATTGTTCTGCCTTCCAGACAGCTGCCCTGTTTGACTCCTCATCGAATGACCATCACTGAGATCAGTCGAGACTCTATTCTGGAGTCATCAACTTTCAATGAGTTCTGGCCCATGGCCATAGAACCAGAGACTTTCTCCACAGGGGCCTGCCGCAGGGAGCGGTCAGGCATAATATGAAATGTCACTGTTTGGGCACAGAGCAGGGTCCATGAAAAAAGGGCTTGCAGGGGAATGAGGGCAGGACGGCGACCCATCATGACCCTTGGCAAATGGTTCCAATGGTTAATCGCCCTGGGCATTAAAAATGTATCCTGCCTTATTTCCTGCCTGAATTTGTCTAGCTTCAGCTTCCAGCATTGGATCTTCCTCTGCTAGACTGAAGAGCCCATTATCAAATATTTGTTCCCCACATAGGTACTTATAGACTGTGATCAAGTCACCCCGTAACCTTCTCTTTGTTAAGCTAAATAGATTGAGCACCTTGAATGTATCACTCTGAGGCAGGTTTTCTAATCCTTTAATCATTCTAGTGGCTCTTCTCTGAACGCTCTCCAGTTTATCAACATCCTTCTGGAATTGTAGGCACCAGAAGTGGGCACGGGATTCCAGCAGCGGTCGCACCAGTGCCCAATAACCTCTCTACTCCTACACGAGATTCCCCTGTTTATGCATCCATGGATCACATCAGCCTTTTTGGCCACAGCGTCACACTGGGAGCTCACGTTCGGCTGATTATTCATCGTGACCCCCAAATCTTTTTCAGAGTCACTGCTTCCCAGGATAATGTCCCCTGTCCTGTAAGTGTGGCCAACATTCTTGGTTCCAGTTTTTTTTTTAAAAAGGTGGCTTGTTGCTCTAGGAGTATGATTCTCGCTTCGGGTGCGAGAGGTCCCGGGTTCAAATTCCGGACAAGCCCTCCTGAGGGTGTTTTTCTAGCCCTACCTTCACATTGGGGGTGAGGGGTAGCTCAGTGGTTTGCGCATTGGCCTGCTAAACCCAGGGTTATGAGTTCAATCCTTGAGGGGGCCATTTAGGGAACTGGGGTAAAAATCTGTCTGGGGATGAGTCCTGCTTTGAGTAGGGGGTTGGACTAGATGAACTCCTGAGGTCCCTTCCAACCCTGATATTCTATGATTCTTAGCCATATTAAAACACCTATTGTTTGCTTGTGCCCAGCTTACCAAGTGATCCAGATCCCACTGTATCTATGACCTGTCCTCTGCGTTATTTACCACTCCTCCAATTTTTATGTCATCTGCAAATTTTATCAGGGATGATTTTAGGTCTTTTTTCAGGTCCTAGATACAAATGTTAAATAGCATAGGGCCACATACCAATCCCTGAAAAACCCCACTGGAAACACACCTGCTTGATGACGATTTCCCATTTACAATTACATTTTGAGACATCAGCCAGCTATTAATCCCTTTAATGTTTATCATGTTAACTTTATACCATTCTAGTTTTTTAACCAAAATATCCTGTAGTACCACATCAAGCATCTGACAGAAGTCTAAGTACAGCATATTACATCAACACTATTCCCTTTATCCACAAAACTTGTAATCTCAGCCAAAAAAACAAAAATCAAGTTAGTTTGACAGGATTTATTTTCCATAAGCCCATGCTGACTGGCATTCGTTACATTACAATATTTTAATTCTTTATTAATTGAGTCCTGTATCAGTCACTCCATTATCCTGTCTGGGATCAGTGTCAGACTGACAGGCCCATAATACCCTGGCTCATCATGTTTTCCATTTTTAAATGTTGGCACAACATTAGTTTTCTTCCAGTCTTCTGGACCTTTTCCGGTGTTCCAAGACTTATTGAAAATCAACTTTAATGGTCCAGTGAGTTCCTCAGCCAGCTCTTTTAAAACTCTTGGAAGTAAGTTATCAATTTTAAAATGTCTGCCTTTAGTAGCTTCTGTTTAACATCCTCCAGAGATACAAATGTAATGGAAAGAGTGTTATCATCACCATATAATGAGACTATATCATTTTTTTTCTAAAATACAGAAAAAAATATTTATTAATAATGCCTTTTCTGCATTATTATGAGTAATTCTACCATTTTCATCTAGTAATGGAGCAATACCATTTTCAGGATTCTTTTTGTTCCTAATATATTTTAAAAACTCCTTCTTATTGTCCTTAACTCTGCTGACTATAGAGTTCGCCTTGTGTCCCTTTGCTTCCCTTATCAATTTTCTACAATTCTTAGCTTCTGATTTATATTGATTAATATCAACTTTACCTTTCTTCCATTATACATTTTTTTTTAATAGCTGCCCTCACTTCCCCTCTAAACCTGGTTGGTTTTTTAGTCAATATGGCCTTCTTCCTCCATTGTTGGATTGTTGCTTTTGGGGCAGCTAATAAGTATTCTTTAAATAATTTCCAATTATCATTCACGTTTTTTCTGATTAAATTCTTCCTCCCATCTGATTTGGCTCATAACTGTTTTCAGTTTTGTGAAATGGGCATTTTTAAAGCACCAAGTATATATATTACTAGGCTGGACTTTATTCTGCTTGCACATGATAAATGGGATCAAGTCATGATCACTTGTACCTAAACTACCATTAATGTTTAGTTCTGTGATCAGTTCCTCTTTATCTGTCCAGACGAGATCCAATATAGAATTCTCCCATGTTGGATGCAGCACCTTTTGAGTTAGGAAATTGTCATCTATAATATCTAGAAATTCTAAGGATGTTTTAGTACTGGCGGCATGACACCTCCAGCATGTGTCACTCAAATTGAAGATCCCTGTGAGCATGCAGCTTTTTCTCCTGCACATTATAGGTAGGTTTGTAAGAGCCAGACATCCTGTTTCCTAGTGTGATTTGGTGGTCTGGAGCAGATACCAAATCATATCTTGTCTTATGTTTTATCGCTTAGGACATTGATCCGTAAGTAGGGCCCTACCAAATTCACGGTCCATTTTGGTCAATTTCAAAGCCAGGTTTTTTTTTTAAATCAATCAGTTTCACAGTTTCAGATGCTTACATTTGAAATTTCATGGTGTTGTAACCGTGGGGGTCCCAGCCCAAAAGGTAGTCGGGGTCGGGGGTTGCAAGACTATTGTAGGGGGGTCATGGCATAGCCACCCTTACTTCTGCCCTGCTGCTAGCAGGGGCGCTGCCTTCAGAGCTGGGCACCCAGCTGTAAAGCCAGCACCACCGCCAGCAGCAGCAGCAGCGCAGAAGTGAGGGTTGTAGGGTATGGGAGGGGTGGGTTACCACATGTCCAGTTTTCCCAGCAGCCTCCTGCCCATGCAGGGGGGTAACAGCTCACACCATGGAGCTTCCTGCAGCCGGAGGAGATCCTGGATGTGGGTCTGGAGCAGCCCCTATAGGGGAAGAAGTCCTGTCCCGCCCCATCTCTGGCTGGCACTAGCAGCGGGAGCCCTGGGCTGGATAGGAGCCCCCGGCTGGGTGCCAGGTTTTATGGGGCAGATCAGATTTCACGTTTTACACTGCCATGAATTTGGTAGGGCCTTATCCATACGCATTTGGGATCATTTTCTTCTGAGTTATCAGTGATTCAGAAACAGGTAAAGCCATTTTTTCACCTAGATTGCCACTCCCCCTCGCCTTTTGCCCATTTGATATTTCCTAAATAGGTCATAGCTATTGATTTCAACATTCCAGTCGTGCAAATCATCCCAGCAGGTTTCAGCAATACCAGCTAGATCAAATTTATGCTCCTAAATGAGCAATTCCAATTCCTCTTGTTTCTTACCCAGGCTTGTAGCATTGGTGTATAGCAGGGGTGGGCAAACTACGGCCCGCGGGCCACATCCAGCCCGCGGGACCGTCCTGCCCAGCCCCCGAGCCCGGGAGGCTAGCCCCCGACCCTTCCCCCGCTGGCCCCCCTCCCCCGCAGCCTCAGCTCGCTCTCCCGTCGGCGCAATGCTCTGGGAGTCAGGGCTGTGAGCTCCTGGGTGGTGTGGTGGTGGTGGTGTGGCCTGGCTCCAGCTAGGCGGCATGACTGTAGCGCCGCCAGCCACCGGTGCTCCAGGCAGCGCGGTAAGGGGGCAGGGAGCAGGGGGGCTTGGATAGAGGGCAGGGGAGTTCGGGGTGGTGGTCAGGGGGCGGGGGTGTGGATAGGGGTCGGGGCAGTCAGGGGGGAAACAGGGGGTTGAATGGGGGCAGGGCGGCAGTCAGGAATGATAGGCGGGGTTGGATGGGGCGTCGGGCGTCCGGGGGCAGTCAGGGGACAGGGAGCGGGGGTGTGTGGATGGGGCAGGAATCCGGGGGGGGGGGGCAGATAGGAGGGAGGGCCCTCCATACAATTTACGAAACCCGATGTGGCCCTCAGGCCAAAAAGTTTGCCCGCCCCTGGTGTATAGGCAATGAAAGAACGTCTTCTCTTTGTGTCCTTTGGTTCCTTAATTAATTTGCTTCTCAACAGCTTGATTTTGTGCTCAGTGCTTACATCTTTCCGCTTTTTACCCTCCCCTTTTGTTATTAATGTAACGTCCTCCTGGCTCCTCTAGCCAGCTTGGCCCTGAGGAGATTGGTCCCCCATGTACTGAGGCGGAGGCTATCCAAAGCTGTGCAGTCCCCTCTCCCCATAGAAGGTGGACCGATGTTCCACAAAACCAACACCTTCCATCCTACATCACTTACCTGGCCAGTGATTCACTTCCAGCATCTTCTGCCTTCTGACATCATTGGCTCATGGGACAGGAAGCTTCTCAGAGAAGATCACATGGACGTTCTTCTTCAGCACCCTTCCACGTTCCCTGAAGCCATCTGTTATCTCCTGGGATGCCGTGGCCTTAGTGCTGACGTGACCCATCACCAGTGGATCCTGGCCTGGCAACTTCAGAAGCCTGTCAGATCTCAGAGAAATGTCTCATGTCTTGGCTTCAGGAAGGTCTCATGTCTTGGCTCCAGGAAGGCAGCACTCAGTCCTATTGTCCATCTGTCCCTGGCAGAATGTTCTTTCAATTCTTCTGAGTATTGAACCCCCAACGAGGGTTGTCTGTCTACCTTGGATGGCTGCAGAACTCTTCGTGGGCAAGCTTGATTTTCTTACAGCTGCCATCCACAGGTATGTCCCAAACAGCTCTCTCTTCTGTTGGACCAACTGGGTCTTGAAAGGTATCTTCTAGTTTCCACATTGAGGACCTGGTATTGATTGGAAACTTCTAGCTGGGTGGAATTCCTTCCACTACTCTTCTCTGTGGTGGCCACAGCCTGTGCATCCTTGTCTCCCACCATGTAGAATGCCTCTGTGACCATTAGCTGTGATGGTTATGAACTGTCAGGCCACCGCTCTGACTTCCTCTCTGTCTGACTCCCTTGTGGCCAGCTCCTTTCTTCATTGAAGCTGGAGTCCCGACATGTCCTGAACTGGCTGTCTAGGAACTCCGAAGCTTCTCAGATTCTCAGTGGTGTCTCTACTTGCCCCTCCAATCCAAGAATCTTTTCTTCCAGCACATCCACCAACTTGCACTTCATGCACAGGAAGTCCCTTCTGGCATCAGGTAGGAAACGAAACGGGGCGCTTCCATTACAAGTCACCACCATGGTTCCACCGCCGCCCATCGTAGAATTGCGTGTAGAGCTGACCCTGGAAGGAAAGCCTCTCACGCTCCCTCTCTGAACTCCCTCCCAAACGCTCCTGTTAGCTGCCACTTCTCGTGGCTCTTGAGTTCTCCTGACGAGTGACTTTTTATACCAAGGGTCAAAGCCTTGCGGCCTTCGCCAAAGCATCCACAGACAGACCGGTCTCTGCCACGCAGCCTGTACATAGAGAAAAAACAAACAGCCAAACAAACAACCCACAGATGGGCCAGGCGCACCACTCACCATGCCCCACTACCTCCAAGCACAGAGTCTGCAGCTACGCCCTCTGAAACTGCCTTCTTCACGGCCCAACGGTTGGATTTACTTCATGCTGTTTGGGACCCACAGCAAGCAGGCACCAGACTGCTCCCGTGTCCTTTATCCCTCTCTGCTGAGCATTGCTATGCTTGATGGGGTTTTGCTTCTCTTGCTGGCTACACATTACAGCCCAAATAGATACACTTAACAGGGTACTGAAATTTGCCATAAAGTTTACTGCATTGCATCAGTCTAATGCCCCACACAGTTAATATGGAGATAGATATTTTATAACAGGGAAAATAAAAACAGTTTGTCTCCTATTAGACTCCAGATGTTAGGAGTCGTATTTCCGATGGCCAGATGCGGCAATGAAATGGGTGAAGAATGTTCATACATACATATCTATAGGAGAGACTATTGGATTTGTTCAAGAATTCTGTGGTGGTCAAAACGTTTTAGTTCCACGCCGCAGGAGGGACCGGTAAATCCAAAGGCACTTCTCTGTGCTATTACATGGTGTCAACTTTTCAGCATGCCTGAGCCCCTCGGCATGGAAAATGAGTAACTTATAAAAAAGCAATGGATTCCCGGTCAGCACTAAACACCCGGATAGAAATGCAAGGAGTAAAAAGCAAAGGGAAAACAGCCAGCTTTCATTTACAGCCCTTTGCAACATGCTGAGCTTCAGAAATCCTGAACTCACTCAGTCCCCACTGGCTTCTATGGGAGCTGTGGGTGCCCAGCACTTAGAAGGATGAGACCCTTTGCATGTATGTGCTTCCTACTCCTCTACCCTGGAGGGGGTAAGTCTTGCTCAGTCTCAGGTGCCCTATGACCCTGAGCATGCATTCTCTAGCGGGGAAGATCTATCTCGCGCTGGAGATTGGAATGCTTGGGAGCAGACGGTGCTGAGGTTAGCTGAGGATGGCAGAGTCAGTTGTTTGCCGCTGTGAGTTTGTTACAGCGCAGCCAGGTTTCAGAGCAAGGCTTAAGGGGGGATACTTTGGTGCGGGAAGGAGATCTGGATCTTTCCTCCTGCTTAGCTGCCCATCACTCACTGCCCAACCCCGCCAGTGTCATGGGCCAGCTGCTCCCTGCGAGTGGCTCTGAGCTGAACAGTTAAGCCATGGGTGGCTGGGGACATGCATAGCATGGCTGGTCGCTTGGCTCCTGTTATGTCACCTAAATATCCAGGCTGCCAGCATCTGCATCTTACATCAACTGCAGCGGGTATAACCGGAGCCAGGGCCGGCTCCAGCATTTCTGCCGCCCCAAGCAAAAAAAAAAAAAAAAAAGCCGCGATCGGCGGCGGCAGTTCAACGGCAGGTCCTTCGCTCCCAGAGGGAGTGAGAGACCTGCCGCCCCCGAATTGCCGCAGGTGCCGCCCCTCTCCCTTGGCCGCCCCAAGCACCTGCTTGTTAAGCTGGTGCCTGGAGCCGGCCCTGACCGGAGCCACGCAAAGCAGAGCATCAGGCAGAAGGAACCGGTCAGCACCG
Source organism: Emys orbicularis (assembly GCF_028017835.1). Lineage (NCBI taxonomy): Eukaryota > Metazoa > Chordata > Testudines > Emydidae > Emys > Emys orbicularis. The sequence continues at coordinate 3,436,032 of NC_088688.1, read as the reverse complement.
TGATAGCGCCGTATGGCCACCCTGCAGTGACTGTGCGAGTCCCCCGTGGTTCTTACCCAGACCTCCCGATAGGCCCAAGTCTCATGGGCCTGTCCCACTTTGCCTGGTGGAAGTAGAACTTTCCCCACAATCAGAGACGGCTCAGTACAATCTGCCGCCCTAGGCAGCACGTAGGTGTGCCGCCTCCCCCACCGCTCAAATTCAGCCCAGCAGCCCCGCTGTCTTGCTGGAGAGGCCAGTGGCGTTGCAGCCTGGCGTGCTGGGCCGCAGCGCCACTCAGGTTTAGCCCGGCTGCTTCTCGGTCCTGACGGAGGGGCGGCCAGACCAGATTTCAGGAGAGGCGGGTTTGCAGGGCCAGTCAGGTTGGGCCCAGTCATGAGAGAGGGGTGACTTGAGCATGTGGCGCCCCGCGTTAGTCACTTGACATAGTACAGCACCTTGCCCCATAGCTCTCCACACTCGCCAGGCAGAGCAGGGATCACTGGTGCTCACAGTAACAACCTAACGTCATCTCAGTTTCTCTCAGCCATTGGACACCGAGATCCATCGGCCGTCATTTGGATTCCCAGCAGCGGCTTCATTCTGGAGCAGGCCCCAGACGCCGTCATTCCGGGGTGGCTCTTTTTCAAAGAGCTCCTGGCCCCGCCGCTCTCGCTGGCTGCCGGAGGTTAGCGCTGGAGCCCCTCGCTCACGCTCGTCACGTCGCACGCTCTTGGCAGTTTCACCGCACCGCCAGAAGGGAGACAGGATGTGACTGTGCTGGCTCCCAGGCCCCCTGCAGCGGCCAACCCACCGGAAGCCAAGATTTCAGCAAAGGGGCTTTCAGATCTGCTCGGCTGGCACCCCAGGTCTGAGCAACGCGTCTTTGCTTCTTTTCCTCAAGCGTTGCCCAAAGATGCTGGATTTCACCGTTCTGGAGACTGAAGATCTCCAGTTATCCCAGGACAGCCTCGACCGCAGCATCTCGGGATTATGGCTGACCAAGTTTCCCCACCCAACCTGGCCTCACACCTGCCCTGGAGGGACCCCCTCTAAGAACAGTCTAAATCACAGGGCTGGAGCTAGCACCTAAAAATAGCAGTGTGTCCGGGGCTGACTCCGTCACTCAGGGGTCAGGCGGGATTGTACTCGGGGCAGCAAGCCCAAGCGCCTAGCCCAGCCGGCCACCGATGAGGCCACAGACACTGCTAGCAGAGCTAGTTCGGGAATCACACCTTCCAGCCCAAACGTACACATCCCATAAGCCAAACTCCTGTGTTCCTTTTCCAAAGCAAAGTTACTGCTGGGGAAGCCAAGAAAACCCATTGTCACGAGTAGGGAGGCAGGTGCAGTAGACAGAGCTTAAAATGAAAGCCCTGAAAGTCTTAATACTGCCTCAGCAGGGTGGAGCTGCATCAGATGCTCTCTTGAGATCCCTTCCAGCCCTGAATGTCTATGTTTCTATTTGAGACTGGTATTCCTGCTGGAGACCAGCCCGAGACGCTAACAAAACCCCATTGTGCCCCCAAATCGAATCCCGAGCCCTCAGCTGTTACAGTTTAGACAGTGCGAGGGGAAAGTGCATGCCAGCAATCAGGCATCCAGAAGGGAATTCACTCCCAGTTCAATATTTAAAGAATCAGGCTTTGAAAGAAGAAATACGCTCATGTTCCCTTTTTGTCCTTTGCCAAGAAAATGGGGTTGGGGGGGGAAGCAGTGGAAAATATGTGTTGGCTGGCCCTGGTTTCCTTTTATCTCACAGGCATTGTGCTGGGATGGGGTATTCCCCCCGCTGAGCCAACTGTCAGATCAAATGAAAGCTTAAAAATCAGAAAAGAATTATACCCCCCCCTCAAAAAAAGGGAGGAGAAGAAGAAGCCATTGTCAGGCCTGCACCGAGATTCCTGAGATGTGGAGAGGGGCAGGGCCCCACAGCCTCCATGCAGCAGGCTCCTGGCAGATGCCCCTCTCCGCACCACATGGCACATGCCGAAGGACATGTGTGCCTGAGGCTCGGGTCTCTGCAGCCAATCAATGAGTCTGCTGAGAGCAGCAGAGAGTTTGGAAAGGGCCCCGGTATTATAAAAGATTCCATAATTGGCCATTAAAGGATTTCTTTCATGTGCCTCTGAAGCCGCTCATGCTGGCCCCCATCAAAGACAGTACGCTGGGCTACGGCTTTGGGGCTGAGCCTGTCTGGCAGTTCCTAGGGTCGTATGAAACTATGCTAATGCGGAGGAGATGCATGCAGGGTTCAGAGAAGAATCTCCAAGTCTGGAAGCCCTTCCAAGCTTCCCTAACCCTAGGGCCGGCCCACAACATTTTGGCACCTGAGGCGGGGAGCTCAAATGACGCCCCCATACCGCCTCACTTGTGCCAAAACTTTGAAAGGTCTCAATTCTGCCTTCTTCCTATTCTACTCCTCTCATGGTACTGCTCTGCTACCAACCCCAATAAAGGAGAACTAACATCTTAAAATGCCTTGTTCAAAAATGTTAAGTAACACTTAACTTTCAAATGCCTGAACAGCAAATATAACTTTTCTTGTCTGCATAGTAAACACTGGCATTTTTATCTGTTTGAATAATCAAAGTGGTGCTTTCCGTGTCTTCTTGTTTGCAAAGATCTGAATTGCTTCTTGCTGAAGGTCCACAGTCTGGGCCAGCTCATGCTCTATTGAAATGGTTGCAAGGCCGACCAGCCTCTCCTGTGTCATTGTGGAGCATAGATGTGTTTTTATTAACTTCAGCTTGGAGAAGCTGCGTTCTCCACTGGCAACTGTTACAGGAAGTGTTAGAAGTATGTGCAGCACAACAAAAGCATTTGAAAAGAGGGTGGTCATCTTATTTGTGCACATATATTCCAGAACAGCCTTTGGAGTTGTTCCTGCTGAAATGTATCTTGAAAGGGCTTTCAGTTCATCGCCTAAGTCACTCGCATCAATATCGTGCATGTCGTCACATATCAACACTGTCTCTAGTGCCCTGCATTGCTGGTGTAGGTCTTCTTCAGGTATAGTGAGGAGTTTTGGAATATCATACAACATCCCAAATATACTGCTGTGTTCCTTGAACTGCATGAAACATTCTTCAACTGACTGTATTGCACAATCTAGCACCTGGTTAAAGAATTCAATTTTGAATTGTTGTTCGGGGTCTCTTATGGGATTATCCCATGCCTCGTAATCAAAATGTCTTCTTCTTTGGTGACTCTTGTATTCTTGAATGGGTGGGAAAATAGCTTCAGTGTGAAGTTCCTCTGCCAACTTCTGTGCACTCTTCAGAACGGTTTGAAATCCCTCATCTGACTGGTAAGACTGTAGGTGTGACTTTGCTTTGTCCAGTTGTTCCATTGCTCCAGATATATCAAGGTCAACACCTTGGAGTCTCTTGCTTACAACATTTATTTCACACAGTATGTCATGCCACAACACTAAGCCACACAGAAATTTGAAGTTATGTATGTTTCTGGTGATTCCATTTCCCTCTGCCACTGTTCTCCCACGAACAGTTCCTGTCATAGCATTATCCTCCATAATGGCAACTATGGCATCATCTGTCTTCCCAATTTGGTGTGTGATAGGCTTTATTGCCTCCACTCGACTTTCCCATCGTGTGGCACTCAGTGGTTTGAGTGTCAGAGAGGATGTTCCCAGATGTTCTTCAAAATTTGCCATCGATGAGTTGATGCCGAGAAAAATACATAGATGCTTTGAATTACATTAAAAAATTCAGCAGCCTCACTAGAAGTTGATGCTGCATCACTGACCACCAAGTTCAATGAATGAGAATTGCATGGGACAAAAAACGCTCGAGGGTTTAACTCTCGGATCCGTGTCTGCACTCCTCTGTTCTTTCCTCTCAGGTTGGCACCATTATGTACCGTAGCCCTGACTTCTCATGTCAGCTATCGCAATTCCCATATCTTCCAGCTTTTTAAGAAGCACATTTGTCATACCAGCTCCTGTAGTATCATCAATGTCAATACATTCTAGAAAATGCTCTCTGACAGTCACCATTGCAGGGACATTTTCACTAGGTTCTGTTCTTGTTACAAAACGCACCATTAAAGTCATTTGTTCCGTACGGCTGATGTCAGGTGTGCAGTCCAGAATAACAGAGTAATGTCTTGCTGACTTCAGATCTGCCACAATCTTCTGTTTGACTGTTGTTGCCAGTAACTGTATGATCTCATTTTGAATTGTTTTTCCAAGGTAGTGGTGTGTGTACATTTCTTGGGTGGTGACACTTCTTAGATGCTCCTGGAGTACAGCATCAAACTCAGCCATCAACTCTGCAATTTTAAGGAAGTTTCCATTGTTTGGCACATACAGCTGATCTGAAGTGCCACGCAGTGCTAGGTTTTGGGTAGCAAGCATTCTCACAATGGCAATGAGCCTTTTCAGAACATTTTGCCAGTAAAGAGACTCTGATGCAATCTTCTCTTGATGCTGATCATCTATGGTGGCCTTTAACCTTAGTCTCATCTCTGAGATGAGGAAGCTCTCAGAAGGAAGAAAATATGGATGGTGGACGATCAGCTGTTGTGACCTGCACAGGATGTGCCATGTTTGTCTTTCTTCCACAGGACAAAGAAGCGACTTTGTCTGTACAAAGTGCAAGCTGGTCTCCATATTGGAAGAGAAGGTTCGAGGTCTGGAAAAACAAGTATCGACCCTGCGTTGCATAAGAGAAAATGAAGATTTCCTGGACAGACGTCAGGATATGCTTCTACAGGCACAACGTTCTGAAGAATCAGAGCAGGCTGCGCAGCGGGGACAGAGGGATGGTGAAGAAATTTGGCAGCATGTGACCTCCAGAAGAAGGAAGAGGAGCGTCCATGTACCAGCAATGCAGATACAGGTGAGCAACTGTTTTCATGTTCTTTCCACAGGTACTAATGCGGAGAGTGGACTAGATGATACATCTGAGGGAAGGGAGAAGAAGGAGACTCCACTGATTGGAAGGCATGAGATGCACTGTCCTAGGGATGGGGGTTCCACGACCACCGCTCCCAAGAGAAGGAGGAGGGTGGTGGTGGTCGGGGGCTCCCTCCTCAGGGGGACTGAGTCATCTATCTGCCGCCCCGACTGAGAAAACCGAGAAGTGTGCTGCTTGCCAGGAGCTAGGATTCACGATGTGACGGAGAGACTGCTGAGATTCATCAAGCCCTCGGATCGCTACCCCTTCCTGCTTCTCCACGTGGGCACCAATGATACTGTCAAGAATGACCTTGAGTGGATCACTGCAGACTACGTGGCTCTGGGAAGAAGGATAAAGGAGTTTGAGGCACAAGTGGTGTTCTCGTCCATCCTCCCTGTGGAAGGAAAAGGCCCAGGTAGAGACCGTCAAATCAGGGAAGTCAACGAATGGCTACGCAGGTGGTGTCGGAGAGAAGGCTTTGGATTCTTTGACCATGGGATGGTGTTCCAAGAAGGAGGAGTGCTAGGCAGAGACAGGCTCCACCTAACGAAGAGAGGGAAGAGCATCTTCGCAAGCGGGCTGGCAACATGATGTCACCTCTTACTGAGGGGTGGAGCAGTCCCTTAGTCACAGTGCATCACTGGAGATGTACTCCAGTCAGGTAGCCCAGCCCTCAGAGGAGAAAGGGGACAAGAGGCACCCAAACGACATCTCACAAGATGATGCAGCATGATCTCCCCTTTTTTGTGAAGGGTGGGGGCGCATCATGGCAGTCCTTGTTCACAGTGCATCATGGGAGATGTAGTCCAGCCAGGCAGCCAGCCCATAGAGGAGAATGGAGACAAGGCACCACAACGCCATTTTCAAATCAAAATATTTGGGTTTTCAGGCAGTCTTTGTTTTCCCCCGACAAAAGAAATCCAAACTTTACACAGAAAGTGGGCACTCCTCATGAAATATTTTGTTTAGTCAGAAACCCAATTTTCCATCAAAAAACAGTTTCTATGGAAAATTTTCAACCAGCCCTAATCATAACATTATCATGAATTAATAACAGTAACAGTGGGCCAAGGAGCTGGAGAGTACAGTAAGGAAAGGCTGGACTCTAGGAGTCTGGGGGCTGGCAGGAGGAGACGCCGGCAGGCCAGGCTGGGAAGCTGAGCATGAGCATGCACACTAGCTTCAGGATGAGACAGAAGAGCAGTGAAGGGACAGGAGAAGATGGGTGAGGGAGCCATGGTCCATGAAACAGGTGACTTTAGCTGCAGGCCTGCAAACAGCACAGGGGAGAGGAGAACCAGGGATACCAGTGAGGAGGCTGCACTACTCAGGACCAGAGATGGCTACCAGGCCCTGAGCAATCGGGATAGGCTGGGAGAGTCAGGTTTGAGTGGAGGAAGCGGGAGTGTTTGCCGAGAACCTGGCCGTGGGGGGAGGTGGATGGACGACACTAGGGCTGTGAGCTTGGCGGGCAGGGAAGACGGTGTGAGCTGAGGGGAGAGCAAAGGGGCCTGCAAGGAAGGCGATATTTCATTACAGTGCCGCTCTGCACATGCCCTAACGCAGGAGCGACCAGCAAAGCCACAATCTGCCCCCAAGAGGGGGCGGGGGGTGATCATGGTCATGCCGTGTGTGTGTGTGTGTGTGTGTATTGGGCTAATACAGTAGGAGGCTTTACTGCAGCAAAATTGATTTATTTTTTTCCTTCCCCTCCGTCCAGTTGGCATCCCTAATCACAGGGGTTCATTGTGTCCGCCAGAGCGCTGCTGAAAGCATGCAGCTTCCTTCTGGACCCCCACAGACCCGGCACAATGGGCTCGGTGACATGTGGGGAGATAGGCAATTGGAAAGGGCAGCCGAAGGGCGGGTGCTACCAAAGGGGTCCTTTCAAACAGGATCAGCGAGGGTGTGTGTGGCTGATGACGGGTTGTGAGTGTGTGTAGCTTGGGCTGGTGTTTCTTAGTGTTTTCTTTACCTAGCACCCCACAAAGTGCTAGGTGTTTTCCATACATAGAGGAATAGAAGCCTTAGTCTGAAGCAAGGGAGATTTAGGTTGGAGATTAGGAAAAACTTTCTCGCTATCAGGGTAGTTAAATTCTAGAACAGGTTTCCAAGGGAGGTCGTGAAATCATAGAATCATAGACAATTAGGGTTGGAAGAGACCTCAGGAGGTCATCTAGTCCAACCCCCTGCTCAAAGCAGGACCAATCCCCAACTAAATCATCCCAGCCAGGACTTTGTCAAGCCTGACCTTAAAAACCTCTAAGGAAGGAGATGCCACCACCTCCCTAGGGAACCCATTCCAGTGCTTCACCCCCCTCCTAGTGAAATAGTGTTTCCTAATATCCAACCTAGACCTCCCTCACTGCAACTTGAGACCATTGCTCCTTGTTCTGTCATCTGCCACCAATGAGAACAGCCGAGCTCCATCCTCTTTGGAACCCCCCTTCAGGTAGTTGAAGGCTGCTATCAAATCTCCCTTCACTCTTCTCTTCTGCAGACTAAATAAGCCCAGTTCCCTCAGCCTCTCCTCATAAGTCATGTGCCCCAGCCCTCTAATCATTTTTGTTGCTCTCCGCTGGACTCTCTCCAATTTGTCCACATCCTTTCTGTAGTAGGGGGCCCAAAACTGGATGCAATACTCCAGATGTGGCCTCACCAGTGCCGAATAAAGGGGAATAATCACTTCCCTCAATCTGCTGGCAACGCTCCTACTAATGCAGCACAATATACCTTTAGCCTTCTTGGCAACAAGGCACCCTCTTGACTCATATCCAGCTTCTCGTCCACTGTAATCCCCAGGTCCTTTTCTGCAGAACTGCCACTTAACCAGTCGCTCCCCAGCCTGTAGCGGTGCATGAGATTCTTCTGTCCTACTTGTCCTTGTTGAACCTCATCAGATTTCTTTTGGCCCAATCCTCCAATTTGTCTAGGTCCCTCTGGACCCTATCCCTGCCCCCCAGCTTAGTGAACTTTTTGAGGGCGCAATTCATCCCATCATCCGGATCATTAATGAAGATATTGAACAAAACCGGCCCCAGGACCGACCCCTGGGGCACGCCACTTGATACCGGCTGCCAAGTAGACATCGAGCCGTTGATCACTCCCCATTGAGCCCGACGATCTAGCCAGCTTTCAATCCACCTTGTAGTCCATTCATATAATCCATACTTCTTTAACTTGCTGGCAAGAATACTGTGGGAGACCATATCAAAAGCTTCGCTAAAGTCAAGATATTTCACACCCACCGCTTTCCCCATATCCACAGAACCAGTTATCTCATCATAGAAGGCAATCAGGTTGGTCAGGCATGACTTGCCCTTGGTGAATCCATGTTGACTGTTCCTGATCACCTTCCTCTCCTCCAAGTGCTTCAAAATGGATTCCATGATTTTGTCGGGGACTGAAGTGAGGCTGATCGGTCTGTACTTCCCCGGGTTCTTCTTCTTCCCTTTTTTAAAGATGGGCATTATATTTGCCTTTTTCTAGACATCCAGGACCTCCCCCGATCGCCACGAGTTTTCAAAGATAATGGCCAATGGCTCTGCAATCACATCAGCCAACTCCCTCAGCACCCTCAGATGCATTAGATCTGCCCCATGGATTTGTGCATGTCCAGCTTTTCTAAATAGTCCTTAGCCTGTTTTTTCACCACTGAGGGCTGCTCACCTCCTCCCCATACTGTGTTGCCCAGTGCAGCAGTCTGGGAGCTGACCTTGCCTGTGAAGACTGAGGCAAAAAAAACATTGAGTACTTCAGCTTTTTCCACATCATCTGTCACTATGTTGCCTCCCCACATTCAGTAAGGATCCCACAATTTCCCCAACCACCTTCTTGTTACTAACATACCTGTAGAAACCCTTCTTGTTACCCTTCACATCCCTTGATAGCTGCAACTCCAATTGTGCCTTGGCCTTCCTGATTACACCCCTGCATGCTTCAGCTATATCTTTATACTCCTGCCTAGTCATCTGTCCAAATTTCCACTTCTTTACAGCAGCAGAATTTCTCCTGAAGTATCTATGAGGCCTTGATAGCCTTCTCTTTAGAATGGGGTGCAATGGCAGTGTAATTACCCTGTGTGACCCAGGGAGCCCCCTCAATGCCCCATAGCAGAGGGCACACCCTACCATAACTCACCTCAGGCCTGACACACTCATTGCCCCAACACACTGCTGTCATAATCTGTATCTAAAAGGTGTCATGGAAGGTATTGTATGCAAACTGGTAACACGCTGGTCATTAACATTCTTGTGTGCTGCATGTACAGGTGGTGTATAAAGAATTAAGTGCTGGAAATATGTTCGTAAAAAGATGTTTGGCAAGCAGGGCATAAGCCCAGTCTGTCCTAGACAAAGAAATGTGGCTTTGCCTGTTTTCCCACGTCTCCAATATCAATTGAGCCAGGTAACACCTCAGAGGCCAATGAAAAGTACATCTACATGGAAGGTAAACAAAGCCATCAAGCTAAACATGCAGGGGGAAGACGGCTGAATAATCACAATGATGGATGGAGCCTGCACCCCCCAGGAAGCCTTCCTGGATCTTGAAACAGAGACAACAGACTTTGGGAAATATAAGCAGAAACAGATGGCCATTTTGGCATCCATAACTTAGGGCAGGGGTCGGCAACCTATGGCACGCGTGCCAAACACGGCACGCGAGCTGATTCTGAGTGGCACGCTGCTGCCCGGTGAGAGGAGGAGGAGGGACGGAGGGGCTGGAAAGCGCCACGCTGGGGGAAGAAGTGGGGGAGGGGGAGGAGCGGCAGCGTGCACACAGCTCCCTAGAGCAGGCAGAGAGAGGGAGGGACGGGCCTGGGGGAAGGGGGTGGAACAGGGCATATCCCTCCCAGCCCCCTGCCATGAGAGCACCCCCATGAGCCGAGCACCCCAGCCTTCTGCCCTGCACCCCCACACACCCCCAGCCCTCTGCCCTGACCTCCCCCCAACACCCAGCCTTCTGCCCTGACCTCCCCCCAACACCCACCCAGCCTTCTGCCCTGCACCCCCACAGCCCATCCCTCTGCCCTGAACCCCCCCCACACACCCAGCCTTCTGCCCTGCACCTCCACACACACACACACCCAGCCTTCTGCCCTGACCCCCCACACACCCTCCAGCCTTTTGCCCTGCACCCCCACACCCCCCATCCCTCTGCCCTGCACCCCCACGCCCCCCATCCCTCTGCCCCGCACCCCCACGCCCCCCATCCCTCTGCCCTGCACCCCCACACCCCCCATCCCTCTGCCCTGCACCCCCACACCTCCCCCAGCCCTCTGCCCTGACCTCCCCCCAACACCCAGCCTTCTGCCCTGCACCCCCACACACCCTCCAGCCCTCTGCCCTGACCTCCCCCCAACACCCAGCCTTCTGCCCTGACCCCCCACACACCCCCAGCCCTCTGCCCTGACCTCCCCCCAACACCCAGCCTTCTGCCCTGACCTCCCCCCAACACCCACCCAGCCTTCTGCCCTGCACCCCCACAGCCCATCCCTCTGCCCTGAACCCCCCCACACACCCAGCCTTCTGCCCTGCACCTCCACACACACACACACCCAGCCTTCTGCCCTGACCCCCCACACACCCTCCAGCCTTTTGCCCTGCACCCCCACACCCCCCATCCCTCTGCCCTGCACCCCCACACCCCCCATCCCTCTGCCCTGCACCCCCACACACCCTCCAGCCCTCTGCCCTGACCTCCCACCAACACCCAGCCTTCTGCCCTGCACCCCCACACCTCCCCCAGCCCTCTGCCCTGACCTCCCCCCAACACCCAGCCTTCTGCCCTGCACCCCCACACACCCTCCAGCCCTCTGCCCTGACCTCCCCCCAACACCCAGCCTTCTGCCCTGACCCCCCACACACCCCCAGCCCTCTGCCCTGACCTCCCCCCAACACCCACCCAGCCTTCTGCCCTGCACCCCCACAGCCCCCCAGCCCTCTGCCCTGAACCACCCCAACACCCAGCCTTCTGCCCTGCACCCCCACACCTCCCCCAGCCCTCTGCCCTGCATCCCCCACACACTCTCCAGCCCTCTGCCCTGACCTCCCACCAACACCCAGCCTTCTGCCCTGCACCCCCACACCTCCCCCATCCCTCTGCCCTGCACCCCCCACACACCCTCCAGCCCTCTGCCCTGACCTCCCACCAACACCCAGCCTTCTGCCCTGCACCCCCACACCTCCCCCAGCCCTCTGCCCTGACCTCCCCCCAACACCCAGCCTTCTGCCCTGCACCCCCACACACCCTCCAGCCTTCTGCCCTGACCTCCCCCCAACACCCAGCCTTCTGCCCTGACCCCCCACACACCCCCAGCCCTCTGCCCTGACCTCCCCCCAACACCCACCCAGCCTTCTGCCCTGCACCCCCACAGCCCCCCAGCCCTCTGCCCTGAACAACCCCCAACACCCAGCCTTCTGCCCTGCACCCCCACATCTCCCCCAGCCCTCTGCCCTGAACCACCCCCAACACCCAGCCTTGTGCCCTGCACCCCCCACACACCCTCCAGCCCTCTGCCCTGAACCCCCCCCCACACCCAGCCTTTTGCCCTGCACCTCCACACACCCCCAGCCCTCTGCCCTGAACCCCCACACACACACCCAGCCTTCTGCCCTGCACCTCCACACACACCCAGCCCTCTGCCCTGACCTCGAGTCCCCCCAACACCCAGCCTTCTGCCCTGCACCTCCACACACCCCCAGCCCTCTGCCCTGACCTTGAGTCGCCCCCCCACACCCAGCCTTCTGCCCTGCACCTCCACACACACCCAGCCCTCTGCCCTGACCTTGAGTCGCCCCCAACACCCAGCCTTCTGCCCTGCACCTCCACACACCCCCAGCCCTCTGCCCTGACCTTGAGTCGCCCCCCCACACCCAGCCCTCTGCCCTGCACCCCCACCCCCCCCAGCCCTCTGCCCTGACCTCCCCCCAACACCCAGCCTTCTGCCCTGCACCTCCACACACCCCCAGCCGTCTGCCCTGAACCCCCCCCCACACCCAACCTTTTGCCCTGCACCTCCACACACACCCCCCCAGCCCTCTACCCTGACCTCGAGTCCCCCCCAACACCCAGCCTTCTGCCCTGCACCTCCACACACCCCCAGCCCTCTGCCCTGACCTCGAGTCGCCCCGCTCAGCCCGCTGCAGGCCTAGGTGAACAGAACCCCAGGCTGGAAGCGGGCTGAGCAGGCTGGCGGCGTAAGATCAGCATTTTAATTTAATTTTAAATGAAGCTTCTTAAACATTTTGAAAACCTTGTTTACTTTACATACAACAATAGTTTAGTTATATAATATAGACTTAGAGAGAGAGACCTTCTAAAAAACGTTAACATGTATTACCGGCATGCAAAACCTTAAATTAAAGAGAATAAATGAAGACTCGGCACACCGTTTCTGAAAGGTTGCCTACCCCTGACTTAGGGGATGAAGGGGGAGCCGCACGCTTTGAGCTCATGAAAAGTGGATCCTCTTGGCCTGAACACCAAGAGAAGCTGGAACTGACTAGTGGTGAGAAACCTGCTTAGACAAAGATTGTAACTCGCCTAAGTTAAGATTTAGTCACTGGAAAGCGTGTTTTGTTTTGTTTTAATTGTGCCCATAAACTGTGTCTTCTATTCTTGCTTATTAGCACTTCAGTCTCTGTTCCTAATAATAAGCCTATTCTTGTTTTATTACAAAAACATCTGAGTGCCGGGGATTAAACTGAAGGGTGAAGGCCTCAGCTGAACTAGCAGGCTGGTGTGTGCTCTGTCTCCTTGGAGGCAACACTCTTAATAACTTCTGTGTATCCAGGGAGAGGGACAGGACATGGCCGGGAGATGTTTCTGGGGAGCTCAGGAATTGGGGTTCACTGGTTAGAACCTGCAAGGCCAGGTTTGGGCTGGCAGAGTCCAGAAGAGTTGCTGGCCAGACAGACAAGCCGGTGCTCCAGGGCACTGATGTATAGGTATGATAAATGAAAGGGGATAGCTCCCTTTTATGGACACCCAGCCAGACAGTAGCTATAAAATCCCTCTTAGTAGCTGTTCTCTAATTGCACTAGCTGTAAAGGGTTAAAAAGTCTCACTGCTCTGCATAGGTAAAAGGAAGTGAGTGGGCACCTGGCCAAAAGAGACAATGGGAAGGCTAGAACTTTTTAAAATAGAAAAAAGACTCCCCTTTTGTCTGTTTGTTGTTGTTCTCCCGGGGAAAGGCGGACAGGGCAGCAGTTATGCTTTAAGAAGCTTGGGCCAGGTATGAAAAATCATCAGGATCATACCTAGAAACTACTCATTTAAAACCCCAGATATGTAGGTAAATCAGGAAATGTCTAGGGAGACATGATTAGGTTTATCCCTTTTATTTCATTATGGCTTGTGGATTCCTCTGTGCTAACCCCAGGTGCTTTTGTTTTGCCTGTAACCTTTAAGGTGGACCCCAAGAAAGTTATTCTTGGTGCTTAATCCTTGTTGTTGCTCTTTTAAAATCTAGCAATAGCCTGAGTTCCCAGATGGTTGGGTTTTTTTGTTTGTTTTTTGTTAATAAAATTTACCCTTTTTAAGAACAGGATTGGATTTTTGTGTCTTAAGAGGTTTGTGCAAATGTTATTTAATTAGCTGGTGGCAACAGCTGATTTCCTTTGTTTTCTTTCTCAGCTCTTCCCTGGAGGGGGGGGTGAAAGGGCTTGAGGGTGCCCCACAAGAAGGGATTCCCAAGTGCGCCTTCCTGGGCTCTCAAAGCGGTTCTGCACTTGGGGGGTGGCAGCATCTACCCAGCCAAGGTCAGAGAGAAGCTGTAACCTTGGGAGTTTAATACAAGCCTGGAGTAACCAGTATTCATTTTTAGAATCCTTGCGGGCCCCCACCTTCTGCACTCGAAGTGCCAGAGTGGGGAATCAGCCTTGACAATAGCATAGCAGTAGCAAAGCTCCCTCTTGCTGCGGCAGAGCAGTAACACAGCGGCTGAGAGTTCTGGGTGAGCTGAGCAAGACACCCCTGCTTGTATTTATCACTAAATCGTTAATAGAATATTTGTGCCTGAAATGTTTTGACTCTGTGTAGTTTCGTTTGCTCACTTGCAGTTAACCCACGGGCAGTGGCTGCGATATATCTGTGAACAACCCAGCCAGAGACACTCAGATGGAACAAACTTTACTAGCACCTCAACAGTACTGCACCACAGTTTACCCTAAGCATTTCTTCAAGCGCTAACTCCTATACCGCATGTATAACACTATCTGCAATAGCGCCACCTCATGACTTCCATTTATGTTACAGTGCCCTGAAGATGTACCTGATATCCACAACTTTTGGTGTAACTAATAGCCGGTAAATGCAGTAATTATCAAGACCTGGGAATAGGGTTTTAATCTTGGGGTCCTGCTAAATGAGCTGATTATTGATAATTGTTGTAAATGAAAACCTAAACCAAAGGGGATATCTGGAGCTGAGGCTCATCCTGCAATTTCTTTAGCTCCTTTCCAGCTGGCATCTTTTCATCATGGATAAGATACTGCTGCTACCGTTGCTGCTGCTTTAATCTTAATTTGGCCTGCAGTTCACAACCTCCCAAGCTGGCCAATTTTGTCGCCTCTGACCTTGAGGGAAATTGCTCAAGAATACACCCAGCCAAAGCTGCTACGGATCTGAGTCTTTACAGACAAAGCAGCTCACACACAGTCAGAAGCCCAGTCCCAGGAACGGAGAATTTTGACAAATGATTATTTATTTGAATTTAGGTTCTGCCCCGCCGTGCCCGATCTGTGTGACGATGGAATCTCTGGCCGCTTCCCCTTGCCAGACAATGGGAGCTGAGAGATAATTAAAATTTGCTGGAAGCCAAGTAAATCAAAGGGGCCGTTTCTGAAGAAAAGAAACGGGGACACCTGTGGGAATGCAAGAGCCAGGAAAATGCAAAGACGGCATCCAACCGCTTGTAACAGAGATGTTGTCTCCTTCCCCATTGGCAGGATTTAGCAGAGCACAAAAAGAAAGTGGGGGGAGGGGATATTTTTAATGTTCTATTTAGAGCTTTGATTAATGTCGGTATTTTCATCACTGGGATCCTTTCTCTTATCGCTTGCTGAGGTTGCGGAGAGACAGGTAGAGCAAGACTAGCTGCTGGTGTTCCTGCCTGTGCTCCCAGTTTGCGTGGGTTGGGCACAGCTTGCCATCTCTTGCTTGCTCCAGGATGGAAGAGAGAGATTCACACACACCCCTAAAATAATGGCAGATTTCAGGTGTCGGAGGCGGGCAGTTTGCACAGCGCCTGCCACTCTGGGGCCTGGGGCACGTCATCTGGCTTGAGCTGGAGTATGTTCCTAAGAGGGGCAGATGGACCTTGGTCCCTGCAGCCCCCATCTACCAGAACCCGGCCCCACCCAGTGGGTACAATACAATACAGTACCATCCCCCCATCTGACACAGCGACAGGAGGTCAAATTTCAGGTTGGGAGATGCTGAAAAACTGCAAGGGAGTCGCAACCTTGACCACTCCCCTGCTTCTCCAGATGTTGGGCTAGACCCAGGTTCCCCTGTGCTGCACATGCTCCTGCCTTTGCCTCCCACTTGATTCCTAGACCTTATCAACACCCTGGAGCTTGAGAATGCAAAGACCCTCTGCCCCACCCTTGTCCCATCCAAGCAAAGCCCGGCGTGAAAATCAAGGTTACTATCGACAAGGCCCTGTTATCTCAGATGACCAGATTTTCAAAGTGTCCTGGGAACGGGTTGGCTGGAGGGGGTAGTTTTGGTGAGGAAGGGGAGGCCAAGGTGCAGCATGCGAGATGGCTTGGGTAGCTAGATTCTCTCCACTCCTGCTTCTTCTATCTTCTGTGCTCTTTCTTTTCTCCTTTCCCCCTGCTTCTCCTCCTCCGCCCTTTTCTTCACCTTCAACTTTCTTCCCCCTTTTGTTTCACCCCCAGCTCTCACCTTCCCATAGCCACTCTCTCTGCCACACCTGTTCTCTCTCTCTAGGACATAAGAACGGCCAGACTGGGTCAGACCAAAGGTCCATCTAGCCCTGTATCCTGTCTACTGATAGTAACCAGTGTGAGGTGCCCCAGAGGGAATGAACAGAGCAGGGAATCATCAAGTGATCCATCCCCTGTCGCCCATTCCCTGGCAAACAGAGACTAGGGACACCATCCCTGCCCATCCTGGCTAATAGCCATCAATGGACCTATCCTCCATGAATTTATCTAGTTCTTTTTTGAACCATGTTGTAGTCTTGGCCTTCACAACATCCTCCGGCAAAGGTGGCCTACAATAGGGCGAACAGGAGCGGCTAACGGGAGTTTTGCGAGGGAGTTCTCCAGGTGAAGGAGGAGCGATTACGTGACCCTTGGGGTAAGTTTGTTGTCTGTAGTGTGTGTATCCGGTGTGCTTGCTGCTTGACTGAAATATACCGTGTGCTCTGTTTGTTTGGGGGACCGTGTGCTGACCGTGTGGGTGCTGAGCCTAGCGGCCTGCTAGGCAAGGCTGAGAGCTTCTTAACGAGGCTGTGATCCCTAAGCCTTTTAGCACCCATTTACCCTTAACGAGGGGGCAGGGCTACTCAGGTTTGTCAATGGGAGGGGGATCTGAACTACTTAGTGGCCCAACTGGGGCCAAAAGGGCCCAGAGAGGGTGAAACCATTGCCTCCAGGGAGGAAGGGGATACGGCCCAATACCAGGGCCGGGACTGCTTAAAGACTGCAGACACCACCACCCCCAGAAGGAGGCGCTCACGAGGTGGGGGGCATGCCGTTACATTGTACAATAGCTGTGGGCTATCATCCTTTCACCTCTGCACCAGTGACGTGTGGGTTTCTTTGTCTGTTCCCAGATTTTGACATATGCATTTAAAAAATGTTCTTTCCAACGGAAGAGTTGATGTAGAGATTAATTTTTTCTCTCCTTTTGCTTTCAACTAAATAAGTTGAAAATTGTCACAAAAATCCCAGTCAAGACAAAGAGTTGGGACATCAAGAAATGCATTCATTAAATCAAAAAAATAGAGATGACCGTGCCGAATTAATCAGCCTGCACAGTAATGTTCAGCCCCGGATTTTATTTCCTGTAATTAGCCCATTAATACGAATGTCTATAGAAGGGAGCTTTTAGCAGTAGGCACCGTTAGCGTAATGGGGATGGGCTAATAGAGTTTTATTGGAATTTTTACTTCTACATCAAGCCTTTTAAACCAGCTGTCTCAATAGGCATTATTATTCTGATTAACGTTTAGACAGCACAAATCAAACCGATGCCCTCAGTGTCTCTTGGATTTGATCGTAATCATCCTGTTTTCCCAATTCCGCCGCTATTCCTGGGGGAGGATTTTTTTTTTTCATGGCAACAGAGGTTGGGAGGATCTTTTGTTTCCATGGAAATATTTCAGGTTTGACATGCTAATAAACGGAGCAGGTGGGGTCCGCTGCGACCTGTGCACCTCAGGACGCTGCTAGAATGGGAGGTTTATTTTTCCTCGCTCGTGGGAGGAGCTGCTGGCAGCAGTGTCTGGAGGAGTGAGCTCAGGCTGAAGAGGCCGGATGTCCTGCATTTGAATCCCGAGTCTGCCACTGAGTAGCTATGAGCTAATTTCTGGTTTTTGCCTCCGCTTCTAAAGGAGCTCGATTCTTACCTACCTCCTGCAGGGGGTTGTTAATTAAACTTTGAACAGCAGAAGTGAGCTGACTAGCAAGTGTGTGCACACGTGCGTGCACAGCACGGCCCCCTGCTGGGCAAGAGCAGCGGTGCCTATGTGTTTCATAAACCCTATGCTGTTAATGGAGATTTTCCTTCACCTCAAGTTGTAGGGGGAGCTGTTTCCAGAGCAGGAGGCTGTGAAGCTCTGACGTGGGGTGGGTAGCATGTGACGGCTGTGGATTTCTACCTGGTCACTGGTTTGTATTTGGACTCAGAGCGACTGCCATTTCCTTAGCTGGGCATCTGTCCTCCGGCACAGCCACTGCTGAGGCCTTGGGTGGGCTCAGAGCTCAAGCTTTGGCTTCAGCACAGGCGTGTGTGCTGCAGCTGGCAGCGAGCGCCCCATCCAGGGCAGACAGGCTCATGCGAGTGAGGCCGCGGTTTAGGCAGCAGCTCAGGCTCTCCAGCCCACCTGACCCCCTGGATCTGAGGCTAACATGGGCACTGCTGTTTACAGGGCGCTAGCCGAGCCCCATGAGCAGGAGTTTGTCTCCCGCGCTGGAAGCAGTGCAGCCAGACCCCCATCAGCTAGAGCCGCACGCAGCCGTAGTGAGTAACGAACGGAAGAAAGGGGGAGAAGGTGCAGGATTGGGACCCAGGGGAGCTGGCCTCTGTGCTACTGATTCTATCTTTCAAATACGGAAACTGAGGCAGGGCGGGTCACGGGCTTGCCCGAGGTGGCAGCGCAGTCAGTTCAGCAGAAGACTCACAAAAAGAAGCCGGACGTCCTGACTCTCACCCCAACTAACTCGCACTAATGCATGGGACAGCCGTCAGGAATTACTGACACTAGAAAACAAACCAATACGCACAATCAAAAAGCCAGGCTAATGCAGCGGAGAATGCACTCTGTCCTCTTCCTATTTATCCCCGGGGGCTGTTTAGCGGTGATTATTTAGAAAGATACAAGCCTGGTGTGTTTTGTGAAAGGGAGTGAAGTCTCCATGCTGTATGGGAGCTCAGCAGGGCTCTGTTCTGAGAAGGGGAGAGACGCTGGCATGTTCGCTAGGTCTGGCGATTATCTGTCTATCTTGCATGGTCCCTGACAAGGCCATGTGTGGATGGATGTACTAGCCAAGTGCAAATGAGGATCAACCAAATTCTCTAGTCAGTGTCCGGTGCTGAAACGCCAGGGGGTGGGGCGGCTGTATGGGGTTTGTTGGCCCGAATGATTTTCTAGACAATCCCAGAACATGCATCAGTTTATTGCTGTTAGCATCACCAGGGGGCTGAGATCGGGGCCCTGTTGTCCAAACACGGAGCAAGAGACGGGCCCTGCCCTGAAGCGCTCATGAGCTAAACGAACAAGCGAGAAGCCGTGCAGGAGGAAGGAAGTATCGTGCTTCCACGGAGGGGAAATTGAGGCTGTGAGACAGGCATTCTGTCAGCCCTGCCTGGGCGCCTGACTGAAGCCCACCCAGGACCAGGGAGACTTGCTTCTTCAGGACACTCACAAAGCTGGTCAAGTCCATTGGGCTAAGTCCTGAGGGGGCTTCCTTAGCCTCAGCGGGGTCCTTCCTCGGGCCAGGCTCCCATTGACTCCAAGAGGAATCTGCCTGCGTCGAAACCGAGCCAGGGCCTCGGGGACTGGCCCACTGGGACCAGGTGTAGGGCTCACAGAAGCACTTGGAACAAGTCAGGTGCCCTGGGAAGCCTGGGAATTCCTGCCCTAGCATCCTCCTTCCAGCGCCGCCCCGCCCGTTGGAGCCGCTCAGACAACGGCCCTGGGAAAGGGCCAAGCAGCCCCCTTACCCCCTTGTGTCTGGAGGCCCTTGGAGGCTACAAACCCCGATCCTGGCTCTGCTGCAGGTTTGCCGTAGGGCCCTGGATAAATGGCTCTGTAAAGTGGGGCTGATGATACCCAGCTTGCTAAGGCGGTTCGAGAGCTCAGGATGGGATGTGCTCCGTATTGCTGGGACATGCCCCCCTCGGAGAGTCTCCTCCAGCGTCCCTCCTAGCGTGGCTGGGTCCAGCCCCCAGCAGGGACAGGCTCCTTTCTACAGAAGTAACTAGGCCTCGCTCTCCTCCAGCCACTCAGATCTTATCAAGGGAAGGCAGTGTAAGGACCCCCAAGCTGCCTGCGTGACTGACACCGGCTCTCTCCGCTCAGACACGCGATGGAGAGGAGACGTGGTCCCCGCGGGTCACTGCTACTGCCCCAGCGGTGTGGGACGCATGAAGTGCAGCCCACGGCAGAGAGGCACGTGCCGGAAAGGCCGGAAGACGTTTCCCCGCAGAGTCAGATGCTGGTGGGTGAGCAGAGCAGCTCAGGGACAGATGCTGCTCTAGCATTGAGCCTCCCTTGGGTCTTCTATATTGCAAGCCGGCAGCAACCTTGCATGGGCGTCAACACATCAGCAAAGAGCTGAGGCCTGGCCAGAGGCCAGTGCTCAACGAATTGACTCAAAGGCTCTTTTTAATTCCTTCATTTTGTTTAACTTGCACGAGGCGCTGAGTGAACCGCTCTGGGGACAGATGCTCTCCGCAGCACCCCGCAGCTGGCTGCAGCAGGGCCGATTTCACACTGCCGCCAGCCCAGCCTCCTCGCCCCGGACCTGAACAGGCCAAAGCGAGTGGGAAGGGCCATCCATTGCTCAGCATTTCTGCAGAGGGTGCCAACGCGGGGACCATTCACTGCCGGCAGCAGCGGCAGCTTTAGTGACGCCCTGTTGGGAACCCAATGGAGATCTCCAGCCCCATCCGCCTGGAGGTTTGTTTTAAAGCAAGACCCGGTAGCGCCCGATTTCCAGATATGAATCTGCACCGTTCCCTTAGAGCAAATGCACAGCCTCCGAGTTAGTCATTATGTTCTTCTTGGGTTTTGTGCCATGCAGCTGCCTAGGTGTCCTTGGATCAAAGCCGTTAGAGATGGGGGAAGCTAATTAATTGGGCCTTGATTGGCCCATCTCTGCCCAGGCAGCATTGCTCCCTATATGGCCAAGTGTGATTTTCAGTATAAGTCATGGGACTTGTCTATTTCCCCAAGTGATGGGGCTCCTGCTACTACACCTTTGGGAAACTCCCCTGCAGCCTGATACATCTCGCACTCAAGCAGCTCTTCTGGATGATCTGCCTAACTCACTCCATCCCGTTCCTCCTCCTCAAACCCCCCTCCCCATACATCTTGTTAAGCAGTTCCTGCCCCTGCTGGGTGTTTACACTCTTCAGATACTTGCAGGTGGCTCCCATGTTCCCCCCTGCAGTCAGGACTTAGCCCGGCTCTGCAGATGTAGCGCTGTTCATGACTCCTTTCAAATCAATCCCTCACGCTCCCCTAGTCGTTTTAGTGGCTCTTCGCTGAGCTCCCACCCTCCCCCTGATCTGCTGATCATTTTTTTCTATATCTTTTTAACAAGGAGGTGCCTGGAGGGAAAAGAAAAGGCAGGCACACAGCTAGTGAGGGAACGGCACCTTATAGGAGTAGGCAGAATTGTTATCAATATATTCGGGAGAAAACGTTCTCAGGAGAAAGCAGGTGCCTTACTAAATGCAGATAGGGATGAAATTAACCAGGACTCAGAAAATGGGCAAGATCTGGAATTTTGTCTGTGTCTGGCAAGAAAAACAAAGACAGAACAGTTTGGACAGATAAGGAAAAACTGAATGAATTTGTCATGGATTCAGATCATGGAAGGGAATACTCAGAGGATGGAAACCTACCCAGCTAATCCGGCGAATATACCTCCTGGGGTCCCATGTCATGAACTTACTGTGCCACCGGCAGTCGTGGTAAATGTGGGGAGAGGACAGAAGAGTTGGAGGAAACCAAATGTAACAGTAACACCGCTCTTTGAGCAAGAAAAGATGAGTGATCCTAGCAGTTACTTCCCCTCTAAAGCAAACACCGATCTTCCGTAAAAGAACCGAAGTTACCGGCGGGGACGGAATCGCCAACCCCTAAGGGTTTCTGCAGCTCGGAGCACGAAGCAGCCGGGCTTTCTGGAGCACAGCTCTTGCCAGACACACCTGATGGCTGCATTTGACAGAATGACATGGAGGGCGGAAGTGTCTGAGATGTCAGAGGTCCAGCTGGATGTCAGCGTCTCAGGGTGGAGGAGAGGCTGGTACAGAGAGAGATGTTGGATTTGTTAGGCCCTGAGGACTGTTTGGGGAAAAAGCAGAGGGCAACAGTGTGCCTTGCCCCAGGGGCTGCAGAGCCGGGAGCCAAGCCAGTCCTGGTTATGGGATGAGCCCACCTGAGGGGAATCGGACACTTCTCTACAAAGGGCAGAAGGTGGCTGCAGAACAGGGGGAAGCTTGGGGAGCAGCAGCTACGTTGGTGGACACTGCAGGGGAAAAAAGGCTCCATCAGGACCATGACACCAGGGAGCAGGGTGGGTAAAACCAGGCGAGCAGCAGGCTCCTGGGGGGGCAGGAAACCCTGCCTGCGTCTGGGACTGGACCTCAGAGCCCAGCGAGGAAGGGCTGGCTGGGAGATCAGACTGGGATGGAAGAAGAGCCCTGGGCATTAGAGAAAACACCAGAGCTACGTATGGACTTTTCCTTTGTGACGTTGGGCTGGTCTTCGGTGTGGGGCTCTGGGTGGTTGACAGCTGGTTCTGGCATTAAACTATTCCTAGGCAGGGGCCTTGTTAACCCAAGAGACCTTCCCGGAGTTCGTAAACGCCCGGAAGGGAGGAAAATCAGAAGCTGGGAGCCTGGAGAGCCGACCCTGGCCAAGAGGAGGCCTGCCGTGAGCAGCCGTCCTAGTGCAGAGAGCCTGCACCAAAAGGAAGACAGGATCCACCTGAAGTCAATATGCAAGTGGAGTCCGAGGGGCACAGCAAATGAATATGTGATATGGGGGGGGGGACCATTTAATCTAGGATCCAGAGCTGAGCCAGCCGGTGACCAAAGAACACTTAGGACAGACAGAGTCATTTGCTAGGCCTGTCAGGAATGCAACAGTAACTGTATCTGCTAAAGGACAGGACAGCAATGACAGCGGGGCTGGAGAAGGGAGAGGCTGGGATCAGAGATACCTCCTGGAGAAGTAATGGGATATCTGACAAAGGAGTCACCCAGAGGATTGGGCCAAAATAAATCTGATGAGGTTCAACAAGGACAAGTGCAGAGTCCTGCACTTAGGACGGAAGAATCCCATGCACTGCTACAGACTAGGGACCGAATGGCTAGGAAGCAGTTCTGCAGAAAAGGACCTAGGGGTTACAGTGGACGAGAAGCTGGATATGAGTCAGCAGTGTGCCCTTGTTGCCAAGAAGGCTAACGGCATTTTGGGCTGTATAAGTAGGAGCATTGCCAGCAGATCGAGGGACGTGATCATTCCCCTCTATTCGGCATTGGTGAGGCCACATCTGGAGTATTGTGTCCAGTTTTGGGCCCCACACTACAAGAAGGATGTGGAAGAATTGGAAAGAGTCCAGCGGAGGGCAACAAAAATGATTAGGGGGCTGGAGCACATGACTTATGAGGAGAGGCTGAGGGAACTGGGATTGTTTAGTCTGCAGAAGAGAAGAATGAGGGGGGATTTGATAGCTGCTTTCAACTACCTGAAAGGGGGTTCCAAAGAGGATGGAGCTCGGCTGGTCTCAGTGGTGGCAGATGACAGAACAAGGAGCAATGGTCTCAAGTTGCAGTGGGGGAGGTCTAGGTTGGATATTAGGAAACACTATTTCACTAGGAGGGTGGTGAAGCACTGGAATGGGTTCCCTAGGGAGGTGGTGGAGTCTCCTTCTTTGGAGGTTTTTAAGGCCTGGCTTGACAAAGCCCTGGCTGGGATGATTTAGTTGGGAATTGGTCCTGCTTTGAGCAGGGGGTTGGACTAGATGACCTCCTGAGGTCCCTTCCAACCCCTGATATTCTATGATTCTATGAGAAGGCACACAGCCAAAATTCAGAACTGTGCATGGCTCGGTAGCCGTGTGAAAAAAGCTACAAAGCAAAGACAGAAGAAGCAGGCTGCCTGGCATTAAAAGTATTCGGGGAGTGCTGCAGAATGGCTGAAACCAATGGGATACTGTGATGCCTGCCTGGAAACTACACCAAATAGGGCTCTGAGGGCAGGGAGCAGCATTATACTGTACCTGGAGGATTTCATACCACTGAGATAAGGGCATAAGCCTGTCACGAACTGACGGGGGCTAGGAATGTATGCAGCTGTAGCCCTGTTGGTGGCAGGATATTAGAGAGACAGGGTGGGTGAGGTCACAGCTTTTATTGGCCCAGCTTCTGGTGCTGAGACAAGCTTTCGAGCCACACAGAGCTATTAGGAAGACACTTTCCCCATGGGTAGTTTATTCCATAACTTCCCACTAGAAGGTTTCTTGCACCTTCCCCTGGTACAGATGCTGTTAGGCAGAGGACGCTGGGCTCATTGGACCCTGAGTCTGATCCCGTCTCTAAGTCCTGTGTTCATAGACTCATAGACTCATAGACTTTAAGGTCAGAAGGGACCAATATGGTCATCTAGTCTGACCTCCCGCATGATGCAGGCCACAAAAGCTGACCCACCCGCAACAGAATCTTCCAGCCTGCGACCCCTGCCCTATGCTGCGGAGGAAGGCGAAAAACCTCCAGGGCCTCTGCCAATCTACCCTGGAGGAAAATTCCTTCCCGACCCCAAATATGGCGATCAGCAGTACCCCGAGCATACAGGCAAGATTCTACAGCCGGACCCTCATTTTACCCGCGATGGCACGTTAATGCCTAATTGACTAAAACCACGTTATCCCTTCAAACCATTCCCTCCATAAACTTATCAAGCCTAATCTTGAAGCCAGAAAGGTCTTTCGCCCCCACCGTTTCCCTCGGAAGGCTGTTCCAAAATTTCACCCCTCTGACGGTTAGAAACCTTCTTCTAATTTCAAGCCTAAACTTCCCCACTGCCAGTTTATATCCATTCGTTCTCGTGTCCACATTACTACTGAGCTGAAATAATTCCTCTCCCTCCTTGGTATTAATCCCTTTGATATATTTAAAGAGAGCAATCATATCCCCCCTCAGCCTTCTTTTGGTTAGGCTAAACAAACCGAGCTCCTCGAGTCTCCTTTCATAGGAAAGGTTTTCCATTCCTCGGATCATCCTAGTGGCCCTTCTCTGTACCCGTTCCAGTTTGAGTTCATCCTTTTTAAACATAGGAGACCAGAACTGCACACAGTACTCCAAATGAGGTCTCACCAGCGCCTTGTATAACGGAAGCAGCACCTCTCTGTCCCTACTAGAAATACCTCGCCTAACGCATCCCAAAATCGCATTAGCTTTTTTCACAGCCACGTCACATTGCCGACTCATAGTCATCCTGCGATCAACCAGGACTCCGAGGTCCTTCTCCTCCTCCGTCACTTCCAACCTATGCGTCCCTAACTTATAACTAAAATTCTTATTAGTCATCCCTAAATGCATCACCTTACACTTCTCACTATTAAATCTCATCCTATTATTTTTACTCCAATTTACAAGGTCATCCAAGTCTCCCTGCAGAATATCCCGATCCTTCTCCGAATTGGCAATACCTCCCAACTTTGTGTCATCCGCAAACTTTATCAGCCCACTCCTACATTCGGTTCCGAGGTCAGTAACGAATAGATTGAATAAAATCGGACCCAAAACCGAACCTTGAGGAACCCCACTGGTGACCTCCCTCCAACCCGACAGTTCACCTTTCAGTACTACCCGCTGCAGTCTCCCCTTTAACCAGTTCATTATCCACCTCTGGATTTTCATATCGATCCCCATCTTTTCCAATTTAACCAATAATTCCTCGTGCGGCACAGTATCAAACGCTTTACTAAAATCGAGGTAAATTAGATCCACCGCATTTCCTTTATCTAGAAGGTCTGTTACTTTCTCAAAGAAGGAGATCAAGTTGGTTTGGCACGATCTGCCTTTCGTAAACCCATGTTGTAATTTGTCCCAATTGCCATTCACCTCAAGGTCCTTAACTACTTTTTCCTTCAAAATTTTTTCCAAGACCTTGCATACTACAGAAGTTAAACTAACAGGTCTGTAGTTACCCGGGTCACTCTTTTTCCCCTTCTTAAAAATAGGAACCACATTAGCTATTTTCCAGTCCATCGGCACCACCCCCGAGTTTACAGATTTATTAAAAATTATCGCCAAGGGGCTTGCAATTTCTCGCGCCAGCTCCTTCAATATTCTAGGATGGAGATCATCCGGTCCGCCCGATTTAGTCCCATTTAGCTGGTCAAGTTTGGCTTCCACCTCTGATACTGTAATGTCAATCGCCCCTCCTTTATTCCCCTCTGTCCCGCTCCCTCTATTCCTAAGCCCTTCGTTAGCCTTATTAAACACCGACGCAAAATATTCATTTAGATATTGTGCCATGCCTAGATTATCCTTAATCTCCACTCCATTTACATGCTTCAGCGGTCCCACTTCCTCTTTCTTTGTTTTCTTCCTATTTATATGGCTATAAAACCTCTTACTATTGGATTTAATTCCCCTCGCGAGGTCCAACTCTACACGGCTTTTGGCCTTTCTCACCGCATCCCTACATGCTCTGACCTCAATAAGGTAGGTTTCCTTGTCGATCTGCCCCCTTTTCCATTCTTTGTACGCTTTCTGTTTTTTCTTAATCGCCCCTTTGAGACGCCCGCTCATCCAGCTAGGTCTAATTCTCCTGCCTACTAACCGTTTCCCCTTTCTCGGGATACAGGCCTCGGACAGCTCGTGCAACTTCAGCTTGAAATAATCCCAGGCCTCATCTGCCTTTAGCTCTCTAAGTATGTTAGCCCAATCCACTTCCCTAAGTAGTTCCCTTAATGTATTAAAGTTGGCCTTTTTGAAATCGTAAACCTTAGTCACAGTTTTATTTCTGTTAATCCTTCCATTTAGTTTAAACCGAATTAGCTCATGGTCACTCGAGCCAAGGTTGTCCCCTACTACCATTTCCTCAACTAGGTCCTCACTACTCACCAGCACCAAATCTAAAATGGCATCCCCCCTCGTCGGTTCAGCTACTACTTGCTGAAGGAATTCATCTGCTAGCACGTCTAGGAACATCTGAGCCCTATTATTGTTACTAGCATTTGTTCCCCAATCTATGTCTGGGAAGTTAAAGTCCCCCATGATCACACAGCTCTTATTAGTTTTTATTTCCTTAAAAACATTAAATAGTTCTCTGTCCGCATCCAGGCTAGATCCCGGCGGTCTATAGCACACCCCAAGCAGTATCTCAGGGGAGGCTCTAGTAGTTCTTTTACCCAGTGTAATCATTGCCCAGACAGACTCTGTCTTATCCATTCCATCACTTATTATTTCTTTACATTTTAGTTCATTATTCACATACAGTGCCACACCCCCACCTTTACCTTTTTTCCGGTCATTCCTAAACAGCACATAACCTTCGATACCTGTACTCCAGTCATGACTACAGTTCCACCATGTTTCAGTTATTCCTACGATATCAGGTTTTATTTCTTGGACCAGGAGCTCCAGTTCCTCCATTTTGTTACCTAGGCTTCTCGCATTGGTGTATAAACATCTTACCGTATGCTGTCTATCCTTTCTCCCATTAGTTATGCACTTTGGTACGGACCCCCTAGTGTCCATCCGCCCCCTCCTTCTAATGTCCAATTCCCTACCCCTATCTATATCTGCGCTTATCTCTTCGCCCTCATTTTCAGTGTTGGAATCTGGCGTGGAGATCAACTGGACATCTCCCAACCGTCTCCCCCAAGTTCCTAGTTTAAAGCCCTTTTGATGAGATGAGCCAGCCTCCCTCCCAGAAGTCTATTTCCTTCCCTACTCAGGTGAAGTCCATCCCGCGAGAACAGCTGTCTGTCCCCGAATGCCTCCCAGTGGCCATACATCCCAAAGCCCTCCTTATAGCACCACTCCCTCAGCCAGCTATTTATCCTCACAATTCTGTCTGCCCTTTGCTGTCCTTCTCTAGGAACAGGCAGAATCCCACTGAAGATAATCTGAGCCTCAACTTCCTTAAGCGTCTTCCCCAGCCTGGCATAATCTCCCTTGATTCTCTCTAGCGAGAACCTAGCCGTGTCATTTGTTCCTACGTGAAGGACGATCAAGGGGTTCTTACCTGCTCCCTTTAGGATCCTTTTCAACCGCAGGTCCACATCCCGTATCTTAGCGCCCGGCAGACAGCACACCCTTCTGTTTTCTGGGTCCGCCCTGGTCACAGGCCTGTCTAACCTCCTCAGTAAGGAGTCCCCAATCACATAAACCTGCCTTTGCCTAGGGGCAGCGCAATCTACCAATCTATCCCCTGTCCCCTGTGGCCGTAACTCCTGTCTGTCTCCATTTTCCCTTATAGTCCCCCTATTGCCATCCTGTGTCCTCCCGGGGCCGAGTATTGATGCTGTCTCCATCAACTCCTCCCCCCTGTCTATTGGACTAGCTGCCCTTCTTTTCTTCCTCTGCCTCCCACCATCAGTTACCACCCGCTGCGTCCCCTCCTCGTTAGCCAAACACCCAAACCTGTTCCTGAGTTCTATTTCCCCCTCGCTAGCCCTCCTTTTCCTTGGCCTGCTTCTCACGGTGTTGGACTATAAGCAAAGGGTTCAGATACAGCAAAGTATCAAGCTGCAAGGAGGTGTCTACGCAGGTTCTTGTCCCACTCTCAGCAGTATCTGAGCAGCTTCCAGGCATGCATTAAGTGGCATGACTGACCCCTGTCCCCTGCGGTTCATCCTCTCCCCAGAGGGATGATTGTGTGTGCGTGTAATGGAGGTGGGGCTTTTCCACTCCCACGCTGGCGAAGGCCTGTTGGAGAAATGTAACTGGCACTTTGAGTAGAAGGTGATGAATTTGGGATGGTCCCTGGTTCCTGTGGAGTTCATTCCAGAATCTCAGCCTGGCCCCTGAGAAAGCTCCATCTCCCACACAGGTGAGCGCCACCCTTTGGCCTCGCGGGGGAATGCAGGTATCTGTAGTAGGTCCAGTTTTATTTACTGCTCTAGAAGAGGAGGAGAACAGCTTGTTAATTGCATCTGCAGGTGAGGCTAATGAAATGGGGAGGAGCTGTGAACCCCACCCAGAGGGATGCAGAGAGATCAGGGGCAGCAAGGAAAGTTACAGAGACCCTGCAGACCACAGACTCGTCCCTTGGTGAGAGGGAAACCCTGGGCAGAAGTGATGCTGAGGGGGCGGGGGGCAGCCAGACACAAATGGGAAATTATTATTAATATTTCAGCAGCATCTAGAGTTTCTGTCACAGGGTCACTGCCTCCAGAGCGCCCCCTTGTGGCCTGGGTTGGCTCTGCAGCAGCCCACCCTCCATTTCCCCTTCTCAAGGCTCCTTAAAAACGCCGCACAGTCCTAGGTGCGCAAAAGGTGATTCCCCTTCCAGGGCCCAATTTATTAAGTCCTTGCACAGTTTCCAGCGGCGTCCAAGTACCCTCGTCTAGTTCCACCTGGACTGGCCGCCCAGCCTTTCTAAACAGCTAGAACTCAAAAAACCCCAAATCTTCTTCACAGTCCTCCCACAACCACAGCTGGGAGGCCGCTATACCTCCAGGCAGCAGAGTCTCCCCTGCTATCCCAGGACCCTCCTGCAGTTTCCACAGCCATCTGCCACTACCTTCCTCCCCAGGCCTCTTCGTTATCTACCCCAGAGGCCTGATTAGGTCACATGACCATCTTCATTTTCCCCACCTGGGATAGCATTTGGCTGGGTCACAGGTGAGGCTGAGACCCATCTCCCCTTAAAGAGCTGTCCACCCTGTGGCAGTCCCTTACCAAGTTCGGGGCCCATTTGTGCCAGGAGCTGCGCATACACCCAGTAAGAGACAGTCCCTGCTCCAGGAACTAATCAAAGAGTGGGAGGGGTAACAGAGGCACAGAGAGAGTGGCCTGCCCAACCGCACCCAGCAGGCCAGGGGCAGAGCTAGGGGTTGAATCCAGGTCTCCTCACTCCCAGCCTGGTGCTCTAGGCACTGAAGCCTGCTGTCTGACAATGCCCTAGGATACGAGAGCAAACAAAGTCACTGCAGTTTTGGTCTTCATAGATTCCAAGGCCAGAAGGGACCGTTGTGATTATTGCATCGCACAAGCCGGAGAACTGCCCCCAAATAATTCCTAGAGCAGAGTTTTTAGACAAATGTCCAATCCTAATGTGGTGGTAAGTATCATCTCATTGGAGAGAGAGGTGATCGTTTCTTTGTATACAGGAAGGATCCAGATGTAGAACTTCACTACTATGTGCTAACTCTACAACCGGCTGAAACAGAAACCTGGATCCAAACCCCCTTGGGAGTTGGATCTGAGTCTTAAATTGGCCATTCCTCTGCCTCCTTCCCCGCTGGAGACTTTGGTCCCTCCTTCCATCAGCCCCAACTCATGAGATTCCTTGGTTCCATGGAACTGCCTTCCTGAAGATGCTGGAGTCACGTGGCTCGGGATCACAGGTTCCACGCCCTTTGGTTACCACAGAGCAGATCTAGGATGGCTTCTCCTTTAACCAGCATCTCCACCCTTTGGGCCAGCAAGCTGGGCACCTCATGCCGGAAGAGGCTGTCCTGTGGCTTTCCTCTGGCTGTGCTAGTTACCAGATGTGAGCGTGGATTTGTGTTCAGTATAAACCATGGGATCACCACTATTCTGGGAGCAGGCTGGCATCTAACAGCCTGGCTGGCAGAGAGCTGACCCCAACGCCTCTCCCCTTGCTGAAAAGCAAACGGAGGTCTCTGATCCCAGCCTCTGCTACACCATCCCCCTTGCTTCGATTGTCACCCATTGAAGGGATTATGGGCCCAACGGACAGGTGCCCTAATGGATAGGTGCTGTGCAGCTCCTAACGAACCATGGCCCCATGAGTGCAGCTTCGATTACCAGGGTCTGGCCCTGCTTTTCACAGGAGGAGAGGACTCCATCTAGATCTGTGATGCATAAACCTAGATCACAAAACACATCCTGTGCCACCTGGGATGTCACCCTGGTGACCACTGGGGGGGTAGAGAGTGGAGCTCCAAAACCAGCTGAGCTAAAGGAGAATTGCCATTATCTGCTAGCAGTATGGGGCCTATGGCACACTATAGAACAGTTCTGATTCCTTCCAGCAGAGGGCAGTGGTGCAAAGACACACTAGCCGGCTTGTTGCAGTCATGTTCAACTCCTCAGTGGCCATTGGGTGCCATAACCAAAGGCAATAGAGAGAACTGGAAAACTGGCCACATAAGGCTGTGTGGTGACATCAACAACAACGTAAAAGGAAGATGACAAGCCCATCTCCGTAAAAGGAATGAAGTGGCTCGAAAATACAAGAGACAGAAAAAAACCATCATGAGCCCCAGCCATGCACCAGCCAGAATGGAAGAGCTCCCCAGGGCATTCAAGAATCTGTTTCATTGGTGATGGGCCTTTTCAGAAACAAACCAGCTAGGAGTGCTCAGTTATTACCCTGCTGCAGCCACACAGAAATTCAAGGCAGGTGATAGACCCCCAGTTCTCCTGTTCTATAAGCACAGGCCCCTACTGCATGAGGTAAAGGAGAATCCCTATTTGCTACTTGCTGTGTAGGGCCTATGATGCAGAGCAGAGCAGTTCCGGTTCCATCCAGCAGAGGGCAATGGTGCATACACACTGCAGCTGTAAGCATGGCTCTGAACGGTGACCTTCCTCTGCTAGATTGAAGGGCCCAGTATCCAATATTTATTCCCCACGTCGGTACTTCTAGATTGTGATCAAGTCACGTTACCAGCACAAAATTCTCTGTTACTCACACGCTCTAGGGCACCCACCCTGACCCGTTCTCAGGCGTAACCGTGCGGGTTTGCGGGGTCTTTACTGGTGAAAGAGCCTTACACAGTAATATGCTTATCCTCTGTTTATTAACAATCACCAAACCAGACTGCACACGCTACACACACCGTGCTCACCACTCCCAAGAAGACAGATGAACTTTTCTTGATGGCCAGTCAGGATCAGGTCCATCTGGGGAACTCCATTTTCTGCACGGCGTCATTGGCAGAGAGTTGAGGTCTGGCAGCTCTGATCGTGGGGCTGTGCCCTGGAGTTGGTACCCAAAGAACTTTCTTTTGGACCCCAGTTTATATAGTGACATTTGAGTCCTTTTTAGCTATATCTTAACCAATCATTATACTAAAATGTTACTAACCATTCCTAACCTAGTGTAACAAAATTCTCTAACCAATCCTACCCCACCACCTTAATTCATTTACACCTAGCAAAATTAATATGTAACAAACAATCAAAGAACCAGACAGAGACCAGACAGACAAACAATAGAGAAGTGAGGACTATAAAGATAAAACAATAAAGAAATGAGGATTTCACAACCACAACTATTGATAAGTGATTTCTTGCCAGACAGATGCTATCAAACTAAGTGTTCTTTAGCCATCTTAAGATCTGTTTCTGTATCGGGTGATAGTGGGGGCCATTAGGACGGGGTCTCCTTCTTAACAGCCGGATAGGACATTGTTTTAATGTAATTTAGATGGAATGTGAGGATGTGACTTCCTGCTTCTCAGCGAATGGCTGCTGCTCGCTGCTCTTTTAATCTGGCTGCAGACGACGGCCTTAGGCTTTAGGCCTTACAACATGGCTGCAGACAAAGGTCTTATCCTTACAGTCACCCCTTAACCTTCCCTTTGTTAAGCTAAATACATTTTGCTCCTTGAGTCTATCATTATAAGGCAGGTTTTCTAATCCTTTCATCATTCTCGTGGCTGTTGTCTCAACCTTCTCCAGGTTCTCAACATCCTTCTGGAATTGTGAACACCAGAACCGGGCACAGGATTCCAGCAGTGGTCGCACCAGTGCCAAATACAGAGGGAAAATCACCTCTCTGCTCCTACCGGAGATTCCCCTGTCGATGCGTCCCATGATCGCATTAACTCTTTTGCCCACAGTGTTGCACTGGGAGCTCATATTCAGCTGATTGCCCATCGCAATCCTCAAATAGCATAGGGCCAAAAACTGATCCTTGTGGAAACACACCCGTTCGCCCTTTGGAATGACATTTTGAGACCTAACCGTTAGCTCCGGGCCTCCCATTTAACACTGTTGGACAGCTATACCGCCAATGCCCTGTGCTACAAACATTACCTACAGGAGGTGCTGTGCTTCCATAGGAAGTAGTGCTGCTTATAGACTCGTGGGATGGGAAGGGACCTCGAAAGGTCTCTAGTCCAGTCCCCTGCACTCAGGGCAGGGCTAAGTATTATCTAGACCATCCCTGACAGGTGTTTGTCCAACCTGCTCTTAAAAACCTCCAATGGCGGAGATTCCACAACCTCCCTGGGCAATTGATTCCAGTGCTTGACCACCCTGACAGTTAGGAAGTTTTTCCTAATGACCAACCTAGACCTCCCTTGCTGCAGTTTTTCTCCCTCCTCCTTGTAACAACCTTTTATGTACTTGAAAACTGGTATCATGGCCCCTCTCAGTCTTCTCTTCTCCAGACTAAACAAACCCAATTTTTTCAGTCTTCTCTCATAGCTCAGGAGAGGTTTTCTAGACCTTTAATCATTTTTGTTGCTCTTCTCTGGACTTTTTCCAATTTGTCCACATTTTACCTGAAATGTGGTGCCCAGAACTGGACACAACACTCCAGTTGAGGCCTAATCAGCGCCTAATTTAGCTTGTGATCCCTTATGGCCCCCAGATCCCTTTCCGCAGTACTCCTTCCTAGGCAGTCATTTCCCATTTTGTGTGTGTGCAACTGATGGTTCCCTCCTAAGTGGAGTACTTTGCATTTGTCCTTATTGAATTTCATCCTATTTACTTCAGACCATTTCTCCAGTTTGTCCAGATCATTTTGCATTTTAATCCTGTCCTCCAAAGCACTTGCAACTCCTCCCAGCTTGGTGTCGTCTGCAAAGTTTATAAGTGTCCTCTCTATGCCATGATCTAAATCATTGATGAAGATATTGAACAGAACCAGACCCAGAACTGATCCCTGTAGGACCCCACTCGATATGCCCTGCCCGTCCCTCTCAGCCAGAGCCCCAGCAAGATGATAAGCTGTGCTGTGCCGCTGCATTGGTGTACATGAAACATCCCCTGGCACTTTGCACAAGAGATTCAGGTGTTAGCCTCGGTGTCCTGGGCAAGGTCCTGCTCTGGTTTCTAGGTGCTCCAATGTCTTTAGACATTGGGTAATAGATGGGTAATAGCAGCCATAATATAATTAAATTTAACATCTTTGGGAAGGGGAAAAATACCAAAGAAACCCACTGCAGTAGCATTGAACTTCAGAAGGGGAACTACACACAAATGAGGAGGTTAGTTAAACAGAAATTAAAAAGAACAGTCACAAGAGTGAAATGCCTGCAAACTGCATGGAAGCTTTTTAAGAACCCAGTAATAGAGGCTCAAATTAAATATATACCCCAAATTGAAAAAAATAGTAAGAGGTCCAAACAAATGCCACCATGACTGAACAACAGAGTAAAAGAGGAAGTTAGACAAAACGGCATCCTTTAAAAAAGGAGCATAAACTCTGGCAAGTCAAGTGTGGAAGTCTAATTGAGCCGTTCTATTTAGGTGACAAATCTGAGGAACTGTCCCAGACTGAGGTGTGAATAGAGGAGGTTTGGGAATAAATTGATCAATTAAACAGTAATAAGTCACCAGGACCAGATGGTATCACCCAAGAGTCCTGAAGGAACTCAAATGTGAAAATGCAGAACTACTAATTGTGGTATGTAACCTCTCGCTTACATCCACCTCTGGACCAGATGACTGGAGGATAGTTAATGTGACGCCAATTTTTTTTAAAGGCTCTAGAGGCGATTATGGCAATTACGGGCCGGTAAGCCTGATTAGTACCGGGCAAATTGGTTGAAATATAGTAAAGAAAAGAATTATCAGACAGATGAACATGATTTGTTCGGGAAGAGTCAATACGGCTTTTGTAAAGGGAAATCATGCCTCACCAATCTATTAGAATTATTTGAGGGAGTCAAAAAATATGTGGCCAAGGGGGATCCAGTGGGTATAGTGTACTAGGACTTTCAGAAAACCTTTGACAGGGTCCCTCACCAAACCTCTTCAGAAAACTAAGTCATCATGAGATAAGAGGGAAGGTCCTCTCATGGATCAGTAACTGGTTAAAAGACAGGAAACAAAGGGAAGGAATAAATGGTCAGTTTTCAGAATGGAGAGAGGTAAATAGTGGTGTCCCCCAGGGGTCTGTACTGGGCCCAGTCCTATTCAACATATTCATAAATAATCTGGAAAAAGTTGTAAACAGTGAGGTGGCAAAATTTGCAGATGATACAAAATTATTCAAGATAGTTAAGTCCCAGGCAGACTGTGAAGAGCTACAAAGGGATCCCACAAATTGGGGTGACAGGGCAAGAAAATGGCAGATGAAATGTAATGTTGATAAATGCAAAGTAATGCACATTGGAAAACATAATCCCAACTCTACATACAAAATGATGGGGTCTAAATTAGCTGTTACCACTCAAGAAAGATCTTGGAGTCATTGTGGATAGTTCTCTGAAAACTTCTGCTTAATGTGAGGTAGTAGTGAAAAAAGCGAACAGCATGTTGGGAATCATTAGGAAAGGGATAGATAATAAGACAGTAAATATCATAATGCACACCTTGAATACCGAGTGCAGTTCTGGTTACCCCATCTCAAAAAAATAGATTAGAAATGGAAAAGAGCAACAAAAATGATTAGGGGTATGGAACAGCTTCCGTATGAGGAGAGATTAAAGAGACTGCGACTGTTCAGCTTGGAAAAGAGACAACCAAGGGAGGATATGACAGAGGTCTGTTAAATCATGACTGGTGTGGAGAAAGTGAATAGGGGAGTGTTATTTACCCCTTCACATAACACAAGAACCAGGGGTCAGCCAATGAAATTAATTGGCAGCAGGTTTAAAACAAACAGAGGGAAGTATTTCTTCACACAACGCACAGTCAACCTGTGGAACTCACTGCCAGGGGATGTTGTGAAGGCCAAAAGAATAACTGGGTTAAAAAAACAATCAGAAGTTCCTGGGGAATAGGTGCATCAATGGCAATTAGCCAAGATGGTCAGAGACGCAATCCCATGCTCTGTGTGTTGCTAAGACTCTGACTGCCAAATACTAGAACTGGACCACAGGGGATGGATCACTTGATGATTGCCTGTTCTATTCATTCCCTCTGGGACACCTGGCATTGGCCACTGTCGGCAGACAGGCTAGGTGGACCATTGGTCTGACCCAGTCTGGCTGTTCTTAAAGTACAAGTCTAGGAGTTGGGAGACCTAGGTTCAATTTTCTGGTTTACCACAGACTCCTTGTATGATCTTGGGTGAGTCACGTAGCTGCTGTGTGCCTCAGTTTCCCATCTGTAGAATGGGGAGAATAGCACTGCCCTGCTTCCCAGAGGTGTTGTGAGGATAACTAAAGATAGTGAAAAGAACAGGAGTACTTGTGGCACCTTAGAGACTAACAAATTTATTAGAGCATAAGCTTTCTTGGGCTACAACCCACTTCTTCGGATGCATATAGAGTGAAACATATATTGAGGAGATATATATACACACATACAGAGAGCATGAACAGGTGGGAGTTGTCTTACCAACTCTGAGAGGCCAATTAAGTAAGAGAAAAAATTGGCCTCTCGGAGTTGGTAAGACAACTCCCACCTGTTCATGCTCTCTGTATGTGTGTATATATATCTCCTCAATATATGTTTCACTCTATATGCATCCGAAGAAGTGGGCTGTAGCCCACGAAAGCTTATGCTCTAATAAATTTGTTAGTCTCTAAGGTGCCACAAGTACTCCTGTTCTTTTTGCAGATACAGACTAACACGGCTGCTACTCTAAAGATAGTGACGTGCTTTGAGATCTGCTTCTGAAAAGGGTTCGGTATTATTCCCCCTGCAGTATCTTTCCCTCTTCTCCTAACCAGTCATGTAGTATTCGTGGGCACTGCCATGTTCCTCCCCAAAGGTGGCTGCCATCCAGTGACCGGTGAAGCGGTTGTTCTAGATGGATTCCTGTTGTTAATGAGTGGTTGTTGTTTTTTTGGCTCCGAGCTCTCCCGGGGAGCTCCTCACCCACCGGGAACGTGCGTGAAATGCTAAGGATTTTCTTTCACATCCAGAGATTTTCTTGCAAGTAACAACCCTGGCTGCTGGCATGTGACGATATGAATCATTTGCTAGTGCCAGCCCATTGTGCTGTGGCATTAACATATTAGATTATGGTCTCGTTTATGTGGTTTTTAATCCTAATGCCACATCTGGAACTGATGTCTCTCCGCTGTTGTCGGATATCATTAATTTTAGTGCTACACCAGCCCAGATAATCCTACCGCCAATCAGCCATAACATCTGCGGGAGGGAATTCGCGGAGCAGAGCTGCCCAGGAGGGTCAGGGTTTGCAGCGAGGAGCACAAGGGGAAAGGGGCGAGGAGGAGCCTGCTGGGAGAGGATGGGGGATCATGTGTGCAGCGGGGAGGGGTGGGGGGTGACAGAAAAAAGGACACTGCAGACCCTTCTTCAGCATAATTCAAGTTTCCGTCGTTAGCCACCCAACTGTCAGGCTTGGGGCTTTTCATCCCCCACGCCCGGGGACAGAGCAGCCCTCGTCTGCCGTCCGGGGGGCGTTCTGAGCGCCCGCCCCAGGCCACTGTCCCACTCACGGCCCACGTGAGGCCACAAAGGAGGGTTTGAGCGGTGCCAAGGCCTCATGCTGGGCCCTCTGCTCAGGGGCAACATTCATCCTCAGCCTCTCATGGGGGGAAACGCGCCCCCGTGCAGAGGGGCCGGCAGGAAGCCCAGGCACAGCTGTCCCCCTTTTTCAAGGCCTGACGTGGTGTGGGAATGGGTGTGTGACACGCAGCAGCTCTGCCTTTTCCAGACAGGGAAACTGAGGCTCCTTGTCCCTCCCAAAGCCACAGAGGAAGAGCGTGTCAAAGGGGTCCTCTCGCACTCCTTGGCCAATGCTGACCAGTATCAGCACGCAGGCGCTCCTGGAGTCCTGGCTGGGACCAGGCCCCAGCCAGGCCCTCTCCTGTAGTGGAAGGATGGACTAGTGGTCAGAGCACCAGTCTGAGACTTGCAAGTTTTCCCTCTGTAAAATAGACTCGCCCACTTCCCGGGTGCTGTGAGGGTGAATCCAGTAGAGATTGTGAGGTGCTCAGATACTGCAGTGGTGAGGGGCATCTAAGGAGAGGGTTGCCAACTATTCTAATCACAAAAACCCGAACAGCCTTGTGCCGCCCCCTTCCCCAAGGCCCCGCCCCCTGCCCCGCCTCTTCCCCAAGGTCCCGCCCCTGCCCACCCCTTCTCCGAGGCCCCACCCCACTCACTCCATCCCCCCTCCCTCCGTTGATCGCTCTCCCCCACCCTCACTCACTTTTACCGGGCAGGGGCAGGGGGCTGGGGTGTGGGAGGGGATGCGGGGTGTGGACTCTAGGAGGGAGTTTGGGTGCAGGAGGGGGGTCAGGGCTGGGGCAGGAGGTTGGGGTGCAGGAAGGGGTATGGGGTGTTTGGGTGTGGGAGGGGCTCAGGGCCGGGGCAGGGGGTTGGTGTTTGGGAGGAGGTGAGGGGTGTGAACTCTGGGAGGGAGTTTGAGTGCAGGAGGGGGCTCAGGGCTGGGGCAGGGGGTTGGGGTGCAGGAAGGGATACGGGGTGCAGGTTCTGGGAGGGAGTTTGGCCAATGGGAGCTGCGGAGTCAGTGCTTGGGGTGGGGGCAGCGTGCGGAGACCCCCTGGACACCCGCCCTAAGGGCCGCAGGGATGTGCCAGCTGCTTCCAGGAGCGGCGCGGGACCAGGGCAGGCAGAAAGCCTGCCTTAGCCCCGCTGCACCGCCGGACTTTTAGTGGCCTAAAATCTCCCAGACTGGCTTCAATAGCCTCCAGGAGATGGAGCCCGATTCCGGGAGACTCCTGGCCAAACCAGGAGTGTTGGCAACCCTCGTTAAGGACCATAGATAGAAAGAGCCAGGATGGAAACCCAATAGCTTCTTATAGCACACTGCTGCACCATGCCGTCCCCACCGATCCTCTGAGCTCCGACAGCGATGTGGGACACCGAAAAAAGGGGGACAGAGGGGGGAAAAATCTATCTCACCAGAGGGGACTAGTTTGAATCCACTTTTGGGAAACGAAATCTCACATCTAGCTGGCGTGTTTATTTCAGCTGGGGGGGTTGAAAGTCTTTGCCAGCACCGAGCCCCATTCATCACCGTGCCTGACGGGGAGATAGATTTGAGCTAGTGGAATCAGTAATGAACATATGGCATTAGAATTTTGATCCTTCCTGCTGCAGATAATTACTGGCTTCCCCCCCCACTCCCACCCCCGTAAGAAACCAGCACATATGGAGCTTACAGGCCAAATTCGATCATTCCGATGTGACAGGCTTCAGAATAAATATCTCCAAATTAGCGCTGGACTTGCTCGTTTAAAATCCCTGACACCGATAAATAATGAACGGGGAGGATGTTGTGTGTTAAAATTCTCCAGATAAAGAAGAATGAACTTGTTCACCTTTCTGTGGCTGCAGCCTGGGAACACGTACACCTCATTGAGTTCCTAGGTCAGGGTATGTCTTCTCTCCGGAGACGGGATTGGCGATAACTGTGCCAGCATTACTCGATAGCAGAGACACAGCCTACACCGACAGAAGAGGTTTTCCCATCGGTGTCGGAACACCAGCTCCCTGAAGTCTGCCAGCTACATTAATGGAAGTATTCTTCCAGCGACACAGCGGCATTTAAACCGGGGGCTGGATCAGCATAGCAACATCGATCAGGGCAGTAGTTTTGACCAACGAAGCTATACCAAAATAACTTTTACGTGTAGACCAGACCTTAGGTTCCTCCAAATCTATTTGTTGGGGTTTGCAAGTCCCTGGAGTTTGCGGCCCTTTCTGTCTTTTCCCCTTCTGTAATTTAACGCGCGGTGCTCTCAGTGTAAATCCAGCCAGGAGTCACTCTGGCTTGTTGCCTGTGTAACTGTGAGAAGACATTGATCCATTTGGGGCAAATGTAAATGGCTTCACAAGGTGCAAGGCAATGGAGAATCAGACCCGCAGGTTTGCCTCAATGCCCAGCTAAACTGGCAAGTGTGTATATGCACCACTGCCCTCCACGGGATGGACTCAGAACTGCTCACCTATAAGTCATAGGCCCTATACTGCTAGTGTGATTCTCCTTTAGGTGGGGCTTGCACAGTTAACAATAGTAGCTCTTCTTTACATTCCTCCATTCCAGCCTGGCCAATTGTTTGCATTTCCTCCCCTGCTGCCACAACCCCATTGCATCATGGCATCGGTTCCCCTCCTCCCATGGCATGTAGCGCCTTCCTCCCCCTCGCTCACGCTGGCTCCAGCTCCCTCAACTGCTTTTGCAAAATGTGAGACAATCCCAAGCCAACTCCATCCCTATGAGCTAACGCTAGCTGTCTGATCATTGGCTGAGTTGCTTGTGATGTC
The DNA here is from genome assembly GCF_028017835.1 of Emys orbicularis. Taxonomy (NCBI): domain Eukaryota; kingdom Metazoa; phylum Chordata; order Testudines; family Emydidae; genus Emys; species Emys orbicularis. Next base: position 3,396,112 of record NC_088688.1, on the reverse strand, counting down.
ACTGACTCACCTTCTAGCTGGTCTTAGCCATTTTGAAATTGACCTGTTGTGACGTTATTGACACGAACTGTGACCGTATAGACCATGGTTGCAACCGTGGTGATATAGTGGCACCAAATCTTGTACAGGGGAGGTCAAGTGAGGTGTCTATGAGGAGGTTATGATTTGCTGGTTATGATTATGCTGTCTATATTCATGTATCGTTTTTGTATTTAAAGTTACAAGGATTGGCTCTATACTGTCTGTATTTCAAACTTGTGCTCTGCTTCTGGGTGACAACCCAGACAAGTTGGTGTCAGATCTGCCTAGCCTGCTTGATGGCCCGTTAAGGACCATCAGCTATACAATTAACCCATTGAGAGAAGGCAGATACGCCTTGTAACTCAGCAAGGCAGGGACATGCCTATGGACAGAACTCTAAGGCTTTCAAGGCATGGCTGGGCAGCTTGTATTTGAGACAAAGGACACACAAGCCACATGGCAGAGGATATAAAAGGCCCTGGAAACCCCTCCATTTTGTCTTCAATCCTGCTTCTTACCTCTGGAGGGACTTTGCTACAACCAGAAGCTCTGAACAAAGGACTGATGACCCATCCCAGCTGGGGATGTTCCAGAGACTTGATTTGAACCTGCAGTTTATTCTTTCACTGCTACAAGCCTGAACCAAGAATTTTGCCATTACTGTAGGTAATTGATTCCATTTAACCAATTCTAGCTTTCATCTCTATCTTTTTCCTTTTATGACTAAACCTTTAGATTCTAAAGGGTTGGCAACAGCGTGATTTGTGGGTAAGATCTGATTTGTATATTGCCCTGGGTCTGGGGCTTGGCCTTTTGGGATCGGGAGAACCTTTTTTCTTTTACTGGGGTATTGGTTTTCATAACCATTTGTCCACATAACGAGTGGCACTGGTGGTGATACTAGGAAACTGGAGTGTCTAACGGAATTGCTTGTGTGACTTGTGGTTAGCCAGTAGGGTAAAACCGAAGACCTCTCTGTCTGGCTGGTTTGGTGCCTTAGGCCTGGTCTACACTACGAGTTTAGGTCGAATTTAGCAGCGTTAAACCGAATTAACCCTGCAACCGTCCACACAACGAAGCCATTTACTTCGACATAAAGGGCTCTTAAAATCGATTTCTGTACTCCTCCCCGACGAGGGGAGTAGCGCCGAAATCGACATTGCCGTTTCAAATTAGGGTTACTGTGGCCGCAATTCGACGGTATTGGCCTCCGGGAGCTATCTCACAGTGCACCATTGTGACCGCTCTGGACAGCAATCTGAACTCGGATGCACTGGCCAGGTAGACAGAAAATGCCCCGCGAACTTTTGAATTTCATTTCCTGTTTGCCCAGTGTGGAGAGCTCATCAGCACAGGTGACCATGCAGAGCTCATCAGCACAGGTAACCATGCAGTCCGAGAATCGAAAAAGAGCACCAGCATGGACCGTACGGGAGGTACTGGATCTGATCGCTATATGGGGAGAGGATTCCGTGCTAGCAGAACTACGTTCCAAAAGATGAAATGCCAAAACATTTGAAAAAATCTCCAAGGGCATGATGGAGAGAGGCCACAATAGGGACTCAGTACAGTGCCGCATGAAAGTTAAGGAGCTCAGACAAGCCTACCAGAAAACCAAAGAAGCAAACGGAAGGTCCGGGGCAGAGCCGCAGACATGCCGCTTCTACACTGAGCTGCATGCAATTCTAGGGGGGGCCGCCACCACTACCCCACCTCTGACCGTGGATTCCGAGGAGGGGGTACTCTCAGCCATGCCTGAGGATTCTGCGGACGGGGAAGATGAGGAGGAGGAGGAGGACGACGAGCTTGCAGAGAGCACACAGCACTCCATTCTCCCCAACAGCCAGGATCTTTTTCTCAGCCTGACTGAACTAGCCTCCCAACCCTCCCAAGGCATTATCCCAGACCAAAAAGCCATAGAAGGGACCTCTGGTGAGTTACCTTTGTAAATATAAAACATGGTTTAAAAGCAAGCGTTTTTTATTGATTAATTTGCCCTGAGGACTTGGGATGCATTCGCGGCCAGTACAGCTACTGGAAAAGTCTGTTAACGTGTCTGGGGATGGAGCGGAAATCCTCCAGGGATATCTCCATGAAGCTCTCCTGGAGGTACTCCAAAAGCCTTTCCACAAGGTTTCTGGGCAGTGCAGCCTTATTCTGTCCTCCATGGTAGGACACTTTACCATGCCATGCTAATAGCAAGTAATCTGGTATCATTGAATGACAAAGCCTGGCAGCGTATGGTCCCGGTGTTTGCTGGCATTCAAGCAACATCCGTTCTTTATCTCACTGTGTTATCCTCAGGAGAGTGATATCGCTCATGGTAACCTGGTTGAAATACGGGAATTTAATCAAGGGGACAGAGATGGCCATTCTTACTGGGCTGTTTGCCTGTGGCTGAAAAGAAATCCTTCCCTGCAGTTAGCCAAGCCGGGGGGGGGGGGGGGGAGGGGCATTGGCGCTGAGCTTTTTGCGTTTGGCTAGCAGGGATCTTCCCTGATACCAGCCAAGCGGTGGGGGGAGGGGTAAAGCGATCATCCCAGAGAATTGGATGGGGGGGGGGGTTAGTTTGGTTTCTGCTGCTGCACGTTAACAGGAAAACCACAGCATTCAACGGGCTTTGCTTGGTATGGGAAAGGAGGGCGCTGCTTTTAGGAAGGTTGCAGTAGCCGAAAGACAATGGCTTACCATGGCCGCATGCAAGCCGAATTCTGTTGCCCAGACCTGCGTCTGTGATCTCTAACACTAAAGCCGCAGGCACTCAATATTAAGATGCAAAATGCGACCTTGTACCGAAATGTGAATAGTGTTGTTCACCGTGAAAGAGTAAAAGCATTGTTCTGTAAAATGTATCTTTTTAAATACTTCTCTCCCTTTTTTCCCTCCTGCAGCTGCAAATTTTTCAAGCCTCCCTCATCCGTCCCGAAGGCTATCTCAGATAAGGCGGCGAAAAAAACGGATGTGAGACAAAATGTTCTCTGAAATCATGGAATCGACCCGCGATGAAAGAGCTCATCTGAATGAGTTGAAGGACTCGGTATCAAAGTACAGGAAAGATGCCAGTGAACGTGAGGACAGGAGGGACCAATGTGAGGACATGAGGGACCAACGTGAGGACAGAAGGGACCAACGTGAGGAGAGGAGAGATGCTCGAGATGAGAGGTGGTGGCAGGAAGATCAGAGGAGGCAGGATGCAACGCTGGGGCTGCTGCGTGAGCAAACGGACATGCTCCGGCGTCTGGTGGAGCTTCAGGAATGGCAGCAGGATCACAGAGTGCCGCTACAGCCCCTGTATAACCCCCCTCCCCCCTCACCATGTTCCACAGCATCCTCACCCAGACGTGTAAGAACGCGGGGGGGAGGCTCCGTGCACCCTGCCACTCCACCCCAGCGGACAGCCCAAGCAAAAGATTGTCATTCAACAAGTTTTGAAGTGGCCTTTTCCTTCCCTCCTCCCCTCCTCCCACACCCCAGCCGGGCTACCTTGTCAGTTCTCTCCCTATTTTTATAATCAATTAATAAAGAATACATGATTTTTAAATGATAGTGACTTTATTTCCTTTGAAAGCAAGCTATGATCAAAGGGGGGAGGGTGGGTTACTTACAGGGAATGAGTCAATCAAGGGGGCGGGTTTTCATCAAGGAGAAACAAACAGAAGTTTCACACTGTAGCCTGGCCAGTCATGAAACTGGTTTTCAAAGCTTCTCTGATGCGCAGCGCTTCCTGGTATGCTCTTCTAATCGCCCTGGTGTCTGGCTGCACGTAATCAGCGGCCAGGCGATTTGCCTCAACCTCCCACCCCGCCATAAACGTCTTCCCCTTACTCTCACAGAGATTGTGGAGCGCACAGCAAGCAGCAATAACAATGGGAATATTGGTTTGGCTGAGGTCTGAGCGAGTTGGTAAAGTGCACCAGCGCACTTTTAAACGTCCAAATGCACATTCTACCACCATTCTGCACTTGCTCAGCCTATAGTTGAACAGCTCCTGACTACTGTCCAGGCTGCCTGTGTATGGCTTCATGAGCTATGGCATTAAGGGGTAGGCTGGGTCCCCAAGGATAACTATAGGCATTTCAACATCCCCAACGGTTATTTTCTGGTCTGGGAAGTAAGTCCCTTGCTGCAGCCCTTTGAACAGAGTAGTGTTCCTGAAGATGCGAGCATCATGAACCCTTCCCGGCCAGCCCACGTTGATGTTGGTGAAACGTCCCTTGTGATCCACCAGTGCTTGCAGCACCATTGAAAAGTACCCCTTGCGGTTTATGTACTGGCTGCCCTGGTGCTCCGGTGCCAAGATAGGGATATGGGTTCCATCTATCGCCCCACCACAGTTAGGGAATTCCATTGCAGCAAAGCCATCTACTATGAACTGCACATTTCCCAGAGTCACTACCTTTGGTAGCAGCAGCTCAGCGATTGCTTTGGCTACTTGCATCACAGCAGCCCCCACAGTAGATTTGCCCACTCCAAATTGATTCCCGACTGACCGGTAGCTGTCTGGCGTTGCAAGCTTCCACAGGGCTATCGCCACTCGCTTCTCAACTGTGAGGGCTGCTCTCATCTTGGTATTCTGGTGCTTCGGGGCAGGGGAAAGCAAGTCACAACGTTCCATGAAAGTGCCCTTACACATGCCAAAATTTCGCAGCCACTGGGACTCGTCCCACACCTGCAACACTATGCGGTCCCACCAGTCTGTGCTTGTTTCCCGGGCCCAGAATTGGCGTTCCACGGCTATAACCTGCCCCATTAACAACATGATCTCCAAAGCGCCAGGGCCCGCGGTTTGAGAGAATTCTGTGTCCATGTTCTCATCACTCTCGTCGCCGCGCTGCCGTCGCCGCCTCCTCACCTGGTTTTGCAGGTTCTGGTTCAGCATAAACTGTACGATAACGCGCAAAGTGTTTACAATGTTCATGACTGCTGTCTTGAGCTGAGCGGGCTCCATGCTTGCCGTGGTATGGCGTCTGCACTGTTCACCCAGGAAAAAAGGCATGAAACAGTTGTCTGCTGCTGCTTTCACGGAGGGAGGGGGAGGATGTACCCAGAACCACCCGCGACAATGTTTTTGGCCCCATCAGGCATTGGGATCTCAACCCAGAGTTCCAATGGGCAGGGGAGACTGCGGGAACTATGGGATAGTTATGGGATAGCTACCCACAATGCAACGCTCTGGAATTCGATGCTAGCCTCGGTACATGGACGCACACCGCCGAATTAATGTGCTTAGTGTGGCTGCATGCACTCGACTTTATACAATCGGTTGCCCAAAATCGAATTCTGTAAATTCGGAGTAATCCCATAGTGTAGACATGCCCTTAGAAGTGGAGAAACCCCAGCCTTGGGCTGTAACTGCCCTGCTCTAAGCAATTTGTCCTGAATTGGCACTCTCAGAAGTGTCTCGCCAGAGGCAGCATTGTTACACCTGTGTAGCCAGCTGTCCGTCCCAGGGGCTCTATCGAGGTGCCCCGCTCTTGGATTGAACCGCTCAGATTGGCAGGTGGACAGATAATGCCCATCTGGTGTCGCAGCGCGATGCCATGGGCAGCCTGGGGTGGCCCAGGGACGTTACATTCAAGCCCTGGGTTTGTCAGAGTGGCCCTGTCAGTTTATGGCAAGATCTAAAGCATTTTTTCTCCTTCCATAACAAATCTCGAGTAAATGAAATGTTACCGCGCCACAGAGCAGTTTGCTGCAGGGCAGAGGGGCGTTTAACATCTGCTTTTCATTTGACATTGTTTTTCTTCTGTAAGCGCCTTTTGATGATATCTTTCATATATAAGATGGAGCAGCTCAGAGAGCTGAGAAATGGGAAACACACAGAAATCACATATGTGTACTCCCCCCACATACATGTAACACACTTTTCCATGTACTTGTACACACAGAAACACATACATAACACACACAAATTAATGCGTGCACAGACACACAATATGTATCCCCATCAACAAATGCTCATGCACACACTCATAATACACATCATCACACACGACTCACAAACGTGTGCAACCACAGAGGTCTCAGCTCTTCTCAGATACACAGTAGCATTCTACACCAACACACTTGTGAGCATTAGCATTTTGGTCCATTCCTGTAGAACACTGTTGTCGTTTTATTTCCATAATGAGAAATGATCATCTGGCACCATCACCTCCCATATGCTGAAAATCACAGGTAAATGAGAAACTAGTTTGTTCTTATCATTTAATGTCCTGTCTTCTTCAAAATATATACCCCAAAAAGTCACCTTTGCAATTGTACCCTTAATTTCTCGGTATCTTCCATGCACTGTGATATTTCAAGCTTTACCCACATTCACCAATCAAAAGCTCTCCGAAATTAGTTTCCTAGGTAATCATCACAAAAACACCATTTTAAACCAGCTGCAGGGAGCTGCAAGGAATAAAACAAATGAATGCACATTATCCCCTATATATCAGACACAGACAATTCATAATGCGCCCTCAGAAGGAGTTGGAGCCCTTACTAAAGAATAGTTGAGTAGCATTCTAGATCAATGCCCATGACACTGGTACAGCAGGGGTCCTGCCATGCATAGGGCACGTACTGTAGGTGCATTGCGTTTTTCCTGCTAGGGGATAAACTCAAGCAGGGATGAGCTGGGTGGCTTCACAGATGCAGAGAGGCTGTTGGAAGGAGACAGCTTTGCTCACTTTCATACCAGCTCTAGAAGGACAGGTGACGGCAGACAGAGATTGTACCAGGACAGGAGCGTCTCCACGTAAGCTGTAAGGAGGCAGGGCTCTGTCGAGCCACCCTCTTAGCAAGAGTTAGAGCCCTGCATAAAGATGCCAAGTGAGTGTTCCCAATTCATTACAGCGAGCACAGCTGGTCACCACCCCAGCCCCTCCCGGATATAAGAAAGGAGCGTAACCCTCTGGTCAGAGGGACCTAAGGGCAGAGATAGAGAGATTCTGCAGGGACCCCTGACAACAACCTGTCATGTTCAATGGCAAGGAACTGCAAAAAGCAGCACTTTCCTCCAGCACTGAACAAGGAACTTTATTAGAGCATAGAAAACAGCGAATCTCGCTCTGTTTCTGGCCAGAGTCTTCCCCAGCCCAGCTCCTGCTTGGCTTCCTGCTACATAAACAGCACACACACAGCCCGGCTTGGAGAGAACACTCAGACTTGGATTTACTATCACTGTACAGGAGCAGTGCCCAAGAACCCCAGTCCTGGAGCAGGATGGTGACCTGCATTGCACCGAGTGCTGTACAAAGACAGAGCCAAGAGCTTACACAAGATAACACATGAGACAACAGATGGCTAAAGAGAGAAAGAAGAACACAAGGAAGCAAGGAAACAATACTTCACACAACGCACAGTCTACCTGTGGAATTCGCTGCCTGCGGATGTTGTGAAGGACACAACTGGCCACTGTCGGCAGACAGGATACTGGGCTAAATGGACCTTTGGTCTTACCCAGTGTGGCCATTCTCATGACAGGCAGCAGGCCCAGCGCAAGAGCAGCCTAATCATTGTCAAGTGTTTTAGAGGCCTGGCAGCAAAGTGAGCGTTGCAAGGAGGGATCTGAAGATGGACCACGAGGTAGCGCTGTGGATGTTCACGAGGAGCCCATCCCAAGCAGGCGGGGCAGCCTGGGAGGAAACAGACAGGGGCTTGTTTGAAAATGTGGGCGATGGAGGCTGGCCTCATGAGGAGGTGGGAGCGGGTGTCTCGGCAGTGACTGAGACGCTTGGTGGGTGAGGACAGGCCAGGGAGGGCTTTGAGTGTGAAGACACGTACATTGTGTTTGATCTGGGGAGTGGGGGGGGGCAGTGGAGGGACGCAGAGAGGGGTGCTATGATGGGACTGATGAGCCAATAGGATGATCTAGGGAGCAGCACTTTGAATGGATGTAAGTGGGACAGGGCTGGGTTTGTCTTGACTGAAACCATTCCAGCCAGGCCTATGCCTGCTTTGTGCTAGCCCATGTGGGGCCCTAAGCATGGGGCGGTGGCAAGCAAATGGGTCCAAGGACCTGGTCCATGGCCTCCCTATGCCGTGGCCTGAAGACCTCTCCCCTCCTGGCTGAGCAGTTGGCAGGCCAGCCTGGGGTTAGCGGGGAAACAGCTTTCAGCACCATGGAAAGCAAAAGCCTCCTGCAGCCTGGACTCGCTCACTCATTCCCTCCCAGCTGGGATTTCCTCTAGTTTCATCAGCACTTGGATCCTGTGACGACGGGAACCCTGGAAAAAAAACCCAAGAGGGCTGGTGATGCGAGACGCCCATCTGATTTCACAGGCTTCGGGGGGAAGGGGCTGGGCTGGGGGCTGGCGGGGCCGAGGGGTCTTTTACTACCTGCCTGTTAGCTAGTGGCTAGTTATTAATGTGGCAGGTCGGGCAGCCCCTTATGGTACGTGGTGTATTTATGGGACACGCTGAGTTTCCAGGTACAGCGCGAGAGCTGGACAGCCTATTTTCTGCAGGATGCAGTGAGAAGAGCAATATTGTTTGTGTGATTGGGGCGGGGGGGGGGGGGGATTGCTGGGAGCTGTGGGCTAGGAAGGCAGAGGAGAGATCAGCGGACGGATGCTTTGCCCTGTCAGCAAAACCGCCTGTTCTCTCCCGGCACATTCTGGTAAATAACTCTTAGTGCTCCTGCCTATACATTGCCCAGGCCAAATGACAACCGGTGCTGGGGGGTAGAATCGGTGATGTGTATTGGAAGGGTGCGAGGATCTCTCGACGGCTGGGCCCGGCGCGTTGTAACTAGGGGTAATGGGAGCACACTGAGCAAAGGGGGATTTCGGCTGGATCTCCAGGGAAGCTTTGGGAAGATTTGTGCCAGTGCTGGGCAGCCTGCCAAGAGAGTCCTAGGTCCCAAGGTCGGAAGGGACCACTGCGATCATCTCGCCTGACTCCCTGCAGAAAAGACGTGGGTCTCTGCTGTGGCTGAGACGTTCACCCGAGCTCTCTGACGCCAGGCCAGAAGGAATCATAGAATCATAGAACTGGAAGGGACCTCGAGAGGTCATCTAGTCCAGTCCCCTGCACTCAGGGCAGGACTAAGTACTAAGACAGGTGTTTGTCTAACCTGCTCTTAAAAATCCCCAATGATGGAGATTCCACAACCTCCCTGGGCAATTGATTCCAGTGCTTAACCATCCTGACAGTTAGGAACTTTTTCCTAATGTCCAACCTAAATCTCCCTTGCTGCAATTTAAGCCCATTGTGTCTTGCCATCTCCTCAGAGGTTAAGAAGAACAATTTTTCTCCCTCCTCCTTGTAACAATCTTTTATTTACTTGAAACCTGTTACCAAGGCCGAGGCTGTTTCGAAGGTCCGTGTCTGTGTACGTGCCACCCGCTTTCCTCCCACCTCCGCTCAGGAGGCATCTGGCTCTAGTGAGGATCAGAGCACCTGGAGTATGAAATGTTGCATCCAGGCCTGACCTCATTTTGCCAGGCAGTGGGACTCCCTAGGCTGGCAGTACCAGGGAGGGAGGGCAAGGGGGGGCAGGAAGCTTTGCTGGGATGGTTCTGTAGCCAGGCCAATGATGCCCGGCTCGCTGGAGGGCACAGTGGGCCTGGGTGCAGACACGTTGCAGAAAGTGAACTCGCCGGGCCCCCAGGCAGCTCCTGCCGCTTCGTTCCAGCCCCCACCCCTTCCCTGGCGCACAGCCGGGCTGACCGCCGCTGAGCCGAGAAGAGGTCAGACAGAGCAGCACCTGATGGCGAGCCCTCTGCCCGGCGCGGGGAGCTGTTCTTCACTGTCCGAGCCCCTTTGCACGGCCCAGCGTGGCTCTGGGGGGCACTGCACCGACAACAGGCAGCTCGTACATTTCACTCCACAGGGATCCCACCCGATCCGCGTTCGTTGTAAGCAGGCATCAGTGCACCAGGCAGGGCTCAGCTAGCCGCGCCCTCCAGCGCAGGGCCAGCAACAGCCCCAGAGCTGCCTCCAGCCCCAGCCCCAGCCCCACGCAGCTGTCTCCCCTCGGAGCCACCTGCAGACACAACTCCTTAGGGACCTGCCCTGCTGCAGGGCTGGGCCAGGCCCACGGCTGACCCAGCTGGCCAGAGCTCCCATCCCCAGAACAAGAGTTGGGAGCGCTCCCCAAGACCCTCTCTGGCCCAGGAGAAGTCCTGGTAGAGAAACACTCATGCACCAAGTCCTGTCCCCCGTCAGTGAGTCCTGGCTGAGACAGGGTCTAGCTCCCCAACTCCCACCCGTCTTGCGTCCGATGGCACTGCCTTCCCAGGGCCTGTGCAAAGGGAAGCACCTTGCACCGCTGCACAAGGGAGGCTATCCCCGATCTCCACCAGTGGGCTTTTCCCCAAGCATACCTGGGTCCTAGGCACTGTCAGCCAATGCAGCACCCTCCGCTGGGCATAGAGGGAATAGCTCATCGCAGGGGAGGGTGTAAGCTCACTCCTGCTCCTACCAAAGCCAGGGGGAGTCCTGCTGTTGATTTGGGTGGGGCCAGGAGGGGGCGCTACCAGGCTGGCAGAGTTCACCTGAAGCACCCTGCCCCGTCACAGCAGAAGCTTGTTCTGCTGGCAAACAGTTGAGTGGGTCCTGCTGACACCAGGCTAGCTCATTAATCATCTGGAGAGAAGAGAGGTTGGACTAGATACCTCCTGAGGTCCCTTCCAACCCTGATAGTCTATTCTATGAGGTAGGAGTGGCTCTCTGGGGGACAGAGGATCTAGTGTGTGGGCTGAGCTGGCCAGAAGGAGGAGCCCTAAGGGCAGCCCAGCCTGAGGAGAAATCCTGAGCTGGATTTTGTGATGTATTATTGTCAATGGTGTCTCAGCGGAGCCAGGCAGGGGCTGATTGTGACTGCACAGTGTGTGGTCTGGATCTGAGAAAAGCACATGCTGAGAAAGAGCCTTTATTTGTTATTAATTACAATGATTACTGGGGGAAGGCATAATTCAACCCCACCTCGTTTTTGAAAGCCAGGTGTCTTGGACCTGGTTCGAAGCCCTTTACCTACCAGATGCCATAGTGATGGAGGGTTTGGAATTATGCACTGGGCACTTGTTTGAACCCAGCAGAGCTGCAGCTATCCTGGTCTGCGAGGGATGGATGCAGGCAGCTCCATCCACTGAGTGCGGAGTGCGGTTTGAAATGCCCTTGTGCCGGTTAATTTAGCATACAATTACTCCCATAATCACTGACATGTCTCTGGCAGTTTTCATCCCCAAGAGATCCCAAAGTCCTTTGCAATAGCAATGAGTCCAGTCCTGCTCCCATTGAAATCGGTGAGGTCAGAAGTGGGCACAAAATATGTCTAGCCCCATGGAAATGCACCCCCTCTGGGGTGAATGGTGTCAGCTAACTAAGGATACTCCTAGATGTAGGAAGAGCATAAGGGGACCTTTATTATCCATGCAGAATGGACAGGGGGTTAACTAATGTGACTTATTATGAGTTATATTCCAGTGTGCTAGGGGCTGTACACACACAAAATCAGAGATGGCTTAACCAGGCTTCCTATGTGATACTGGACAGAATGCACATGCACAAGGGGGCCAAATTCAGATTGCATGGACGTTGTCTAGCATTTGAGCTTTCAACTTTACATCTTTAGTGGCCTTTGAATGTCGTTTTTTGTACGTCATTTTCTATAGTCAAGGGACCTGCACACAAATCCGGGAGTCTGATTTCCAGGCGTGTCTCTCACTCCTGGGGTGACCTTGCCCATGTCATTTCCCCAGTCGGTGCCTGGGTTTCCCCATGTGTAAACTGGGGATAATGAACTTACACTATTAAAAAGTCTGCCTTTAAGACAGCAGTATCTGAGGCGCCACCGACCTTCCCCCGGAGGCCGTGGCTGGGTGGTATCTGAGGGCAGAGGCTGGTTAGTTGTTGTTTAATGGTGACCACTGTGCTTCATGGGGAGATGGGAGGGTTAATTAGCTAATGTCTGTATTGTACTTTGAAAGCCCAAAGCACCGTGCATTAAGCGCTGAGCACGGTTATTACCGGCTCCATTCTTTGTCGTGCTGAGCGTGGCAAACCCCACGCAGCGTCTGCGGGGTCGGCCCAGAAAGCGGGTCCTTCACTCAGTTGCCTGTCACTCAAGGCTCTCTTCCGCTTCTTCGCTGGCGGAACCGCAGGCTTGCTTGCCACTGGAGCTAATTGTACGAATGAGCCCACCCTCGCTGTCTGGGCAGGACCATCGCTGTCTCCGCTGTATAATTAGGACCTCAGCGAGACAGGCACCATTTATCTGGGTCGTGCGTATGTACTGCCTGACAGCTCACACAAAGGAGGCGCGTCTGGTGGCAGGACTCACTCTGACAAGTGACAGTCGCCTCTTGGAGTGCGCAGGTCCCTTCCCAGCTCGGGCCCTCCCTGCCTCTGGCAGGTGGGAATAGGGTGACCAGATGTACCGATTTTATAGGGACAGTCCCGATTTTTGGGTCTTTTTCTTATATAGGCTCCTATTACCCCCCACCCCCTGTCCCGGTTTCTCACCCTTGCTGTCTGGTCACCCTAGGTGGGAATGCTCTGGCTTTGCTATCTGCTGGTGCGCACCCAAGAGGTTAGCAAAGGGCAGCTGGCCTAGTCTGACGTGAGGCTCGCTAGCTGGGTCATAGCTGGTGTTTCGCATTCTGCGCTCCGTAGTCTTGTGGCCTCATTTTGCGTTTCTTTGGCCAAGCCAGTGATTCTACCCAGGAGTCCCGGACACTCGGTGACGCCCATCTGTCCTCCGCCGTATTCTGCGCTGCGTCCCAGCGTGGCCTGAACGTGACCCTCTGCCGGAGGTCTAGTGAAGACACTCCATCTTTCTTGCTGGGTGATCCACTGCTGTAAGCGCATCACTCAGTGGCCGGCTCCCTAGCAGCTTGGTCTGATGGACAGAGCAATGTGCGAGAAGCCAGAAACACGCGACATGAGCCAGGCCTCTGCCAATAGCTCGCTGTGCAAGTCAGCGCCCCTCGCAGCGCCCAGCCAGCTATCCCAGCACGTGAGCTATCCCCACGCCACGCACAGCGTTCCCCGAAAGCACAGGGCCACGCGGTGGGAGCTGATTGCCGTGGGAGTCGCAGATGAGTCCCATCACAGCGTGTCGAGAGGAGCAGCTTCCGTTCCAGCTGGCCAGCGGAGTGCAGAAAGTAGACCAGACAGGCCATTTGGCCAGTGACCGGTGCACTGTGGGCTAGCACTTGGAGGACTGCTTGAGTGGTTGGCCTAATCCCCATTCACACAGTCACCAGGAGGGTGCAGAGTTACTCAGTTAATTTCTACCTGTCCATAAACCCGCCGCCAGGGTTCTCTGTGCTAACCAGTCATAAAGCCGCTAGGGTGTGGAGACAAAGTGCTCTACGGACACTTGTAGGCTGTTAGCCAGGTCCATGAATGCCCCATTTCTCTAGTATGGTCACCCCTAGGGGCCTCCTAGATCATCCCTGCGCCTTTGCGTTGGGTCCAGACGAGAAGAGGCAGCAGTGCCCAGGGCCCTGGGATGATGTGCTCCCATCAGCTGCTCTGAGCTGTCTGTGCGTCCCCCACCGTCAGCCCCAGGCAGAGAGAGTGGCTGTAGTCTGACCTGGAGGCAAGGAGCGCATGGAGCGTGGTGGTTGGGAGGAAGGGATGCAGGCTCTCGGGGAGCAGAGGGGAGCAGAGTTCCCCCTGGCTGCTGAAAGCTGCATCTCCATGACTTGCGTGACCCCAGGGCTCTGCACTGCCTTGACAATGAGGGGTCCTTGCACCCTTAGTCTGGGGGGATATCAGCATCTGGCAAGCTCCTGTTTTGCCTGTGTTAGGTTGCATCCCACAGTATATATAGGTGAGGTCCTTGCCATTCACCCCCAACGTCAACACGGTGTGCAAACCTGTAGTGAGAAACAGTCGCGGCCACAAAGAGCTGCCAGACAGCCTCAATGCACAGGGCTGACAAAGGGTGGGAGGGGAAATAGAGGCACAGAGAGGGTAAGGGACTGGCCCAAGGTCAGTGGAAGAGCTGGTAGTCTCCTGAGCCCTACTCCACTGCTCTGCTCACTAGGCCACACTGCCTAAAACAACTCCATGAGCCTGCAGCAGTACTAAGCCGTTATCTCTGAGTGACCCAGCCGCTAGAGGGAGACATGACGCCCCTTTTGTCACTGAGTTATACCAGCACCCCTTGCAGCCAAAGAGACATGATACGCCAACCCACCCCACCCAACGACAAATATCAATTCACCCAGTGCCAGACTTCTGAGCTCTAGCCCGTGGGAGGACACGCCAGGACACCCGGCTTCTCTCTCCTATGGGCAGTGTCTCAATCCACGTCTCTGGGGGAGCCGGTTAGGCCAACAGGTAGCAATCCCAGTTCAGAGAGAGCCAGTTGAGCTGTAACCCAAGATCTTCGATCTAGCTGCTATTACTAGGAAAAGCCCCTGTTTTTTCGCTTACCCACATTGCAAATGTCTGGATTGCCTGGAGTTTTTCCCCAGCAGAGCTTAGAATCGCATAGACAAAAGAGCAACTTAGCCATTCGGTAAAAAGAAACAGATTTCCCTCTGCCTTTGATTTTGTTTTCCACTAGGATGGGGGGTGGGGGGAGAGAAGGGAAGGAGAGGAGGGGGAGGGGAGATCTGAAGACTGCAGGGCATGGGTGGAGGATTCTAGTAAAGCTGGTAAAAAAAAAAACATAACACGACAGTTTTCCATCCAAAAAATGCAGTTGGATCAAAATTAACCATTTTGTGGGAGCATTGTGATTTCAGCGACTAGTTCGCTGGGGAAAAAGTCAAACTGTCGTGTTTGGAGAGTGTCCTTTTGACTTTTATATGACATTAAAATCTTAATTTTAATACCATCTTACATCGTAGCCCCTTTTGGACCCAAGCGGCTAGCCACATTTCGGGGTCCTAGGGAAAGTTCGACTTGGGAGCAGAAATCAGTCCTGTGTCTGAATGCGGAAGGAACCAAGGCCAAAAGGAGCAGTTTGTGGGCTCACAGCCCCGGTCCTCACTAGCCAGCAGGCCCAAAAATTCTCACTGTGCTCCCTGGCTCCTGTTTGGCTTCCTTGCTTTTCTGCCTCTGCCTCTCACTCTGTTTTCGTCTGCTCTCCGTTTCTGTGTGTTCTCTCTCACACACCCACACACCTGTCACAATACCCAGCTGAACCTTGGTCTGCATGACACCAGTTTCTGGGCAGAGTCTCCTAGGTTTTGTTTTAGGAGTGGTCCCTTACAAGTATCTTAAATAGTCTTGCAATATTCACACATTGGTTTGAATGAGGTTTTATCTCAACTCACCACAAGGTTTCACCCAACTTAGGACAGTATTTATGTATATTTCCTAGTTAATATTACATATATATTATATTTAATATTTTAGGATAATATAAAAGTCAGAACAAAGTTAATTGAAGCGACACTATTGAAATGAAATGTTTGCTGGTCCTGAATCAATATTTTGGGGAATTTTTGTTTCATGGGAAATTTCAGCTTTTTGATCTGGATCAGGCCGGGGGGGGGGGGGTGTCAAAATGTCAGGATTTCCCACAGAACAGCTATTCCGGCTGCTGGCTACTGCTTGCCTCAAGCCTCTTGCCCAAAACTACAGCACGAGAGAAAAGTTTGGCCTGGTATTTCTTTGTCAATACACAGCTTTCTTGTTCTCCATGGCATGAGACACTGGACTTTCACTCCCTTCTGTGCTATCCCTTCCTCCACCACCACTAGAGGCAGAGCGATTTGGTTTCATCTCTGCTTGAGCCAGAGGCAAATGGCCCAAATAATTCCGAGGAAGCTAAATATATCCCCTTGTCCCCACAGAGGTCCCCAGACTGCCCAAGCAAGGATGGACTTGTGGATCAGAGCTCTCAGTTCTAATCTCACCTCTGCCACCAACTTGCCATGTGACCCCGCATAAGTCACTGTCGGTGCCTCAGTTTCCCTCGTGGGGCTAACAGTAGTGCCTTAGCCTCCCTGAAGAAGGCAGTTCTATTCTGTTCAGGTTCTTATACTGTGCCCATTGCCATGGTTTCTGAGTGTGCCGTAAGCAACATGACTATTGTCTGTGATGCCAGGTTCACTTTCTCTCCTGTGAGACTTTCAATTTCGTCTCATTTCATTTTATTTCATGTGTATTTCTTTAATGCTCTGCCAGACGCGTTAGCTGTGTCGCTGTGCCCGGTGTGCTGCACTGGGGGCTTACATCCCTACCCCTACAAGCTGAGGTCACAGCCCATCAGGCGGGTTCTCTGGTGCCCTGCCATCACACTCAGCCCTCGGAGACATTAAAGGGCAAGTCTACAATTAAAAAGCTGCAACGGTTCTAGCGCTTTAACGAAGATGCTCTGAGCTGACGGGGGAGAGCGTCTCCCATGGGGGTAGTTAATCCACCTCCCTGAGAGACGATCACTGTGTGGGTGGGAGAAGCTGTCCCGCCAACCCAGCGATGTCTACATGAGGGTTTGGGGCGGTATAACTACATGGTTCAGGGGGGTGGATTTTTCACGCCCCCGAGTGACATGGTGATACTGATATAAGTCTGTCCTGTAGACCAGCCCTACTAAACATCTGCTCCCCTCAGCGAGATCATCATCCCCTGTTCCATGTTGGAGAACGGTGACTCTGAGCAGCCCTGTATTCACACCCTCCACACCATTGTCATCATCTTTGTACAAAACCCGCCTTGCGAGGTATGATTTGAAAAGTAAGAACGCACTGATCATTGATATTCTTGTGCGCTGCATGTACGCAATGGGTCTGAAGAGCTAGGAGGCATATATGTTGGAATTATAACAAAAATGTGCCGGGGGGAGTCATTAAACACGTCCGCCCTAAACAAAGGAATATGGGTTTATCTCAATTGCCATATAAGCAGTAAACGGCCCCCTCCAGGGGCGGAGGAAACCTCACACTACCAAGTAGGGGAGAAGACAGCCTCATGTCCACACTCATCAGGCGAGAGAAGTGTGGCCTTGGTTTACATTTCAGAAGACTTCATTTCAAAGGTTCGCTGGCCTATAAGGACAGGGGGAGCTGAACCTCAAGTGATAAGCAACTGATCGGACACCATGTTACTATACGAGCAAAGTGTAGCGAGTGAGGTCTCTTCTGCAAGCTGATGACACCCTGGTGATTAATACCATTGGGAAATGACGATGATGATGGATACACACGAATATCGGGCTGTACAGTCTGGCCAGACAGGAGGGGATGTCTGAGATATCTACCTGAGAGACAAAGGGGGGGAGGGAGGGAATATATTTTTGGACCAACGTCTGTTGATGAGCGAGAGAAGCTTTTGAGTTTACACAGAGCTCTTCGCACCTGGGACAAGTGCTCAGAGCGCCACCGCTAAATACGAGGTCGAACGGATCGTCTAGCATAAGTAGCAGCACATCTTGTAAGGGACCATTGGAAGTGAAGGGGCCTGTGGTCACAGGACGAAAAGTGGGTTAGTGGGTTACAGATTGTTGTAACCAGCCGTAAATCCCGGGTCTTCATTAAGACCATGATTTCAGTGTCTAGCGAAGCTATGAATGTAAGGTGCCCGGCTCGTCCTTTGATCCTCCTGTGCTCTCCTCTCTGATCTGCGGATGATGGGATATTCCCCTCCTCGAATCCGGCACCTGTCTGTGCTGCCCGTCTCTGACTTTCCCTTAGGTGACTGAAGTCCAACGTGCGAACCTCAGCGCTTGCCAACAGTAGCGTGGTGCTGCCCCCGAGGTGGGAGCAGAGCCCAGCAGTGATCCCCGGTGACACTGGTTCTGCTCTCGGGTACGATCATGCAACTCCCGATCCCTCCGCTGGTGTAAAACCGCCAGTTCCATTGGAACCCATCGACACCAGCCGGGGATCTGAGCCATGCACTTCAGTGGAGTTACTCTGCATTCACTGGTATGACTGCCCTCAGTCTGGCCCTGATACTCCAGTAATAGTCCTAGGAGACTCTACAAGGTATTACTCTTGGGTTTGCCCCTTCAGCCTGGGGAATAGGAAGCACTGCTATTGGGTGAGCTGAAGGGGAAGGACACAAAGGAGCCGTGATCACCTTGCAAGGCGCTTTTAGAAACATTGGCTTTGACTGGGACTGAGGGAGCGCAGGAAAGGTTCCCCTGAGGAATCCAAGTTAATACAGAGGATGCTACTAAGAATAGGGGATTTCAACTATCCCCACAGTGACTGGGCACACGTCACCCCCGATGGGAGGCAAAGGTAACATTTCTAAACACCATCAATGACTGCTTCTTGGAGCAGCTAGTCCTGGAACCCACAAGGCGGAGGCAATTCTTGATGTAGTCCTAAACAGAGCTCAGGATCTGGTCTAGGAGGTGAATAGAGCTGAACTGTTCAGTAATAGTGACCATAACATAATTAAATTGAACATCTGTCTAGGGGGGGAAATATCAAAGCAACCCACCACCGTAGCATTTAACTTCAAAAAGGGGAACTACACAAAAATGAGGAAGCTCGTTAAATGGCAATGAAAACGAACAGTCACGAGAGTGAAATGCCTGCAAGCTGCATGGAAACTTTTTTAAAACGCCATAATAGAGGCTTGAATTAAATATATACCCCAAATTAAAAAATAATAGAAAGAGGACCAAAAAAATGCATCCATGACTAAACAACAGAGTCAAAGAGGCGGTTAGAGGCTAAAAGGCATCCTTTACAAAGTGGAAGTCAGATCGTACCGAGGAAGATAGAAAGGAGCATAAACTCTGGCAAGTCAAGTGTAGAAGTATAATTAGGCAGGACAAAAAAGAATTCAAAGAGCAACTAGCAAAAGACACACCCACTAACAGCACATATTTTTTAAGTGCATCAGAAGCAGGAAGCCTGCCAAACCATCAGTCGAGCCAGTGGATGGTTGAAGGGCTAAAGGAGCATTCAAGGAAGACAAGGCCATTGCGGAGAAGCTAAATGAATTTTTTTGCATTGTTTTCACTGCACAGGATGTGAGGAAATTTCCCACCCCTGAGCCATTCTTTTTTAGGTGACAAATCTGAGGAACTGTCCCAAATTGAGGTGTCAATAAAGAAGTTTTAGAACAAATTGATAAACAATAATAAGTCACCAAGACCTGATGATATTCACTCAAGGGTTCTGAAGGAACTCTTAATATGAAATTTCAGAACTACTAACTGTGGGTATGTAACCTCTTGCTTAAATCAGCCTCTCTACCAGACGACTTGCCGATAGCTAATGTAATACTGATTTTTCAAAAAGGCAATCCTGGCAATTACAGGCCAGTAAACCTAACTTCAGTCCCAGGCAAACTATAGTAAAGAACAGAATTATCAGACACAGAGATGAACACGATATGTTGGGGAAGAGTCAACACTGTTTTGTAAAGGGAAATCATGCCTCAGCAATCTATTAGAAGTCTTTGAGGGAGTGAACAAACACGTGGACAAGGGGGATCCGGTGGATATAGTGTATTTGGACTTTCAGAAATCCTTTGACAGGGTCCCTCACCAAAGGCTCTTAAGCAAAGTAAGCTGCCACAGGATAAGAGGGAAGGTCCCCTCATGGATTGGTAACTGGTTAAAAGACAGGAAACAAAAGGATAGGAACAAATGGTCAGTTTTCAGGATGGAGAGCAGCATATAGTGGTGTTCCCCAAGGATCTGTCCTAGGCCAAGTGCTGTTCAACACATTCATAAATGATCTGCAAAAGGGAGTAAACAGTGAGGTGGCAAATTACTCAAGATAGCTAAATCCAAAGCAGACTGCAAGGAGTTACACAAGGGTCTCACAAAACTGGGTGACTAGGCAACAAAATGGCAGATGAAATTCAATGTCAATAAATGCAAAGTAATGCATACTGGAAAACATAATCCCAACTATACATACAAAAATGATGGATCTAAATGAACTGTTACCACTCAAGAAAGAGATCTTGGAGTTATTGTGGAGAAAGTAAATAAGGAAGTGTTATTTACCCCTTCACATAACACAAGAACCAGAAATCACTCCGTGAAATTAATAGGCAGCAGGTTTAAACAAACATAAGGAAGTACTTCTTCCCACAATGCACTGCCAACATGTGGAATTCATTGCCAGGGGATGTTGTGAAGGCCAAAACTATAACTGGGTTCAAAAACGAACTGGATAAGTCCCTGTAGGACAGGTCCATCTATTAGCCAAGATGGTCAGGATGCAACACCATTCTCTGGATGTCCCTAAACCTTTAACTGCCAGAAGCTGGGACTGGACAATGGGAGATGGATCATTCGATAATTGCCCTGGTCTGTTCATTCCCTCGGAAGCATCTGACACCAGCCACTGTCAGAAGACAGAATATTGGGCTAGATGAACCATTGGACTGGCCCAATAAGGCCGTTCTTCTGTTCTTACTTTTCTCTGTGCTGCTCACAGGCCTGAAACAAATCCAAGCCTCATCTGAACAGCCTCCAAATTGCCTGGGGCTGCAGATGAGATCTGCCCTGTGCGGCCAGTCCTCTCTTTCGCAGGAATGCACGTGGTAGTTCTCCTACAGGCTCCACCTCCTGTTGTGTACCTGGGAGAGGAGTTTTGCTCATCTTCCCTTGGAGACTCCTGCAGTCTCAGAGCGTGGTGGATTCCCCTGTTCTGAGGCTCTTGAGACACGGGGCCTGGTTCAGAGGAACTTATTAGAAGGGAAACTGAATCTTGTTATACATCAAAGGAGCCTTCTCCTGTGCCCTCCTCCAATCCCAGGGCTTTCCCGACCTCCCCATTAACCTTGTCCCCAGTTTGGGTGGGAAAATGTTGGCATGGGGATGCGTCCTAAGACATGGCATGGAGCCGGCGACCTTCACACGCTCCACACAGCTCCGCTGGTGGTACCTCTGCTTGGATAGGAAGCAGAGCCAAACCCTTTCTCAAGGGATCATGGGAGAGAGCTGTCTCTCCACCGCTCTGGGGCCTAGCTGCAGAGGGCAGATTGTGCTGTAGAAGGGAAGAAGGATGAGGGGAAATTGGGGTGAGGAGGGTATCACAAAGGGCACTAGGGGAGAGGACTGCCAGGGGCTATGGGAAAGCGGAAACTTCCGATGAGAATGAGACATCTGCATCCAACTAGCCGCTCACCGAGAGGGGCGCACAAATCCTGTGTTGTTGTGAAAAGACGCCTCCCGTCCCAGTGGCCAGAGAGTCCCGGGAATGTTCTCGATTGACCTGACGTTCCCTTTGTGGTCTCATGGAAACCAGCTCTCGCTCGGCTCGGTGGGTGGGGGAGGGGGCCGGGCTCAGGGAGGTGAACTGCAGACAGAAAATCATCAGTTCGCCCCGTCCTCTGGGGCTCTGAAGTCAGACACTCCTTCAACCGCGTAATGTGAATCAACAGATCTCGGCTACTGCCGGCAACGCTTTAATCCACCATGTAATTATTTTAGCTTCACGGTAGCTATGGAGCAGGGAGAACACACCCCACAGACAGCTGAAGTCCTGGGAAGCATTACAGGGTATCGGCTGCTGTGTTCCTTTCCTTCCCAGGGGCCGGAGACCCACTGCAGGAGACGAGAGCACTGGTGCACTTCTGTCATTCCTATCCTCTGCCTCTGGCACATCATAGTCTAGTGTCCTGGGGGTCTCATCTACTTTGGTCTCGTTTGGGCTGTTGGGTTTAGTGTGTGGGTGCTGGGTGGTGGTGGTGGCCTGTGATAAACAAAAGATCAGACCAAGGGGTCCTTCTGGCCTTAAACTCTAGGACTCTATGCCTATAACTGTGGTCAGATCAGTCACCAGTGGAGCACGAGGTGGGTCCATGGAGTTATGGCTTGAGCACACGGTGCTGGCTCATTGCTGGACAGATGGAAGAGGGCGAGGAGATGCAGTGCAAAGGGAGACGGCAGCAGCATTGCCAGCCCCACGCCTGGAAAAATCATGTGACTGGTGTAAAAAATCATGAGATTTTTTCACAACAATGAATTTGGAGGTTTGGCTCATCTCTTGGTTTCTGTGCCTTTAGGAGTCACATTCTCAAGCTTTTCTCTGCAGCCACAAGGGCCAAAAAGGTACCTTTTTTAAGAATGAAAGCTGAAAGTCTCACACCATCACATGACTCCAGCAGCTGGAGCTTTAAGTAAAACACCAAATAGCCTGACACTCGCAATTTAATTCCAAGTGTTGGCCATACTGCCGTATGACTGACCTCCTGCAGAAAGGGCCAAATCCCCAGCATGCTGGAGAGGCTAAAAATACATCCGGATTTTCCAAATGTTACTCTCCTGTAGGACTGGGAGCAATTGGGATTGTTGTCACAAGGACCCTAGGGGAGGGAGGATGGGCAGAGAGGCAGGTCTGGGTGGTGGGAGATGGCTGAAGAGATGGGTCTGAAGGGTAGGTAGACATGTGGGTATAGGGCAGGGGTGTGCAAACTATGCCCCACAGGCCGGATACGGCCTGCCAGCCATTTTAATCCCGCCCTCAAGCTCCTGCTGGGGAGTGGGGTCTGGGGCTTGCCACGCTCCGGCGCTCCAGTCGGGGAGCAGGGTCAGGGGCCGCTCTGCCTGGCTACCGGAGCCATGGCATGTCCCCCCTCCAGCTCCTACGCGTAGGGGCAGCCAGGGGACTCCACTCCGCATGCTGCCCCCGCCCCAAGCACCGCCCCCACAGCTCCCATTGGTTGGGAACCACAGCCAATGGGCGCTGCAGGGGCACCGCCTGCGGACGGGGCAGTGTAAAAGCCGAAGGGGGGATATGCTGCTGCTTCCAGGAGCCACTAGAGGTAAGCACCACCCAAAGCCTGCACCCCTGCCCCATCCCCCCATGCCTCAACCCCCTGCCCCAGCCCTGATCCCCCTCCCACCCTCTGAACCCCGTGGTCCCAGCCCAGAGCATCCTCCTGCACCCCAAACTCCTCATCCCCAGCCCCACCCGAGAGCCCGCACCCCCCAGCTGGAGCCCTCACCCCTTCCACACACCCACACACCCTACCCCAGCCCTGAGCCCCCTCCCGCACCCTGAGCTCCTCATTTCTGGCCCCACCCCAGAGCCCGCACCCCCAGCCAGACCCCGCACTCCCTCCCATACCCCAACCCCAATTTCGTGAGCAATCATGGCCCTCCATACAATTTCTATACCCAGATGTCGCCCTCAGGCCAAAAAGTTTGCCCACCCCCGGTCTAGGGGAATGGGTGCTGAGGTAGATGGGGGCAGGGTGGAAAGGTGGATCTGGGGGATGGGCAGGAAGGTGGGGTTGGAGAGTCTGTATATTTCCTTCCCATCCTCTCTAGGAGCCTCCCCAGCCTTGTCAGACCTCAAAGCCAGACCAACCCTCTTCCCCAACCAACAGGAATGTGTTGGTTCTCAAGAGAGATAGTGTCACCTACTGGTTAGAGCACAAGACTGACACACAGGAGAGCTGGCTTCTCTTCCCAGTGCTGCCACTGACTCACCTGTGATCTGGAGCAAGTTACTTCCCTCACCCACCCCACCCCACACACACACACACACACTCCGTGCCTCAGTTTCCCCCTCTGTACAATGGGGGAAATCTCTCTCTTGGGGCACTTCCTGTGTGTCCCTAGTACTTAGAAGATTTCTGCAGTGGCAGATGACCGGCCAAGCAGCACTAAACCCATAAGAACGGAAGAGCAACGATAGTGGGTCAGACCAAAGGTCCATCTAGCCCAGTATTCTGGCTTCTGACAGTGGCCAGTGCCAGCGAATGAACAGAACAGGGAATCACCAAGTGATCCACTAAGACTAACCTCAGGGTCCCCAGCATCCTTCATCCCTAAGATAGAATCTCATTTGGCTCAATGCAGGGAGGGATAGCTCAGTGGTTTGAGCATTGGCCTGCTAAACCTAGGGTTGTGAGTTCAATCCTTGAGGGGGCCACTTAGGGATCTGGGGCAAAATCAGTACTTGGTCCTGCTAGTGAAGGCAGGGGGCTGGACTCCATGACCTTTTGGGGTCCCTTCCAGTTCTATGAGATAGGTATATCTCCATATATTAATGTTCCTTCCCCTGGCCTGCTCTCCCAAAGGGGCAGGATTTGGGGGGAAGTCCCCATTGATTTTGCCTGCAGCAACCACATCTGCTGCCATGCCTGTTGCCCAGGACACAGAGTCCCCTCCATGCCAACCTGCCTCCCTTTGCTGAGTTTGCTCAGACCGGGTAGATATGGTAAGTGCAGAAAGGAGGCGGCCCTATCGCGCTGAGCCGGGAGCAGAGAACCACACCGCTGGTGGCGGGGAGAAGCCCCAGGAGTTCCGTCTGAAGGGCTCGTAGATATGTAGATTCCAAGGCCACAAGGGACCATTGTGATCATCTCGTCTGACCTCCCGTATCCACAGAAATAGTTCCTAGGGCAGATCTGTTAGTAACACATCCAACCTCGATTTAAAACTTGCCAGGGATGGAGAATCCACCACGCCCCTGGGTAAATTGTACCAACGGTTAATTACTCTCACTGTTTAAAATGTGCTCCTAATTTCCAGTCTGCATTTGTCTGGCTTCAACTTCCAGCCATTGGACCATGTTAGACTTTCTCTGCTAGACAGTAGAGCTCATTATTAAACGTCTGTTCCCCATGTAGGTACTTCTGGACTGTGATCAGGTCACCCCGTAACCTTCTCTTTGTTATGCTAAATCAGCGGTTCTCAAGCTGTGGGTCGGGACCCCAAAGTGGGTCGCGACTCTGTTTTAATGGGGTCTCCAGGGCTGCAGTTAGACTTGCTGGGGCCCAGGGCCGAAGCCACTGCCTGGGGCCAAAGCCCGAGCCCGAAAGCTTCAACCCTGGGTGGCAGGGCTCAGATTACAGGCCCCCCGCCTGGAGGTGAAGCCCTTGGACTTTGGCTTTGCTCTCCCTCCCCCCACAGCAGTGTGGCTCAGGCTTTGGCCCTCCCCCCAGGGTGGCAGAGCTCAGGCGGGCTCAGGATTTGGTCCCCCTCCTGGGGTCGTGTAGTAATTTTTGTTGTCCAGAGGGGTCGCAGTGCAAGGAACTTTGAGAACCCCTGAGCTAAATAGATGAGCTCCTTGAGTCTATCATTATAAGGCAGGTTTCTAATCCTTTCCTCGTTCTCATGGCTATTGTCTCAGCCCTCTCTGATTTATCAACATCCTTCTTTAACAATGGGCAACAGAATGGGACCCAGGATTCCAGCAACGCTCGCACCAGTGCCAAACACAGCGGTAAAATAACCGCTCTGCTCCTACTCGAGATTCCCCTGTTGATGCGTCCCAGGATCGTGTTAGCCCTTTTGGCCATGGCGTCGCACTGGGAGCTCATATTCCGCTGATTATCCACCCCCCCCCCCCAAATCTTTTCCAGAGTCCCGGCTTCCCAGGGTAGAGTCCCCCATCCTGCAAGTAGGGCCGACATTCCTTGTTCCTAGATGCAGACATTTATATTTAGCAGTATTAAGACATATATTGTTTGCTTGCACCCAGTTTACCAAGCGATCTCTCTCACCAGCAGAAGCTGGGCTACCTCACCCACCTGGTCTCGCTAATATCCTGGGACCGACCCGACTACAACAACACTGCATACATTTTGAGACCTGTCAGTTAGCCAGCTTTTAATCCATTTAATGTGTGCCATGTTAATTTGATGTTAATGTTAATTTTATATCGTTCTAGTTTTTTAATCAAAATGTCATGCCGTGCGAAGTCAAAGTATATTATAGCAACACTATTACCTTATGAATCAAACTTGTAATCTCATCAAAGATGTCAAATTAGTCTGACAGGATCTATTTTCCATAAACCCCTGTTGATTGGCATTAATTATGTTATCATTCTTTATTAATCGAGTCCCATGTCAGCTGCTCCATTATCTTGCCCAGGATAAGTGTCAGACTGATGGGCCTATAATTATCCAGGTCATCCCATTTAACCTGTTTAAATATTGGTACAACATTCGCTTTCTTGCAGTCTTCTGGAACTTCCCCAGCATTCCAAGCATTATTGAAAATCAACATTAATGATCCAGCAAGCTCCTCGGCCAGCTCTTTTAAAACACTTTGGATGCAAGTTATCCAGATCTGCTGATTTTAAAATGTCTAACTTTAGTAGGATGTTTAACATCCTCCAGAGATCCTAGTGGAATGGAAAGAGTTTCATCATAGTATGCTGAGACTACATCATCTTTTCCCCCACATATGGAACAGAAATATTTATTGACCCAACCAATATACTTTAAAAACTCCTTATTTTCCTTAACTCTGCTGGCCATAGATTTCTCCTTGTGTCCCTTGGCTTCACTTATCAGTTTTCTACAATTCCTAGCTTCTGATTTATATTCATTACTATCAAATTATCCTTTCTTCCATCTGTTATATGCTTGTTTATTTTATTTATTTATTTATTATAGCTGCCCTCAGTTCCGCTCTAAACCAGGTCAGTTTTTTAACCAATATGACCTTCTTTCTTGATTGTGGCTTTTTCAGCATCTAGTGAAGTGCTCTTAAACAATTCCCACTTATCATTCATATTTATGTAACTAAATTCTTCCTCCCAGATGGTTTGGCTCATAATTGTTTTCAGTTTTGTGACACTAGCCCTTTTAAAGCAACAGATTAGATTGATAGATAGATAGATAGATCAATAGATAGATAGATAGAGGGGGTGTATGGAGGATAGATAGATAGATAGATAGATAGATAGATAGATAGATAGATAGATAGATAGATAGATAGATAGATAGATAGATGGGGTGTATGGGGATAGATAGATAGATAGATAGATAGATAGATAGATAGATAGATAGATAGAGGGGGTGGATGGGGATAGATAGATAGATAGATAGATAGAGGGGGTGTATGGAGGATAGATAGATAGATAGATAGATAGATAGATAGATAGATAGATAGATAGAGGGGGTGTATGGGGATAGATAGATAGAGAGATAGAGGGGGTGGATGGGGATAGATAGATAGATAGATAGATAGATAGATAGATAGATAGATAGATAGATAGATAGATAGAGGGGGTGTATGGAGGATAGATAGATAGATAGATAGATAGATAGATAGATAGATAGATAGATAGATAGATAGATAGATAGATAGATAGATAGAGGGGGTGTATGGAGGATAGATAGATAGATACATAGAACTGGTTTAGACCCCCATAAAGCACTGCCTCCAGTAAAGTCTTGTAAAGGACCATGTGAGTTATTATTTCTGGATACCTTGGCAGCGTGTTGCCATCTTGAATGTGCATCACCTTGTAACATACGACTGTCTCTGTGTGGAGGGGTGAGGTATCATGGCACACTCTAGTGGCCACAGCCCACAGTGGGGCAGCTAAGGGACCTACCCCCGTTGCCAACTCAGCTGCCTGTGCCGGAAGAGACCATGGAGAAGGTGGTGGGAACTGAGGTTTGTCAGTCTGTCCTTAGGCCTGGGTTTGGCGAGGAGCCTGGTCTGGTCTCTTCACACTCCCGCAGCTGTTCACACAGACCGAGAGGTCTGTGGGCAGGACATCCTGGGTGGCTGCCTCAGGTAGATTTGTTTTTTCTTTTGAACGTTTCAGCTAACACGGTTCTGCTGTTTCCAAGGCTCAGACCAGAGGAAAAGATGCTGGTTTGCCAGTGTTAAAAAAAAATTCTTCTGACCGTACCGCTAGGGCCTCCACACTTTGGAGCAGGGCCTGGAAATTGGCAGGGTGGGTCGCCCTAGTTGCAGGGAGATGCTTTTTTCTGTTCCCAGGAAAAAAACACCCACATTTGGCCAAGCTAGAAGCCTTTCAGAAATGTCAGGTTGCACGTGCTCAGTGGAGATGTGTTAGATTTTCGCAGCTAAAACCTCCAAAGATTCCCTTTCCACTGGGCATGCTCCATCCCCGCAGAGCGCCTAGCTCTGGCTGGACTGAGCATGCACCATCCCCTCTGAGCGACCGGGCATGCTACAGCCCAAGGTTGCAGGGGCTGAGCAGGGGCTCTCCAGTGCTCTCAGTGACGCACACACACCCGTGCTGCTACCCAGGCTGCATGGAGGAGGAAGCTGCCTGATTCAGATGCAGAGGGAACAAGAACTGGACTATGGTGGAGGGTTGGAGGTAGCAAAGGAGAAGGAGTCTGGGGAGGAGACTAGGAGCTGGGGAGGGAGACTGGGACCGGCTGGGCAAAGAGACTGGGCCTGGGAACCAGGGGAGACAGTTGCAGAGGGGACTGGGAACCATATGGGGGAAGACTGGGATCGGACCAGGGGGCTGAGGTGGGGAGAAAGTGGGGCAGGCTAGGTAGGAGGCTTCTGCGTCTTTTGCACAGGCAGTCTTAACTCTGGCCTTTCCTCACTTTTCAGCGCTTGGCTTTGCAACTTAGTAATGGAGTTTTAATGTGTTTTTTTCAGATGTCTTAATATTTATCTTAGTAACAATCCAGGATACCACCACCCACCCAGTCTGGGCCCAGAGACCTCCTGACTTTTTCAAGAAGTGCCCTGGATGTTTCGTGCTCCCTGTCCCAAAGACCAGGACCTCTCCAGGATGGAGCTGGCTTCAATCCTGACTCCGAAGGCAGAGAAACCCCGCAGCACAGTGCCCGTTAACCCAGGGTGATGCCACCCAAAAAAGCCACAAGCCAAGAAATGTACCAGCGAGGGGGAGACAGGGAAAGGGGAAGTCTGGCCGTGACCTGATCCAAACACCCCAGCCTTTGTTATCCCTGGAAAGAAAGGGGACCAATCAGCAGCAGGGTGAAGGACTGGGGTCCTGTGGGCAGCTGATCTCAGTGGGAGGCTGGGGGAGGCTGTGTCGTGCTTGGCGAGACCATAAATATTCAGAAGGGATGTACACGGCGAGGCTGTGGCGGGAACACGGCGGGCGCAGAGAGAACACATCTTATCTGTGACCGGCATGTTGGAAAGGCCTGGCTGCAGGATAATTCAGTGCTCCTGTCACGAAAAGTTCCATTAAATCAAAGGCAGCGAGAGCCAGAAAGAAGCTGGGAGATAAGGGCAAAAACAACAGTAAAACTGGAACAAAATGACAGCAATAAACTCCACGCCGGGAGGGACATTAAAACTGCAGCTTGGCAGAAGCCAACAGGCCTTCGCTGATTTCCTCTTTCTTTATTAAAACACTCCGGATACAGATTCGCTTTCTTTGCTCAATATTTATCGCGTCACCTGCTTCCAAATGGGATCTGCAGGCGCTTTGAAACATGGATTGAGAGGTTCATCTGTTTCACTGCAGCCCCGGGCCATGCTGGTTAAAATGCCAGCGTTTAACAGGAGCGGGAGTTATTGTGATTCTAACCAATGACGGGTCTGAGGTTCAAGGTTATGTTACAGCCCCAGGCCCCCCCAGAGAGCCCGGCTGTTGGGTCTGGGACTCGGCCTATTATTACCAAGTTAGCAGCCAGACTCAGAGCTATGTGTGCCCCCAGATGGGTTGTGGGTCTGGCCCAACTCCACCATCCCAAGAGCAAGAGAGGTTGGGGTGTAGAGGACAACTCAGCCTTGTAGCTGAGAGCACAAGAGACCCAAGCGCCAGCCGTGGTCCTGCCCACTCCCCGGGAGGGCTCGGGCAGGTTGTTTAGGCTATGCCTGCACTGGGATAAAAGGTGTGCGCTCAAAATGTGTCAGCGAACGTGTTCTAACCGGCGTGTAGGCAGGGCAAGCTGTATTTTAACACATGTTAGTGGCTGAGGTGAACTGTAGGCTCTGCCTTCCACCTCCCAGTGCCTCAGTTTCCTACCTGGGGATAATAATCCTTTCCTTCTCCCCGCTACCTCTGTGCCTGTCTTGTCTCTGTAGCGTGTGAGCTCCTCCGGGAACGGACAGTCTCTCACTACAGGTGTGAGAGAATGGGGAGAGCATATAAACAACCAGAGAGTCATCGAAATGGGAGGCTGGGAGGGACCTCAAGAGCTGTGCTGAGGCAGGACCAAATATACCGCGATCCCGGACAGGTGTGTGTCCAACCTGTTCTGCAAATCTCCAGTGGTGGGGATTCTGGAGCTTAACTCCCCTTAGTTAGAAAACATTTCCTGTTATCGAACCAAAATCTCCAGTGCTGCAGAGTAAGCCCATTGCTTCTTGTCCTGCCTTCGGTGGACACGGAGAACAATTGATCACTGTCCTCTTTAATTACAGTCCTCGACATATCTGAAGACTGTTATCAGGTCCCCCCTCAACTCTTCTTTTCTCAAGACTAAACGTGCCCAATTTATTCAACCTTTCCTCACAGGTCAGGTCTTCTAAACCTTTGATCATTTTTGTTGCTCTCCTCTGGCCTCTCTCCAATTTCACCACATCTTTCTTAAAGTGCGGTGCCCAGAACTGGACACAGCACTCCAGCTGGGGCCTCACCGGTGCCGAGCAGAGTGGGACAATTACCTTCCGGGTCTTACATACGACATTATTGTTAATACACCCCAGAATGAGATTAGCCTGTTTTGCAGCTGCATCACTGTGCTGGCTTATGTTCAATTTGTGATCAACTATAACCCTCAGATCCTTTTCAGCAGTACGACCCCCTGGCTGGTTATTCTAGCCCCTAGCTGTAGTTGGGGAGTTGGTTTTTCCTTCCTCAGTGAAGCACTTTGCACTTGTCTTTATTGAATTTCCTTTTGTTGCTTTCAGTCCAATTCTCCAATTTGTCAAGAGCCTTTTGAATTCTTATCCTGTCCTCCATGGTGTTTGCAAAAAGAACAGGAGTCCTTGTGGCACTTAGAGACTAACACATTTATTTGAGCATAAGCTTTCGTGGGCTACAGCCCACTTCATTGGATGCATAGAATGAAACATATAGTGAGGAGATATATATACATACAGAACATGAAAAGGGGGGGGTTCTCTGTATGTATATATATCTCCTCACTATATGTTTCATTCTATGCATCCAATGAAGTGGGCTGTAGCCCACGAAAGCTTATGCTCAAATAAATTTATTAGTCTCTAAGGTGCCACAAGGACTCCTCGTTCTTTTTGCGGATACAGACTAGCACAGCTGCTACTCTGAAACCTGTCATTATCCATGGTGTTTGCAACCCCTCCCAGCTCGGTGTCCGCAAATATTATAAACATACTCTTCTCTCCATTATCCAAGTCATTACTGAAAATATTGACTAGTACCGGACTCAGGACTGATGCCTGTGGGTCCTCACTTGATATGCCCTCACAATTTGACAGCAAATCATTGATAACTTTCATGATTTAGTTGGGGTTGGTCCTGCTTTGAGCAGGGGGTTGGACTAGATGACCTCCTGAGGTCTCTTCCAACCCTAATCTTCTATGATTCTATGAATACACTTTTGCAACCAGTTGTGCATCCACCTCAGAGTTATTTCCTCTAGATCACATTTCCCTAGTTTGCTTATGAGAATGTCATGTGGGACTGTGTGAAAAGCCTTACTAAAATCCACTAGGTCAGTAACCCTGTTAAAGAAGGAAATTATGTTGGTTTGGCATGATTTGTTCTTAACAAATCCGCGTTGGCTATTCCTTATAACCTTATTATGCTCTATGTACTTACAAATTGATTGTTTAATAATTTGTGCCAGTATCTTTCCAGGTATTGAAGTTACTCTGACTGATCTATAATTAACCAGGTCCTCTGTGTTTCCCTTTTTAAAGATAGGTTCTGTTTGCCCTTCTCCAGTGCTCTGAGATCTCACCCGTCCTCGAAGATCATTGCTAATGGTGCCCTATTCGTCAGGCCCTGCTGACTTGAATACATCTAACTTAACTAAATATTCTTTAAATTGTTCTTCCCTATTCTGGCTTGAGTTCCTTCCCTTAATATTAATTGCGTTAAGCATCTGCTCACAAGTAACCTTTTTCGTGAAGAGTGACGCAAAATAGGCATTGAACACCTCGGCCTTCTTGATGTCGTCCACCTTCCCTGCAAAGTAGAGGACCTACACTTTCCTTCAGCTTTCTCTTGCTCCTAATGTACTTACAGAATCTCTTCTCATTGCCTTTCCTGTCCCTTACGAGGTGTCACTCATTTTGTGCCTTTGCCTTTTTGATTGTTTTCCTACATGCTTGCGCTGGTCTTTTGTATTCATCTGTAGTAATTTGTCCATGTTGCCCCATGTAATAATACCACATCATTCTTATTACTCTCTACCTAGCGAGCCCACGGCTGCGGGAGCTGAGTGCCAATATGGTGTGTTACAGCCATAGGTCTATCAAGCCCTGTACACATATTATCATTTCCATTTACAGCTGGGGAAACTGAGACAGGGAGCGACTCACCCAAGGCCACAGAGAGAGTCAGTGTCAGCTGAGACTAGATCCCAGGCCTCCGTCGTGGATCAACTCACCCCTCCGCCAGGAAAGGGGGATGGGGCATTGGCAGAAGGTCGAGAAAGGAGGGTCTGCAAAGCATGGTAAGGGCAGCACGCTAGCCCTGAGGGGGAGCAAGGCAGGGAGCAGGTGAGGAGGAAAGGGTCGGGCAGGCTGTGTCCAGGGACGGGAAAGTGAGTTGAAGGGGAAAAGAGGGGGATGAAGCAAAAGAAGAAACTAACAGGTAAGAGAGGCTGATATCCAACCCTTTGGCAAAGCTGAGGGAGCTGCCCCCTTTCTTGGCAGGGGGCGGCAAGGGCCAGAACCTCTGTCTGATCTCGACGTCTTTGGCCCTAAAGCAACAGTTAGTTGTAGCTAGGGTGTAGCAGGGTGGTCACCCCGCTCATGCCCTGAAGGGCTTAAAACAGCCCTGGGAGAGGGCTGGGGCGGGGGAAAAGCCAGGCTGATTGGGGGAAAGCAGACACAGGTGGGGCCACGCCCCAATCAGGCCACGGCTGGCCCTATAAGAGGGCTGAGGGCCAGAGACTGGAAGACACTCTCTCTCTGGTTTCAGAGAGAGAAGGATCTGGCTGCCTGGGAGCTGAGGAGGGTACCTAGAGTGGAGCAGGGCTGGGGAAGGGCAGAGGGAGCTGGGGAGCTCCAGCCTAGCAAAACCCCAGGCTGCAGGCCTAGTTAAAGGCCTACAAATAGGTACTGGGGTCGCAGAGAGCAGCCCAAGGCTAGGCCGAGGCAGCAGGCCCTAACCCCCCCTTGCTGGTGATGAGTGGCTTACACTGCAGTCGGCCCCAGGGAGCGGGGCCTAGATGGTGACTGGCAGTAGCCACTGAGGCAAGGTGGGGATGGGGGTTGGGGGTTCCCCTGGGTGGAGAGACCCAGATTGTGGGTTACTGCTGGGGGCAGAACCCTGATGTAGTGGGGCACCAGGGTCCGGGAGGGACACAGGGGCAGTGGCGGGCGAGCCACCGGCCTGCAGAGGGCGCTCCGGGCTGGAAAGAGCTAATTCCCGAGACGATCAGCAGGAAGCGCCACGCTGGTGAGTCGTCGCCCCGCCACACAGGGTAAATGAGCTCAAGGGACAATGTTACTAGCCCTAAGGGGTTTAAACAATGTAGGTTGTATAATATAATTGGGATCCACCAGATGGTGCTGTTGCTGACTATGTTACAAATTCTCTTTATCTGAATGAATAGGAGTTAGATCTTGGAGAGATGCTTAAAGTCAGCTGTGGTACAGTTCATTTTAGATGCTCAGCAAATCACCAGTAAAGTCTCTTCCGCCAGAGCCTCTCTCCCTGAGTGAATCAGTTTTTTAGGAGCAACTGCTGCCTACGGGTTATACCAGTGCAGACAAACAAGACGTCCATTTCTTTATACTCACGCCTTGTGCCTGACTAACCTAATTGCCTTCTATGAGGAGATAACTGACTCCTTGGATGAGGGGAAAGCAGTGGATGTGTTATTCCTTGACTTTAGCAAAACTTTTGATACGGTCTCCCACAGTATTCTTGCCGCCAAGTTAAAGAAGTATGGGCTGGATGAATGGACTGTAAGGTGGATAGAAAGCTGGCTAGATCGTCGGGCTCAACGGGTAGTGATCAATGGCTCCATGTCTAGTTGGCAGCCGGTTTCAAGCGGAGTGCCCCAAGGGTCGGTCCTGGGGCCGGTTTTGTTTAATATCTTTATTAATGATCTGGAGGACGGTGTGGACTGCACTCTCAGCAAGTTTGCAGATGACACTAAACTGGGAGGCGTGGTAGATACGCTGGAGGGTAGGGATCAGATACGGAGGGACCTAGACAAATTGGAGGATTGGGCCAAAAGAAACCTGATGACGTTCAACAAGGACAAGTGCAGAGTCCTGCACTTAGGACGGAAGAATCCCATGCGCTGTTACAGACTAGGGACCGAATGGCTAGGCAGCAGTTCTGCAGAAAAGGACCTAGGGGTCACAGTGGATGAGAAGCTGGATATGAGTCAACAGTGTGCTCTTGTTGCCAAGAAGGCTAACGGCATTTTGGGCTGTATAAGTAGGAGCATTGCCAGCAGATCGAGGGACGTGATCGTTCCCCTTTATGCGACATTGGTGAGGCCTCATCTGGAGTACTGTGTCCAGTTTTGGGCCCCACACTACAAGAAGGATGTGGAAATATTGGAAAGAGTCCAGCGGAGGGCAACAAAAATGATTAGGGGTCTGGAGCACATGACTTATGAGGAGAGGCTGAGGGAACTGGGATTGTTTAGTCTCCAGAAGAGAAGAATGAGGGGGGATTTGATAGCTGCTTTCAACTACCTGAAGGGGGGTTCCAAAGAGGATGGAGCTCAGCTGTTCTCAATGGTGGCAGTTGACAGAACAAGGAGCAATGGTCTCAAGTTGCAGTGGGGGAGGTCTAGGTTGGATATTAGGAAACACTATTTCACTAGGAGGGTGGTGAAGCACTGGAATGCTTTACCTAGGGAGGTGGTGGAATCTCCTTCCTTGGAGGTTTTTAAGGCCCGGCTTGACAAAGCCCTGGCTGGGATGATTTAGTTGGGAATTGGTCCTGCTTTGAGCAGGGGGTTGGACTAGATGACCTCCTGAGGTCCCTTCCAACCCTGATATTCTATGATTCTTGAGTGCACTTAGTCCTGGCAGCATTTCGCTTCATTCTACAGATAGGGAAACTGAGGTACAGAAATGGGAAATGGCTTGGCCAAACTCACATACCCCATCAGTGACAGAGCCAGGCTTAGAACCCATGAAACTACCATCTCTTGGCCCACTCCATTATAATCCACAAAGAGCATACTACATGCTCTCCCTTTATTAAGGGGACTCAGGGCCACAGCAATATAAAGAAATGCACTAAAAATATTCTATAACCATTCCAAGCTTCCCAGACATTACTTCCCCTACATAAAGGAACAGGCTGGGTTTTATAGTGGCTTTGATGTAGAAATATACTGTGAAAAGGGTGCAAGATATGGAGATGAATCATATATACGAGACCTTTAACAAGAAACCGCATAAACTTTAAAACCTCCACCTCCTTTTTACCGTAACGCATTCTCTAATAAACGTGAAAACTCTGATCCGCAGAACAGAGCCAGCTCTGTACATGCAAAAAAAACCTAGGCACAAGCCACCCTGTACCCAGTTGGTCTGGTGCCTCAGGCTAGGAGTGTGTCTGGCTGTGCCTGGCTGGTGTTTGGCTGGGAAACGTCCCCGGAACGCTGATGAAGGCTCATTCTCCCCCAGCTGGTGTCTTGTCACTTACAATGGTTGTAAAATGCCACCCTGGGTACGAGCAATGCGCTCTGCGCAGGTGGGATTTCACATCCCATTTTGAACAGGTGCAAACAGGGGGTAGCTCAGGGGTTTAAGCATTGGCCTCCTAAACCCAGGGTTGTGAGCTCAATCCTTGAGGAGACCATTTAGGGATTTGGGGAAAAAATCTGTTTGGGGATTGGTCCTGCTTTGAGCAGGGGGTGGGACTAGATACCTTCTGAGGTCTCTTCCAACCCTGATATTCTATGAAATGAGGGCCAGCTCCGGCTTTCTTGCCACCGCAAAGGGGAAAGAAAGAAACGGGGGAAAAAGCCGCGATCGGCAGCAGTTCAACCGCGCCGCTTCATTCCTCGGCGGCAATTCGGCAGCGGGTCCGAGAGGGACTGAGGGACCCGCCGCCGAAGACCCGGATGTGCCGCCCCTTCCCATTGGCCGCCCCAAGCACCTGCTTCGTTTGCTGGTGCCTGGAGCCGGCCCTGCCTGGGGAGCGGCAGGAAGTCAGGAAGCGGCACCGCTCCCTCTGAGTCCATCTATGGAGGCAATGCCCCAGCAGGGGGCTGAGGGGTGCTACAAAGGGCTGGTGCGTGGCCCATGTGAACCTGATTGCAGGACTGGGGCCACGGATGTGCTGCCTCCAGCAGGAGGCATTCTAAGGATTGCTTTCGCCCACATGTCTGGGTCCCAGCCCCCTCTGGAGCGCCTCCTGTGGGACAGCCCCGGACCCAGCCCCCCGTGGAGGAATGGAGGGCTCTTTCTTGCAAATGAAGCGCTCTTAACCAGCTAGCAATAAAGTGACTCCTCCAACCCTCCTCCAGTTCCTGCCCCTCTGACTCGCACTTCCATGCCCAACCCCAGCGCTGCCCCCACAGGCTCTCCCTGTGGCCTGGCTGGGGGGGGAGGGGGATGAACCCAGCCCCCTCTGGATGCTGATGCTGCCACATCAGCATTTCGGCCTCGCACTTGGCGTTCTAGCCGTGGATGCTCCATGCCCTACGTCGCGGGGCTCTGTCGCTCACTGGTCCGTCTGTGGCACGCCCTCCTCTGAGCCTGATGCATGGATGGTGCCAGTCTGTGGCAGCCCCAGCTGCAGAGCCGGGAGCCCACAGCCAGCCCCGCTCCCTGCATGCAGCCCCCGGCCCTGCTCCTCACTGCTGCTGGACACACCGAGAGCCACGGCTGCGGAGCGGCCCCTTTCCTGCTGATTGCTGGCGACCACGCCACAGCCCGGCTGCTGGTTCGGGCCACGCAGTCGTGAGCCGCCGGAGTGGCTGCTGCAATTCTGTGCCATGCCACTGACGCCTCGGCCCTGGCTCCCCAGGCCCGGTTCAAGGCTTTGGTCTTGGCTTCCGAGCCCTCCATAGCCTGGCCCTGGGCGGCATGACCGTGAGTTCACATGGCTGCTGCCTTCCACCCGCCAGGCAGGTGTGCACAGGAGACGGAGCTCGCTGGGAAGCTGCCCGGGGCCCCTGCCCTCCGAAGAGATGAGAATGAGCGTGAACCTCGATGGCTCCGGAGCCCAACGCTTGGACCCAGCCACGCCACCGAGAAAAGCAGCAAACGCCCTGCAGGATGGAGGGGAGAGGGATAAAGAGGCCAGATCCTCAGCTGGTGTAAATCGGCATAGCTCCAAGTTCCAGCCCTGCAGGGTTATATCCACAATGTACAATTGTGGCAGGCACGCCAATCCCAGGCGAGGGGCTCGGCCCGAGGACCGAGACAGCCCTGAGAAAGCAAACTCCCTTTAGGGCCAACTCCCTTCAGATGCAACCCGCAGGCTGTGTTAATGGCGCAAGAAAACAAACAGATGAAAATTAGACTCTGTCGCTAACCTCCCCGCCCGCAAATGTCTTCTAATCTCACTGCCCCCTGGTGTGCTAATAGCTCGGCGCGGAGGCCTATGTGCTGACCCAGCAATGCAATCCACCGCCAAAGCACCACACCCCTCCTAAAAGCTCCCCGGGTTATTAACGCACCGTGGCGAGAGCAAACACATCGATGAGATTTTAATGGGTTTTTAATGTGTCGGCGCCACGGCTGAGTGCAGCCACTAGGAACCATCTCCCTCGCCCTTCCGCCAGATTCCCCTTCCCTCTGTCTCCTCCCGTCCCCCCAACCTTCCTTCCCCGTTAAAACGATTCCATGGCAACTTTCCCGACTAGAAGAGCAGGTTGGACAGACACCTGTCAGGGACGGTCTAGATAATACTTAGTCCTGCCTTGAGTGCGGGGGACTGGACTAGACGACCTCGCGAGGTCCCTTCCAGTTCTATGATTCTATAACAATAGGGCCTCACCTTTCCATTGTGCCATTCAGCCCAAAGCCTTGTAGGTCATTAACATTTCACTAGGGTGACCAGATGTCCCGATTTTATAGAGACAGTCCCGATATTTGGGGCTTTTTTTATATGGGCTCCTATTACCTCCCACCCCTGTCCCGATTTTTCACACTTGCTGTCTGCTCACCCTACATTTCACCCACCACTCAAATGCAGCCAGCTCTGGGATGGGACATGGCAGCTTCTTAACAGAGTCCAGCAACGCTGCCTGCAAATAGTCTCTAGTCGAGGTGCCCTGGGTAATTTTAGCTGCACAGAATGCAATTAGCAAAGCCAGGACCCTAACGATGCACAGCATGGGGATCTTAAAGCAGGGTCTCAGCTCTGAAATGCCGCGTATGCTGGATGAGACCCCCTAAGCACGGCCCTTGGCGCAGGCACAGATTTCACCCATTGAGTAGAATCTTACTCACGCAACGTGAGCGCTGGATTTCCGCGGGGCTACTCGCCCGAGTCCGACGCTGCAGCAGAGCAAGAGGCGCAGAATCAGGCCGCTGGCTTGCGAAGCACTTTGTAAATTAGTGGCAAGTTCCAGCATCCCCTGCACCGGCTCAGCTGCGCTGGCAAGTCCATTGGTGGGAGAGATGCAGCCAGGGGTCCGTGCTTTCCGGGGTCTGAGCCTCTGGCTCCTGGACCCAAGGCCTTGGTAGCCTACACAAGGATATAACTGGCCTCCTTACTCCCCTGCAAGGGCCCAGAGGTCAAGTCACAAGCTCTCGCTCTGTGCCTCAGTTTCCCCATCAGTAAATAAACCTTCCCTATCAATGCTCGGTGGGGCAGGGGGTGCTCAGATACTGCAATGCCTGGGCCTGCAGGAACACCTAGAGGGAAGGGTGGGTTTTGCCCCCTTCATACCCTGGCAGGCTGTCCCTGCATCCCCCCGGAGCCGTCGCCCAGCCAGCTCTAATTAGCTCTTTGCATCCCTCCCGGAAATCGCTTTCCCAAATACAACGGCACTTTAACTACTGAACTTTAACAGGGATCCGGGGGCTTTATAGTGAGCCCATGACAGGTCCGAGGGGTCGAACTGCATCAGCCACTCAGTTCCCCAGGTGGCCGGCTCTGCTGGACATTTCGCTGATCAAAATACGAACCGGTGAAAAGACAAAATCCACCCTCGGCTGCTGCTGTCAAGAGGGGAAGTTCCTCCCGCTCACTCCCTTATTTAGTCTTTTCGTGCAGCGACTGGAAGAACTTGCCAAAGAAGAGGAGGGTTTTTACACACGGGGGGCCGCAGAGGAGGTGGAAGTAACGGACACCTGCTGTTTCATAGGTTACTCTGGTGGTCAGGGCCTGGGACTAGGAGCCAGGACTCCTGGGTTCTGATCCCCACTCCTGCCATCAACTTCCTGTGTGGTCTTGAGCAAGTCACTTAACCTCTCCCTGAAGTAGTTTACAACTAATAAACGCTGGGCTCTCACCAGCTGGTGCCGTGTCATTATGTATCTTACACTGGCCCCAACAGGGATACGTGCCAAAGGGAATGCATGTGTGCATGGCTGTGTACTTGGATGTTTACTAACTTGGAT
Organism: Emys orbicularis; assembly: GCF_028017835.1. Lineage (NCBI taxonomy): Eukaryota > Metazoa > Chordata > Testudines > Emydidae > Emys > Emys orbicularis. The sequence continues at coordinate 3,356,850 of NC_088688.1, read as the reverse complement.
GACAGCAAGCTGGGAGGGGTTGCAAGCACTTGGAGGACAGGATCAGAATCCAAAAGGACCTTGACAAGTTGGAGAATTGGTCTGAAATCAAGATGACATTCAGTAAAGACAAGTGCAAAGTACTTCATTTAGGAAGGAAAAATCAAACACACAACTACAGATAGGGGGACTAACTGGCTAGGTCGTCGGACTGCTGAGAAAGAGTCGACAATGTGCTGCACTGGCGAAAAAGGCTGATCTCATTCTGGGGTGTGTTGCTGGAGTGGCGTGTGTAAGACACGGGCAATAATTGTCCTGCTCTGCTCAGCCCTGGTGAGGCTGCAGCTGGAGGCCTGGCTCCAGTTCTGGGTGCCGCACTTCCCGAATGACGCGCACAAAATGAAGAGGCCAGAGAAGAGCAACAAAGACGATCAAAGGTTTAGAAAACCTGACTGTGAGAAAAAGCTCAACCAGCCGCCGTCCGGTATCAGCGAGCTCACGCTCCAGCGGAGCCCAGCAGTGCAGCGTTCCAGCCCTGACTCCGTCTGGATGCCACGCGGCCCAGCCCTGGGGCTGACAGTCACAGCCATGGGGCCTATCAGGACGTGCTCAGCCAGGAAGAAAAAGCCTTTGGCTTAGATTTCCAAAGCTGCCTGAAGGGACCTGGATTCACAATCCCCAACACGAACCAGACGCCCTCTCTCCCCGGCCCCTCCGAACCTGCCCCACGGTGGGGGACAAGGGAGCACTTGGTGAAATTCAAAGGCAGCACATTTCTGTAAAGGGAAACCTACGTACTACTCACCTGTGGGGCTGGCTGCCACCGGACGCCCCAGGGGCAAAGAGGAGAGGGGTGAGAACATTGCTGGGACCTAGGAGAGCACCTGCAACGACAGGGTAACCTCATGAGCCCCAGCTGGGCTTGGGAGGAACGGGACAGAAGTGCACTAAGGTTTGAAACCCTCCTCGGAAGCGTCTGCCAAAGGACGCTGCCCGAGGTGGGACTCCCAGCCACCGTTCCAGAGGACATGCTTCCATGCCGATGATGCTCGTTACAAAAATAATGTGTTAATCACATTTGTGACTGAACTCCTTGGGGGAGAATTGTATGTCTCCTGCTGTGTGGTTTTACCCGCATTCTGCCATATATTTCATGTTATGGCAGCCTCGGATGACAACCCAGCACATGTTGTTTGATTTAAGGACACTTTCACTGCAGATTTGACAAAACACAAAGAAGGTACCGATGTGAGATTTCTAAAGATAGCTACAGCACTCGACCCAAGGTTTAAGACTCTGAAGTGCCTTCCAAAATCTGAGAGGGACAAGGTGTGGAGCATGCTTTCAGAAGTCTTAAAAGAGCAAAACTCCGATGCAGAAACTACAGAACCTGAACCACCAAAAAGGAAAATCAACCCTCTCCGGATGGCATCTGAGTAAGATGATGAAAATGAACATGCATCGGTCCACACTACTTTGGATCATTATAGAGCAGAATCAGTCATCAGCATGGACGCATGTCCTCTGGAATGGTGGCCGAAGGGACATACAAATGTTTAGCATATGTGGCACATAAATACCTTGCAACGCCGGCTACAACAGTGCCATGTGAATGTCTGGTCTCACTTTCAGGTGACATTGTAAACAAGAAGCAGGCAGCATTATCTCCTGCAAATGTAAACAAACTTGTTTGGCTGAGTGATTGGCTGACTGATAGCTCAGTGGTTTGAGCATTGGCTTACTAAACCCAGGGTTATGAGCTCAATCCTTGAGGGGACCACTTAGGGATCTGGGGCAAAAAAATCAGTACTTGGTCCTGCTAGTGAAGGCAGGGGGCTGGACTCAATGACCTTTTGGGATCCCTTCCAGCTCTATGAGATAGGTATATCTCCATATATAAGTAGGACTGAGTGGACTTGTAGGCTCTAAAGTTTTACATTGGTTTTTTTTTGAGTGCAGTTATGTCAAAAAATGCTACATTTGTAAGTTGCATTTTCATGATAAAGAGATTGCACGACGGTACTGTACTTGTATGAGGTGAATTGAAAAATACTAGTTCTTTTGTTTATCTTTTTTACAGTGCAAATATTTGTAATCAAAAATAAATATAAAGTGAGCACTGTACACTCTGTATTCTGTGTTGTCATTGAAATCAATATATTTGAAAATGTAGAAAACACCCAAAATAGTTAAATAAATGGTATTCTAGTCTTGTTTAACAGTGCGATTAAAACAGCGATTAATTTGTTTAATCGTTTGGCAGCCCTCTGGCTTCAACTCTGCACCTCTGGCTTCAACAAAGCCGCCAGGGGAAACTGCTGGGACTAGGAGCTCGCCGAGCCTGGGACGCAGGCACCCACCCAGTGCAGGCTGCTTGGCCGGATGCAGAGGTGGGCTGGCTGCATGGGGAAGCACTGGGCCTGCTGCTCCCCTCACCTCTCCTTGGGTGGGGTGGGGCGCAAAGCTCCTAGCCCACTGCTTTGTCTCGGGGCTGAGCCTGCCACGCCGCACCCTTCCTCCAGCAGGGCCGTCTTATTTCTGAACCATTGCCCGCTGCAGCCGGGACCCACAAACCCTAGTCTGAGTGTCCAGGCCTGCCGTTGGACTGTGGTCTATCTAAGGGACTTATCTGGCTCCATCACCCCAGTGCCACACAGCCCTTAATGCATTTATCCCCACAAGGCAGGGCTGTTAGCCCCATGAGACACATGGAGAAACTGAGGCACGGTGTGGTTAAGTGACTTGCCCAAGGTCAGATGGGGCATCTGTGGCAGAGAAGGGAATTGAACCTGGGTCTCTCAAATCCTAGGTGAGCCCTCAGCCATCCTCCCTCTCCTGAGCTGTCTGTGCAGCCAGCGCCCCCTAGGAGGCGCCGTGTGTACTGCGGCCATGATTCTGACAGACTCAGCTCCCCATGCCTGGTGCTCCAGCTGCACAGGGGCCAGCCAGCCTTTCCCCAATGGGTACGGGAGCTGTTCGGTGGGGACACGGGGGATTCCCCTCCTGTTTAAAGGTGACCACCAGCCAGCCCAGCCGAGGCCAGACCTGCTGAGATGCCCCTCACTCTGATGCCAGGCGGGGGCAGCTCTAGGGCACTACTCCCGCAGGAGGCAGCCGGGCACAGCTCTATGCTCACAGCTCTACGCTCGCCCAACAGATCACGGGGCTAATTCTGCTTCCTTGCTCTGCTGATTGGGTGACTTCAATAGCAGTGCCCGACCTGAGCCCCAAACGGCTCGAATGCCCCGTGGACGGGGGCCTGCACTGGCCCCACAGCATCTGAGCCATTTCACCAGCAGCCCCTTTGCCATGGCCTAGAGACCCTTTTTAACATATTCTCTCAGCCCCCTGGTCTCTAAATTGTCAGGCACGGTCTGTCTCCTTAGATCTCATCCTAAATCACAATGCAACAAACAGGATGTTCATTAGGCCCGGTTTAATTAAGCAATATGGATCCTGCCTCGATATTTACAATCCCACTTGCTCTGATTTATTAGGGAAAGTGTCTCGTTTTTAAATACAGCGACTGTAAAGTTTAATACTGCTTGACTTATTGCAGGTTTCATGTACAGCTCTGGGCTGATGCAATCCAGGCTGGGCACGGAGCCGGTGGCCCAGTAAATCAAAGCTAACTATGCATGCCGAAAAAGATGACAAGCTTCGTTACATCCGGACAATTATTCCGACCTGGATTTACACACTCATGCAAATGCGTCAGCCCTTCCCTTGACGCTGCGCGTGCAGGAGAGAGAAAGAATTTGAGGCTGGGTTGTAATAAACCCACTTGTTGCAAACAACAGATACAATTACAGCTGAACTCACCCGCTCAACTGGGGAGCCGGGAGCTGAACCCTGGTTCTCTAAGCTCCAAAGTGACAAGCCGCTGCCACTGGAGCTAAAGGAGAGCGCTCCTGGCCGGCACTAGTAGTAAGGCTTTTATCCTGAGAGCTATAAAACAAAGCAGCAGAGCGAGAACATTGAACAGCCCCATGTCAAAAGGAAACAGCAGCTAGGCTTAGCATGTGTGTGTCACAGCCAACCTGAGGGAGCCAACACCCCACAGACCCACCCAGGACTCCTGCTCAACAGCCTGCTGTCCACTGAGGCAAAGCAGAGGGTGACTGCAGGGCCAGGCAGCCGCTGTCCTGCACTCTGTTCTGGTCGGGTTCTCATGCCAGGCAAGGTGCCTGAGCGCTCAGAGAGGGAGAATTAGCAACTGTGCTTGTCCTCGGTAACACATCCTGGGATCTTTAACTCCCCGTGGCCAGAGCCACCAGAGAGACGAGAAGGCAGCTCCTTTGAAGGGCAAGGGGGCCCTGATCCAGCCACCTGGAGCAGGGCAAGGTGAGAAATGGGGCACTAGGAGGCACATCATGCTGAGCAGAGATGAGGTCCACCTAGCAAGGAAGGGGAAGAGGATCTTCGGATAGAGACTGGCTAACCTAGGTTCGACAGGGGCAGGAGACAAAAGCCCACAGGTGAGTCCAAACCATGGAGACCTGGGTGAAGGGTCGGAACCTGGGGGGAACATGGTTCCATCACAGCAGGGACAAAGGAGAGACCAGAGGGAATAGAGAGAGAAATCTAACGAACATCTTAGATCTCGGTACACTAATGCGAGAAGTATGGGAATACACAGGAAGAAGTCAAAATACTAGTGAATAATCTCAATTACAACATAACTGGCATCACAGTATTGGTACAGAAGGGTACAGCTTGCTCAGGAAGGACAGGCGGGGAAAAAAGGGAGGAGGTGTTGCCTTGTATCTCGAAGATGTCTACACCTGCACTGGGGTTGAGGTGGAAGGGGGAGGCAGACCTGCTGAAGGTCTCTGGGTAAGGATAAAAGGGGTAAAACAAAGGTGATGTCATAGTAGGTGTCTACTCTCGACCACCTAACAAGGAAGAAGAAGTGGATGAGGCTTTTTTAAAACAACTAACAAGATCGTCCAAAGCACAGAACTGGGAGGTGATGGGGCACGTCAACTACCCGGACTTCTGTTGGGAAAATAACACAGCAGGGCACAGATTATCCAGCCAGCTCTTCGAATGCATTGGAGACAACTTCTTGTTGCAGAAGGTGGAGAAAGTGGCTAGGGGAGAGGCTATTATAGATTTGATCCTGACAAAGAGGGAGGAACTGGTTGAGAATTTGAAGGCAGAAAGCAGCTTGGGTGAAAGTGATCAGGAAATGATCAAGTTCATGATTCTAAGGAATGACAGGAGGGGAAACAGCAGAATAAAGACAATGATTTCAAGAAGGCGGACCTTAAACTCTGAGAATTGATAGGTAAGATCCTGTGGGAAGCAAGTCTAAGGGAAAAAGAATTCAGGAGAGCTGGCAATTTTTTATAGAGACATTATTAAGCATGTAAGAGCAAATTATCCCACTGCATAGGAAAGACAGGAAGAGACCACACCTGGCCTAACCAGAAGATCTTCAGTGACCAGAAACTCAAAAAAGAATCATACAAAAAGTGGAAACTAGGTCAAATTACGAAGGCTAAATATAAAAAAACCAACACAAGCAGGTAGGGACAAAAGTGGAAAGGCCAAAGCACAAAATGAGATTAAACTAGCTAGGCACATAAAGGATAACAGGAAAACATTCTACAAATACTTTAGAAGCAACAGACAGATCAAGGACAGGGCAGGCCCATTACTCAGTGAGGAGGGAAAGACAATAACAGAAAATGCAGCAATGGCCGAAGTGTTAAATGTCTTTTTTGTTTCCGTTTTCACCAAAAAGGTTAGCAATGATCAGATGACCAACATAGTGAACATCAGTGTACTTGGGGTAAAATCTGTGGCTAAAAGAGGGAAAGAACACGTTAAGAATTACTTGGAGAAATTAAAAGAACGAGAAGTACTTGTGGCACCTTAGAGACTAACAAATTTATTTGGGCATAAGCTTTCATGGGCTAAAACCAAGTCAGCAGGGCCTGATGAAATACATCCTAGAATACTTAAGGAACTGGCTGAAGAGATCTCTGAGCCATTAGCGACTATCTTTGAGAACTCCTGGAGGACAGGTGAGACCCCAGAGGACTGGGAAAGGGAAATATAATACCTATCTATAAAAAGGAGACTAAGGATAATCCAGGGAATTAAAGACCAGTCAGCTTAACTTCGGTAACTGGAAAGATAATGCAGCAAATAATAACACAATCGGTTTGTAAGCACCTAGAAGATAAGGTGATAAGTAACAGTCAACATGGATTTGTCAAGAAAAAATCATGTCAAAGCAACCTAATATCCTTCTTTGACAGTGTAACAAGCCTTGTGGATAGGGGGGAAGTAATAGATGTGATATATCTCCACTTTAGTAAGGCCATGTCTACACTACTACTTATGTTGACAAAATTTATGTCGCCCAGGGGTGTGAAGAAACACACCCGAGCGACATACGTTTCACCAGCATAAGTGGTAGTGTGCACAGCACTACGTCGGCAGGAGAGCTTCATAAACAAACTAGAGCAATACATCCTAGACAAGCCTACCTTAAGGAGGGGGCACAACTAGTTGGAAAACCGTAGTCAGAGAGTAGTTATCAATGGTTCACAGTCAAGATGGGAGGGCATACCGAGTGGGGTCCCGCAGGCTCCAGGTCTCTTCAATAACTTCATGAATGATTTGGATAACAGCATAGAGAGTACACTTAGAAAGTCTGCAGATGATACCAAGCTGGGAGGGGTTGCAAGTGCTTTGGAGGATAGGATTAAAATTCAAAATGATCTTGACAAACTGGAGAAATGGTCTGAAGTAAATAGGATGAAATTTAATAAGGACAAATGCAAAGTACTCCACTTAGGAAGGAACAATCAGTTGCACACGTACAAAGTGGGAACTGACTGCCTAGGAAGGAGTACTGCGGAAAGGGATCTGGGGGTCATAGTGGATCACAAGCTAAATATGAGTCAACAGTGTAACGCTGTTGCAAAAAAAGCAAACATCATTCTGGGATGTGTTGTAAGCAAGGAGGAGTGTTGTAAGCAAGACACAAGGGGTAATTCTTCCGTTCTACTCCGTGCTGATAAGGCCACAACTGGAGTCTTGTGTCCAGTTCTAGGGTCCACATTTCAGGAAGGATGTGGACAAATTGGACAAAGTCCAGAGAAGAGCAACAAAAAATGATGAAAGGTCTAGAAAACAGGAGCTATGAGGGAAGATTGAAGAAATTGGATTTGTTTGGTCTGGAGAAGAGAAGACTGAGAGGGGACATGGGAATATAATTACATAAAAGGTTGTTATAAAGAGGAGGGTGATAAATTGTTCTCCTTAACCACTGAGGACAGAACAAGAAGCAATGGGCTTAAATTGCAGCAAGGGCGGGTTAGGTCGGACATTAGGAAAAGCTTCCTGTCAGGGTAGTTAAGCACTGGAATAAACTGCCCAAGGAGGCTGTGGAATTTCCGACATTGAAGATTGTTAAGAGCAGGTTAGACAAACACCTGCCAGGGACTGTCTAGTTCAGGGGTGGCCAACCTGAGCCTGAGAAGGAGCCAGAATTTACCAATGTACATTGCCAAAGAGCCACAGTAATACGTCAGCAGCCCCCATCAGTTCCCCCACCCTGCTCCCAGCGCCTCCCACCGACCAGCAGCTTCACCGATCAGCGCCTCCCGCTCCCTTCCTGTGCTTCCCAATCAGCTGTTTTGTGGCGTACAGGAGGCTCTGAGGGGAAGAGGAGAGGAGCGAGGGCATGGCAGGCTCAGGGGAGGGGGCGGGAAGGGATGGAGTGGGGGCAGGGCCTGTGGCAGAGCCAGGGGTTGAGCAGTGAGCACCCCCCGGCACATTGGAAAGTTGGCGCCTGTAGCTCCAACCCCGGAGTCGGTGCCTATACAAGGAGCTGCATATTAACTTCTGAAGAGCCGCATGTGGCTCCGGAGCCCCTTGTTGGCCACCCTGGTCTAAATAATACTGAGTCCTGCCTCAATGCAAGAGGCTACACTGGGTGACCTATCGAGTCCTGTCCAGTCCTACATTTCTATGGATCTATCTCTGGGCCTGCAGGTGCAACCCATAAAGCCACTGCCTTGTCTTCCATCCGATTCCTTCTCAGCAGCGACCTCTGCGGAGACGCCTCCCAGAGCAGCCTGCGTGTAAGGGCCAAGCGGCAGAGCCCCGGGGCAGGCAGGAGTGGTGCATGTATGTACAGAACTGATTCATCCCTCTACAGCTGGCTCATCGTCACAGGCCTCGTTTGCGCACCGAGCTCCTGGCAGACACAGCCCCCCCTGGAGTCCATAAGGGTCCAGCAACACAAGGTGCAGTGCAGGATTGGGCCCTTCAGTTGGGAGCGCTTCAGGGCAGGGACCACCTCTGCTTCTGGGTCTGCAGCACCCAACAGAACGGGGCCCTGATCCTGCCGGGGGCATCAAGGCTTTGTGTTCTACAAACAATAGTCAATGCTGTCATCCCTCGAGCCATAGCCCATGTCAGGGCCTAGCCGGTCAGTTCCCCACAGGAATGTGGGTCTAACTGCTTTATGTGCACTGCATCCCCCAGTCCTGGAACAGAGGTGGGCACCAACAGCACACAGACAACCCCCTCATCCAGCATTCTCAACCCAAACACTCGTCCCCAGTTCCCACAGAACTCTGCCCTAAGACGTGACAATCGTCTGAGAGACGAAAGCAGAGCAAACTCCCTTGCTGTTTGCAACAGCTCCCCCATGTAAGAGACTACATCCCAACTCAACAATGCAGCATTTCCTCCTGCTAGGGAAAGGAGCTTGTAATAAGACTCTGTAACGGTGCCACCTGGTGATGCCTGCTGTAAAAAGAGCACACTCATTATCATGCAATAGTGTACACGCTGACAGCGAATAATTGTTTTACAGTGAATAATCTAAACCCTGAAGGCAACACATGCAAAAATGGGTTAGGACTTCAAGCTAGGGGGAGGTTTTCCAAGGGCTGTGCTGGATTCACCATCAGTAGCTACTTAGAAATCAAGATTGGATGTTTTTCTAGAAGATCTGCTCGAGTTCAAACAGGAATCGTTGTGGGGAAGCTCTGTGGCCTGGACTATGCAGGAGGCCAGGCTAGATGATCACCATGGCCCCTTCTGGCTTTAGAATCTATGCACAGCTCAGCGTGAAAACATTAGGAAATGCCATGACAGGGGTGTGCCCCTGCAACCTTAACTCTGCCCCACTGGGCACTTGCATCACAAAATGATAAGAACATAAGAACGCCATATAGGGTCAGACCGATGGTCCATCTAGCCCAGTGTCCTGTCTTCCAACAGTGGCCAATGCCAGGTGCCCCAGAGGGAATGAACAGAACAGGAAATCATCAAGTGATCCATCCCCTGTCGCCCATTCCCAGCCTCTGGCAGTCAGAGGCTAGGGACACTCAGAGCGTGGGGTTGTATCTCTGACTGTCTTGGTGAATAGCTATTGATGGACCTAAACTCCAGGAACTTACCTAGGTGTTTTGTTTTTTTAACCCTTGATCTTCCATTACATGCTGTTACTCAAATACCATACACAGATTTTTTCAAACACCTATAGATAAACCCATCGCATTTTGTAAGTAACCTTGAGAAAGAGACTGAGACTGGAAATTTTCAGCCCAAAAGAGGAAGGTTTCAGCAGATCTCGAAACAGAACCTGTCAAAAAACAAAAAATCAAATTATTTTCATTTTAAAATGAAATTCAAAGTTTTGAAATGTTTTTTGTTGTTGTTCTGGTTTGGATTTGGTTTGTTTGTCTTCAAGTGTCCAAATAAGCTGTTTTTCATTTTATCACCATTTTATTTTTTAAAATATTTTTATTAAATTAGAAGCATTCTGGAAAGGATTATGGGCATTTGTCTTTTACCAAAAATCTGATTTCCAAAAAATGAAACATTTCGATAACTATTTATTTTTAAAACGTTTTAAAAAGCACTAGGTTTTTAATGAAAAAAAAAACATTTTTGATATTTGTTGATATATTTTTGTGAAAAATTTGGTTTAAAAAAAAAAGCCCATTTTTCTAGTAACAAACTTCCCCTTCGATAAATGCCGACCGGCTCTAGCTATGCATGACTGGAAGCGTGACTGGAAAGGGGCTGAGAATGGAAAACATTACAGAACCTTAACTCTAGCAGGCTCTGCTGCTGTGGCTGTAATGACAGGGGCCATCAGCTGAGCCGTCCTGATCTCTGAGATGCGCAAAGCCCCCTGAACATGCCAAATGCCAACACCCTCTTGCAACAAAAAGCAGGCGCTGGTCACAGAGGGGACCCTGGGGCCTGGGATTCATTCAGGCCGAGAGCAATGCTGAGCTGCCAAAACAGCTGGCTCTTCCCGGTTATCAGCGAAGCCAGCGCCGAAGCCCCGTGGCTCACATCAGCAGCTGATGTTCCCCTCAGACATGCAGCCCAGCGCCGCCACGTTAAGATGTCGCCCCTTCCTCATCTCTGCACGAGAAACACCAGCATCCCAGCCAGGGGCCACTGTCCAGCTCCCCAGCTATTGATGGTGAATTAGCAGCTGGGGGCTCCTTTGGGGAGCCTGCTAGTGGGTCAAGTATCAGAGGGGTAGCCGTGTTAGTCTGAATCTGTAAAAAGCAACAGAGGGTCCTGTGGCACCTTTAAGACTAACAGAAGTATTGGGAGCATAAACATCTGAAGAAGTGAGGTTCTTGCATCTGAAGAAGTGAGGTTCTTACCCACGCAAGCTTATGCTCCCAATACTTCTGTTAGTCTTAAAGGTGCCACAGGACCCTCTGTTGCTAGTGGGTCGTTTACCCCATTCCTGAGGGGAATGCCTGGCCCCAGGGCCTGGAGCGCGACCCGCTGCCCTGCCTCATCCAGGCTCGGGGGGAAGATCTGGCAGGGGCACTGAGGTGCTGTGGCGAGCGAGGCCGGTGAATCAGGAGGTGGCTGGTGAACCAGGGCTCCGTCAGGCTTACAGACGGGATCCCAGGCCCTGGCGCTCAGATACCACGGTGCAGAGGGTAGGGACGTAAAACAGTAACCGGTTCGCCGGTAAGCGTTAGTCTTACCATTAACCCAGCTTAACCGTTAACCCCCAGCCCCAGCCCCGCCAGCCAGCCGACCCCAGCCCCGCGGGCTGCGCCAGCCGACCTCAGCCGCAGCCCTGCACCTGCTGGTCGGGGCAGCCCCAGCCCCTCTCCCTTTAATCGGTTATCCGGTTAAATGATACAATACTTTTAAATGATATTTACAGCCCTCGCTCAGGCCCGCGGTAGCACCCCGATAGCTGGGTGGTACCAGGGCTTGGGACACCAGTGCGATGGAAGCAGCACCCGGCCACACGCGGATGGGCTGGGCGAGCGGGCGGAAGGGAGCCGGAGCCGGGGCCGGGGGAGGATAGAGGAGAGGTGGAGGCTGCACACCCAGGAACTCCCAGGTGTGGCTTTTCCTGCTTCACTCCCGTCAGCACACAGGGCAGGGGGGCCAGGTGCTGGGGAGGAGAGATTCCACAGCCCTGAGGACTGCCAGGCTGGGGCGGGGAGCGTGGCCTGGGAAAAGGGCGTGGGGACGACCTGCCCCTGCCTCTGGCTGATCGGCTGGGCCCTGGGCTGGGCCGCTCTGTGCCAGGGGGCTGGAGCGCTCCTAAGTGCAGGCTCCATCCCGGCCCCGGAGCAGAGGGAATTCTGGCCACGGGTCAGATCTAAAGGGGGCCAGGTGACCCCAGGGGTGCCCCGCCAGGCAGCCGCTGAGCGTTACGGCCGGCCCCGGAGCAGTGATACGAACGAGGCGCTGATGAACACGGCCAGCGTGCGCAGGCGGAGCGGCTGATGGGCTCATCCCTTCTGCCGGGGAGAGAAACCAGCCTGCGGGGAGGTGCCCTGGGCCTGGGCCAACCCACGGGCTTGTTTCTCGTCCTCAGGGCGCAGGAGAACAGCAGGATTCGCCTGGCAGCCCCAAGGAGCAGCCCTCTCCAAACCCTGCCCCCGCCCGCAGAGCAGAGGGGGTTCCTTGTACAGCACCAATCACGGCTAGAGCCCCCCAGGACCAACACAGTGGGGGTGGCTGTGGGTCAGCATCACGGGGGGGGGGGGAGCCCAGAACTGGACTGGCATCGGCTCAGCTGGAGGGGGAAGCCCAGGGCTGGACTAGCTGGAGAGCTATGGGTCAGAGTGAGGGGCATCGGCAGAGCTGGGTGGGGGAGCCCGGGGCTGGGATAACGAGGGGGCTGCGGGGCAGAATTGAGAGGTGTTGGCAGAGCTGCCTGGGGGAAGCTGGCCCAAGCCTTGCTCAGCCTGTCTGGCTCCCTGAGGCCCTCCCTTTGAGGAGCGCTGCAGTTGGTCACCAGCTTTAAAGAGACTCAGAAGATTCCCCAGAACTCAGGGCCACAGGGCAGGGCGGGTTTCACTGCCGGAGCAGCTCGGGAACACGGGCGGACTCGCGCGGCGAAGGAGATTCCAGGTCACGCTGCTAAGGTCCCAAAACGGCCTGAAGCCGGCGCCCAGCACTAGCCCCTTCCAGGGAGCATCTCGCAGCATCTTCCACCGCCGCGAGGGCAGAGCTGGGAGAGCTCAGGCCTGGGGAAGAGGAGCTGGAGGCAGAGAAGGAGTCTGGCTCTGCAAGGCAGGGAGCACCCACCGTTCCCACACCGGCAGACCAGGGAGGGTGTCACCTCCCGAGAGAAATCGGCGGCTGGCTAAATCTCCGGCAGAGGCAGCAGACGAGGCCTGATTCTCCCGCAGGCGATGAGGAGCCAGCTCTGGGTTCCAAGCCTGCGGGCAGGAGACGGGCTCCGTGTATTAATGCACGTCTCCCTTTTGAGCTGGGAAGGGGGCAATTTCCACAACTCTGAAATCTCATCCACCGCGCCCGCGTATCAAGCAGTCGGGCAGGACATTTCGGAGAGTTTAACCACCCCGCCTGCACCAAGGCCGATCTTTCGCCAGGCCCTCTCCGCGCACGTTGCAGCCGTGACACATGGACCTGGGGACGTGCAGGGGGGGAAAACAGCACCCACAAATCAGTTATTGGTAGGTAGCAAATTACTCCTGGCAGGGAGAACATTTACCCGCTTGGAGGCTCCGTCCAGCCCCCACGAGACCAATTACATACCTGACAATAACACAGGTCTCATTAGAGTTGCAGGAAGTTTCTCTTGTGATAATTACAGAACTCACGAGAAAAAGCCATGGCACCACCTTCCACCGGCGGCTGTCACAGCCCTGGGCGGCCCGAAGGAGCCGGACTCACCGCGTTATTGCCATCACAGCTGGCGTCCGAAGTGCCAGAGCCCACGGGGATCCCGACTCTGCACCAGGTGCAAGACACCCCCCTTCCCCAGCCCCTTCTGGGATAAGCCGGCCCCAGGGGGATTCTCCTCCAACCCTATTAGAGGCTGGGTCATGCCCTGAGATAGGAACATTCAGCTCCATTGCAAACGCTATTGGGATTTGTGTTTGTTTTTAAATCCTCAGGGTCCTCGCTCCAGCCATGTAAACGCCTCCTCAGCCCTCGGCCGCAGTGATAGCTAGTGGCAGTGAGTCCCACAAGCTACCCCTGCATTGTGCTGCTTTGCAGTTCATTGGCCAGCCCCTGCTCCGGCTGCTCTGGGGTCGAGCCGGGCCTCCCGTCTCTCTCCCAGGCCTTACTTTGTATCCCTGTCCCATCCTCTCTTACTTACCCCCTCTCTAAAGTACCTGATCCCAGGCTGTCCAGGCTCCCTTCATCCTGAAGCCTCCCCAGGCCCTTAATCATTCTCATCCCCTGCCTGTGACCCTATGAGCTGGGGTGCCCAGACTGGCACAGCTTCTCAGCGGAGGCCGCCCCATTGATTTCTAGAACGACACAGCTGCATTTCCGTACCAATCTTCACCCCCCCCCCCCCCGCACTCAAACATCTTTGCATTCTTGACCACGCTAAGCAAATTAGGCCACCCAGAACGATGCATCGGACTTTTCCAAGGTCACGCGGTGAGTCAGCAGCAGAGCTGGGGACACAATGCAAGGGCCGGGACTCCTGGGAGTGAACACAGACCGTCTTTCTTCCCTGGAGTGTCTCATCCCGAGGGAGCTGCTCCTGCCACACACAGCAGGGCAGCTCAGGGGCCTTAGCAGCACGCCCATTCATTGGGGCTGGGCCTTGAGAAATAAACGTGCCGATTTCGATGCAGGAAGAGAAATAAAAGTGCCATTGCAGCAGGAACAAGCTGACTTCCAATGACACACGGTGAACAGCACTCAGCCCCGCCAGGGCCGGGCACGGCCGCCGGCCCAGCCGTTCCAGGCAGGGACTGAAGAAAAATGTTGTAGCCAAGCAGAGTGGAAGGAGACCTGGGGCTCAGCCGAGCGGGTGTAGTGGGAGTGGAGGGTGGGCCAGATGTGGGAGCCAACAAGCATCTCTCCCCTCTGGAAGACGTCCCTTCTGTAGTGTAGCACCGGGGCACGGGCCGTACAGTGCCCCCTACCACGCCTGGGGTATCAGCAGTGCATGGCTGGGGCGGGGGGGTCAGCATAGCGCCTCCTATCAGCGCTGGGGCATCAGCAGTACAGTGCCCTTAGCAGTGCTGGGGAGACTGTCAGCGCAGCGCTCCAGAGTGCGTGGGATCATCAGTGCAGCACCCCCTAGCGCCGCGGGGGGGAAGGTCAGCGCACCCCTCCATAGTGTGCAGGATCGTCAGCACAGCACCCCCTACTGCCACTGGAGGGGAAGGTCAGCGCAGCACCCCCTAGCGCCGCTGGAGGAGAAGGTCAGCGCAGCGCCCCCTAGTGCTGCTGGAGGGGAAGGAGATTAGCACAGTGCCCCCTAGCGCCCCCGGGGGGGGGGGGATAGAAGGGGTGGCGAGCGTCAGTGCAGCACACAAACGCTGCCAGCAGCAGCAGGACAGAGAACGTGACAGGTCGCGAGGAGGTGGCTCCTGGAACTCCTGGAGGGGCTGGTACCTGCTGCATCCTCACCCACAGCCGCCATGGTGCTGGGGAGGGCGTCACCCCCATGGCATCGTCTCCACCCCGCCCCCACTTCTTCAAAGGCTGCAGCTGGCCCCCAGGCCCGGTGACAGTTCAGGGAAGGGACAGAGGCTGGTCCGGCGTTCAGCGTGCAGGCCTCAGGGAAGGAGACTAGGGTTTACACCTCACTCACCCTGGGACACGGGTCAGTCACTGCAGACATTCTGTGCCTCAGTATACCCATCTGCAAAATAGGGATCGGCTCGCTGGAAGGGTGGGGGATGGGGAAGGTTTAACGCATGGATGGCGCTGGAGGGAGACCCATCGGCAGCAGTAATGGGGGGGGCATGATCTGAGCAGCAGGGGCCGCCGATACACCCAGCCGGGCTGAGCCTTGGCCATGTGGGCTCAGCCAGACAGGCCCTGCAGGATTCCCTGACTGCACCTCCCACGAGGGGCTGGGTCCTGGAAGCAGTGCCGGGGACGCAGCGCGAGAGCAATCAAACTAGAGCGCTCTTCGGACACCCCAGAGGGAGACGGCTCCGGGGGGCGCCGCGCCTGCTGGCTGCCTTCCCCCAAGCGGAGAGACAAGTACAGACCGCACCCCGCAGGCCCAGACGCTCCGGGCCAGAGCCTCGGCTGGCATAGATCCACGGAGACCTCTGGGGAGTTGCAGCGGCTGAAATCTGGCCCCACAGCTCCAAACCAGCATGAGGCAGCATTGCTTCGGTTTTCGGTTTTATTGAAGCGAGTGAAAAGCCAAGCGTCCACAGGCGGCACCGCGGAGAGCAGCCACAGGCCATGGCACACGACAGCAGGTGGGCGGCAGGGGCAAAGGGTGGGAGTGAGGGGCCAAACCCCATCATACATGAGGCTCTCTGAGCCCAGCAGTGGGGCAGGTGCTGGCACTGGGATTGGCATGTGTGGGACTGGAACTGTGGGCATCAAAGGCTTAAAAAAGCTACAGAGAATTTGTTCCTCTGCAGCAGTCACAGGGACTCACAGGGCCAGGGACTCTGGACCGCTCCCCGCCACTCCCCTGCCTCCCACAAGCCAGAACCGGGCCCCTTGCTGACGCCCATGGAAGCCAGGAGCCCACGGGGGTTACTGGGTGACACACGTCACTCCCTGACCACCTCCGGAGCACCCTTTCAATGTATGCCACAGCCCCCCCCGCCTCCCCCCGCTGCTGACACAGGCAGCTGACACTGGCTCTCCACCCGCTGCAGCCCGGGAGCTCCCATGGGGTGACAGCCCCCAGAGACCCAGCTCTGAGGCTGTGGGGAGCTCACCCAGCCAGTCGCCCACCCCAGGAGCCAGGGCCCTGGGCTCCAAAATGCTGCCTCCAGCGAGTGCACGGGGGATGGGACGGGAAGGGAAGCCAGTGGGACCTGTACTAGTTGCTACTCTACAGGGGGCAGACTCGGATGCCGTCTGAGACCGGCAGGACTTTCCAAGTGGCTCACAAGTGACACGAGTTTGCCGGTCTCAGCCTCGCCCTGAGTGCTGACTATTGCCCCCAAAGCGGCCTGTCCAAGAGACTCCACCGTGCTGTGCCCACCAGCCCCCCAGCTGCAGAGGAGAGCCCCCCAGCTCAATTCCCACTGGTCAGCAAAACAAAGGAACGGAGTCCCGCATGCGGCCGGTGGCCCCTCTGCAATGTGCCAGCTCCCCTCCTCGGCCGACGCCGCTCGTCACGCCGCCTCCCGCGGCCTCACCCTGTAATGCTCCTCGGACAGAGTCCTCAGGCGCTCGGCGGCCTGCGGGGAAAGAGAGAGCATGGGTGAGACTCTGCACAGAGCGCCAGGGCACCAGAGCCAGCACCGAGACCCCAGGCGGCCGATTCCTGCAGTTCAGGAGCGTGGCCTCTTGGGGGCACCAAACCCCTACGCCACAGCCCAACCTTCAGGGGGGTGAACTCCCAGCCTGCAGCCCTGCCCCCGCCCCCGGGAGCCCGGCCTAGGCCACTCCCAACAGAGCCCGCTCCTGAGATCACCCCACCCTGGGTGCCCAGCCCAGCCCCATGGAGCCTGCTCCTGAGAACACCCCACCCCCGGTGCCCAGCCCAGCCCATTCCCACGGAGCCCGCTCCTGAGAACACCCCGCCCCCGGTGCCCAGCCCAGCCCATTGCCCACGGAGCCCGCTCCTGAGAACACCCCGCCCCCGGTGCCCAGCCCATTGCCCACGGAGCCCGTTCCTGAGATCACCCCGCCCCCGGTGCCCAGCCCAGCCCATTGCCCACGGAGCCCGCTCCTGAGATCACCCCACCCCCAGTGCCCGGCCCAGCCCATTGCCCACGGAGCCCGCTCCTGAGATCACCCTGCCCCCGGTGCCCAGCCCAGCCCCACGGAGCCCGCTCCTGAGAACACCCCCGCCCCCGGTGCCCAGCCCAGCCCATTGCCCACGGAGCCCGCTCCTGAGAACACCCCGCCCCCGGTGCCCAGCCCATTGCCCACGGAGCCCGCTCCTGAGAACACCCCGCCCCCGGTGCCCAGCCCAGCCCATTGCCCACGGAGCCCGTTCCTGAGATCACCCCGCCCCCGGTGCCCAGCCCAGCCCATTGCCCACGGAGCCCGCTCCTGAGATCACCCCACCCCCAGTGCCCGGCCCAGCCCATTGCCCACAGAGCCCGCTCCTGAGATCACCCTGCCCCCGGTGCCCAGCCCAGCCCCACGGAGCCCGCTCCTGAGAACACCCCGCCCCCGGTGCCCAGCCCAGCCCATTGCCCACGGAGCCCGCTCCTGAGAACACCCCGCCCCCGGTGCCCAGCCCAGCCCATTGCCCACGGAGCCCGCTCCTGAGAACACCCCACCCCCAGTGCCCAGCCCAGCCCATTCCCACGGAGCCCGCTCCTGAGAACACCCCGCCCCCGGTGCCCAGCCCAGCCCCACAGAGCCCGCTCCTGAGATCACCCTGCCCCCGGTGCCCAGCCCAGCCCCACAGAGCCCGCTCCTGAGAACACCCCGCCCCCGGTGCCCAGCCCAGCCCATTGCCCACGGAGCCCGCTCCTGAGAACACCCCGCCCCCGGTGCCCAGCCCAGCCCATTGCCCACGGAGCCCGCTCCTGAGAACACCCCACCCCCGGTGCCCAGCCCAGCCCCACGGAGCCCGCTCCTGAGAACACCCCGCCCCCGGTGCCCAGCCCAGCCCATTGCCCACGGAGCCCGATCCTGAGATCACCCCGCCCCCGGTGCCCAGCCCAGCCCATTGCCCACGGAGCCCGCTCCTGAGATCACCCCACCCCCAGTGCCCGGCCCAGCCCATTGCCCACGGAGCCCGCTCCTGAGATCACCCTGCCCCCGGTGCCCAGCCCAGCCCCACGGAGCCCGCTCCTGAGAACACCCCGCCCCCGGTGCCCAGCCCAGCCCATTGCCCACGGAGCCCGCTCCTGAGATCACCCCACCCCCGGTGCCCAGCCCAGCCCATTCCCACGGAGCCCGCTCCTGAGAACACCCCGCCCCCGGTGCCCAGCCCAGCCCCACAGAGCCCGCTCCTGAGATCACCCCACCCCCAGTGCCCGGCCCAGCCCATTGCCCACGGAGCCCGCTCCTGAGATCACCCTGCCCCCGGTGCCCAGCCCAGCCCCACGGAGCCCGCTCCTGAGATCACCCCGCCCCCAGTGCCCAGCCCAGCCCATTGCCCACGGAGCCCGCTCCTGAGATCACCCTTCCCCCGGTGCCCAGCCCAGCCCCACAGAGCCCGCTCCTGAGATCACCCCGCACCCGATGCCCAGCCCAGCCCCACGGAGCCCGCTCCTGAGATCACCTCACCCCCGGTGCCCAGCCCAGCCCCACGGAGCCCGCTCCTGAGATCACCCTGCCCCCGGTGCCCAGCCCAGCCCCACGGAGCCCGCTCCTGAGATCACCCTGCCCCCGGTGCCCAGCCCAGCCCCACGGAGCCCGCTCCTGAGAACACCCCGCCCCCGGTGCCCAGCCCAGCCCATTGCCCACGGAGCCCGCTCCTGAGAACACCCCGCCCCCGGTGCCCAGCCCAGCCCATTGCCCACGGAGCCCGTTCCTGAGATCACCCCGCCCCCGGTGCCCAGCCCAGCCCATTGCCCACGGAGCCCGCTCCTGAGATCACCCCACCCCCAGTGCCCGGCCCAGCCCATTGCCCACAGAGCCCGCTCCTGAGATCACCCTGCCCCCGGTGCCCAGCCCAGCCCCACGGAGCCCGCTCCTGAGAACACCCCGCCCCCGGTGCCCAGCCCAGCCCATTGCCCATGGAGCCCGCTCCTGAGATCACCCCACCCCCAGTGCCCAGCCCAGCCCATTCCCACGGAGCCCGCTCCTGAGAACACCCCGCCCCCGGTGCCCAGCCCAGCCCCACAGAGCCCGCTCCTGAGATCACCCCACCCCCGGTGCCCAGCCCAGCCCCACGGAGCCCGCTCCTGAGAACACCCCGCCCCCGGTGCCCAGCCCAGCCCATTGCCCACGGAGCCCGTTCCTGAGATCACCCCGCCCCCGGTGCCCAGCCCAGCCCATTGCCCACGGAGCCCGCTCCTGAGATCACCCCGCCCCCAGTGCCCGGCCCAGCCCATTGCCCACGGAGCCCGCTCCTGAGATCACCCTGCCCCCGGTGCCCAGCCCAGCCCCACGGAGCCCGCTCCTGAGAACACCCCGCCCCCGGTGCCCAGCCCAGCCCATTGCCCACGGAGCCCGCTCCTGAGATCACCCCACCCCCGGTGCCCAGCCCAGCCCATTCCCACGGAGCCCGCTCCTGAGAACACCCCGCCCCCGGTGCCCAGCCCAGCCCCACAGAGCCCGCTCCTGAGATCACCCCACCCCCAGTGCCCGGCCCAGCCCATTGCCCACGGAGCCCGCTCCTGAGATCACCCTGCCCCCGGTGCCCAGCCCAGCCCCACGGAGCCCGCTCCTGAGATCACCCCGCCCCCAGTGCCCAGCCCAGCCCATTGCCCACGGAGCCCGCTCCTGAGATCACCCTTCCCCCGGTGCCCAGCCCAGCCCCACAGAGCCCGCTCCTGAGATCACCCCGCACCCGATGCCCAGCCCAGCCCCACGGAGCCCGCTCCTGAGATCACCTCACCCCCGGTGCCCAGCCCAGCCCCACGGAGCCCGCTCCTGAGATCACCCTGCCCCCGGTGCCCAGCCCAGCCCCACGGAGCCCGCTCCTGAGATCACCCTGCCCCCGGTGCCCAGCCCAGCCCCACGGAGCCCGCTCCTGAGAACACCCCACCCCCGGTGCCCAGCCCAGCCCATTGCCCACGGAGCCCGCTCCTGACAACACCCCGCCCCCAGTGCCCAGCCCATCCCATTGCCCACGGAGCCCGCTCCTGAGATCACCCCACCCCCGGTGCCCAGCGCAGCCCAGCCCCACGGACCCTGCTCCTGAGAACACCCCGCCCCCGGTGCCCAGCGCAGCCCAGCCCCACGGATCCCGCCCCCGGTGCCCAGCCCCATGGAGCCCGCTCCTGAGAACACCCCGCCCCCGGTGCCCAGCCCCATGGAGCCTGCTCCTGAGAACACCCCGCCCCCAATCCAGGGCTCCTGCGCTCACCTGCTCTGGCGTCAGGTCCCGCTGAGCCTGCGCCAGCATCTCGTAGCCCACCATGAACTTGCGGACAGCGGCCGAGCGGAGGAGAGGCGGGTAGTAGTGGGCGTGAAGCTGCCAGTGCCCACAGTCTGCTCCCAAGTGAGGCCCCGTGGGGGCGCCTGCCAGATACAAGCCCACCAATGATTCCAGGTACCGGTCACAGGACAGACTCCGCTCACGTGGCCTCCAAGCGGGCACCATGACCGGCTGGGGTTGGATTTGAACCGACAACCCCACATGCCAGTCCCCTGAGCCACCCGGTGCCCCGACTTGCCCCGCACTCACCTCCCCATGCCCCCCCAGCCACGTACCATGCCAGTCCCCTGAGCCACCTGGTGCCCTGACTCGCCCCGCACTCGCCTCCCCGTGCCTCCCCAGCCACGTACCATGCCAGCCCATCGAGTAGGGGAAGGAAACCTCAAAGAGGTTGTCGTACTTGGTGAGGAGCCTTTTCATGATGGAGGCCAGACCTGCAACACAAGAACAGCGAGTGGTCAGTCACCAGCCCTAACTCAACCCGCTCCCAAGCCCTCGGCCCACCTGGGGGCACAGATAACAGGAGGGTCCTTGGCGCGGACGGAGGGAAAAGCACAAAAACTCTTCCCTGGATCGCAGCTGGGCTTGCTCTCCAGAGCTCACGTTCCAAGCCAGAGCTCACATCAGTCCAACCCCTCAGCCTGGGCGCCCACCCCAGGGCAGGGTCAGTTTGGGTCGCAGCTCTGAAGGCAGCTACTATGGAAACAAGAACTAGGGGCCTTGCCCTTATGGATCACAGTGGGTGTTGACTCTGGAACCTAATGACAACGCAAACACCAATGCCATTAACTACTTCACTGCGGGTCAGAGCTTGCAAGGGAGAAGAGGGATTGTGTCACTGATTGGTTGGATACAGAGGGCGCCTCATTCTGGCACTGCTTGAGAAGGGAACGCTGCTCATCCTCCCTTCCCACCCACCAACCTAACCCCTGGTTCAAACTGCTCCAGCGCCTCTGGGGTGGAGGCCACACCACCCCCCTACTCTGCACAGCCACTCCTTCCCAAGTGCCTCTGGGACAGGGGAAGCTGCCCTGAGGTTAACCCCTTGTTCACCGGGGGCCAGGCAGTGCCCCTGCCCCAGCCCAGGGTTTGCCCAGATTCCAAGGCCAGATTGTGCTCATCTAGTCTGCCCTCCTGTGGAACACAAGCCTGGAACTGCCCCATAGTAATCCCTAGAGCAGATATTTTGGAAAAATACCCAGTTTCAATTTTAAAATGGTCAGTGATGGAGACTACCACAACCCTGGGTAAATTGTTCCAGTGGTTAATTGCGCTCACTCTTAAAAATGCATGCCTTGATTTCCAGTCTGAATTTGTCTGGCTTCAGCTTCCAGCCATTGGATCGTGTTCAACCTGCCTCTGCTGGACTGAAGAGCCCATTGTTAAATATTTGCTCCCCATGTAGGTACCTAGAGACTATAATCAAGTCACCCCATAACCTTCTCCGTGAGTCTCTCACTGTAAGGCCGGTTTTCCAATCCTGTAATCTTTCTCATGGCTCTTCTCTGAACCCTCTGCAATTTATCACCATCCTTCTTGGATTGTGGGCTCCAGACCTGGGCACAGGATTCCCGCAGCGGTGGCACCA
The DNA here is from genome assembly GCF_028017835.1 of Emys orbicularis. NCBI lineage: Eukaryota > Metazoa > Chordata > Testudines > Emydidae > Emys > Emys orbicularis. Next base: position 3,334,822 of record NC_088688.1, on the reverse strand, counting down.
GTGCCAAATACAGATGTAAAATTACTTCTCTGTTCCTACCTGAGATTCCCATTCATGCCTCCCGGGATCGTGTTAGCTCGTTTGGCCACAGCATCGCGCTGGGAGCTCATAGTCACCTGATTATCCACCATCAACCCCCAATCTTTTTTAGCATCACTGCTTCCTGGGATAGAGTCCCATATCCTGTAAGCACGGCCGACATTCTTTGTTCCCCGGTGGATTCATTTCTATTTAGCCATATTAAAACGGAAGCATATTGTTTGCTCGATCCAGATGGCTCTGTACCAGCGACCTGCGCGCTTCGTTATTCACCTCTCCCCCAGTCTGACACACGTCTGCAAACTTCCCAGAGCCACGGGACCTGGCACACTGAGCCACCTGCCCTCAGCACAGCATCGGCCCCCCCACCTCCGGGTCTAGTGGGCTGAACATCGGCGTCCTACCTGCCTGCCCTACGTTCTATTCCTCACGGTCAGCGAGTTGGGACATACACCAAGCACCAGCCCAAGCCTGGCTCTGGAAGCTTCCCGTGAGTGTCATGGCACCACGCAGGGACAAGCATGGGGCACTCAGCCGCCCAGCAGCCCCACATCCTGAGCCCGGCTCCGCACAGAGCACCTGGGGAACTGAGTAACAAAGAGCTGCCCTCTGATCCCTCGTGGTGGGCACACTGCCGGAGCTGCTCTGCCACGCTCCAGAACCCCCACTTCTGATTTCATGCCTTGCAAGAGAAGGAAATGAGAACGGGGGCGGGGGTGAGAGCAGCTGGGGGGAGGGGCCAAAGGACATTCTACCCCCGCTCCAGGCTCCTCCCCATGGTGCATGGAGCAGGGGTGGGTGCATGTGGCAGTCGGCCCCAGAGCAGAGCATGCAGTGGGGGCGGAGGGGGGGCATTTCCGCCCGGGGCCAGGACGGGGCAGCCACTTACTGTCTCTCTCGCCATCGCTGAGCTCCTGGAGGCAGCAGACGTGACGGCGGGGCAGGAGCAGGGTCTGGAAAGGCCACACGGCCCAATAGGGGACCACCACCAGCCAGTCCGCGTTCTCCACCACCAGCCGCTCCTGCGGGGCACAGCGCACTGTGCTGAGGGGCTGCAAAGCTAGTACCACCAGCCCTGCCCAGGCACAGTGAAGCCAGGGGCACCGGGGGCAGGACCCAGGGGCGCTCTCAGGCCTCTGCCCCGTGAGATAGGGCAGATCTCCCTTGCTGGCAGCAGTGGCAGGCGCTTTGAGCTCCCTGCGCACCCCGCTGCAAGAGGGGCTCACACACACACCGAGCTCTCTGAGCCCCACCACAGGGGGAAGCTAATCTTAGGAGAAGGGGCCTTGCTTAAAAGGAGTCCAGACCTGGTCCCAGCAGGATCTGGAGCTGCTCCCCTCCCCGCTGCCTCTTGGGTGAGCCATGACCACCCCCAAACGGAGCCAACGCCCCCGCCCGCAGGCCGCTACCTTCCTCTGGGCCTCCAGCCGGGCGTACTCCAGCAGCAAGGGCACGCCGCGCTCCTGGAGGTGCTGCCGCTGCGTCCGGTCCTCCAGCCGGGCTTCGTTGGGGAGGAAGTTACTGGCCCAGACCTGGCGGGGGGGGGGGGGGAAGAGTCGGTGAAGGGGAGCAGCTGAGGCACAGCGTGAAGCAATGGGGTGGCTCTGCAGGGTGCAGTGGGGCTCCACGCAGCGGGCGCCAGTGGGGACAGCAGAGACCCCCAGCTGTGGTGCCAGAGCGCCACCTGCCTGCAAGAACAGGGCTGAGCACCTGGTGCCCTGCTACTTCCCTACTCCCTCCCCGTGCCCGGCAGAGTCCCCGCCCTGCCTCTCATGGGCCGACAGGCAGGGACGGGCGCGTCTCAGCAGGGAACCGAGCCCAGCTCTTCCCCCACCACCCAGCTGCCCCATCTCCAGGGCCCAGCCCCTCCCTGGCCTCACGGCCACCGAGGGGGCCAGTCAGCGCGTGCCCTGATGGTGGGTTCTGCAAGGTGGAGACCCACCAACCCCTGCCATAGCCATCGGGTGGGACTGACAACATCCCCATGGCACAGCTGGGGGTGGGGGAAACAGCTGGGTGGTCTCAGAACAGCCCCTCCCCCAGGGCTTCAATCCATCTAGTTTAGATGCCTCCAGTGATGACGCTCCCGCCCAGCAGGCAGGACAGGGACCATTCCTCAGCCTGACCCCGCTCACCGCAGGGATGTTTTCCTGTGAACAGCCTCAACTTCCTCCCTCTAAATCTCAGCCGGTCCCTCTGCGCTGCCCCCTAGGATCCCCCAGAAACTAGAGTCAGATGATGGGGCCACAGCGACCGCTGGGATCTGTTCAGTCCTCCTGCATAACCCGGGCCGGAGAGCCCCGCCCAGAGATCCCCACGTCCAGCCCAACAGCATGTGATGAGCTGGAGTGGAAATCTGAGAGGGAGACCCCAACTCTCCATTGGAAGCACCCCCCCCCCCCCCCGTCTGTAGAGCCACTGGCCCCATGGCTCATCACCCACTCCTCGAGACTGGTGCCTTGTTTGGCCTCAGCTTCCAGCCCCTGGAACTTGTTCTGCCTTTGACTCAGATAAAAGAGGCTCTCCCGCGTAGGCACTCGCAGCCCACGAGCCAGCCAGCCCGTATCCTTCCCTTCGATAAGATTGAGCTCTGCAGGTGTCTGTCTGGCACCTTTCCGTGACCGTGACAGGCCCCACACTCTGCCATTCCTGGAGGTCTGTGTGACTGATGCTCCCCGAGCTGTCACGCGGCCAAGCCTGGCACATTCCCTCTGCTCGTCTCCTCCCGACCCCCTTGATCAATGGCTCTTCCCTGGCCTCCCTCCAGCTCATCACCAGGTAAGAAGAAGCCAAGCCCTGAACAAACTCCGCAGCCCCAGCCCTACCCTGAGGCCCTCCTCACACAGTGCCCCTCTCAGCGTTTCACCTGAGTCACTGGACTCAGCCCATCTGACGACGGGAGATCTGAGAGCCGGGGCCAGCCCCTCGGGACTGGGTGGCTCCTGCACCAGAGACAGAAAAGCTGCCCCCATTCCGTGACCCTTTCTACACGGGGTGCCTGTTGCCGTAGCCTCCAGGGGTGCCCGACACCCACCTGTGCTGAACTGCGGCCGGCCAGAGCTGCAGGGAGCATCTCAGCAGCCCGGCATGAACCCTGCTTGGGGGCTGTAACCAGGGAGATTTCTATGCGCACAGAGGGGCTCGAGGTGGGATCTTTAGATGCCATTTGCCAGGCAGGGCTGCAGTGGACACCTCACCAGCAACAGGGCCCCAAGGCATCCTGCCCATGGAGGACTGAGGGTACCAGGAGCAGATGACAGCAGACCCTACAGTGGTTAAGGTGTTTCCCTGGGCACTCTCCCCCCTCTAGGGAGCTGGCATCACCACTCCTCATGGGGGGACTCCACTGGCTCCCTGGGCAGGTGCAAATGGCACATCCCTCACCCCCGGTGGAGCTCCAGAAGTCTCTCCCCACACAGCTAGCGTGGGGCTGGGTTCCCAGTCCACAGGGAGGGCCGAGGCAGAAGGTGCTAGCAGTGGGCCCCCAGGGAGGTGTGGGGGGCAGGGAAGCCCACTCTGCCCCTGCAATAGCCGGCAGGGCTACACTAAGGGCTGATGCTAGCCAGAGCCGGAGGGACAGCTTTGGAAGCTAAAGGGTCTCTCGCTCCCAGCTGTATCCTAAGGGCAGAGGCGTCAGCAGCTCTCTGGGAGCGCCAGGCAGGATTGCTTCACATGCTCCCAAGTGGACGGTACAATCCCCCCCTCAAACCGCTCTAGATTCGGCAGCGGCCTCCCAGCACCCTGTGGTGGCACAAGGTTAGGAGAGGGATGGATTGGGGAGGTGGCTCAGAGAAAGAGCCTGGAATGGCCAGGAGAAGCAGCCATTTGCAGGTTTATGCTGCCACCTGATGGTGAAATTGTGATCTACAGCCACAGGGGGCAGCTCCCGTATTAACAAGGGAAGGTTGAGACTAAACAGCCAAAAATATATAACGAGCATCATGGTGCTGTGTAAATGCATCTGTAATGTTTCCCAGACTAGAAAAGGCTGGGGTCCGGGGGAGGAGGGAAGGGAAGGGAGTTGCTCTCAATGAGAAAAGTATTTTTTGAAGATGGACAGCAAAGAGGTTTCAGATTTTTACAAGGTATCTGGTTTCCCCTCAGTTTGCTTTCAACCAGCAATCGTGCGCACTTCCAGGGTTTCGTCATTGTAGGGTCCCTCGCAGTGGCTATGAAGTTCTATTAACTCCTTTCTAGTTACTGCTACAGCTGCGCCCCCTCCCCCCACCAAACAAAACAAAACAGGAAGAATCGGGAGTGTTTTGTGGGAGGGGAACACAACACGTGGCCCACAAACAAGGCCAGATCTTCAGCTGGCATGAAGAGGCACGCCCCTTTGAAGTCAAGGTAGGTAAGTCAAGATCTACACCGGGTAGGGATCAACCCACAAAAAGTTACCTGGGCATCCAGACAGTTTAGGAGGAGCAAATGGGAAGGTGCATTTATGGGCCACCCAATCTTAGTGGACCCCCATTGGGTCAGGGTTAAACAGCTCCAATATCGGAAGGAACAGAGAGGATTGTACTTGTGAGATTAGGGCAGTCCCTCGGCTGGGCAGTCAGTGCCCGGGACCAAGGAGGTTGAGGGAATCCCGAGTTCGGTTCACTTTGCACTGGTGACACTGGCCCTTTTCTTTTCGCCCTGCCCTGGATTTGGACAGGGAGACGGCACTGGTCAGTTTCACTTGGCAGCTAGTCAGTTTCACCGCCCCCAGGCTGCACTGAACTAGCTCGGTGCTGTCACCTCTGGCTCTCAGCGGGAGCGAGAGGCTGAACCAAAACCTGGTCAGGAAAGTGACCGTGCAAAACGGCACCACCTGACACAATGCTCAGCCCATCGCCCCAGGCAGGTCCCTGGGCAGAGGCGCTTGCAATCAGGTCAAACCTCTACCAGCCCAATTGCAGGATCGGGGCCCTAGACGATGGACTAGATGCCAAGTGAGAACAGACCCGACACAAGGAAATGGGAAGCATTGGGGAGGAGGCAGACATGGGTTAGGAATCAGACTCCGTGGCTAGACCTGCGTTGCTGTCTGGGCAGCTCAGATGTCGGAGGGAGAAGTTTTAAACACTCATTTGATGAAGGAGACGCTACAAGAGTGATCTGAACATTGCAAAGCTGGGGGCTCTGCCCGCAGGGCTCACAAGAGTCGCTTTTCAGAGAAGATCACGGGAGGAGCAGGAGGGTGCTGGGACGCCCCTTCCCCTCCCCATAACACAACCCACCCATGGCACAGTCCCCAGGGCGCGAGCAGCCGGCTCCCTTACCTGGCAGTGAGGGTGAGGGTTGGAGCAGCCCATCATGGCCCCTTTGTTCTCAAATATCTGCAGAGAGAAGGGAAAAGAAGCTCTCGGGACTATTCTAACGTCAGCTGGCGGCAGCTGCTGGCAAGGAAGCACAGCCTAGCAGTTGGAGCACTGCCCTGAGAATCTGGACTCCATGGTTCTATTCCCTCCTCTGCCACTGAACGGCCTTTGCAAGTCACTCAGCCGCTCGGTGCCTCAGTTTCCCTATCAACCACTTGGGGGGTGATACTGACTGGCCTCTGGGCGGAGCGGTTCAACGCACAGATGTAGCGAGATTCTGAGACCCCGGGGGGATAGGGAGGGAGGCCGGCCAAGCTCAGTGGGGGCACTGCAGAATCCCTTTGCAGCTCTAGGGCAGACTCTTCCACCCGGGCAGAGGAAGGTTCTCTCTCCTTAGACCCTGGAAGTGCACATGGCCAATGGAGAGGGGAGCCCTGAGTGCGTCTCTGAGCCAAAGGCAGTGGTCTCGCAGCACGGGGAAAGCCTCAGGCTGTGAGCGAGGGGGCGCAGGGACCCGGGCACCAGTGAATCAGTGAGGACCCGGAGGAAGGCGGGTCTGGCTTTCTAAACAATTAGGCACAACGGCCAGACGGCAGCACCACTCTGGCTGGGATACAAAGCTGGTGATGTCGCAAACACTTTGCCCAGCGCAGACCATCGGGGGCAGGTGGGGAACGGCAGGGGCAGGAGAGGGTCACAACACGCCCGCTACCATTTTGCACTTCTAGAGGCTCTCAGCAGCACCTGGCGCTGCACCAGCATTAATGGATTTGGCCTCACAACCACGCCCTGGCAAGGTGGGGGTTATTCTCCCAATTTTACAGGTCTGGAAACTGAGGCACAGAGCCGTCACACAGGTGAGCCAATGGACTAGAACCCAGGAATCCTGGCTCCCAAGTGCTCTGCGCTCACTGCTAGAGCCCACGTAACGGCAACAGCGCCCCCTGGCTACGCAGAGCCTCACCCCAAGTCATTCAGAAACTAACTCCCTGCCACAGGTGGAGAGCACTGAATGTCACTCAGAGACACACATATCCGGGCACATCACAGCCTGCAGCATGGTGTGAGGAGCTGCCAGCCGTCTGATCCCGCCACGCCTGTGTGCACGTGCCTGGAGCCTGCGCTCCCCTCACCCACCCCTAGAGGGTGCAATGCATCTATGGGGGGGGTGGCCTGCCGCTGCCCACGGTGCACCCCTACAGGGCCTTTGCCCACCACTGCACTGGGGGTGTGGGTGTGAGGCACTGACCTGTACCCAGGGATAAGAAGCACCCAGCTCCACCGTGAGCTCCGCCCACTTGTCAATCACTGCCCGGATCTCTGCCAGCGACATGAGCGGCAGTGTCAGGTCAGACCAAGGATGGAAGCACATGACCTTGCTGCGAGATGGGAGGGAGGGAGAGACGGCTGTGAGTGCATGAGCCCTGGGGGTGGGGGGGAAGGTGTCTCCCCCTCACTACCACCACCCCCCAGCTTCCCAGACCCTCCCAGGAGGGCTGCAGGGCATTGACCTTTGCAGTGCCAGCAACCCAGTCCCACAACAAGCGGTCACTGCAGCTGGCACTCAGCCCCCTGCCCCACCCCAGGCAGACTCAGCAGAGAGGCCGTGGTCTGAACAGACCACGGAGACTGAGCTCCCCAACCATCGCCACCCGGGATGGCCCCAACACTGCCCAGCACGAAGACAGGTCTCCAGCCCCTTTCACAGCGCCCCCAAGTTCCTACGCACCCAGAACAGCGGGTCTGACCCCAAGCGATGGAGACGCTGGGTTGTTTGCCAGCGTTTCTATGGGGCCCCTGTCTTCAGCAACCATGAATGCGCTCAGCCTCGCAAGCCCACGTCCCCCCGCACCCTGGGAGCGGCGGGTAGGGCAGTGGCACTGCCCCTATTTAACAGGGCCCAGAGAGGGCAGGTGACTTGCTCAGGGTCACCAGCAGGTCGGTGGCAGAGCCAGGGCTAGAACCTGGGAGCCAGAAAGGGGCTGCAGGGTGAAGGAAACAGCTTCCAAATGCCCCGCAGTGTTAACCCCCCGGGGACGGCGCCGCCGTGTGCTTCTCCTGCCAGGACCCAGCTGGAGGCGACAGGGGACAGGAGACGTGCTCGGGAGGGGAACCAAAGCCAAAGGCAAGAAAAGCGTCCATACAGAACGCCCCCCTCCGCAAGTGTCCCAAGGACGCGTGCCGTGTGCCACCCCTTCCAATCCGAAGCCGGGAACCAGGCAGGTTGGGGGCCGGGGCCAGCTAGAAACCCTACCGAGCTGCAGGGCCCCAGAGCAGCCGCAGGGATAACACTGCTCCCTCATTCTGCTCGAGCACCGCATCTGACATTAGATCCCTAAGTGATGAATGGCCCCAGCCGAGGCCTCTAGGCTTCATTTACCAAACTCCTCGGGCAGATGCAGCTCGGAACAAGGGGTGGTTGCAGGCATCTGGAGAAGGAGAGAGAGGAATGAGCCAGAGATGGGAACAGCGAGGGGAAGGGATGAGCAGCACCAGCCCTACACTAGCGCAGCGCCAGCATTACCTGCCCAGCTCCGCTGACGCCCCTCAGTCCCGACCCGCAGCCTCTCCTGCTACGCCAGCTCAGAACTCCCCCTGCACACGTAGCCCCACCGCTGCCCCTCGGTCCCAACCACAGCTCCAGCCCCAGGCCCCGACTGAGACAACACACACAATCACACCAGCAACGAGCCCCGCAGGGGGCGTTCCCGGGTTCCGGGGCTGGCTGCAGGGGCCGGGCTCTCGGGGCAGGTGAGCACTGCAGGGGGTGGTACTGGATTCCGGGGCTGGCCGCAGGGGCCGGGCTCTCGGGGCAGGTGAGCACCACAGGGGGTGGTACCGGATTTCGGGGCTGGCCGCAGGGGCCGGGCTCTCGGGGCAGGTGAGCACTGCAGGGGGTGGTACCGGGTTCCAGGGCTGGCCGCAGGGGCCGGGCTCTCGGGGCAGGTGAGCACCACAGGGGGTGGTACCGGATTTCGGGGCTGGCTGCAGGGGCCGGGCTCTCGGGGCAGGTGAGCCCTGCAGGGGTCATTACCAGGTTCCGGGGCATCCGGCTGCAGTGCTGGGAAGTCATTGTCGAAGACAAATGTGCTCGTGTACTGCGGATTCGCCTTTACCAAGAGAACGAGAGGCAGGTTATAAGGACAGGGGCCCCAGGGCTCATGAAAGAAGGCAGCCAGGAGCCCCCAAGTCCGCACGCCACCGGAGCTGTGAATATCCTAACCCACAACCCTGGCACACCCACAGCTCATAGGCATGGAGCCCCTTCCTGCCATGGCCCACTGTCCATCAGAGCCATGCGTGGGGGGAGGGGGAAGAGAAGGGTGCCCAGAATGCACTGCAGCGAGGCACGCCCCTCCAGAGGGGATTGTTCCTGCTGCATCAGGGGACTCCCTCCTTTGCTCCCCATAGGCGCTTGGGGGCAGGGAGAGGGATCCCATGGAAGTCGGGGGTGGGGGGGGAGGGACTGCACCCTTCCCTCTGCACACGGGACCTGTTTCCCCCACCCCCTCAGTGAATCCAGGAGCAGGGGAGCTGAGCTCAGGACTGGGCCTGGCGCTTGGGCTTTCCTGTCTCCCCGGCGCCGCTCACTGCGGCCCAGAGGCCCCCAGAGATGAGCACGGAGGGTCCCGGGCCAGCAAGGGGCAACTAGAGAAAGAGGTGCCCGCTAGACCCTCTGACCAACCCCTGGGAGGCCTTGCAGGGCTCCACAGAGGGCATGGTGGGCTAGGACCACACCCACCCACACCCACACACAGCAATCTATGGGCCCCACACCACCCAAGCCCTGCTGGCCTTGACAAGGGGCTCCCAGCAGGGGCCTGAGGGCAGCGCTCTCCACAGGAATCCCTGGCTCTCGGGAGATGGTGGCGTGGGGAGGAGGAGAGATGACCAGCCACAAACCACTGGGAAATGCAGAGAGCTGGAGGGGATGGGTAAACTGGGCACCAGCCTTCCCCAGATTGGTGCCGCCAGCCCATTTCCAGGGCTTCGGCTGAGCAACGGGGCTTCCCTTGGGAAGGAAAGGCTCCATGTCCCAGCTCCATCCCCCCGAGCCACCTGGCCCAGGACGTGCCAGTCTCCACAGGTGGGGATTTACGCACACCGAGATTCCAACACGCTTGACGGGGATTCGTCAGCAGCCTAACGAGCTCTCTTCTGGGGGTCAGACACCGCAACGGCGACGCTACTGCACATCGACACTCACGGCTCTCCCACTGAGAAGATGCCAGGTGTGGAGTCTAGTAGGTCAGGGCTGGGAGCCAGGACTCCTGGGTTCTATTCCCAGCCTTGGGAGCAGAGTGGGGTTTAGTGGGTTACAGCGGGGCAGGGGCTAGGAGCCAGGACTCCTGGGTTCTATTCCAGGCTCTGCCACAGATTTTCTGCATGACCCAGGACGAGTCACTCCCACTCTCTGCCCCCAGCTGTTAACCCGGCTAGCGATACCCTTCTCCCGCACACAGGCACAGCTCCATTCATTGGTGTTCACTTCCTGGGAGGTCCCCAAGGGCCCTGACCCTCCGGGCGCAGTACCTCCCCATTGGCTCGTGCTGCTCCAGGGCACAGCGGGTTGGACAGGTCACAGCGAGGGACATCCTCTTGCGGGGGTTTCTCCACCTGCCCCTGCCAGGGACGCCTCATCCGGTGGGCGGACACCAGCACCCAGTCATCCCGCAGGGGGTTGTAGCGGACATGCTGGTGCTCTGGGGAGAGGAAGGGAACAGAGACGTGACTGCGGCGGAACCTGCTGGGCTGGGAAATGCTCTTCTAAGGGGCCAACGCCTCCACTCAGAAACACCTGCAGCTAAAGTAACTGATCCGAATACGTCTGTGCTGATCATCCCCACGGCCCAGACACCGCTCCAACCTGCACAGGCAGACGGGGAGGGTGTCTAGGTAACACCTGCCAGAGAAGCAAAGCAGCCTGCTACCTCCAGCTGCTGAGAAGAGGGAATGCACTGGGATTTGTGACCCCGGGCCCTGCTCTGGGACTCCATCTTTCACAGCCCCTGGCTAGTAGACGTCAGATCAGTCCAAAGCCACCACAGCCCCACCCACGACTACCCCACCCTCATTCTCCTGAAAAGCGGGTGGGGGCAAAAGCTGGGTGCTCACGGGTTTGTTTCCAGATCTTGCTCCCAGCACGGCTGCTGCTCAGAGCTCTCTCCAGCAGCCCTGGGCAGGATGTAATTCCTGGCATCACCACGGCCCACAGGGCTCTGAACTGTTTTATTACCAGTAGGGACCTACCAAATTCACCGCCATGAAAAACGCGTGAAAGCTGGTCTTTTGTAGGCTTTTACCCTATACTATACAGATTGCACAGGGGAGACCAGCATTTCTCAAATTGGGGGCCCTGACCCAAATGAGAGTTGCAGGGGGGGGGTCACAAGGTTATTTTAGGGGGGTTGCGGTATTGCCACCCTTACTTCTGCGCTGACTTCAGAGCTGGGCGGCTGGAGAGCGACGGCTGTTGGTTGGGCGCACAGCTCTGAAGCAGCAGAAGTAAAGGGGACAATACCAAACCATGAGTCATTACAAAACCTAATTTCCCCCTACTGTTACTCACACCTTCTTGTCAATAGTCGAAATGGGCCACCCTCATTACCACTACAAAAGTGATTTTTCCTCCCTTGGTGTTCTACTGTTCATTGAATTGTCTCATTAGACTGATCCCCCCACCTGGTAAGGCAACTCCCATCTTTTCATGTGCTGTGTATATATACACACCTGCTCCTGTATTGTCCACGCCATGCATCTGATGAAATGGGTTCTAGCCCACGAAAGCTTATGTCCAAATACATTTGTTAGTCTCTAAGGTGCCACAAGGACTCCTCGTTGTTTTTGCTGATACAGATTAACACGGCTACCACTCTGAAACCTAGTACCATACCTGCCATCCTTAGCTGCTGCCTTCAGAGCTGGGCTCCCAGCCAGCAGCCACTGCTCTCCAGCTGCCCAGCTCAGAAGGCAGAGCCGCTGCCAGCAGCAGCTCAGAAGTAAGGGTAGCAGTACCGCAACCCCCCCACAATAACCTTGTGGGCCCCCTGCCCCACAACTTCTTTTTGGGTCAAGACCCCTACAATTACAACACCGTGAAATTTCAGATTTAAATAGCTGAAATCTTGAAATTATGTTTAAAAACTTATGACCGTGAAATGGACCATGAATAGGGTAGGGCCCTAATTGTCGCCAGCAATTTCCTTCCAAGCCTAGCCATGTTTGGCTCTAAAAGCCCCAGCTTCCGGAATCAGGTGAGAATATGAGACCCTCAGCTTTCATTTAAGAAAAACGAGAACATAAGAACGGCCGTACCGGGTCAGACCAAAGGTCCATCCAGCCCAGTATCCTGTCTACCGACAGTGGCCAATGCCAGGTGCCCCAGAGGGAGTGGACCAACAGGTAATGATCAAGTGATCTCTCTCCTACCATCCATCTCCATCCTCTGACAAACAGAGGCTAGGGACACCATTCCTTTCCCATCCTGGCTAAGGTTTCAGTCCTCCCAGCTGCGGAGAAAAGCTGGCTATGTGACACCGCCCCAGCTCAAAATCCAGAAAGAACCTACAATTTATTATTTTTACTATCTCATGATTTTAGGGGCCTGATTCATGAAGGTCTGGGGCTAGCGATGCAGCGAACAATTGCAGTGGAAATAGCCAGAGCCTGGCTAATTTCACTCTACTGCTGCAGACAGTGGGGTGCCTGAGGGATATGGCTGGTCCACCGAGGGTCCCATGTGAGGAGGAAGAGGGAGGTCTCTTGACAAGCCCTGAAGCAGTCTGCCCCTTTGGAGGGGCCTCACTCCTGTTAGTCCCACAGCCCCTCCGCTCCACACAAAGGACCTCATGTTTTAATGGGGGAATAAAATCCTTCCCCATTGCTGTTCAGTGAGCTATGTTGGAAAAACAGACCGGGCGGCAGGGCGGGGCTGGGTATTGTGGGGCAATGGGCTGGGGGTGCCAGGAGGCATCGCTGGGGAGATGGGCTGGGGGTGTCATCATTGGGGGGCATGTTGGTGCTGGGGGAGTGAAGGGGAATGGGTTGGGGGCAGGTACTTGGGGGATGGGGCCCCAGGCACTAGGGGGGCAATGTGTGGGTGGGCCGGGGGGCCAGGCACTGGGGGGGCGGACACTGGGGGAAGGAGCAATGGGGGCGGGGCACTGGGGGAGCACGAGGGGTGCAATAGGGGACCAGGCACTAAGGGGGGGAGCACCGGGGGCGATGGGGGAACAGGCAGTAGGGGGAGGGGCACGGGGGGGGGCGAGCCGAGCTCCCTCCTACCGCTGGGCTGGAAGGACCCGACCGCCGGCCCCGTCCCGCCGGGCCCCGAACTCTCGGACTCCGAAGGCGCCTCCATCCCGCCCGCCACCGGCCACCGCTTCCCCGTCACGTGACTCTCCAGCCCCGTCACGTGACCGCGCAGTTAAAGGACGGCTCCAGAAAGGGGACACCCTCCCTCCCGGACATGCGGCGAGCGAGCCCCGCCCCTTCTATGGGCCTGTTACCGCCCCCCCAGCCTGTCACTCCGGGACAGCGCCCGCTCGGCCCCGCCCCCACCTGTCACTGCGGGACAGCGCCCGCTCGGCCCCGCTCCCACCTGTCACTGCGGGACAGCGCCCGCTCGGCCCCGCCCCCACCTGCCCTCTCGGCCCCGCCCCCACCTGTCACTCCGGGACAGCGCCCGCTCGGCCCCGCCCCCACCTGTCACTGCGGGACAGCGCCCGCTCGGCCCCGCCCCCACCTGCCCTCTCGGCCCCGCCCCCACCTGTCACTCCGGGACGGCGCCTGCTCGGCCCCGCCCCATTCTGTAGCGCTGCGAGCTGCGATTGGCTGGCTCGCTGAGCGCCGACCGCTCCCATTGGCCGGCGCGGAGCGGGCGGTCCCATCCCCCGGCCAGGCTCGGCGCGCGCCGCGGCGCCCCGCGTAGAGGCGGTTTGTGGTGCGGGGCGGCCGGGCGGGATGTGGGCGCTGGGGCCGCGCGCGCTGCGGGCCGGGCTGGCGCTGCTGGCCCTGGCGCTGCTGGCCCAGGGGCTGCGGAGCTGGGTCGCCTCCCGCCCCTTCGAGTTCCGGCCCGAGGAGATCGCGGAGCTCGGCCGGCACCACGCGGGTGAGTCCGGGCGGCGGGGCCCTGCCCGGGGCGGGACCTGGGCAACAGCCTGTCCCGGGGGACGGGGCGGGCTCGGGGGGATGTGTGGTTCTGAGGGGATGAGACCCATGGGACGGGGGAGTAACATGGGGGGGCTCGGGGATGGGGGATACAAGGGGGACCCATGGGGCGAGGGGCTGGGGGGTAACACGATGGGGGCTCCGGGGGGGATGTGTGGTTCTGAGGGGATGGGACCCATGGGATGTGGGAGTAACATGGGGGGGCTCGGGGATGGGGGATGTAAGGGGGACCCATGGGGCGAGGGGCTGGGGGGTAACGCGATGGGGGCTCCGGGGGGGATTTTTGGTTCTGAGGGGATGGGACCCATGGGATGTGGGGGTAATGCGAGGGGGGCCCTAGGGGGATGTGTGGTTCTGAGGGGATGGGACCCATGGGACGGGGGAGTAACATGGGGGGCACGGGGATGGGGGATACAAGGGGGACCTGTGGGGTAACATAAGAGGGGGACTCATGGGGGGTGGCCTGGCTGGCAGAGCCAAGTGTGAGTTGTTGGTCAAGCCCAGGGCAGGCCACTGGGTCCTTGCCAGCTCTTGGGGCGCAGCTGCACCAATTCGTAACAGGTGCCCACGTGCCTGGTGGGTGTGACGCTGGGACCCAGCCCATCAGGAGGTAGGAGGCTGCCTGCCTGGGGGACGTGGCCATCTCTAATGTCTTCTTCCCTGAATGAAGCCAGGCTCCCCATTCTAAGCTCAGTGTCTTGTGTTGATGGGAGCCAGGGATGTGGCGGGGCCGTGGACCTCCTGCGCGGGGCTGACTTTGCCTGGGTTTGTTGGTGCTGCAGGCTTGGACCATGAGCAGGCCTTCTCCAAGATCATCGTGGAGCTGCGGAAGAAGCACCCAGGCCACATCCTGCCGGACGAGGACCTGCAGTGGGTGTTTGTCAACGCGGGCGGGTGGATGGGCTCCATGTGCCTGCTCCACGCCTCGCTCACCGAGTACGTGTTGCTCTTCGGGACGGCCATCGACACTGGGGGGCACTCGGGTAAGCAGGGCTCGGCTACATTCAAGCAGAGAGGCTCGGGTTGAGGGGTTGCTATTGGGTAGCCAGTGCTTGGAGCGCACTTTGATCTCCAACTCGAGCGTCTTGCACCCCAACCTCTAGTGCTGCAGGCACGACCCTAGCTCTGCAGTCTCTGGGCTCATGCTCGCTGAGGATGGAGGCAGAACCTTTCCCCCAGGGCTCAGCCTGTAGAGGGCTGGAAAATCTCATCCCACCTTGTAAGCCGCGGGGTGGGAGGGAGATTCAGACTTCATAGTCCTTTGCTTTCCAGGGCAGAGGCTGAGCCACTTTCGCAATGTGTGCAGATCACACATGCTTCCAGCCCCCAGGAACTGGGCTGTGGGTCAGGGACTCCATTGTTCCCTGCATTCAGGTCCTGAGCTCATAGCTTTACCTTCAGTCGGAGAACTGTCCCAGATTTAGAAGCAACCCTCTTCCCTCCACTCCCGTTGCCCCCACTAGGCATGAAAGCCACCTGTTTGGAAGGGGTTAAAAGAACTGACCTAAATGTGTACTTGGTCCAAACACCCTGCACAGTCCTTATAGGGCGGTACACCTAGGGAGCCATTGGGGATCTTGGCCTCAGTGCAGTGATGTGGGGGAAGGGGGACTTGTCCTGTGTTTCTCTGCCTTTTAACACCTTTTACACTAAAACAAACAACCGTGGTGTTTCCTCAACTGTGTTGCCCAAACACAGCTCAGCACCCTTGCCCTCTGGCCTGCCTGGCCAGAGGAATCCCAGAGAGATCCCCACGCTCCAGAGCCAAGGCAGGATTGTTCCCTGCAGTGCATCCCCTTGAGCTTTTTCTAGTCTAATAAGTGACTGAAGCAAACGGCTTCATCCCATTCCTTTTAGACCTTTGTCCTACCCCTGATAACTCTGCTCCCTCCATGGGACTCTTCCCCATCAGGCCCTTGTACATGCCTGTGGTACCTTCTCTTCTCTCCACTGCCCCCTGCCAGCTGTGGTTGGGCTGAGCTGAAAAAAATTAGCACTTCCAATCATCCCTCTTATGTCCGTAGCTCCCCAGCATGGTCTGTCTGATAAGAGGAGTGTCTCTGCCTTGTGATCCCTCTTCGTTGCATCTTCAGTGGGGTGGCTGGGCATCCAGGATCCCCCAGCCCAGGAATGCTGTGTAAACACACTTGCAGAAAGAAACCATGTTGAGGCCCAAAAAGGGAGCCTGTCTTGTGTCTGATTTCTCTTCTCCCCATGGGTAGTTGACTCCAGCACATGTTGTTAGCTGCTGAGCAGTGAAGCCAAGACTAGTGAGAAAAGCCCAGGCCCCAGAGACCACTGGCCCAGGATGTCTGACTGCCTGTCCCTCAGATGGTCCATGCTGGGGGTGTGCTGATCAGCAGAGCCCTCCTGCCTCCAAGAGCCAAAATGAGGGGGAACGCAGCTGGATCCCCAGAGAATGGAGGAGGCAGAAGCAACTCGAGACCCTTTCCCTTTAGCCTGCAGCCAGCATCTCAAGGTTGCCTTCGAGCTCCTGTTCCCTTTGATTCCCTGTGGCAAACGATCATAGAGAGGAAAGTGGCAGCATGCGGTTGGGTGGGCTCCTGTCCTTGGCAGAGCCCCTGGGGACACAACAAGCAGCCAGATCCAAGCTGTGGGTGGAAGGGATTTGTTCCATGAGCTTTTGGAGACCTGGATATTAAGGCCCCACCTTCCCCCATAACAGTGCTGAGATTTCACGCTGTGTGCCTCTCTTGCAGGTCGGTACTGGGCTGACATCTCTGACACCATCATCTCGGGGACCTTCAGGCAGTGGAAGGAGGGGATGACCAGAAGTGAAATCTATTACCCAGGTGCTGTTACCCAGGGTTCTTTCAATCCAAAGCTCTTGGTAACCTTATTCTGGGCAAGGTGGTGTCAGGAAATAAATCGGTGGGGACATGGCCATCCGACCGATAGGTGGCTGGCACAAACAGGACAATACAAGAGTGTTCATACTTTAAGACTAAGTAAAGTATAGCTTTAGCACTTGCACACGTCTGCAACAGGTTGGTAAAACACCCCAAAAAATTTCAGATGCATATTTACCCAGGGTCTTGAGGCGGTGTCAAGCTGATAACTGCAACCATCCAGTGGCCAGCCGGATGTCTGCAGGGAAGCTTGAGAGGTGTCCAGGCATTGAAGTGTCCATTGAGCTCAGATTTCTTCCTCTTTTTATATCCAACTTGTTAACATTACATAGCTTGTTCATTAACAAAACTGTTGAGCAGAAGCCAAGATCAGGGTGGAGATTTCCACCCTGTCAGGTGGACAATTTTCCATCAGTCAAGCAGGAAAACTTTCCATCAGTTAACTAGCTGTATAGCAATAGTTAACTACTGCCAGACTTTCCATCTTGCAAAATGGCATGCTTCGGAAAAGCAGCTCAAGTGAGGAGGGCAGAGGGTCATGTTTACTCCTTTGAGGTCACTCACTCTACCCTCCCCTCCTGGTCTGTTAGTTGTGCTAGGGTTTCAGAAAGGCCTCCTTTTAGCTGCTTTCAGCAATAAGTGTAGCAATTGGTATTCCAGCTGCTCGCAGTGGTTTACACATGTTACTGGGCTCTGGGCTATCAAAAATCTGCTCCTACAGTCCATGTGGCACTGTCAGCGCCAGCCCCACCCACTCGCATTTGAAGGTCTCCCCTGGGTGGCTGCCTTTGCAGGGCTGGTTGCCGTGGGCTTTTCATGTAGTGATTTGAATGGATAAGGCTAGAGCTTTGTTAGCCCCACAGGATAGAGGGAAACGTATAGGGCACAGCAGATTAGCCTGTAGAACACCACACCTCTAGTTCTCATGGAGGCCACGAGTAGAGCAGGATTGAAGGAAAGCGTACACGCTGTTGGGTAACGAGCACATCTCCATCAGGTGGGATTAAAAAAAACATGGGGAGGGTTATAAAGCCGCCTGGTTCAGAGCAGGAGCCAGCCACTGAGTGTCAGGAGAAAACTGCCCCTTTGGGAAGGCTGTTCCTTGATTCTACACCAGGGGGCATCCTTGCAACCTTCCTTGGAAGCAGCTGGTACTGGGGGAACAGGCTTCTGGATTAGCTCCCCCTCCGGCAGTTCTCCAGCAGGGCGCTGAGCACCCCCCTTGTCCCGGGCTAGGAGTGGAGGTTCATCAGGCCCACAAAGAGCTCTGTGTGCTGTCTCTGGAGACATACTGGGAGCAGCATGTTGGAACCAGTATTTTTCAGAATAACGGCCAGTGCTCTGTCTGTCTATCTGCCTGCAGGGGACACCATAGTGCACCAATCCGGAGAGGCCACGGCTGTCCAGTGGAGCGCCGGCACCTGGATGGTGGAGTACGGCCGTGGCTTCATCCCCTCCACGCTCACGTTCGCCTTGGCCGACACCATCTTCAGCACTCAGGACTTCGGCACCCTCTTCTGCACCCTCCGGGTTTATGCCAAAGCCTTGCTCCTGGAAGCAGGTGCCTACTTCAGCCATCTGGCCCAGTGAGACCACCCTCCCCACACACCAGCACGGCCTCACAGGAAGGGCGCCCTTTTCCCATCCCCCACCATCATGCAGATTGTACCAGAAAGGCAATGGGCAAGAGCACCTCTGCCCCTTTCCCCACGCAGGTGTGCCAGGTAGGCTGACCGTTAGCTGTGTCATCCGCCTGCCGCAGCGAGCACTCAGCCGGGGGAGAAACAGGCAATAACACATAATGGATAAACCTAGATCACTATTTTTTTAATATCCAAATGTTCCTCTATATTTCTGTAACGAGACTGCAGCGACTGTTGAGCTGCCACCCACGTCTGTGTGTGTCCTTGCCTTCTGTCTGCAGCTGTCTCTCGTGCTCTCTCAAAATGGCAAATGAAATTTAATATGGATAAATGTAAAGTAATGCACATTGGAAAAAATAACCCCAACTATACATACAATATGATGGGTGCTAATTTAGCTACAGCTAATCAGGAAAGCGATCTTGGAGTCATCGTGGATAGTTCTCTAAAGACGTCCACGCAGTGTGCAGCGGCAGTCAAAAAAGCAAACAGGATGTTAGGAATCATTCAAAAAGGGATAGAGAATAAGACGGAGAATATCTTATTGCCCTTATATAAATCCATGGTACGCCCACATCTTGAATACTGCGTACAGATGTGGTCTCATCTCAAAAAAGATATACTGGCATTAGAAAAGGCTCAGAGAAGGGCAACTAAAATGATTAGGGATTTGGAACGGGTCCCATATGAGGAGAGTTTAAAGAGGCTAGGACTTTTCAGCTTGGAAAAGAGGAGACTAAGGGGGGATATGATAGAGGTATATAAAATCATGAATGGTGTGGAGAAAGTGAAGAAGGAAAAGTTAACCTGTGGAACTCCTTGCCTGAGGAGGTTCTGAAGGCTAGGACTATAAGAGGGTTTAAAAGAGAACTAGATAAATTCATGGAGGTTAAGTCCATTAATGGCTATTAGCCAGGATGGGTAAGGAATGGTGTCCCTAGCCTCTGTCAGAAGGTGGAGATGGATGGCAGGAGAGAGATCACTTGATCATTACCTGTTAGGTTCACTCCCTCTGGGACACCTGGCATTGGTCACTGTCGGTGGACAGGATACTGGGCTGGATGGACCTTTGGTCTGACCCAGTGTGGCCATTCTTATGTTCTTATGTTCTCTGAAAACCGGGGGCCTGTGAAAAACCAATTGTGGGGGTGTGTGTGACATGGATCATCCTGTGCATACACACTCTGGACATGAGAGAAACCATGCCCAGCACATGTCTGCATAGCACAGGGCCAATTCACTTGTCCCCAGCTGAACCTAGAGTAACTGCAGTGGAGTAAATGGGGGTCAGCTGGTGTGAATCTGGTGTCTAGCCTTGGAAGTGACATACAGCAGGGTGGGTCTAACTTCCAAACGGACAGATGCACTCTGTATAGATTACATAAGATACCGGTGTGTATCCTGTAATCTGTACCTAGTCTTCTATTTACTGTTTCTAATATAGAATCTGTCTGATTTAGAGTTTGCTCCAATACCCAGTGTCACTAGATGGCGTGTTCCGTTAGACGCTAGCATCAAGTACCATCTGCAGTAACATGCTGTGCTACTTGTTGAAAGGCCTGTGGTTTGTGCGTGTGTGAGAGATGTGCCCATGCAGTCTGTGTCACCCTGCCCTTGTGTCATGTTTTGTGTGTACAATCTGCCTCCTTTGCAAGGCTCTGATGAGGGGAGATGAGGGAAGAAGTCCAGAGGCTGGGGCAGGGGCCCTTTCCCTGGTGCACATTCTCCAGAGGCCTTGTTATTGTTTGTTCCCGTGATGGGGAGAGCCACCATCCATCGCCTTAACAGACAGCCTTATTGCGGTGGCCTCCTGGGCTATGCACGTGTCTGTACCTCCTGGTGCTGGTGCCTCAGCTGCTGGGCACTCTGTGCCCCTAAAGGGCTCTGTGTGGGCTGAGCCCCAGGGCTGGGGAGCACATGGTAGAGCTCAAGTGGAGCCAGCCTGCCCTGTGGACTGTCTCTTATAACCGACCTCTGATGGTTATGGGGTTTGCCCCCATAGCTGTTCCCCAGTCTGAGATACCTCATTCCTCTGTCCCGCGTGGCCCTGGCTCTCTCCCTAGTTAACGTACTGACATTTGAGAAGTGGACGTTACTGAAGACTGTGGGGCAGGAAAGCAGCTGTTCCAAACCTGTGGGCTACTTTCCCCATAGGGCCTCACAGCTGTTACTCCTGGGGGAATTCTGCGCCACTGCGCGCATGGAGAAACATGTCCCCCTGCAGACTTTTTGCTCTCCCGCGGAAAAATGGCTTCTGTGGGGAAGCAAAGAGAAGCTGCACCAGCGCTCGCTCACCACTCCCTGGCAGTGCAGGCCTTCTAGTCCGCCCAGAGGAAGAGGTAAGTCACTGCAGGGGGGAAGGGAAAGAGGGAGGGTCTGGTGATGCCTTAGCTGCCCAGGGACATAGGTGGGGGGGGGGGGAGGAGGAGGAGGAGGAAGGACGGAGACAGAGTTTCTCTCTCTCCCTTCCCTGGACGGAGCAGCTGGGGCTGGGTCAGATCAAGGCCCAGACACCTCCCCTAGCTGCAGGAAGCTTAGATCGGCAAGGGCTTTGGCGGGGGGGGGGCGGGACTGAGTGCAGGGGGTGAGGCTCAGCGGGGTGGGAGTCCCAGATGCAGTGGGGGGGGTGAGGCTCAGCGGGGGGGTTGAGTGCGGGGGCTCCAGATGTATGGCGGTTGAGTGGAACTCCTTGTATAGTGACCCCTCCACCCACTTCCTGGCCCCATCCCTTCTCAGCCACAGTGGGAGGGGTCACTGTACGGTGAGCTGCTCCCCCATCCGCCCAACCTCCATGCATCTGGATCTCCCCCGTCAAACCTCACCCCCAACACACACCCATACCTGGAGTCCCCCCGTATCTGGAGCCCACATACCCCGAGGACCCCCCCCACTGAGTGCCCCACACCCAAACCCCCATCTTCTTAAGCCTCACCCCCTACATCAGGTGCACCCCCACCCCACCAAACCCCACTCCCCTGCACCCCGATGCCCCACTGAGTCCCACCCCAGACACTCGCCCCCTGCTGAGCCCTAACCACCTTCACCTGGCCTCCCCTGCAGAGTTCCATTGACCCGGCACCCAAAAACCCCAAATGAGCTCCCGCACATTCAGATCCCCTCCCTAAACCAAGCTGCCCACACCAAGATTGCACCATACCCAACCTTGGTATTCTTGAAGGAATTTTGCACCAAAAATTAAAAATTCTGTGCCTACAAATTTTAAAATTCTGCAAAATGCTGCACATTTTATTTGTCAAAATAACACAATATAATCACACCATTTTCAATTATTTTAGTAATTTATTTCCAAATATTTGTCAGCAAATAATTGAAAATGGTGTGATTATATTGTGTTATTTTGAGAAATGAAATATGCAGAATTTTAAATTATTGTGTGCAGAATTTTTTGGCACAGAATTCCCTCAGGAGTATTTTACAAATCTTTGGTCTCTTACTACAAAGGGGAAACTACAGGTCCCAGCATGCAATGCAAGCAATCTAAGATGCCGTGTTATATGCTGGGGCCTGCAGATTGCCTAGGGATGGGCTACCTGCCTGGCTACATCTGAAACGGCTTCCCCCCCGTTAAATTGTCCAGGGGCCAAATGCTGGTCACTTGCTTTTGGCAGCCAAGTTTACAGCCTCGTAATGTCAAACGAGCATCACCACGAGAGCCAGCCGGCTCCAGAGCATACGTCTCGTTCCTGGTCCTTGGACAGTCATCGCAGCTCGGTACGTGTACGGCCTGGAATCGGTCACTCTTATCAGTGTCAAGAATAAACATGCTCATCTGGCTTAATTTTGTTATTTATTTTGTTTTGAGAGAGAGAGAGAGAATAGATGGCCCATGCAGACCTTTCCTGCATGCTTCGGGGACGGTGGGAGGGAGAGATTGTTTTGTTGGTGGTCAGTAATGAATCCAAGGCTTGTTTCGTTTCTGCCAGAGATGCTGAATTGATCCTAAATAAGGCTATGATTTTGTCATGGAGGTAGTGGAGGCCCCAAAGCTCCAGGTCGCTGTGGGGGCCCACCGCCGCAGGCAGCATCAGGTACCCTGCAGCTCCCAGCTGCCACAGGTGGCAGGGGATATCCCGCAGCTCCAAGTCATGGGTGGTGGGGGCCCCTGGAGCTCCCAGCCAGCCCCTGCAGCTGCCCAGAGGCTTCCCATTTTGTCATGGATATTTTTAGTAAAAGTCAGGGACAGGTCATGGGCTTCTGTGAATTTTTCTTTATTGCCGGTGACCTGTCTCTGACTTTTACTAAGCCTTAATCCTAAATCAGGGGTCGGCAACCTTTCAGAAGTGGTGTGCCGAGTCTTCATTTATTCACTCTAATTTAAGGTTTCGCGTGCCAGTAATACATTTTAACATTTTTAGAAGGTCTCTTTCTATAGGTCTATAATATATAACTAAACGATTGTTGTATGTAAAGTAAATAAGGTTTTTAAAATGTTTAAGAAGCTTCATTTAAAATTAAATTAAACGCAGAGCCCCCCGGACCGGTGGCCAGAACCCGGGCAGTGTGAGTACCGCCTTTGGCACCCGTGCCATATGTTGCCTACCCCTGTCCTAAATGATCAACTCCAGGCTACAAAGGGGGAGGGGCAGCCAACACCTCGTAATGTGCAGCCCTGCTCTCTAGGAGTAGCCAGGGGCCTGTCTCCTGAGGGAACTGCCACAAAGGCATGGTCTACACAGGAAGGTTTTAGCAGCATAGCTATCGCTGGGAGGAGTGTGTGTGTGGGGGGGAAATGATCCTTTCAAGACATTAGCGTCACTCAGCTGTGAATGAGTCTGCTTGTGGTGCATAAGGGAAGACAAACCAGTGACACCTTCCACGTGCTCCTCTGTGTACGGTCAAAGCACCCAGTGCCAGCCTTCCCCTCCCAAGGACTCCCTCCCTCATTGGCCTGCCAGTAATGGGCTCCAGCGGTCCATGAGCCCCTTCCCCGGCTCTCCAGACGCATCTGGAACTTTCCGTGTCTCTTTGAGAGTTTAAACTCCTTGAGGCAGGGACCGGCTCTAGAGCTGGGCCCTGTAGAGCACTGGGCCCCGCTCTGGATCAGTGACTGGATGCTGGTGCTTTCTCGTTCCTTCTCAAGAGCCCAGTCACTGAGTTCCCAAGGAGACTTTTGCTGCTCTTTTAACATCCAGGCCGCCCCTTCCTGCTGGCCCCTCGCTGCATTAGGTGGGGAGATTCTGCAGCCAGAGCCCTGTTGCCGTGTGAATCCAGGAGAGAAGCCGGCTCTGGCCATAGCTAGGTCCTCTCAGGCAGGCGTAATGGGAGTTAACGTGGCCGGTAAAGTCAACAGTGGGGGCTGAGGTGCACAGGGAGGAGCTGTTTTTCTGTGTCCACTTTTCCCTCTCTGCTCTCACATGGCTTTATCTGCACCCCCCACACCTGCATTTTTCACCTATATACAGATCCTAGCACCAGCTGGGGACAGGAGCCCTCCCACATCCAGACTGTCCCTCACACCTCCAGTGGGTCATTTCTGGGCCACGGGTGACCCCTGTTCCCTTTGGTCAGGAAGCCTCAATTACTCGGGTCAGAGTTAACCCCCACTGCTCTCCGGGGAGCTGAAGGGAGGTGGCCTGTTCCCTCGGAAAGGGGTTTTCCAGACAGTTGAAATAAGGGGCCATATCCTCATGGAGCTGTGAAGATTTACACCCTCTGAGGAGCTGAGCCAAGGGCTTTCATGTCACCTTTGATTTCCCAATCCCGAGACAACAGCGATTCCCCCAGGCAACGGCGAGAGCTGGATCGTTCAGCCCTCCGACAGGGAAAACTCACAATGCTTTTTTTCCAGTAGATTTGTTATCATTACTAATTTACATAGAGACTGAATTAATAGAGCTCGTTATCCTCCTCCATTGTAGCCGTGTTCTGCCACCCCCAGTTCTCTTCCTGAATGCCAGCCTTGCTAACCTGGGCACTACCGAAACACGCCGGCCAGTAACTCCTCCACGGGCAGGGGGCTCGCCGAGCCGCAGCTGCTCTCCACGGAGGTCTATTTTGATGCTTGTAGGCGTTGATGCAGGGGGCTGACGTTTCCCAGCGGGCACGAGATTTAGAGCGAACTTTTTGACGCCCAGCCTGTGGGCCTAAATATCGCTTTCCTCACGGACACTGCCTGGGTGGGAAGTAGCTTTTTGTGAAGGGGGACAGGCTGTCTTCACGGCTCCCTCTCCCGCAGAGGTGACTCTTACTCAGCTGAACAAATCTATTGAAACGCCCTCAGGGAAAGAAAAAGCCTGCACTGGAACCCTTCTCTAGGACCTACACAAAAACACATCATTGTGGCCAAGCCCCCCACAATTGGCTTGAAATGGGGGGAGGATCATCTGCGTTGGGCTCCACTCGTTCTCCGGGCCGGCAGGGTGGGTTGCCCTGATCTTTTTGCCATATTCTGCGTGGGGCGGACTGTGTCGCAAGGCAGGCGGGGATGTGTCCTGGGGCTGTCACTGCTCTGAGCCTGCTTCTACCTCACGACAGCGTGGGGTCCTTGAACACTCCACAGGGCTTTGCTGCAGAGCCGGCCATGCTGTTGCTGGAGCCTGATCTTCGAAAAGGGAGCTGCCAGGCTGTTTGTGGGCACAGCAGTTAGGGATGGGAGCAGCCCCTGTCCTACGTCTAGGGCCCTACCAAATTCTTGGCCATGAAAAACGCATCACAGACAGTGAATTCTGGTCTTTTGTGGGCTTTTACCCTATATTATACAGTTTTCGGGGGGGAGACCAGCATTTCTCAAACTGGGGGTCCTGGCCCAAAAGGGAATTGCAGGTGGGTCATGGTATTGCCACCCTTACTTCTGTGCTGCCTTCACAGCTGTGTTGACTGGGCACCCAGTTCTGAAGGCAGCACTCTCCCAGCAACAGTGCAAAAGTAAGGGTGGCCATACCATTCCATAGCACCCTTACTTCTATGCTGCTGCCTTCAGAGCTGGGCGGCTGGAGAGTAACGGCTGCTCACTGAGGGCCCCGCTGTGCAGGCAGCAGCGCAGAAGTAAGGGTGTCACTCCAGGCCAGTGCCCGCTCCAGCCCTCCCCCTGGTCTGTTACTCCAGGTCAGTGCCCACTCTGCACCTCCCCCCATCTGTCACTCCAGGCCAGTGCCTGCTCTGCCCCTCCCCCCCGTCTGTCACTCCAGGCCAGTGCCCACTCAGCCCCTCCCCCATCTGGCACTCCAGGCCAGTGCCTGCTCAGCCCCTCCCCTGGTCTGGCACTCCAGGCCAGTGCCCGCTCCGCCCCTCCCCCTGGTCTGTCACTCCAGGCCAGTGCCCGCTCAGCCCCTCCGCCTGGTCGGTCACTCCAGGCCAGTTCCGGCTCTGCCCCGCCCCCTGTCTGTCACTCCAGGCCAGTGCCCGCTCCTCCCCTCCCCCTGGTCTGTCACTCCAGGCCAGTTCCGGCTCTGCCCCGCCCCCTGTCTGTCACTCCAGGCCAGTGCCCGCTCTGCACCTCCACCCGTCTGTCACTCCAGGCCAGTGCCCGCTCAGCCCCTCCCCCTGGTCTGTCACTCCAGGCCAGTGCCCGCTCAGCCCCTCCCCCCATCTGTCACTCCAGGCCACTGCCTGCTCAGCCCCTCCCCCTGGTCTGTCACTCCAGGCCAGTGCCCGCTCAGCCCCTCCCCCCGTCTGGCACTCCAGGCCAGTGCCCGCTCAGCCCCTCCCCCTGGTCTGTCACTCCAGGCCAGTGCCAGCTCAGCCCCTCCCCCTGGTCTGTCACTCCAGGCCAGTGTCCGCTCAGCCCCTCCCCCCGTCTATCACTCCAGGCTAGTGCCCGCTCAGCCCCTCCGCCTGGTCGGCCCCGCCCCCTGTCTGTCACTCCAGGCCAGTGCTGGCTCGGCCCCGCCCTCTGTCTGTCACTCCAGGCCAACTCCCGCATGGCCCCGCCCCATTCTGTAGCGCTGCGGGCTGCGATTTGCTGGCTCGCTGAGCGCCGACCGCTCCCATTGGCCGGCGCGGACCGGGCGGTCCCACCCCCCGGCCAGGCTCGGCGCGCGCCGCGGCGCCCTGCGGAGCGGCGGGTTGTGGTGCGGGGCGGGCGGGATGTGGGCGCTGGGGCCGCGCGCGCTGCGGGCCGGGCTGGCGCTGCTGGGCCTGGCGCTGCTGGCCCAGGGGCTGCGGAGCTGGGTCGCCTCCCGCCCCTTCGAGTTCCGGCCCGAGGAGATCGCGGAGCTCGGCCGGCTCCAGGCGGGTGAGTCCGGGCACAGCCACCGCCTGGGGCGGACGCGGGACGTGGGTTTCCTGGGCGGTGGGGCCCACGGGGCAGGGACTTGGGGAGTCTGGGGGGGACCCATGGGGCAGGAGCTCGGGTGCGGGGAATGGGGGGACCCATGGGGCGGGAGCTCGGGTGCGGGGAATGGGGGGACCCATGGGGCAGGCGGGTGGGGAGTCTGGGGGGGGACCCATGGGGCAGGAGCTCAGGTGCGGGGAATGGGGGGACCCATGGGGCAGGGACTTGGGGAGTCTGGGGGGGACCCATGGGGCAGGGACTTGGGGAGTCTGGGGGGGACCCATGGGGCAGGAGGGCGGGGAGTCGGGGGGGGACCCATGGGGCAGGAGCTTGGGTGCGGGCGATGGGGGGACCCATGGGGCAGGATCTTGGGTGCGGGCGATGGGGGGACCCATGGGGCAGGATCTTGGGTGCGGGCGATGGGGGGACCCATGGGGCAGGCACTTGGAGGGTCTCAGGGGACCCATGGAGCAGGAGCTGGGGGGGGGAAGTAGCAGAGAATAGCTGGGGTGGAGGGGGGGCATGTTAGATCCTGTCTCTAATGTCTGATTCCCTGAATGAAGCCGTGGTCCCATTCTGGGTTCGGTGGCTTGCAGGGCTTTGGAGCTGTGCTCCAGCTCTAGGCAAAAACCTGCAGCTCCACTGCTCCGGAGCTGCTCCACGCTCCAGCTCCGGGCTCCGCTCCAAAGCCCTGGTGGCTTGTATTGGTGGGAGCCAGGGAGGTGGCAGGTTTATGGGCAGGCCTGTGGGCGTCCTGCGCGGTGCTGACTTTGCCTGGGTTTGTTGGTGCTGCAGGCTTGGACCATGAGCAGGCCTTCTCCAAGATCATCGTGGAGCTGCGGAAGAAGCACCCAGGCCACATCCTGCCGGACGAGGACCTGCAGTGGGTGTTTGTCAACGCGGGCGGGTGGATGGGCTCCATGTGCCTGCTCCACGCCTCGCTCACTGAGTACGTGTTGCTCTTCGGGACGGCCGTCGACACCGGGGGGCACTCGGGTAAGCAGGGCTCAGCTACATTCAAGCAGAGAGGCTCGGGTTGGGGGGGGGCTGCTGCCTTTGATTTCCTGTGGTAAACCATCGGGGGACAGCAGGTGTCTGGGGCAGGGGAGCTGCAAGTCCCAGCCAGGTAGCGCCGAGATGCACTTTGATCCTTCGCCAGAGCAGAAGCAGAGGCTGGACACATCAATGTGGTCAGCAGCACTATCCCTCCACCTTGTACTGCCCATTAGCTGTTGCTAGTCTTGATGGTCTGGGGACCATGAGTCAGTCTGGCCGCACCTGCTCAAGCTAGTGCCCACGGAGGTATGCTGTTGTGTGTGCACAGCTCTGTACCTTAACAATGACATGCTAGTTAATTGAGAGGGGAGGAGATGCCACTAGCCAAATGCAGAGAGCTGGAAGGTCTTGGAGAACCAGGAGAGCAGAAGTATCAGGAACTTTATTCCCTGGAGCTAAGAGCTAGTCTCTCCGGATGTCGCTTTCTGTCTGTGCAGTCCTGGCCCTGTCTCCCACTGGGCATTGCAAGCAGTGGAGAGAAGCAGCCAAGGATAAGACAAGGAGGTGGTTATCCTTGTGCTTGTGTGTCCTGTCCAGATGGCTGTATTTACTATAGGTCCCTCCGAGGTGGGCTCAGGGTTTTATGACCATTTAATAGTCCCGTGAGTGGTCTTTGGTAGCTGCCCGTGTTTAAGCCCCTGTGTCCTGTTGACGGACTCGGGTCACAGCAGCCTCTCCCAAAAGGCAGAGAGGGCAACAAACCAGGGTAACTGGCTAGCAGGATTAAAAGGGGCTAAATCCTCCACTGTATGATGTATCAGTACAACAGAAGCATCTTCTCTCCCGGGGGTGGTGGTAATGTCTAGCTCTGGTCACGCACTCTCCATCCACACACTTTACAAGGAGGGGAGGGTCCATGTTGCTCTGCCCAATGTACAGATGGGGAAACAAGCACAGAGAGGGGCAGCTAGCAGGTCCATGGCAGAGGTGAGAATGGACCCCAGGTCTCCCGAGTACCAGCCCAGTGCCTGGTCCCTTAGGCCAGTACATCTCTCAGTGGGTGGTTCCAGGAGCAGGCTTGGTGTAGCGCCTGCCGGTGTAGTTTCATACACATTAATAGTCAGCAGCCACAAACCAGCTTCACCTGCTCAGCAAGTAGAAGCGTTTCCCTGTGGGTGCAGCTTGTTTTCCCCCCCATGTTAGCGTGAGAACAGGGAGGTGGGATGGGGGAGCGGGAGGCCTTAATATCCAGGTCTCCAAGACCTTGTGCAACAATCCCTTCCACCCACAGCTTGGATCTGGCTGCTTGTTGTGTCCCCATGGGCCCTGCCAAGGACAGGAGCCTGCCCACCCGTGTGCTGCCACTTCCCGCTCCCCTCTCCATGCTGCCCCCTATGCGTAGAACTTCCCAGTGCCTTGCCCACAAGAGTGGCTGGGTCGGGGGTGGAGGGTTGCCAAATCGCTGCTTGTGGAAGCCGAGCCAAGCCTGCCTTCTCCTCTTCTAGCCTCAGCACCACAGGGCGTACAAGCACGGGTGGCCTTGGCTGCACCATCCACAAACCCTTGCAGAGTCTGGCGATGTGGGTTAACCAATGTGATTCAGCCCCAAGCCATGGGGAGTCTTTCCATTGACTTCAAAGGGCGCTGAACCAGGCCCGCAAAATTGTGGGCAGGCATCTTGTCTCAGAGTAGCCCAGCAAAACCTGTACTGCTCCCCTCGAGGCTTCTAGCCCAAACAGGTCCCGAGCAACAGGACTTCAAAGTGACAATGTTGGGGTTCCCATCTCGCTTGGCTTTTCCCCTGGGTTTCAGAGGGGTTTACGCAGCTGGCCTCTCAGCAGCAGCTGCAGCCAGAAACCCAGCACACTGTTTTTTACAGCCCAGCCTCCCAGCTTCCAAACAGCGAGTGGTGGGTCTCCCCTCTGGTGGCTAGCGAGGGCTTGGCTGCCAAGCTCTGAAATTGAGGGTGGAGCTCCAGCGGTGAGAAATGCCTGGTGTGGGAATGATGTGGCTTGAGATCTCTGGGCTGCCAGGGATAGGAGCACCCCAACTCCACTGAGAACCAGCAAGCTGGGATGTGTTGCAAGGTCCTGGACTTGGCCCAGGGCCCTGTCAGGGCTCTTTGACATTGGTCCAAGACTGAAACTAGCAACTCCAGGCACTTGGAATAGCGTAAACCACCACTCCCTACCCATATGAGTGTTGAAGCCTGCTGATGTTTTAGGTTTGTTCTGTGACAGCTGAGCCAACGCACAGCGCAGCCCTCGGGGCTCGTCGGGCACTAGCAGTGGGCTGTGTTGCCCCATTGCTCGAATTTCACGTGTGTGCCTCTCTCGCAGGTCGGTACTGGGCTGACATTGACTACGCCATCATCTCAGGGACCTTCAGGCAGTGGAAGGAGGGGACGACCAGAAGTGAAATCTATTACCCAGGTGCGTGTGGCACTGTCGGCGTCAGCCCCACACACTCGCGCTCGGAGGCCTCCCCTGGGTGGCTGCCTTTGCAGGGCTGGTTGCCTTGGGCTTTTCACGTAGCGATTTGAACAGGTAACACTAGAGCCTCGTTAGCTCTAGCCCCGGGACACAGGGAAACATACAGGGGACAGCAGATTAGCCTGCAGAACACCACACCTCTAGATCTCATGGAGGCCAAGAGGCGAGCAGGATTCAAGGAAAGCGTACACGCTGACAGGTAACGAGCACATCTCCACTCCCAGCAGGTGATTAAAAGAAAATGGAGAGGGTTATAAAGCCCCCTGGTTCAGAGCAGGAGCTGTGTGTCAGGAGGAAACTGCCCCTGTGGGAAGGCTGTTCCATTATTTTCCACTAGGGGACATCCTTGCATCTTCCTTGGAAGCAGCTGGTACTGGGCACTGTCAGGGACAGCCTTCTGGATTAGCTGCCCTGCTCTTGGACTGGCAGTGAGCGCCTCCCATGCCCCTTGTCCTGGGCTGCTCACTGGAGGGCGCTCAGCACCCTGCAGGATCAGGCCCACAAAGAGCTCTGTGTGCTGTCTCTGGAGACCTACTGGGAGAGGCGCTCTGGGACCGATGTTGTTCTGGCATTCAAAATAACGGCCAGTGCTCTGTTTGTCTGCCTGCCTGCAGGGGACACCATAGTGCAGAAATCCGGAGAGGCCACGGCTGTCCAGTGGAGCGCCGGCACCTGGATGGTGGAGTACGGCCGTGGCTTCATCCCCCCCTCGCTCGTGTTTGTGTTGGCCGACACCATCTTCAGCACTCAGGACGTTGTCACTTTCTTCTGCACCCTCCGGGTTTGTGCCAAAGCCTTGCTCCTGGAAGCCGGTACCTACTTCAGCCAGCTGGCCCAGTGAGACCACCCTCCGCAAGCACCAACACAACCTCAAAGGAAGGGATTCCCCTTTCCCATCCCCCACCACCTCCTGCAGATTGTACCAGAAAGGCAGTGGGCAAGAGCACCTCTGTCCCCATGTGCAGGCGTGCCAGGTAGGCTGAACGTTCGCCGTATCCACCTGCCGCAGCGAGCACTCAGCTGGAGGAGAAACAGGCAATAACGGATAATGGATAAACCTAGATCACTATTTTTTTAATATCCAAATGTTCCTCTACATTTCTGTAACTAGACTGCAGCGATTGAGCTGCCACGCGTGTGTGTGTGTGTGTGTCCCCGTGCCCTCGGTCGGCAGCAGGCAACGCTAGCCTGCGTGTGCGTGAGAGAGACCCGTGGCTCTGCAGCCAGCTGCCCTCTGTTGCCTTTTGTTGCTGTTTCTCGTGTTCTCTGAAAGTCGGGGGCCTATGAAAAACCAATCGGGGGGAGGGGGATGTGCGATATGGATTGTTGTGTGCATACACACTCTGCACATGATCGAAACCATTCCCAGCAGGGGTATACCTAGCATAGGACCAACTGCTGAGCTCACGCGTCCCCAGATGAACCTGGAGTAACTGTAGTGGAGTAAGTGGGGTTCAGCTAGTTACTGAAGACTGTGGGGCAGGAAAGCAGCTGTTCCAAACCTGTGGGCTGCTTTCCCCGTAGGGCCTCACAGCTGATACTCCTGGGGAAATTTTGTGCCACTGCGTGTGCGCAGAAACATGTCCCCCCGCAGCTTCTCTTTGCTTTGCCGCAGAAAAATGGTTTTTGTGGGGAAGCAAAAAGAAGCTGCACCAGCGCTCACTCCCCACTAGCGTGGGTGCATGTGTTCAGGCACCCAGAGCAGCCGGGAGAGAGGTAAGTCACCGTGGGGCAAGGGCAAGGGGCAGTCTGGGGATTCCCTGGCCACCCAGGGACATTAGTCCTGTCTGGGGGGGATGGGAGGGAGGAGGAAAAATCAAACTGAAAGCAGCCTTTTAAGCTTTTTTTAGCAGTGTGCTCATGCACAGAGAAGAGGATTGGATGACCAAAAGTCAATCATGCTCTCTGTCGGAAAATTTAAAAACAAAAAAAAGAGGGAGCCCCGCCCCCGGAAAGCCCCCAAACAAGCAGCAAGCAAAATATAGACACAATAGCGTAATAGAACAATTACACAAAGAAAGAAGCCAAAATGTGCTTACTGTAAGCGGGCTTGGCAACTGGAGGTGAGGCTTTGTGGGAGCTGGGCAGATGGGGAGCAGCTCCCTATACAGGGACCCCTCCCCCCACTTACTGGCCCCATCGCTCCTCAGCCACGGGGAGAGGGGTCACTATAGGGGGAGCTCCTCTCTCTGTCTGCCCAACACCCTGTGTATCTGGACCCCCTGCCAAGCCTTACCCACGCTGCACCTGGAAACCCCTCCTGCATCAGGAGCCCACCCACTCCCCCAGAGCCTCACCCCCTGCATCAGGAGCTCCGCACAGCTAGACCTCCACCCCACTGATCTCAACCAGCTGCATCCTGACCCACACATTCCCCCAGCACCCAGGTTCCCCTCTCCTGCTGAGCCCTAACCACCTGGAGAGTGCTATTCCCCCTGCACCCAGAACCCCACAGTGACTTGCTGTGTATCCAGATCCTTCCCCCCCCCCGCACCGAGCTGTCCGCACCGAGATTGCACCACACAGAACCTTGGTGGGGAAATTCTGCACCAAAAAAATTCTGCATATTTTAGTTGTCAAAATAACTACTGCTGGGGGAATTGCGCACCACTGTGCCTGCGCAGAGCCATCCCCTGGCAGAGTCTCTCTGCTTCCTGCAAACACATGGTTTCTGTGGGGAAGCAAAAAGCAGCTGCACCAGCGCTCACTCACCCCTCCCCAGCAATGTAGGCGCCTCTGTTCGGGTAGCCGGGGGAGAGGTAAGTCACCCTGGGAGAGGTGGTCTGGGGATGTCCTGGCTGCCTAGGGCCGTTAGTCCTGGGTGGGCAGGGGAGAGGAGGACCATGACAACAGAATCAGAGCTCCCCCTTCCTCTCCCCTGCACGAAGCAACCAGAGCTGGGTCAGAAACCCCGCAGCTGCAGGAAGCTCTGCACCGTGGGGGGAGGAGGTGTCTGGGTGCAGGGGGTGAGGCTCAGTGCTTTGGGAGTTCCAGGTGCAGGGGGGGTGAGGCTCGGGGGGGTGTTTGAGTGCAGGGGGGTCCAGACATAGGTGCTGACTTTTATCTGCCCTCGATCTGCCTCTTTCTGCCCCACTCCATCCCATCCCCAAGGCCCCCACCCACCCAGCTCTCACTGCACTCCCTGAGCCACCAATCAGTGGTGTGGTGGCGCTGCCAATCTAGTGGGTGCTGAGCACCCACTGTAACTTTTCTGTGGGTGCTCCACAGAATCAGTGCCTATGCATCTGGATACATAAGTGTTGGGAGGACATGGGGAGCAGCTCCCCGGACAGTGACCTCCTCCCCCCACTTCCTGACCCCATTGCTCCTCAGCCACAGGGGAAGGGGTCACTGTACGGCAAGCTGCTCCCCCTGTCCGCCCAATTCCTGTGCACCTGGACACCTTCCCCCACCGAACCTCACCCTCCCTGCTCCCAGAAACCCCCCACCAAGCTGAGCTTCATCCCCTCCATCAGGAGCCCCCTGATACCCAAATCCACACACCCCTGAGCTTCAGCCCCTGCATCGGCAGCCCCCCCCACCCCACTGACCCCAAAAAGCTGCACCCTGACCCCAACCCCACCAAGCCCCACTTCCCTAGCATCCAGTCCCCGCTGAGCCCCCCCACACTCCCCCACTGAGCTCTAACCACCTTCACCTGGACTCGCCTGCAGAGTCCCATTCCCCCTGCACTCAGAACCCCCCAATGAGCCCCTGTGCATCCAGATCCTCGCCAGGCCTCCCACCGAGCTGTCCACACCCAGATTGTACCCCACAGAACCCTGGTGCTCTTGAGAGAATTCTGCACCAAAAATAAAAAATTCTGTGCCTACAAATGTTAAAATTCTGCATATTTTATTTGTGAAAATAACACAGTAACAGTATAATCACACCAATACTTGCTGACAAGTATTTTGAAATAAATTATCAAAACAATTGAAAATGGTGTGATTATATTGTGTTATTTTGACAAATAAAATATGCAGAGTTTTGCAGAATTTTTAATTTTTTGGCGCAGAATTCCCTCAGGAGTATTCTACAAACCTTTGGTCTCTTACTACCAAGGGGTGGCCCCTGGAAACTACAGGTCCCAGCATGCAATGCAAGCAATCTAAGAGGCCGTGTTATATGCTGGGGCCTGCAGGTTGCCTAGGGATGGGCTACCTGCCTGGCTACATCTGAAATGGCTTCCCCCCGTTAAATTGTCCAGGGGCCAAATGCTGGTCACTTGCTTTTGGCAGCCAAGTTTACAGCCTCGTAATGTCAAACGAGCATCGCCACGAGAGCCAGCCGGCTCCAGAGCATGCGTCTCGTTCCTGGTCCTTGGACAGTCATCGCAGCTCGGTACGTGTACGGCCTGGAATCGGTCACTCTTATCAGTGTCAAGAATAAACACGCTCATCTGGCTTAATTTTGTTATTTATTTTGTTTTGAGAGAGAGCGAGCGAGAATAGATGGCCAGTGCAGACCTTTCCTGCATGCTTCGGGGACGGTGGGAGCGAGAGATTGTTTTGTTGGTGGTCAGTAATGAAAGCTGTGCTGTGAATCCAAGGCTTGTAACATTTCTGCCAGAGAAGCCAAATTGATCCCAAATGATCAACTCCAGACTGCAAAGAGAGTGGGTGGAGCTAACGCCTCCTAATATGCAGCCCTGCTCGCTAGGAGTAGCCAGGGGCCTGTCTCCTGAGGGAACCCAGGTCTACACGGGAAGGTTTTAGCAGCATAGCTATCGCTGGGAGGCGTGGGGGGGATCACCCCTTCAAGCTGCTACTGTTACTCAGCACAAGCCAAGACTGACCCCTGACACCTTCCACGCTGTCATTGGGGTATGGTCAAAGCACCCAGTGCCAGCCTTCCCCTCCCAAGGACTCCCTCCCTCATTGGCCTGCCACTAATAGGCTCCAGTGGTCCGTGAGCCCCTTCCCCGGCTCGGCAGATGCATCTGGAACTTTCCGTGTCTCTTTGAGAGTTTAAACTCCTTGAGGCAGGGACCGGCTCTAGAGCTGGGCCCTGTAGAGCTCTGGGCCCCGCTCTGGATCAGTGACTGGATGCTGGTGCTTTCTCGTTCCTTCTCAAGAGCCCAGTCACTGAGTTCCCAAGGAGACTTTTGCTGCTCTTCTAACATCCAGGCCGCCCCTTCCTGCTGGCCCCTCGCTGCATTAGGTGGGGAGATTCTGCAGCCAGAGCCCTGTTGCCGTGTGAATCCAGGAGAGAAGCCTGCTCTGGCCATAGCTAGGTCCTCTCAGGCAGGCGTAATGGGAGTTAACGTGGCCGGTAAAGTCAACAGTGGGGGCTGAGGTGCACAGGGAGGAGCTGTTTTTCTGTGTCCACTTTTCCCTCTCTGCTCTCACACGGCTTTATCTGCACCCCCCACACCTGCATTTTTCACCTATATACAGATCCTAGCACCAGCTGGGGACAGGAGCCCTCCCACATCCAGACTGTCCCTCACACCTCCAGTGGGTCATTTCTGGGCCACGGGTGACCCCTGTTCCCTTTGGTCAGGAAGCCTCAATTACTCGGGTCAGAGTTAACCCCCACTGCTCTCCGGGGAGCTGACGGGAGGTGGCCTGTTCCCTCGGAAAGGGGTTTTCCAGACAGTTGAAATAAGGGGCCATATCCTCATGGAGCTGTGAAGATTTACACCCTCTGAGGAGCTGAGCCAAGGGCTTTCATGTCACCTTTGATTTCCCAATCCCGAGACAACAGCGATTCCCCCAGGCAACGGCGAGAGCTGGATCGTTCAGCCCTCCGACAGGGAAAACTCACAATGCTTTTTTTCCAGTAGATTTGTTATCATTACTAATTTACATAGAGACTGAATTAATAGAGCTCGTTCTCCTCCTCCATTGTAGCCGTGTTCTGCCACCCACAGTTCTCTTCCTGAATGCCAGCCTTGCTAACCTGGGCACTACCGAAACACGCCGGCCAGTAACTCCTCCACGGGCAGGGGGCTCGCCGAGCCGCAGCTGCTCTCCACAGAGGTCTATTTTGATGCTTGTAGGCGTTGATGCAGGGGGCTGACGTTTCCCAGCGGGCACGAGATTTAGAGCGAACTTTTTGACGCCCAGCCTGTGGGGCTAAATATCCCTTTCCTCACGGACGCTGCCTGGGTGGGAAGTAGCTTTTTGTGAAGGGGGACAGGCTGTCTTCACGGCTCCCTCTCCCGCAGAGGTGACTCTTACTCAGCTGAACAAATCTATTGAAATGCCCTCAGGGAAAGAAAAAGCCTGCACTGGAACCCTTCTCTAGGACCTATACAAAAACATGTAATCGCCCTGCCCCATATTGGCTTGAAGAGTGGGGAGAGTCATCTGTGTTGGACTCCACTGCTTGTTCCCCAGGCCAGTGGGGAGGGTCGCCCCGATCTTTTTGCCATTTGCCTTGTGGGACAGACCGTGTCACAAGGCAGGCGGGGAGGTGTCCTGGGCCTGTCCCTGATCTGGGACCCCTGCTACATCCAGTGCATGCTTCCTTTCCCTCAGCCCAGACGGGGCGCTTCCCGTGTGGGCCGTCTGGCCCATTGCAATGCCTCTTCGGGCAGGACGATGGTTATGGGCCCCATCCTGGAAGTCACAGCAACAAGTCGTGCTGTTTGGTGCAAGGAGCCCAGCTGCACTGTCAGGATCCGTGCGGGAGCTAGGGCCGCAGAAGCGGACGTTAGGAACCTGGCGTCAGGTGCGACGTAGGCTCCGTAGACAAGGATCAGAGCCATCAAACCGGCTCGTCCTGCCGCCTGGAGCCAGGGCAGCGCGTCACCCCGAAGGGAGGGGAACTAGTGATGCTGGTGGAGCCAGCGAGGAGCAGTCAGAGTGAGAGGCAGCTTAGCCTTCTCCTATCGGTCACATCCCCCTGTGCCTGGCAGGGGAGAGAGCGAGGGTGCCTCTCCTCCCCACCCCCCACTGCCCCCTTCTGGATTGTATGGGGGGTGCCAATAGGGTCCAAAAAAGAGACCTGTGCTACAGAGATGCTGGCAGGGAGGGGGGACTTCAGCAGGGGGATGTGAGAGGGGAGAACAGTCCCATGGGAGCGAGGTGCATTGACTCACCTCCTCTGCATTAGCCCGTCTGGATCTGGCTGAAGGCTGGGGAATAAGGACAGGAGTCCTGGCGCGGCATCCGGTGGGGAACCAGGCTGCTCTTATGTGGCACAGTTGATTACAGCAGAAGGACACAGCCTCAAAGATATCCCACCATGGGGGTATCGCTAGGGTCCTCTCCAGGATTTCAACCTATGGTGAAATCCCAACCCAGCAGGATCCCGCCCCCTGCCCAGCCTCTGCGCTGATCCCCCGGCCTGGCCAAGATCCCGCCCCCTGCCCAGCGTCTGCGCTGATCCCCCGGCCTGGCCAGGATCCCGCCCCCTGCCCAGCGTCTGCGCTGATCCCCCGGCCTGGCCAGGATCCCGCCCCCTGCCCAGTGTCTGCGCTGATCCCCCGGCCTGACCGGGATCCCACTCCCTTACCTTTCCGATCCCCAATTCTCTTTGCCCACGTGACAGTACAGCCAAGGCAGCAAGCCAGGGGGTGATTTTTACCCAGCAAATCTCTCCCCGGATGTGAGCAGCCTGTCCCAGGGTCCCAGCTGTGGAGGAGATGACAGGAGGCAGTGCCCAGGGCAGGGCGGCCCTGGCAGTTTTGTGGTGGAGGGATGGGAGGGTCTGGAGGAATTTGGGGCTCAGCGGACCTGGGCCAAAGGGTCAGACCCTGTTCTCTGTGGCCCAGAGCAGTGCTCTCGGTTATGCCCACGTACTCTTACTCGCCGGGCTAGGGCCTGGGCAGAACTGCCTGGCAGGGCCGCCGTTCTGTCACTTGGCACATCGGCCCCATGGCACCATTTTCCTGCTTGCCCCTGGTCGATGGACAATGTGGGAGCCCATCCTAGGCAAGCTCCACAGGTGGCAAGCCTGGGGTGGGGGTGGGGGTGAAGGAAATCTGGAGGAAGTGAGTCTGCCCAGCCCAGGGTCCTTGTGCTGATCGAGGGGCTGCAGGGAGCAGAGACTGCCCTGCCCGGGCAGTGGAGAAAATTCTCCAGCGGCAGAACCAGCTGGGGGGACGCATGTGCTGAGAAGCTCCGTGGTGAGCATGGGGACGGGGCTTGGAGAGAGGCGCTGGGACACTGGGGAGAGGCAGCCAGGGGTCTGTGCAGTCAGGCCTGGGCTGCTCATTAAGGGGGCCCTTGGACCAGACTGCAGAGGAGAGGGACAGCCAGGGCCCCCCCGCTCACCCACCCAGGAAAGTGGAGTAAAAGCCCCCCGGTGCCAGGGGGTGAGGGTTAGTGAGTCCAGAGTTGGACTGAAGGCCCACCATGAGGTCTGAGGACTATTACGTGTTGGGCCCCGGAAGACGTGGGCTGTGGGTGACCTGCCCGGGGGGTCGAGTCACAAGAAGACCAGGGCTCGGCAGACCATTGTTTATAGCTAACGGATCTGGAGCAAACCCCGATCTCCAGCAGGAGCTGCAGCAGGATCGGGCCCAGACTCGGACCTTGCTGTCTGTGCACCTGACCAGCAGGTGGCAGCGTCGCCATTCCCTGAGCCCACGTCCACGTTAACCTTCCAGCGGGTCCCGGTTCCCTCTGTAGGAGCTGGGCACAGAGCCCAGCGCTGGGCACGCGTGATGGTTCTGAATTGCGCGGCCGGGACCCCCGAGGCTCTGTCCAGGCCGCCAGGGGCTCTGGAAGTGGGTCGGAAATCAGAGTCAGCAGAGCGGAGGCTGCCCGCGTTGGCCTATCAAGTTGTCCTTTTGCCATGTGGCTGGGACGTCACCCCTCCATCCTCGTCGCCCCTCCATCCTCCACCCCTCCATCCTCCATCCTTGTCACCCCTCCATCCTCCATCCTAATCACCCCTCCATCCTCCCAGCCTCCAGTGTGGCAGGAGGACCCGGGATGCCCTGCTGGTGCTGCTCTGTGCCCGTGCCCGACGGGAGATACGCCCAGCTGTGTTTGGCACACCCAGCTCCAGGCATTGTTCCGGTCTCAGCTGGAAGCCCGCCAGAGCAGAGCTTCGGGCACGAACCCACCTCCAAGGGCAACCACTGCCCCCAATTCCCAGGGAGGGCGGGGGATCCTTCACCTGCAGCTCCGGGGAAGCAGTGTCTCAACCAGGCTGTTGGGGCTGGGCTTGGCAGGCTCCGCCCCCCAGCCCTGGACCCTGCACCTCTGCCCCCTGTCTGGCTGATTTCCCCCACATTCAGGCTGAGGCTGGCCTCCTCTTCCTCCAGAATGGTGCTTGGATCCACCTTTGCTTTCTGCCCAAGCCACTCTCCAGGCCCAGACCCCCTCTCATCTCCCGAACACCCGCCTTGTCCCACGCTGACGGGCTTCATCTCTCTGGCGAGGAGTTTGCACCCCATCACCCCCCGGCCTTGACTTCATTCCCCAGCTCGTCTTCCAGAGGCCCATGTGCAGGAATCTACAGCTTCTCGAGCTAATGAGCCTCTGTAGATGGGGCCCAGAGGAGGACACGGCACATGCTGACCAGTGGGTTCCACTAACTTCTCTTCCCCCCGTCTCCTTGCCCTTCACAGCTCCGGCTCTTCTCACATGAGCCCCAGAGGTGCCAACCTCAACCGCCTGCTTGTCCGTTTCTCCTCCCACCATCACACAGCCCCTCTGCCACGACACCAACGGGAGCTGAGCTGTAGCTAATTAAGGTGTCGTTAATGATGTAATATCCTTAGACTTCTGTAAGACATTTGACTTGGTACCACATGACATTTTGATTAAAAAAAACTAGAAAGATAGAAAATCAACATGACATACGTTAAATGAGTTAAAAGCTGGCTAACTGTTAGCTCCCAAGATGTAAATGGGGAATCCACATCAAACGGGTGTGTGTCTAGTGAGGTCCCACAGGGCTCGGTTCTTGGCCCTACGCTATTGGACACTTTTATTAATGACCTGGATGTAAACATAAAATCATCACTGATAAAGTTTGCAGATACCAAACTTACTGATACTGAGCAATTTGGATCACTGGGTAAACTGGGTGCAAACAAGCAATATGTGTTTTAATACTGCTAAATGTAAGTATATGCATCTAAGAGCAAAGATTGTAGGCCACACTTACAGGATGGGGGATTCTATCCTGGGAAGCCGGGACTCTGAAAATAATTTGGGGGGGTGGATAAACAGCTGACCATTGTAACCTCAGAATTTGAGGTTACTGCAGCGAGCTATTGTGTGTGTCCAGTCATTGCTAGCTGAAAGTCAAATGCCACATAGCTAGAAATAATGTTACGCTCTGAGAGGCAAGGCCAAACAGCTGCATGTTTGCAGTTCTGCTCATTAAAATTTAAAAATGGAACAAAAAATTAATGTACCATAAAAATAAAAAAAATGTTTAAACAATCAACCTTGGTTAAATGGCACTAGCATATAATTTTTATTGTTATAATTAAAAATACTAACAATTCTTTAATAATAAATAATCAATAGTTTGCTAAAACTGAAAAAATTGGTGACCCATTAGGAGTCACTATAAGCTACGTGCTTTGTTGAAGTTAGCTATAAAAAATTAAGCCAAAAATATACTTTGAAGCAGTTCAAGGAAGCTTTTCGTTGGACAAGGAGCTGGCACCTAAGCTCCCCAGTAGCTGGGTGGAAGGAGGGCCCCCTGGAAGGCTGGTTGCTGATTCCTCAATACTATTTCAAACTTTGGGTATATATAAATGTTTGGAATTCTCTCAACCTACTGCGACAGCATATATGTGTGTGTGTGTGCTTAAGACCTAATAAAAAGTAGTTTTAGGTAAAAGCACTCTTGTTTGTACCAATCATGTCTCAGTTGAAGGAGCTGTGTCCCCATTGATTTATTCCTGACTGCAGAAAAAGAAACAGTTCAGTTACCACTGCTTTGGGTTCTGAAAACCCTGGGTAACGCCACGAGCTCCCAGTGTGATGCTGTGGCCAAAAGGTCTATGCAATGCTGGGATGCATCAACAGGGAAATCTCGATTTTATCTCTGTACCTGGCACTGATGCGACCACTGCTGGAATCCTGTGTCCAGTTCTGGTGCCCACAATTCCAGAAGGATGTTGATAAGTTGGAGAGAGGTCAGAGAAGAGCCATGAGAACGACTAGAGAATTGCAACGCACACCTTGCAGTGATAGACTCAAGGATCTCAATCGATTAACAAAGAGAAGGTCAACGGGTGACTTAATTACAGCGTGTAAGTATCTACATGGGGAATAAATATTTAATCATGTGTAAGCAGGGTCAGGATGAGCTCTACCCTGACATCTGGTGGTGAATTATGGCGAGGGTGGAAAATAACTTCAGGGGCTGAACTTGTTTGCATAGGCACACCCACCCCACCTAGCATGAGCCCACAGCAGCCCAAAATGGTCACTTTGGCTGCTGTGGGATCCCCAGTTTCTCTGTTATTGGGGCAGAAGGAATAAAGTGTTGTCACCCTGATTATGTGAATCAAGGACAATGAAACTGTTTTATGACAGAGGGTCTCACCATCACCTAAGTAGCACTCACTAAACAAGGTACATGTGTTCCAAAACCCAATGAGTTGAGAGAGGTTGGTGGTAGGTATCTGTACCTGGTGGTGTGGGCTCCTTTGTGAGCCTGAAACACCAATTTCTCCTTCTCTCTCCACTGTTGAATGTCAGAGCTAACTTTGATTCTATTAGGAGTCTAGTTACAGGTTGCTGAGCTGAATTCACATTGGGCCAATGGTGCACCAACATTGGGGCTCCCCTACTACTAGCTGAAATCACAAAAGAGCTGAGATCACTGAGAGCTGTGTTAACTAGTGGGGGAGCCTGAAGCTATATTGCTAAGTGGCTGGCAGAGCAGTTTGCGGGGACGGCTGGAGGAGCCGCTAGCAGAGTGGAGCCTTGCGGGGATGGTTGGAGTGGCCCGTGGAGCAGAGCTGTTTGCGGGGATGGCTGGAGCAGCTCATGGGTCAGGGAGCGGAGCGGAGCAGAGCAGCTGGTAGAGCAGAGCAGTTTGTGGGACGGCAGGAGCGGCTCACGGGACGGCTGGTGGAAGTGGACTGGCTTGTGGTGAAGGCCGCGACGGAACCCCATGGAGAGGCGGCTGGTCAGCCCTGGATCACGTAAGGTGCCCCTTAACACCCTGCACGCCCCTCCTTTGAACTCTGGGGCTGCACTGACCAGGGACAGAGACTTTGGGGGTTGTTGGACTTTTGGGACTTTGGTGATTCTTGGGTTGCTGGACCCAAGAGACTTTGGGGGTGTTGGACTTTGGGTGGTTTTTGGGTTGCTGGTTTCAAGAACCAACGGGAAAGGACACGGCCCAATTTGCTGGGGTGGGTCTTTGCTCAGGGTTTGGTCTATGAACTCTAGTTGTGGTGTTTTCCCAATTTAACGCCATGTCGTTTACCTCATGTTATTAAACATTTTCTGCTACCCCGAGGCTCTGTGCTTGCGAGAGGGGAAGTATTGCCTCTTCGAGGTGCCCAGGGGTGTGTGTAAGATTTTCCCAGGTCACTGGGTGGGGGCTCGAGCTGGTTTTGTGTTACACTGTTGGGAGGGGACCCCTATGTACTGAACCCGGCCCTTGCTGCTATCAACTCGGCCTGGCAGAAGGGTTATGCATGGGCTTTTCAGTCCAGCAGAGGAAGGTCTAACACGATCCAATGGCTGGAAGTTGAAGTGAGACAAATTCAGGCTGGAAATATGGCACATTGTTAACAGTGAGAGCCATTAACCATTGGAACAATGTACCGAGCGTTGTGGTGGATTCTCCATCACTGCCAAGTTTTAACTCAAGATGGGATGTTTTTCTAAAAGCTCTGCTCTGGGAATTCTTTGGGAGCAGGGCTCTGGCCCGTGTTCTACGGGGGTCAGACTAGATGATCACAATGGTCCCTCCTGGTCTCGGAATCAATGGAGCTGAAATATGCCAGGCCCCATACGGGGATTGCCCCCCTCTCCCATCCTTCATCGCAGATTGCTGGGGTGACGACTGCCCTGTTGGGGAGGGGCGCTGGGGAAGGGAAGGACATGTACCCCCGTTTTACCGAAGGCAAGCAGCAGGCCTGCTGGGGGTGAGAGTGGCCGGGAGGTTGTGATTGCACCTCCCTGCTGGGGGTTACCCCACTGATGGTACCCTCTCCTCCCGGCACTTTGCCAGGACGGAAGTGGACTGAGCTTCTCTCACGTAGTCATGGCCCCGTTTTCCTGAGCTGGATGATGCCACTGGTGTCACAGCAGCCACGGCACCACGACACGAGCGTTACGGCACCTCCGCACGGCTGGGATCTCGCTAGGATCTGGCAGAGATCCCATGGGCTGCACAGCCCTTCAACAACTCCTGCTGGCTGCTCAGGCCAAGAGAGTCCCATGGGACTCTGTTCCCAGGGGAATTAGGACCGCTTCAACCTCCACTCTGGCAACGTGCAGTGTGTTTCTATCCCTCCCCAATGGCCCAGCGAGGGTACATTACACGCCATGTAGCCAGAGACATCGCACAGCGTGTGGGGTTGCTACCACAAGCTCTATTTTGTGTGTGTATGTTGAGTGTAATAATGTATCTGTGTATAATGATTGTGTGTGTGTGCGGGGAAGATTGTACACACATCGATGTTACACATATACAATCTACACACACATACTCACTCTATGTCTGCACAACGATTGTATACACACAGCTTTTGGCATGTGTACAGTCATTGTGCGGATGTAGAATGTGTGTGTGTGTGTGTGTGTGTGTGCCTCACAAACTCGTCTCACTCTGCGATAACTACCCTCCCGTGCGCTCTGCGGTGTTGGGCGTTTGGCATAAGATGCTGTCGAGGAATATGAGTAATTTTTAATTTGTGTCTGCAGGAAGGCCGCTGAAGTCAGCAGCTCATATCAATACAGCTCCACTTACAGCGAAGGGCGGCGTAATGAAAATCCAATGGCATGCTGGTGGGAGTAAATAACTATGCCATTAAAATGAGAAAATCAAAGCCCCGGACAGGTCTTTTCTCTTGCCCATTGATTTCTTTTATTACGGAAATATTGCTGCTAAATAACATTAGTGTGAACAATCTGGACAGTGTTTTCCGTAGATGGCGGGTCAATGGCTCGATCACGGGGAGGGGGATCCCATTCGCGGCTGTCTGGGG
Organism: Emys orbicularis; assembly: GCF_028017835.1. Taxonomy (NCBI): domain Eukaryota; kingdom Metazoa; phylum Chordata; order Testudines; family Emydidae; genus Emys; species Emys orbicularis. Next base: position 3,290,982 of record NC_088688.1, on the reverse strand, counting down.
GGGGGCCAAGACATCAGCGCAAGAGCAAGGGCCATTCCTTTGGTACCCTCCATTGTTCAGCAGACAAAGCCGCGTGGTTGGCTGGGTGGGAATGTGCTACACCGGCAGAGATGGCGCCATCAGATCATAGCCTGACCTCCTGTCCTACCCCGGCCCTCCAACTTCACCTGGTCCCCCCCCCCCTTAGGAAGCCCAGGGCCTTGCACCTCTCCAGGGTCCGCCCAGAAAAGGTTATGTGAGCACTAGGACGCTGGTCACTCATTCGGCCTCAAGCCCATTTTACAGATGGGGGGAACAGCGGCTGGAAGGGGCAGTGGCTTTGCCCAAAGTCACGCACTGAAGCAGTGACAGAGCCGAGCATGGAATCCAGGAGTCCGGGCTCCTCGTTCACACCTTTCCCTCTTGGAAACCCACACGCAGAACGGCACTGGGGGCTGTCCTGGTGGCGCTCGCATTACAGAGCCGCTCGCCAGCAGGACAGGCACAGACACGACCGGCAAGGGGACACAGGAAGCCAAGCTCAGACGAAGTGTATGGCTGGGTCAGACCCTCCGGAGGGGTCTGCCTCTCTTTACCGCCGCCTACAGAGCTCGGTACGCCGATAGAGTCTCGCCGAATTCAGCTGGGGAGGTTTGTGACCGTTGTTTCTATTTTACATGTAGGAGGGAAACTGAGGCACAGAGCGGAGCAGGGGGAGAGAGTGACTTGCCCAATCATGCAGCAGCTCAAGTGGCTGAGCCAGAAACTGACCCCACCTCTCCTTGCTCTAGTGCCGGGCTTCACCCAGAAGACCTCTGTTCCCTCTCCCCAGAGGTGCCTAGCCACCAGATGGGAGGCCCAAGCATGTTGGATCAGCCGCTACTGTGCGGCCTGCCCCAGTGTCCCAGACTAAAGAGAGAGGAAGTACTGAGGGCTGCCAGGGCTCCGTGCAGCCCCCCGATCCTGCTCTGTGCCCTGAGAGCGCGTCCCGGCGCCATCCGTCCTCTGCCTCGCTGTCCTTGCTAGCCAGCCCCCGCGAGCATCAGGGCATCAGCCAGAGCCCCCAACTCGTGGTAAACGGGGGACAGTACGGGCGGGAGTGGGAAGGGGTTAGCTGTTATCCTGCGGGGGGGAGGGTGTCTCTGTTCAGTGGCACCAGTGTCTCCCCACAGCACCGAGCAACTCACACCAGTGCCCCGGGGAAGCGCTGGATGTCCTGACCACCGTGGCTCGCAGATCCCTCCCTTGGCTGCTCCTGCCCCTTTTTCTTTCGCTTGTTGTCCTGGCAGGGGCTGCAGGCTGTTCCCCTTCCCCTCCTGACTGCTTACGAGGCAGCTCTGTGGCGGTTGTGCCCAGGTGCCACGTTCTCCTGCCACGGGCATTTCTCTGGGGGTGACGCCGTCTTCCCGGCCTGGAGGTCGCTGGCCGAACCCCCTCGTCCTAAGCGTGGCCGCGTAGTGACTAATCACAGTGCATTCCTCCCGCGGCACCTGCGCAGTCCACGCATGCCAGGCCCAGGCACTGCCCCTCTGGCCGCCCACAGCCGTCCACTGTTCCTTCGATTGCCCCCTGGTTGATTCCTCTCTCTCTGGTTTTCAGTGCTGCTTTTCCCCAGGCCACTGTTTATTCAGGACCTGGGGTTCAGAGGGGCACGAGGGGCTGCGGGTTCCCTGCCTGATTGGAGCCAGGCTGCGGGTTGATTACACCTACTACATGTTGGCAGGCCACGTGGACGCCTTTCAGCTGGCCTGGTGTGTTAGCTGTATTTAGACGGGGCTGGTGACGGGTACGTGAGTGAGCCGTGTCGTGCCTGTGTGGTGGCTTGTAGATATTTATCCCTTTGTGTGCAGGATCGTAACAGCATCACCGGCATTGTTTCTCTTTCCTGGGACTCACGTTCACACCTTTCTTCCTTGGTCATTCGAGGAGGGAGCCCCTCGCCTTCCCACAACAGAACCCGTCCCAGCAGCCCTCTGTCACTGGGTGCTGGGGCCTCCCAGCACCCAGCACCCAATAAATGAGGACAGGTGATTAACTCAGGACAGGCCTGGGGATGGAAGGGAGAGGAGACGACAGGCTCTTGGGGTACTCGCTGGGGAAGGGAGCTCAGCTCTTCAGCTCGGGGCTGGGAATGCCAGGCAGGACAGAAACTGGGGAAGTTGCAGCTGGCTGGACGAAGCAGTGGCTGGAAACGAAGATGCAGTCTGAGCGGAGGACTCTGGACTCGAGGAGCTGGAGTGGCAGCCAGAGGCTGGAGCAGAGAGAGGGGAGAAACTATATTTTTGAGTTTATCTGGACTCAAAGTAGACCCCAGAGAGGGACTTTTGTCTCATACCTTTTGGACTGTGTGGAGTAATACAAGGAGTGCTGAAGAAGGTAAACTGAGGCAGGGTGCTTGCAGGATCACCCTCAGGCCATGAGGGAGTATGTGGGAGGTGGGTGACTCTGTTACACCATGTAACGAATATTACCTTGATAGGAATAAGAAATACTTGGATCTATCTGCACTCGAGTGAAATAAAGTTTCAACCCAAATAGATTCAACGTCTGTTGTGTACATGTGTTACTGTGAGCTGGCTGAAACCTTGGCATGGGTTGGAGTCAAAATCTTGTTCCAGCAGAGGCGTGAATAATCCTCCATTTAAGATAATGATAAGAGACAGTTAAGGGGCCACACCTAAAACAAGGCCAAAGAGAACATAAGAATGTCTATCTCGGGTCAGACCAAAGGTCCGTTTAGCCCAGTATCCTGTCTTCTGACAGTGGCCGGTGCCAGATGCTTCCGAGGGAATGAACAGAACAGGGCAATTAGCGAGTGATCCATCCCCTGTCGTCCACTCACAGCACCTGGGCTTAGGGACACCCAGAGCATGGGGTCGCTTCCCTGACCATCCTGGCTAATAGCCATTGATGGACCCATCCTCCATGAACTTATCTAATTATTTTTTGAACCCTGTTCTAGTTTTGACCTTCACAACATCCCCTGGCAAGAAGTTCCACAGGTTGACTGTGCATTGTGTGAAGAAATACTTCCTTTTGTTTGTTTTAAACCTGCCGCCTCTTCATTTCATTGGGTGACCCCTGGTTCTTGTGTTATGAGAAGGAATAAATAACACTTCCCTATTCACTTTCTCCCCACCAGTCATGATTTTATAGACCTCTATCATATCCCCCCTTAGTCGTCTCTTTTCCAAGCTGAAAAGTCCCAGTCTTTTTAATCTCTCCTCATACAGAAGCTGTTCCATGCCCCTAATCATTTTTGCTGTCCTTCTCTGCACCTTTTCCATTTCTAATCTATCTATTTTTGAGATGTGGTGACCAGAACTGCACACTGTATTCAAGATGTGGGCGTACCATGGATTTATAGAGAGGCAACATGATATTTTCTGTCTTCTTATCTATCCCTTTCTTAATGATGCCCAACATTCTGTTCGCTTTTTTGACGGCCGCTGCACATTGAGCGGATGTTTTCAGAGAACTATCCACAGTGACTCCAAGATCTTTCTTGAGTGGTAACAGCTAATTTAGATCCCATCATTTTATATTCCAACCGGAGCATGCCCAGGGCCCCCGACTGTGACTAGCCACTTGGCTCAAATGGGACAGCAGTGTCACAGCTACCAAAAGTCTGCCGCTGAGCCCAGGGCAGCAACTGGACCCGTCCTGTACCTCCCCACGACTCCAGCTCTTTGCCTTGGAAGCTAAGCAGGGTTAGGGATAGGGAAGGTCAGTAGCCGGATGGGATGAGGGGTGGCTGCTATGGGAGATGGTGAATCAATCAGTAGGTGAGGCTGCAGCATCATGAACATGCTGCCATCCAGTTGAGCCATGAAACCAATGTCCTGACTACTCATCTGGTGTCCCCGGCAGAGAACAGCCAGGCTAACACCAGTGTGCGGTAGGGATACAATCTGCTTCCTCCAGTGCCCCTGGAGTTTCTATTGCATGTGACTAAGCTAATGAATTTCGCATTGTCCCCAAGTGTTAATCACCTGACAGCACCTGTCGCAGAACAGAACCTTGGGGCCCCCATCCTTACCCTTCTTCCACGGTGAAAACTCATCGCTTCGTGATCATGGCTCTGTTTCTTAAACCACAGCCTGATCCACTGCAGAACTTTACCTCTGCCCCCCAGGAATACCGTACTTAGCCTTCAATAGCCTCTTGCGCGGGACTCTATTGAGGTTTTCAAAAGTCCAAATCACTGTTATCGACCAGTTTTCCTTTAGCCGGTAATTTGCTGATTGCCGCAGAGTCCAGCTCATCACAGAAATATGAGCCGGCGGCGAGACGAGGACACGGAGCAGGCCCTGAGCCAGCCCTAGGCCCAATGTGCATGAGCTATGTGAGTGCTTGATCCAAACCCATGACAAGGACAAATTCATGACACTCCCCATCAAAACATATTCTCTCTGCACCTCTCTCTGTCTTGCTGTCTTTCTCTGCACAGGCAGCTATTGATTTGCCTACAGGATCTATCTATCTAAAGGGTCCATCTATCTACAGAGTCTTTCCGTGGTATCTATATATCTCGTGTATCTCTCAATCTCCTCCGTCTACAGTATCTGTATATCTCCAGTGTCTATCTATCTCATTGCAGTATCTATCTACTGATTTACCTACAGCATCTATCAACATATGGCATTTATCTGTGATATTTATCTCCAGGATCTCTGCTCAGTCTGCAACCTGTAGCTTCTTAGGCCTGGGCTGAACTTTAACATTCTCTCGACCTCGCTACGTCGGTCAGGGCTGTGAACACCCTGAGTGCCGTAGTTAAGTCGACCTAACCCCTGGTGTAGCTGCAGCTAGGTCACCAGAAGAGTCCTGCGGGAGCTCTCCCGTCTGGGGTGGGGTCAGGAAACATCGTGACGAAGCCACCTTTGCTCTAGAGGGGTCCAGGTAAATGGATCTGATACGAGATGGTGTCTGGGCACTGCTGGGTTAAAATATTTGTACAAAACCTAAGTGGAAATGTTCCCTTGATTTCCTGGGGGGATGTAACATGAAGCTCCTTGGGTCATGCACTATTCTAGGGGTGGCCAAACGTACTGCCCCTCCGAGCCGCCTGCTGGGACTCAGGGCTTCAGAGTAACAGCTGAAACCCCAAGACACCCCCTCCCTGCTGGGCAGAAGCCAGAGGCAACACATGGGGGGGGGTCATGTGGGAGCACATGCCCCCCTCCTGATTTTTGCCAGGGTTTGCTGGCCCCGTTCAGTCACATGGTGCAGCCAGGCCCCCTCCCTGTATGGCAGCGACTGAAGCCAGCAAGCTGGGAGCTGCAGCCACATGGGGCAGTGGAAAACAGCTGGGAGCTGCAGGGAGGGGCCTCTGAGGGTTAGAGGGGGGCATGCCTGTGAGGGGCGTGACTTGAGCTGTTGTGGGGGGAACCTTTAAATTGTGCCCCCCCAGCAGGCACTGGTCATCTCTGGCAGAAGCCCTGTGCCCAGGGCCGGTTCTAGTGGTTTTGCCGCCCCATTCTACGGCGGCAATTCGGCGGCAGGTCCTTCGCTCCGAGAGGGAGTGACGGCCCCGCCGCCGAACGTGCCGGAGGCTCTGGGAGGCTCAGTCTGATGGAGGCAGATCTGAATTTCCCAGCTCAGCTTCGACGCTAGTTAAACTTCCTTCCAATCACTGGCCCAAAGTCCCTTTGGTGAGCTGCCCCGTGGCCCCGAGTCATCCTCCGTCTGGGTCTCTGCCATGCCCTCACGCTGCTTCTCCACACCAGGGCTTCCTCGCCAGGAAAGCGCTTGGCTTGGGCCCTGCCTGACTCCAGCCTTTAGCAAGGATGTTCCAGGCCGATCCCCGTCCTGTCAGTAGGTGTCACTATGAGACCCCGTCCTTTCTGCTGCTCCGTGGAATTGGTGCCGGCTCTGATGGGAGCCCCTCTGCCCTTGACGGGTTTATAGTGGAGGTAAACAGCTGGGATAGAGTGACGGGGGGACGTGATCTCTGGGCCACACTCCGCACTGACATGCGCAGGCTGCGCCCCCTTGGATTTCTCTAGGCAGAGCCGGTTGTTTCGGGGGTCCCCTTTGGGACGTGCTGAGCCTGGTTTGCAGAGATGCGGCGGAGCGGCCTGGAGGCTCTTTGGGGCAGGGATTGTCCGTTCTGTGTTTGCCCCATGGGGTCCTGGGCTTGACTGCAATGCCCAGGCGCTGCTGCAATACGAATAAGACCGAGTAGTAACTGGCCCCGCTTTGGCCCTTGGCAGTGTTTGAACCCAACACCTCCAGTGCTAAATGCATGAGCCGCTGCTGCCAGAGCTAAGGGAATAATCCAGTTAGCCAGCAGCGCTCACCGGCTCTCATCCTCTTACGAGCACCAGCCCTAGGAGGGCGAGAGCACCTGCTATGCCTTTCACTGAGCGTCTTGCCTCGGGGAAGCCTGCGAGAACTGACCACAGCAGCTCCTTGGCCTGGGAAACACACTCAGGAAGAGGATCGCAGAGGAATCCCAGATGCTGAAGGAGTCCAAAAGCACCTGCTCTCCCCTGCCCAAACGTGACCCGCCCCCTGCGCCTCACTACAGGGACACACTTTCTCCCGGCCTTCGCCCGGCGCCCTGCATTCTCCCAGTGCTCCCAGCCTGCAGATTGCTGAACAGAACTGGCTGGTATTTTATCCACTAGGAGTTTCAGGTTGGTTGGGGTTTGGTTTTGTTTTACAGAAGAAATGGCTTTTTGACCAAAACCAACCATTTCATTTTGGTCAGAAATATTCCTTTTTGGATGAAAAATGAAAAGGTGTGTTTTGTTTTGAAATTTTTCAGGGTCTCCCCCCCCCCCCTTCTCATTTTTAAAAAACTTTTAAGAAATCTTTTCCAGTGGAAGAGAAAGAAGCCGGGAGTATTTTAAAAGTTGGGGGCGGGGGGAGGGAACACTTCTTATTTTTTTATTTGAAATGAAAATTGTGGTTTCGTTTCAAATTTTTTCCCGGAAAAAAACCCTGCCCACGTTTTGTCTGAGACAGCAATGTTCGTCTCTTTCTCAGTTGTTTGCAGACATTGCATTGTCCGGGGCTGGGTCTCAGTGGTGCAGGAGAGGCGGACGGGCTGAATGTGGCATCTCTCGCTAGGCCTCAGGGCTGCAGGTGTTAGGGCCACATCTGGAGCGGACAGCCGGTGGTCGGTGGCAGGTCAGTGGTGTGATTTGCAGGTCCGGAGAGGGTGTAGGGTTTACGATTATCCTTTTCCTACACTCACCCTGCATTGTCGGGAAGAGCCCAAAGATATAGGAGACACCAGAGAACCTGCATGGCAAGGGACAGGGAGACTGGTTCCTCCCTCCCTCCAAACTCCCTAAGTGTCCTAGGCCCTATACTGCTCTGCAGGATACAAACCCCGCCCAATCTCCCACTTTTCCCCACTGACAGACACACACACGTGTGCACCCCAGCATTCATACACACTGACACTTGCACACACTCCCACTTAGTCGCATGCAACACAGCTACATGCATGCACAGAGAAATCTCGTTAGACAGTAGGTCTTCATCAGGGCAGGTCTTCTGCCATCAGCATAAGAGCTCTGCAACCCCCCAGGCACACACTGGGGGAGGGGGTCACTTCTGCCTTTCTGAGTGTCTGGAGTCACTCGGCTTCAGCCCTGCGACCCTATCACAGGGCATCTGAGGCATGTGTTAATGACCCCGCCGTACACGCCCTGTCATGTGTGATTGCGGAGCTCAACTCCTGGGCAGGTTCTTTACAGGGATGGGTTGGAAACAACAGAGGCCTTTGGGTGGTACATTCCTATGGCAAAATATATGTGACCGGGTCTATCCTGTGCCATACGCACAGTCGCTAATGGTGTGATCGCTAGGTGTTTTTAGCCGACACAGGTCCCTGCACAGGACCTGTTCAGTATTTTGTTTTCTCCTTGGGCTTCGGTGTGTGGCCCCCAGGCCTTGTTTTCTGCCCATTGTTCAAGCCCTGCCCTGAAGACAGAATTATTGTTTGCTCTGGTGTGTCTGAGTGCTTCATAAACATTCATTGTTTCGTTTTCACTACACCCTGGGAGGGGAGGCGGCATTAGCCCCACTTTACTCAGGGGAAAGTGAGGCACAGTGAGATTAAGGTCAAAGGTGTCCACCAATTCGGGGTGCCCCGCTGGAGACACCTGGGCCCTGAGTCCTCCGATTGTTTAGCATCCTCGAGCACTTCAGATGTTCTCAGCTCCCGTTGACTTCAGCTGCAGCTGCCAATGCTCGGGAATTCTGCAGATGACCCGGGGTGTCGTGTCGCAGCCCAGAACATGAGACTCACACAATTAGTGACCTGTGAAAAGTTTTCTATAAGTGACTTCTCCAGCATCCCACAGTAAGGCTGCGGCAGAGGCGGGGAGAGAATCTGGTTCTTCGGGGCAGCGTTCAGCTGCCTTAACCACAAAACTGACCTTTCTCTTCCTGCTGTCCCCTGCTGTGTTCAGCACGGGTCTTCCAATGTCTGCAGCAAACTAGGCAGGGGTCCTACAGCTCCCTCACTAACAACGCTGATTCCTCCCCAGAGCACAGTCCGAGCACGGTCCATCCTGGGCACTGAACGAGGCAGGGCCCTGTGCGGGAAACTGGTGTGCGATCACGGCATAATGCACACGCACAAGGGGACTGCATGAAGTTCACATGGGCCCATCAGTCTGGGGGGAAGGAAGAAGCAGACCGTACGAGGGGCAGGGGGTCTGGGAAAGACCTCAGGCGGGACGTGAGCCTTTTATCAGGCCAGGGCAGGTGGACAGTGGTTGCATTATTGCTTTGTTTGAGTCTCTGATCTCTCCGAGGGGAGGACGGCTCCGAGCCCAGGAATCCTCAGTCTGAAGGAAGAGCAGGGATGGCAGAAGAGGCAAGAGTGACAAAAGGGGGCAGAGCCAGAGGTGTTTTGAGTGACGACGTGGGCGGTAACAAATGGGGGGGAGGGGTGATCAGCCCAGGAGAGTGTTTGGAGGTACCCTGAGGGGAGGGGAAACTGAGGCTGGGAACCTACAGGGCACCTTCCTGCCACAAGAGGGCACTGGAAGAGGCCTGGCTTATTACACCCACCTGCACTGACTTCAGTGTTGGGCCCCACAAGAAGAGTGTACCAAGTAATCAAAAATCAGCATAGCTCCCCCCCATCCCCGGCTCTTTCTGTCACCCCCGCTCCCTGAGCCCTGCACGAGTTTGAGGGTGTGCCGGGAGAGTGTCGCCTAGTGATCAGAGCAAGGTGCGGGTGGACTCCTGGGTTCTGTTCCCAACTCTGCTGCTAACTTTCCGTGTGACCTGGGGGGGGACGTATTCCTGGATTATTTCATCACCAGACATAATCTTTAATTCCTGGAGACTCCAGGACAATCCTGGAGGGTTGGCAGCCCCTAGCGTGACCCTGTCCAAGTCAGTCAGCTCCTCTGTAAGACTAGAATAGCGATATTGAGCTGCCTCACAGGGGTGTCTGCCACGCCCATTGCAGCCCTTCATTGGAAGGCCCTGGAGCAACTGGAAGTCTTTCAATAGACGTCCATACGCTGCTCTCCAGTGTATGGAATCCGAACGGCTGTTAACTGAGATCCTTCTTTAGCTCAGGTACCAGAAAGGCATCGTGAGCTCTCCCAGCGAGAGGGTCTGAGTTCTGTCACTGCCCCCATACAAAGTTGCAAGGGGAGCGTGGGGGGGATGAGTAGCTGAGTGACAACCACCACGCCCCATGTCACTAACGATCTGCGAGCGTACGAATGAGACCGTTATTTTTAGGCGCCTCTTGGTGGTTCTTATAAATCTAAAGAAATAACAAATATGATTAATAACTGAATGGGTGAGACATGAATCACGTGTGCTTTTCCTTTGCCCTTCCCGGCCCTGGTGTGTTCCTCACCTCTCCAGGAGACAGACTCGAGAGCTGTGCGTACAAAGGTACAAGACACGGGCGTAAGGCATACGGCTCTGTTTGTAAGGTGGGTGACTCCTGGACAAGTCTGGCCAGGGCTGGCTGAGGAAGAAGGGGTGGGACTGGGGGCTCTTCTATTACCGGATCAGCTGGGCCCCGGCCACGTGACCGGACAAACAAACAGAGGGGCCTGGGGGGCACCATGTCCATTTATCATGAAGCTCTGAAATAGGAAACCACCACTGAGGAACTCAGGCAGTACCAACAGCACAGAACAAAAGCCGCTCTGGAAATTCATACTACTTTGCCATCGCTGACTGTTTTAAAATCCAGGTGGGATGTTTGTGTAAACGCTCTGCTCCAGGAATTACTGTGGGGCAGTTCCCTGGCCTGGGCTCTACAGGAGGTCAGACTAGATGATCACAATGGTCCTGTCTCACCTTGGAATCTATGTATTATATGCCTGACCATCCCTACATGCTCTTGAACGCATATGGCCCATATAAAAAACACGGCAGACTCTAATCACCTGTAGCTATTTAAGATCTTCCTAGAGTTTCATACTGAGCATTAGCACTAAGGGCTAACAATGAATGACACAGGCAGAAAGACGTGTGTGAGAGAGAGAGAGAGACTGCCCTCTGTTGGCTGGAAGCAGATCTGCTCAATTGTGTGTCATAGGCCCTATGCTGCTAGCACTAATGGTGAGTTTCCTTCAGCCTGAGTGGTAGGAATGATGTTGGAGTGGGAGGGGCTAGGTTCTAACCCCACTGTTGGTGTGACGGTCTAAGTTGCAGCAGAGTGACACTAATGCAGTTCCTAGGTAGGGTGACCAGATGTCCCGATTTTATAGGGACAATCCCAATATTTGGGGCTTTGTTTTATATGGGCTCCTATTACCCCCCACCCACTGTCCTGATTTTTCACGCTTGCTGTCTGGTCACCCTATTCCTAGGTAGCCATAGATTTGTTACAGTTCTGCTAGCCCCGTTCATCTGCTGAGCTTGTGGTGTGGACAAAGGCAGCTCCACCGAGCGCTCTGGGGCAGGCGCTGATAGCTGTTTTACAGGTGAGAAACTGAGGCCCAGAGAAGCTAAGGTTGCTATTTTTAAAAGTGGCCACTCATTTTAAATGCCGGACTCAGACTCCTCAGGCCTGATTTTCAGAGATGCTGAGCGCCCAGAATCTAAGGCCCATCACCTCTGCCAACTGGTCCTTAGGTGTCTGCGTACCAGACACTGAGTCAGTGACAGAGCCAGGAATAGAACCCAGGAGGCCTGACACCCCATCCTAGTGCACGGTCAGTAAAAAGCAGCACACCCCAGCACACCCCAGAAACGGGGTGGCCTACAGCTGGTTTATCTCCTGTCCACAGAGAAACAGTTGCACAGGAACTGAAGATTCGCTTCTGATAGTTCACCATCTGCATGATATTAGAGTCAGCCAAGATCTTTGCCAGGGCCCCAAAGAAGCAGAGGGGAGGGGGGCTGAAAAACCCCATTCACCTGTGAAGATCGGGGCTCAGATTCAGTGCCCACCCCACAGTGATGTTGCTTCAATGCAATCCATGCTGGATACTTGTCATTGTCACCAAACTGCTGTGCAGTTATCCTGGTGCATAATGCTTCCGGACAAGCCCAGGAACAGCGGGGGTTGCTGCTGGTCTGGACGAAGGTGCGTCAAGAGACCTGTAGGGGTGTCCCAGGACTGGGCTAGCAGGGATGAGGTTGGTCAGGAGGGCAGAGGTGGATTAGCAGAGCTGGGCTGGACTCCCAGGATTGGGACCGCAGAGTGGGCTGCGAGTGGGCAGCGTAGGCAGCGGTGCAGGGGGAAGCTCGGACAGCACCTGCCTGCAGCCTGCCTTGCTTAGACAACACCATCAGACTCACAGTTTCAAGATCGCTCATAGATTTAAAAGACCCTCCCAGCCTGACCCGTGCAGACACTTAAGGAGACTGACTTCTGCAATCTCCTGGTGACCTGAAATGTTACAGCAGTGATGGGCAGCATGCATGATGCACAGTGCTCCTTAGTCTGTGCAGAAAGTCATGAAATCTTGGGGAGGGGGGGGGGCAGCCCCCCCCCCCATACAGCGCCTATCTGACTACCCGTGTGCAAAGCAGATTCTGTAGTTTCAGTCCATCTCTTTGGACTCCTGCCCTGATTCTAGTGCCATCAACTTGTGAAGCATGTTTCTCCCCGTGGTATGAAGCTTTGGTTCATGCTCGCCTAGCCCTGCCCAGGCCTCAAGCAGTTATGAGACTCATTATCTGTCCCAGAATGGGACAAAGCAGATCCGAGATCCACAACGGTCACAGGGCAGTAGTGGCCCGTGGGCTTCAATCAGATTCTCAGAACAGAGCAGGGCCCATTCCTTAAAGATAATTCTCTTACTGTTCTATAGTGTGCTTCAGACAAAACATATACCATCCATATGGGACTGACCCCATCCACCACTGAAATGCAGGTGCCTCTGGGGTGGTGCATAACAGCTATTTACCAGCGCACACCAAGGAGAAGAAATGAAAACGACATCCCAGTGAAACGGCAGGGGAGTTGGGGAGGTAGAATCTACGGGACGGGGGATTGTTTAGTGGTGCACACATGGGCCCTACCAGTCAGGAGTGCGCAGCCCTGTTCATACTTCTAGTGCCACTAACTCACTGTGAACCTGAGCAAGTCGCTCCGTCTCTCGCTGGCCTAGCTTTCCCCCTCTGTGAAACACGGATGACAAGCCTTTCCTGCCTGGCCTGGGGCTGTGGGGATTCTGGGGGTAACGTTTGTAAAACACCCAGCAACCCCCTGAGGAGAGGTGTTGTATGAGTACAAACTATTCCTATCATAGCAGCCCAAACAGCCGAGGGCTGGGGGGAATCACTGTATGGAGAAAGTGCCAGGGGAGGATATTCAACGGCCACAATTGGACAGAATCTTGGTTTTATGTCTCATCCACAAGACGAATGGAAGAAGTAACCACTCCTTCCCAGGCCACCACAATGGCTCAGGTTGTGTTAGAGGGAGGGGAAATGGCAGATTGACATTTGGAGATTAAAAAGTTTGCCTTGTTAAGGAAGGAAGGAAGAATAGATAGATAGATAGATAGATAGATAGATAGATAGATAGATAGATAGATAGATAGATAGATAGATAGATAGATGGGTTAGGATATGGGGGGGGTCTGGGAATGGATGGATAGATAGAAGGGATGGATGGATAAATAGAAGAGGTATATTGGGTAGGTGACTAGATAGAGGGGCTGTGGGAATGGATGGAAGGGATAGATGGGGATGGACAGATGGATGGATAAATGGAAGGGGTATTGGGAAGGCGAATAGACAGATAGAGGGGCTGTGGGAATGGATGGATGGATGGATAAATAGAAGGTGTATGGGGAAGGCGAATAGACAGATAGAGGGGCTGTGGGAATGGATGGATGGATAGAAGGGATGGATGGGGAGCGATGTATAGCGAGAAAGTGGGGTGTGCTGGGATAAAGAAGGAGAGAGATCGATTTGGGCCCTGAGCTTTGCAGATGGGGTATCGCTCTGCCATTCCCACGCTCTAAGCCCGCTGCCTTATGAATGGTTCTAGCTGAATTAGATGCACTTAAAACCATCAGTGTGTTGAAGCTATTCCTCATCCCTGAGGTCTGCTCACATGATGACCTGGCCATTTTGGGAATTCAGGGGTGGAAAAATAACCTCCTGAAAGAGTGATCAGTCAGGGGATGTAAGGCACTACCGTAACCAGCTGTCCCTATGTCCAAGGAAAGCTGCCTCTGAGAGAGAGATTTTATAGAGACCACCTGCTCACCCTGGTCTCTCTTCCTGTTTCTGGTATTTATCTCAGATGTAAACACCCCAAAGGAGGTTGGATAATATCGTGTCTCCTCATCCTCCCCTGCCTGCACTTAATGTCTCTTCTGCAGCTGATTGTGTAATATTCCAGCGGTAGGGAAGAGAGTGTGGACCAGTGGTTAGAGCAGCAGGCTAGGGTCCAGGAATTCTGGTTCTAGGTTTCCATGAGTCCCCTCCTGCTGCTGTTCTTATTTGATTTCAGTAGGCTTGTCTGATAGGGCCATGTCCAGCCTTGGGTGAGTCACTTCACCTTGGTGCCTCAGTTTATCCGTTTGTAACTCTGGGGGAATAACACTGACTGTTCCTGCTTCCCTGGAGTGTTGTGGGGCTCTGTTGATGAATGCTAACAAAGCACCCGAGCTCTTCAGTTGAAAGGCGCTATAAAAGCAAAAGGGTGGGCCCGATCCTGCACAGATTTACACCGATCTGTGGCACTTAAAGTTATCCATATGCATATTGCAGGATCAGGGGCTGTGTTATTTGCTTTGGTCTCTTGCACCTGAGAGCTCCATGCAGATGATCAAAGGCAACAAGATTCCCCCCCCCCCATCTATTTATTTTGTGTGTGTGCATTAAAATATGCCGCAAACATAGAAAGAAGAGGAAATGAAGCTGCAAGGATTGTGTCCAGGTGAGGGGTCCTTTCTCGTCTGTGAATTTCTATAACCTGGGTGCTCAGCCCTGCAGCTCTTACTCCGGTGAGGCCTGCAGGATTGGGCCCTACCAGCCCTGGTTCTGAAAGGTGCCCCTCCCCTCTCAGGATCAGAACCTAGACTTTCTTGCTCACGGCTAACATGCCCCTGGCTTCGGGATAAATGTGGAGATTAGATGCTGTGGTGATGAATGCACTCTAATTGCAGATAGGGCGCTAGCTGGGTAGAATTTTTCTAATCTGTGTAAGAGAAGTAAATTAACAAGAATTTAAGAAGTGTGTGTGTGTGTGTGTGTGTGTGAGAGAGAGAGAGAGAGAGAGAGAGATTCCTTCCAGGAAAAAACCCTCAAAACATCCTGCAATCCTATGCACAGCAAACAATGGCCTTTAGGCCCAGGTTAAGGACGAAGTTGCCGCAGTAACTGTGAATTTCCTGGCTTTGTGGGTTTGAGGCAGCTGGTCTTTCTGGGTGTGGGTTTGGTGTGATTTGACACAGTTCTATATCTGGCACAGGAGATGTATATTCCTCCCCAGCCCCCGGCTCTTATGTTAACTTTTCAACCTGCTGCCCCTCACACTTACACATTGCTAATCACTTACGGCTGGAGCTCGCTGAGGAGATGAAGTGCATCTGATTTAAAAGCACTGGGGGCCTTTCTGCTGGCAGTGCACACGGCATATGTGCAGATGTCAGGAGGACTTATCTCAAGGCGTTGTGTAAATTGCAGTGATTTCCCCGGCTGACAGGGAAACACGGGGCTGGTAGATGAAGATATCAAGCCTTGGTAGTAACATTTCTCCTGTTGAATGCGCCTGTCACCGAGGATCCTTTTAAATAAACCACACGCACGCATGCGCGCGCACACACACACAGAATGTTCACACCTTTGTGTCAGGTATGGCAGAAATGCAGTTTTCAGGCACCTTGTATGGTGATGCCACTGAGTCCAGTCTATGGATTGTCCATGACTGGCCAGCCCTTGAAAGACAGCAGATACCCAGAGAGGGAGTTTCTGATCACACACACACACATACACAGAGTCAGTACACTCCTTGTAAATGCACCGGCGTGAACCCTGTTACAAACACACAGCACTAGGCTGAAAATGCACAGGTGTGATTGCACCCACATGTCAGAGCCCTAGGTTAGAAATGCACTGATTTGAGCCCCTCTCCGCAGATTGGAAAGATCTCCCCCTCACACACAGAGCAATGCCCAGAAGTAGGTTAGAAATGCACTGATCACTGTGCAGTATTTATCCTCCTGTGTGATCTCCCTGCTGGGGAAGTATTACAGCATTTTCCCCCTTTGGCTGTCAGCAAACCCTGCCCTCTCTATTTATCATTCCCCTGACGTGTTGTTAGCAAATGGGGAGCAGAGAGGGCTGATCTCTCGGTGGAAGGGGTCACGCCGCCTCTGCCTGCCACTTGTTGCAAAAAAAAAAAAAAAAAAAAGGGGGAAAAAGCCCCACCCCAACCCCCTCATTGCTTCAACAAGCTGCAGAATAAAAGAAATATTTGTAACAATCTTCTCCATGCTGGGACCGGGGCCCAGCGCACCAGAGGAATAAAAATACAGCCACAGATCCGATTGTTTTTTAAATATATATTTATCCAACCCCCCACCACCACCACCACCAGCAGCTCCCCTGGGCAGCCAGTCAGTGGGAGAGAAGGAAGCATGGTGGAAAACACGAAATCTGCTTTGGTAAGCAATTTTTAAAAAAGAAACTTGTATGTTTTCTAATGCCTTTAAGAGAAATTACCTTCGGCTCGCGGGCGGCGGCGGGGGGGGGGGGGGGGGTTAATGGGGTTGCAGCTGTTGTTTGGTTTCTTTGAGTTGTTGTTGGGTTTTTGGCTTGGTGGGGGGTGGAAGGGGACTCGGGGGCGGGGGTGGAAACGGCATCAAGTCAAACGTCCCGCAACTTCCCAGCCAGCGCCCCCCCGCCGAGTTTGATATTTAATAACGAGCCGAGCGAGGGGGCTCTACCGGGGCTCGCACGTGGATTGCACCAGGGGGTGGGTCTGGCCGGAACGGGGATTCTCCCAGACCTCCTGCACTGGAGCCGGGGGGCTTGTGGGGACCCCCCACGCCCCAATCCCGCCCCCCGTCTAAATTCTCCCTGCTCTGAAGCTCCCTTTCCTGCGTCCGTCTCCCCCTCCCCTTCCTCCCTGGCCCATCCGCGGGGGGGGGGTTCGGGGAATCTCCCCGCTGGAGCCCGGCTCCGGGCTGCAAACTTTCCGCTGGGGCAGAGGAGCCGCTTCCCGGGGCAGGGGGTTGGGCTGGGGGGGCCCGGCGCTGGAGCAGAGCCGGGCAGCGGCCAAAGTTGAGCGAGACGCGCCCCCGCGTCCCGAGTTAGTCCGGGTGGGAGCGAGGGGACGACGCGCTCTGGGACTTCTCCCTGCCCGGCTCTGCGCCCTCCGGCCTCCCCCGAGCCCTCCTGCCCCCTCTCCGCCCCGCTCCCTTCTCCCCCGTCCGCCTCCTCCGTCCTGGGCTTCCTCCCCTCTGCCTCAGCCGCTCCCCGCGCCCTTCTCTGCCCCCTCTTCCTCCTTCCTCCCCCTCTTCCTCCTCATCCCCCTCTTCCTCCTTCCCTCCTTCGCCCTCATCCCCCTCTTCCCCCTTCCCCTTCCCCCCTCCCCTTCCCCCCTCCCTCGCACCCCCTCTTCTCTCGGCCGGACACTCACCCCCACCCCCCACTCTCCTTGTGTCTCCCCCGCAGGCTGCCTTCTCCTCCCCGGGGTCGCTGCCCCTGCTGGTGCCGGGCGCCGGCGGCGGCTCCCCGGGGCGCGGCGCTGCCCTGCCGGGCCCGGGCGGCGGGGGGCACCGGCTGGAGGCGGTGATGGAGAATCTGCAGCGGCAGCAGGCGGCGCGGCTGGCCCGGGTGGAGGAGAAGCTGCGGCGGGGGCAGGCGGAGCCCGGCCCGGGGCAGCTGCGCTCCGCGGTGGGGAGCCGCATCCAGCAGCAGGCGCTGGCCCTCCAGCAGTACCAGGCGGCGGTGCGCTGCGGGCTGGCCCCTCGCGGCCGCCTGGGGGGGTCCCCGCCGGGCCCCGGCGCCCAGGAGCACGGCGAGGAGGAGGACCTGGAGGAAGAGGCGGGGGCGGCCCGGTACCCGCCGCGCTCCCCCAGCGCCCCGCAGCAGCGCCCGGAGCCCGCCCGCTCGCTCTCCCCGCCGCGCCAGCCGCCGCCCCAGCACCACGAGTGGACCTACGAGGAGCAGTTCAAGCAGGTAAGAGCCAGCGCCCCCAGGTTCCCCCGGGCCAGCCCCGCCGCTCCCCAGAGAGCCACCCCGACAGCTGTCCCGTATCAAGGCCCTGGGCCTCACCCTCCAGTATCCTGACCCCGAGAGCTGCCCCCATATTTCCCTCCTGCCCCGGGGTCCCCCATCCCGACAGGTATTCCACTAGTAACTCCATGGCCTCATCTCCCAGTATCCACCACTCCAATAGCTATCCTCACCCTGCCCCATAACTATCCACCCAATGGGGATCCCACCAGTAACCCCCAGCCTCATCCCATCCCAGTATCCCCACGCCAATAGCTATCCACATATCTCCCAGCCTGCCTCGATGCCCTCACCCTGTCCCAGTACTCCCCACCCCTCCCAATACCCTCTGGCCCAATAGCTTTCCACATATCCCCCAGTCTGCCCCAGTACTCACCCGCCCCAAGAACTGCCCCAGTATCGACTGTGAGATCCCCCCTCCTGCTCCCACATCCCCCACCCCCAGGAATGATCCTGCTAGCCACAGCAATATCCTTCACCGGCCATGAGATCCCTATCCCAATATCCACCCCATTCTGCCTCCAGAGCACTCCTGTCTCCCCCAGATCCACCCTGAGAACTGCCCCGGGTCTCCACTGCAATGTCCTTCACCAATCACTACCCCAACTCCACCCGAATACCCACTCCAGTAACCATCCCAACAGCCATCCCACCCCCTGGTGATACCCCTCCACCATGTCCATAGACCTTCTGCTCCAAATAGGCACTGCAGCCTGCCCCAGTGCCTGCCCCAGCAGCCACTCCTGCCCTGCCCCAAGCTCCCCTCCAGCCTGCCCCCGGAGTAACATCGCTTCTCCCACTTACGCCACCACTTCCACCACCACTGAGCGTTTCCTGCTCCCTGCAGTTGGCCCCCATTGATGCCAGTTGGAGCACAAGCTATGGGGGCAAACTGCACTGTGCAGAGGGAAGTCTCTCTAACGTGACCCACACGGGGGTCTTTTCTCATCTGGGGAGGGCTCTGGGATGGCTGGGAAAGCTTCCTTACACTGACTTGAACGGAGAGGGCGGGACCAGGAAATTCAGTGACTTGCTTGGTGGTGGAAGGCGAATCTAGGGTAATACGCTGGCTAAACTGTCTGCTCCCTGCCTCGAAATCTGCAGGGACTTCCCCGTGGGTTTCCCTGTTGCTCTGTCTCTGTTGCTGTGGTTTGCATGATCGTCTGATTACAACATGCTGTTTTACCTTGCACTTTGGAGACCTTGATGTGACGCTTCCAACCCCGGAAACGCGGACAAAATGCCTACTGTTTTAGCAAGTGCAGGGCTAGGTACCCATAAGTCGTTCCTCCCCAAGGAGTCCTTCCTCTCCAGAGTAAGTGTTTGCAGGGTCAGAGGTCTCCTCTGCGCTGTTCTCAAATCTCTCCAGTCCCAAACTGCCTTCTGTTTATCCCGCCAGTAAAACTGCACACGCTCTCTTGAGTTAGGAAGGTCCTGTTCCCGGTTAATTGTCGCTAGGCCTATTGTTCTCAAGGCCCGGCTAGCCCAGTGATAGCGGGAACTGGTTAATACAGCACACGGCCTCGTCTCGTTAACTTCTGGAGGAATATAGGGACTTGTGCCTCAAAGGACATTTCTGTAAGTGGATGTTCTGTTACCCTCGCCTTGGGGCCAAACCCGCAGCTCTTCTGAGTGCTCCCATTTCTGGGAAGATCCTGAGCCTGCGGCCAGTGCCGGATTTAGGGGCAGGTGACCTGTGGGGGCCAGGCTCAGGGGGCGCCAGGCTCGGGGTGCTGTTTGTTACTAGCATCTTATATGAGAGGGATAAATCACGCATACAAATCATGCATCAAAGTGGTGACATGGGCTACGAATGCAATTCAAAATAAAGTATTCAAACGTTTAACCCCTGGAGGGAGGGGGCGCCGAAGATGCTCCTCACCCAGGGCGCTGTTTGGTCGAGGGCCAGCCCCGTGCGGGTAATCCGGACTGCGGTTGATTTCAGAGGATTACGTACCTGAGTGGTGGCTGCAGATTCGGGGCCTGGGCGCGAGGAGAGATGAGGGCAGGGTCAAGGCCTGCTCCTGCTCCCCCGGGGAGCTGGCCAAAAGGAACTTCCACCCTTCCCTAGAGGTCGATTTCCCAACATGTTTGCTGTTCACCTGCAGAAAAGAGCGAGGAAACGCACCCTCTGGAAACAGGAAATGGAGTCAGGGCCGGAGCTGACCTTATTTATCTAGCAGGCAGGGAGCTGAGCTGTGTGTTTGAGATGCTGGGGCAGATAAGGAGATGGAGGGGGCAGATAAGGGAGCGTGGCTGCTAGACAGACCCTGGCGGATGGCAACTGACAGCCGGGGCGGGGGAGGTGAGGGGACTAGCGATGCCCGCTGTACTTGGCTCTTCAGATTTGCTCCTGGCCAGGAGTTCTCTGCAGCGCGCTCTGAGGGACGGACACGGTTGTAGCTAGACAGCTTTCAGCGAGCCGAGAGGCAGCGTCTGGAGTGTTTAGAGAAAGGAGCTCAGCGGGAAGCAGCTGAACTGGGCACCGGCCCGGCTTCCAGGCGCTGTGTGTGGGGAAACAGAGCTGTCCCTCTCCCGCCGGAAGGGGGCGGACCAGGAGGTGATGGAGGGGTTTCTAGTTACGCTGCGGGCAGGGTAGCGCTGGGGCGTTGGGCAGGGGGTTCTCCATTGAACCTGGCCCCCTTTGTCTCGGACATGGAAAGGATGGCGTTTCCAGCTCGCCAATGCGCGTGTTGGCTCTCTGCGCTGAGTGGGCAGCGGTTTTGTGGTCGGAGGTAGCGACGCCCGCCGGCTGCTCACCCTGCTTCTGGTCGGGTCTCTGGGTTGCTCAGGGCCTGGTGGAAGCTGTGCAAGGGGCAGGACTCAAGTGGCAAATACTGAATAAGGAGGAACTCGCTCCCACGCCTCGCCTTACGGGGGCGTGTGTAATGGGGGGGCCCCGGCCAGGAATCCCGGGAACACTTTGGATCCATGTTTTAGTTTATATGTGTGTGATGTTGGCGTGATCTCGAGCTGTTTCCTACACTCATTCACCGATTCCAAAGCCAGACGGGACCCCACGATCATCTAGCCCAACTCCCCTATGATGCAGGCCAGAGACCTGCCCCTAAATAAACTAGAACCGAGCTCTTTAAAAAAGAAATACCCGAGACACCCCAGCCTGCTTTCCCTGAGCTCGGTAAAACCCTCTGTCCGGGGCAGCCCGTGGAAACCTTCAGCTGCGCTTTGCATTGTGGCCCCTCCGGCCTTGAGCCAAGCTTTGGGGGCGAGGGGAAGGGGGCCAGGAGAGCACCAGGACCCCGAATCTGACGGCAGCGGGAATGTTATGAACACGAGAAGCGGGGGGCAGGGTCTATCCTTGGGTTCTGTTGTCGAGATGGTAAATTAAACTACTTAGTGTTTGTGAAGGAGGGTTCTGTTAAATGTCCCGACCCGGGGAGCCCTGGAGAGGTGAGGGGTCTGGAATGCTGATCCGATGCGCACCAGGGATGGTGGGTTTGGGGAGATCTGTGATGCAGTCGCACGTTTGGGGGTGGGGGGGGGGGGGAGTGTGTCTGTGGACCATGGTTACAAATCCAAGCATCATTGCCAAGGCAGTAAGGATCGGCTTAGCAGAGCCGCGGGAACGGTGCTCCTCTGACCTTTCTGTTTGAGAATTGCGCAATCGTTCGCTCGTTCGCCGGCGTTTCAAACACAGGAACTGGCCAAACTAGAACTAGATTGTCTCCGCATGTACCTGTCATGCGTCAGGTATGCGAGCAGGCGGTGTTCCCCATCTGCCCGTGCCCAGGCACCATGTGCACTCGGCCTTGGGTCTATTTCTGGATCCGGGCTCGTATTTCTAGAGAGGGGCCCAGAGAATGGCTTGGGTGGGCGTGCTGCGTAGAGTGAAGTGCACTGCTTGTATGTGCGGGGTACGTTACACACACAACGAGGCTGCCTGGCCGGGTCAGAGGGGTCCGCGCGAGAGGTGTGACATGGCTCCGTGGAGAAAGCACTCAGGGAAATCCTCCCTGAATCCTAATGCTCAGGCACTTCCCCCTCCAGGAATGTCTGAACACACATGCAGCACAGAAACGGGGCCAGAGGGGCTTGATTTCAACAGAATCTAGAATAAATGCCTGTCTAGATAGATAGAAAAGGAAATTAAATTGGATTAAATTAAATTAAATTAAACTTTATTGGCTGGCAAATAAAATCCTTCCCTGCATGAAAGAGTTTTTTTCTTTCTTTCTTTCTGATACATTTTCTTCTGTATTCTTAAGATCAGATGAGAAATGGGAGCCGCGTTGGATATTTCTGACGCACCCCGACTCTCTCTGTCCTGTCTGCCCAGCACAACGCTCTGTAAAATTGGCATCAGATCTAGTAAGTGCATTTTCCCAGACAAGGAAAGCCTTGCTCCCGGAATTGCCCCTCACGTATTGCCTTTAAAGATAGGAATCCAACATTCTCAGCAGAAGGTTTGATGCCAAAAGTGGCTGCAGTGTTGGGTCGCTCCGTGAACAGGGCTTCAAGCTGCAGCGTGACGTGGCAGGCGAGGGTTAATCTGAAAGCTGTGGCTAGATGGTGGGGGAATTTAGTTGAGGGAACCCCTGTAGAGCCAGACAGAATTGTGTCTCTCCTGTCCCCCCAACACACGCACTAGTACCTGGGCGTTCACGGGAACAAATGCCGTGCTTTGGGAACCTCCGATGAAAGCGGCGTTTCTCGGGTGGTTTGGGCTGCTCTGAAAACACTGTGGCATTGGGTTTGCAGGGTTAGTTTTTGCTGGATGTTTGAACCAAAATGTGGTCTCCTGTCTTCTGGATATGCCCATGCTCGGATGATCTTAGATAAGAGCCCTAATGCTGCTGCAGGTGGTGAGGATGTCACATCCTCTGAGGATCACCCACAGCGTGGGGACCAGAATGCGCTCTCCATCCTTCTGAGTTTATAAAGGGTCCCTTTCTTTTTCCTGTGGGCATGGGAGAGAAATTCCTCTTGGCATCTCTCCCGCCCCTTCCCTTTCCCTCAACGGCCTTAGTCAGGCAGCCCGGGTGTGAGCCACCCTCTTTGCAGGAGGTTGGGCGCTCTTCAAGGGAGGAAGATCCTCTTCTCGGCTCTGTGCTGTGGAGGTCTGAGTGTGCTTCCTCTGACGGGATGGTCCTGAGCTCCAGCATCCTCCCAGCTAGCAGCACGGCCTGCCAGTATTTCCTGTGCCTCCCCGCTGGGCCGGCCTGTCTCTTGCAGTCCGGGAGAATCGGCTGGGTGTGGAGGCTCTGCAGGAGCTGGGCTCTGAGTGGAGACGTTCCCGGTCCCTCGGCTTTTGACTTTCGTGACTTGTAGCAAAAATGACCCCGAGCGAGGCCAGTTCAGCTGGGTGGAAGCTCCCTTCACTGCTTGTTAAACTTCTGGGCCTTGCCTGACTCAGTGTCCCTCAGTGGGAGGCTGCTGCAAATGGTTGTGGTGATGCCTGGTGCCCCGCACAGCTGGTTCGTGCCCTGGAGGATTAACACCACCGCTGCTGCCATGGAGAAGTGTCTCAGGCCAGGGGGTCTACACGAGATCTGCTGGGCGTGGGCCACTGAGGGGTCAGGGCATAGGAATCATTCCTTTGGCATCCAGAACAGAACTCCTGTGTGCAGGAAAGAGGCCCGATGGCCATCCTGCCTTCCTTACTCCGCTTTAGGGAAAGTCACTGATTGGTGCAGGTAAAGCAGAGTCCTGAACTCAGGCCTTGGCAGGTACATAAAGGAGGGACTCAGGAAAGTGTTAATGAACGTTTAGAAACAAACCGACTCCCCCTGACCTTCCAGGGCCGAGAGGGGAGGGCTGGATCCGTGGCCCCTGCAGCCTGTGATGCCTCTGCTGAGACTCCCAAGGGGCTTGTCAGTTGCGTTGGTGGTTTTGAGGCTGTCAGCGCCTGTTCGCCAGGTACCGACTGAAACCAACAAGCTCATCGCAATCAAGCCGCCAAATTGTCAAGCCACTGCCTGGGCTGGATTTGAAGTGGCAACCTCAAGGGGAAAGCTGTAGGCTGCGTGTTCGAGTGCATAAGGAACGGGATGAGGAATAATATGGCAAATATTCTAATGCCTTTGTCTAAACCCAGGTGCAGCCCCGTCTGGATATAACGTGAAGCAACAGGTACCTCGTCTCCAAACGAATTGGGCAGAATGCGAGGGGGCTTGGAGAAGAATGACGAGACTGGTCATGGGCCTGCCAATACTCTCTTCTGAAGAGAGCTGGAGCAGATTGGGGTTGTTACCTTAGAAAGGAGATGAATAAGTGGGGACAGGATGAATATCTGTGACATACTGGGCGCCCCCATTCTCCCTGTCCCACACAAGAACAAGGGGATGTTCAATGAAATGAAAAGGGGGGGAATTCAGAACTGTTAAAAGGAAATACTTCGATAGGCAAGGTGTAATTAGCCTGTGGAACTCTCTGCCACCAGATGCTATTGAGGCCAAGAACTTCAAGACGATTCAGAAAGGGAGTGGACACTTCCCCGGATAACCCGGATAGCCGCAGTTATATTAGTTCATGCTAAAGGTTCTAGAAGGAATATGAAATCTCCTGCGTCATTCCAGTCTTGAGTTATTAGGATGAGACCTCCATGAGGTTTCATTGCACTTTCCTCTGAAGTAGCGGGTTCTGGCTCTGTCTGAGACCGGATACTGGACTCCCCGATGTAGCTGTTCCTGTTTTCTAGCTGTCATTCTTATTACGATGGTATCAAAGCTCCCTCACAAACGTTAATCATTTATCCCCCACGCCTCTGGGAGGCAGGGCAGTGCTGTTCTCCCCATTGTAGCCATGGGGAACTGGAGCCCAGGGAGGGTAAGTGACTGGTCTAAGGGCACAGAGGGGGTCTGTGTCAGAGAAAGGGGTGATCTAGTGCCCCAACCCCTGGCCTAACCTTCCTTTCTGTGCTGGTCACTTGCTGAGCTCCTCACAGGTCTGCGCCGTCCACTCTTCTGTTTCCTCCCTATCCCCAAAGGAGTTGTTAAGTGCTGGTAAAATAGCTGACTGTTCCTTGCTGTGTTAGGGCTAATGTCACCCATGAATCACCAGCCCTTTAATAACAGAGGAGAGAAAGGGGGCAGGATGTTGGGGGGGGGGGGGGGGGGGAAGGGAACAAGGTAAGCTGGCTAGTTTGACTGATCAAATAGCCCATGGACCACTTACGCTGCCCCAGACTGGCGTGGCGAGAGTGTGTTTGTACAGTGCCTAGCACACGAGGGTTCTGGTTCATGGCCGGGGTTTCTAGGTGTGATGATTGTGTGTATAATAAATCAACAAAAAAATCCTACAAGGAAATCAAATCTAACAGCTGTTACCAGAGTAACTTAATTCCCCTCCCAGGACCTGCCTTCTCTCGGGGCAGGACGCCTGGGTTGTGCTCACAGCTCGGCCGCTGATTTTCTATGTGACCAAGAGCAAATTGCCAACCCCCACGTTTTTGGGCACTCAGCAGGAGAGGCTAGGACCTGAGTCTCAGGTGTGCTGAGTATCTGCAGAGCTAATTGACTTCAGTTAATAAGCGAAGAAGATAAGAGACGACTGCAGCAGCGCGTAAAGGCATTGCTACTTTAGTGTCGGCAGCAGAGCTCAGGGCTGTGGGGTTGGCGGGTCGGGGTTTGAACCCTTCTCTAGCAAATCAACAGCATTTTGCTTTCCCTGGGTTGATTCTGATGGCAAAGCTCTTTCTGGGCTCTCGTGTTGGTGCTGATGCTGGAATGAAGTGTGATCATGTCAATGTTTAGGTAGTGGAGCTTTTTCTTGGTGCCAGACACTAGATCTTCGCACAATTCACAGTCAACCTGTGGAACTCCTTGCCAGGGGAGGCTGTGAAGGCCAAAAGTATAACTGGGTTAAAAAAAAAGAATTAGTTAAGTTCCTGGTGGATAGGTCTATCCATGGCTATTAGCCCAGATGATCAGGGACACATCCCCATGCTCTGGGTGTCCCTAGATCTCTGACTACCAGAACCTGGGACTGGACGACTGGGGATGGATCACTCAAAATTGCCCTGTTCTGTTCATTCTCTCTGAAGAATCTGGCACTGGCCACTGTCAGAGCCAGGATACGAGGCTAGATGGACCATTGGTCTGACCCAGTGTGATCGTTCTGATCTCCCTGGGGGCAATGCCATGTGGGTCTTGTCCTCTGTTTTTTCCCTACCGGTGCACAAAAATAGTCACTCTTGTAAAGAGTCTCTTGGAGGTGGCGGACTGTATCTTTGGGACTCGGTGATCAAAGTAGCTCATTTGCATGCGAATGCTGCCCCGTCCCATGACCGGGCATACCGGTTTTCAAACTGCTCTGATTCTGTATGGATTGTAAGTGGGTTACAGAATTCGGCTTTGAACAGAAACCACGTTGCACCGTCCCTGCAGCGCGTCTGCCCCTGCCCCAGAACAAAGAAAGATGTTGTTGTGATTACTCACTTTCTGTCCAAAACTGTTGGGTCGTGTCGCTGCGTCCCATTAAATGGCGGCCTCCAGAGGTGGCTGCATTTCAGTGGTGGGCTACGCACATTGATATCCATTAAAGAATGGCCCTGAGCTAGGATACTAGATCCGGACTGGAACTCTGAAGATCAGATCTGGATCTGAATCCGGATCCAAACTCTGCGGTGGTCTCTCACTCTCCCGTGGGAGTCACACGGGTGAGGGTGGCAAGATTGGGCCCATTAAAATTTGGAAAGCAGGTTGACCAGAGCATGAGGGTCTCTGGGTTTGAGGTGCTGTATCGGAGTCGTTCAAGCCCTCTCAGGGGTCTTCCCCCTGGATTTTGTGCCGGTGTTTCTGCTTGGTGGAGACACCAATCGCCCAAATAAACGTCTGATGCAGGAGGTCTTAGGGTGGATGGAGCTTTAATAGAATGTCCTTTTTCTTGTTAAAATCCTGTGATTTCCTCCCATGCAGGGAAACTGGGTGAGGCGGGTAAAGGTGTATCTCGGGGCACTGATGGCCCCAGAAACTGCTTGGGCTTCCCTCCTGTCTTTGGTGGTGGTGGAGCTGTTAGCTGACCCCTTCTTGTGTATGGTTTTACAGACCATTGGCTCTTGTCCCTCCTCCTGATTGTCGCCATCCTTTGGATAATACCAGCACTTTGCACTTTCATAATACTGCCCATCCACTGGTCTGACACAGGGCTTTCCAGCAACCCCACCTTTGAGAGCAGTAAGTGATGTGGAATTGGCAGACAAAGGGGACTCATCTTAAATTTGCCCCCACATTTACATTTGATTTGCATTTTTTTAAAAAGCAGAGACATTTAAAAAAAAATCCCCCTGAATGAAATCACTGCCTTTTAAGTGAAGCAGGATTCCCCTGGGGGGTTTGAAACCCAAACATTACAACACTGAGAACCAGAAAGTGAAACTGAGTGTAAACAGAAGTGAAACTGACACGTTGATGTCACTGTCCCTAAGAGAAAGGCAAACAGGAAACTGAAGGGAGGGGTGTTGGATTTCCAGAGTTGTCTTTTTCTCTTTACACGACAAACATGATATGAAGGAGCCATGTGGGTCTGGTGGGCTCTAAGAACTGTGTTTACTAGCTGTATACCGTACGCACGGCCTAGATACAGTGGTGGAACCGAGAACCCAGGGAGCGCCATTAGAGGAGCCATTTAAATACCCAGTTCCTATCCACAACAAAAATTCCTGCATGTGTTCTAATCTAAGGCACCGTTTGTGATGTAGGTAAAGACACATATATGCTTTTCACATTTATGGTGTTGCTCTGACTTGCCCTAGGACTGGTCATGCAATGAATCAGTGGCAGAGGGGCCCCCGTCTCAGATCTGACAACCATTCAATGTGTTAACCATTAGACCATGCTTCCCATGGGGGGTGGGTGGGTGCTGTCAAGATTTATTGCTAGAGTGGCAGCATTAGTCACTTACTTTGATTATGCCACTTATTTTGTTTGTGTTCCGTCCTTTTCGCAGTCTCTCTGCTTTATTGACTCTGAAATCCAGAGGTGACTCTCTTATCGAAGCAATGATATAATGGGTACAAGCTGAATATAAAGGTCATTTTATAGCCAGCCACTATTTGAAATGCATAACAATGTTTGCTGTTGCAAAATTCGTTTGAGGCTCCCACAGCCCCTTACAAACAACCCCAGACAAGTTTAAGTAAAATACAGGGAATATTGGTGATAGCAATCCAATTAAAACATTAGAGTATCATGATTATTAAAAAAAAAAAAAGCCCTGAAATGAAAAAATTTATGAAGGTTCCACAAACAGCCTCCAGTCTGATCCCTGTTCACCATCTGTGTGTCTTATTGTGCGATATTTGCATTGGATGGTAAACAATATTACAAATGTGCTAGGTATTCCAATGTGTGTGTGTGTGTATAGGGCCCCACCAAATTCTTGGCCATGAAAAACATGGCATGGACCGTGGAATCTGGTCTTTTGTGGGCTTTTACCCTATCCTATACAGATTTCACGGGGGAGACCAGCGTTTCTCAAACTGGGGGTCCTGATCTGAAAGAGAGTTGCAGGAGGGTCGCAAGGTTATTTTAGGGGGTTGCAGTATTGCCACCCTTACTTCTGTGCTGCCTTCAGAGCGGGGCAGCCAGAGAGCGGCGGCTGCTGGCCAAGGGCCCAGCTGTACAGGCAGGAGTGCAGAAGTCAGGGTGGCGATACCAGACCAGGCCAGCCTTACTTCTGCGCTGCTGCTGGTGGTGACTCTGCCTTCAGAGCTGGGCTCCCAGCCAGCAGCCGCTGCTCTCCAGCTGCCCAGCTCTGGAGGCAGGGCCGCCGCCAGCAGCTGCGCAGAAGAAAGGGTAGCAGTACCATGACCCCCCCCCCCAATAACCTTGAGACCCTCCCCCAACTTCTTTTTGGGTCAGGATCCCTACAACAAAATTTCAGTTTTAAATAGCTGAAATCATGAAATTTACAGTTTTAAAAATCCTGTGACCAGGAAATTGACCAAAATGGACCGTGAATTTGGTAGGGCCCTATATGTCATCTATTTATACTGCTGGAAGGATACGTTGGCGACTTGTAGGGCAATGTCAGCTCTGAAATGGTTGTTTCTGGGCTGCGTGTACAGCAGATTAAGGGATGAGATGTTGGGA
Organism: Emys orbicularis; assembly: GCF_028017835.1. Taxonomy (NCBI): domain Eukaryota; kingdom Metazoa; phylum Chordata; order Testudines; family Emydidae; genus Emys; species Emys orbicularis. The sequence goes on along the minus strand of NC_088688.1, from coordinate 3,262,303 downwards.
GTTTTGCTGTTTGTGGGTAGTTGAACTGGAGGAAGGTCAGTGGAAGAGTTGGTTCCCTTTATGTGATGGGGTGTATGAGAGTTGATGTTGTTGCCAGCATAAACTGAAACCAAAATCCTGTCACTCTAGTCCTGAGATAATTCCCGTTGCTCTGGTTCTTTGTAGCTTTATTTACAGTTTGAGTCAAGGGTGGTTCATATTGGAAGTGAAGATGAGTCATTATGGCTTCGGTACATTCTGGCTGAGTGTACAGGGTTGCTGGTGAATAGTTAAAGGATCATTGTAGAAAACAGGGTCAGAGTTAAGGTTGTTTAGAAGTTCATTATATGAACTCCATGATTTGGGGGTGGGGGGAAATTTTACCGTTGCCTTCGCTTTGGATTTCCAGCCTTTCACGCTTCTTTTTGGAGTAACCACAACATGCTTTTAATGTCATTGTTAGCTGTTTCATTCTCTGAACAAAGTTTTTGGTCCAGGAATTTCCTTAGTTTTAGGAAGTATTTTTAAAAATACAATGAGACAAGAAAACAGAGTTTTATTTGCCTTTTAAATTAGCGCAATTGTATTTTGCTCTAATTCTAGCAGTGCTGCAGAGACAGCTCGCGGTGTTGAATAAAACACAGATCAGTGCAACATTCTGGTCAAATAAGCCACAGGTGGAGTTCATCACCGCCTGGGACTCCCAGGAGTTTGGCTGACAAAGTTTACAAACCCTGCATTGGAGCCTGTAAACTTCCTGAACCAACATGAGCTGGCTGAGGTGACTGGCTAACAGTCTCATGCCTGGGGCCCTAGATCTTTGAAGTTTATAGAGGCTATGGAGAAATCAAAGTCATAAGCTCATAACATATAATTCATCTGCCCTGATTAGGAATAACTGCGAGCTCCTCAGCCCTGAGCTGGAATCAAAGGTGAATTTCTTGTTGAGATTGACGTTACAGACGAGCACAAAGAGCTTTCTGGAAGCGAGCTGCAGCTCTTCCACAAAGGGCAGGGTCTTGGCTCTTTCACAAGAAAGGTGTACACAGGTCAGGTTTCAAGCAGAAGAGACTTTTGGAGGAAGCTGCGGGTGGGAGGAAACACCTGAGAATCGGGCTTGCAGAGGAGCAGCTTTGGATTTTAGTCTTGCACTCCCCAAAGGCAGCGACCTGCCAGTGGGATCCCGGCCAAGTGCTCAGACGCGAGTCTCGGGGAAATGGGGGAAAGGCAGGGGAAAGGGTGGCGCTGGGGGTGGTCGGAATATCTGGATCGCCCTGTAATTTGCTTCGTAGGGAGATGCTGCTGCTGGCTTTAAGTAGGGATTTGTAATGGAGTGGCTTTGGTTTTGGTGGGCAGGGGAAGGGCTGTCTGACAGTGACCCCCACACACACCTGACCATGCTTCCCCCTTCCCACCGGCCAGTTAAGGCCCTGCTTTGTGCTAGAACATGTTCAGACCAAGCCCGGAGGAGGGAGAGGGGAGTTCTGGCTGCCCTGCAATCTTTGCCCTGGATTTAGTGCCGCAGCTCTCGCCTCTGCAGAGTGTGTGGTCTGCACATTCCACCCAGCTGCCGCCACCGCCGCCTTCAGATCCAGAGGGGACCCTCCAGGAGAAGCTCCAGGATCGATCACCTGCCTGCTCCTGGTTACACCCCTTCGCCCCCTGCAGGTGTGCACACCCACGCACCGGAGCTCCTGCACCTTCGCGCTTGCCCACCCTTGGGCCTGCACTCCAACGCCTGGGCATGCTCATGCACCCCTCTCCAATGCCTGGGCATGCCCAATGACCCCTGAGAGGTTGGGGACAGGATCCAGGCTGCAAGGGCTCCTCTAGGCATTGGCCTGTTGAACTTTTCCCAGTGCCAGCTGGGACTCTCGCACCAGAAAGCTGCCTGGCGCAGGTCTGCAGGGCTCAGGTGCACGCGTGTCCCCTGCCCAGGCAGCATCTGGAGAGGAAGGACGGGGCAGTGGCTAGTGTACCAGCAGGGGTTCAGTTCCCCGCTCTGCCATAGACTTCCTGTGTGACCTTGGGAAAGTCCCTTTGCCTTCCCATGCGTCCGCTCCCTGTCTGTGCAATGGGGTTCGTAGCACGGCCCTGCCTCACTGGGGTCTTGTGAGGATAAATACAGGAATGACTGTGCAGGGCTCAGAGAGGAGCCGTCTGGGTGCCCAAGACAGCCAGTACCTTGGCGTCTCCCAGGGGTTTATGGGACAGCTACAGAGCTGGCAGAGAAGGGCGTGTGAGGTCACCCCGGCGTCCTCCATGGGGTCAGAGGGAGGCTGCCACTTGGACAGCACACAGCTGGCCGGGTGTGTGGGGCATGCAGTGTATGCCTTGCACCCACAGGCTGCGTGCCACTGGTCACAAGATCCACTGGGATCCTTCTCGGGTCTTCTGACCCCCTGTAGAGTGCAGGCCAAAGGACGACCCTGAGGAAATTCCTGCTTCCAGGCCAGTAGCGGTGTCTGAACTGCAGTCTGTCCTCTAGAAAACAGCCAAACTTGGGTTAAAAATTGCTGGTGATGGAGAATCCACCGCACCCCTCGGTCAGTTGTTCCAGTGGCTAACAACCCTCCCTATTAAAAACATTTCCAGTCTGAATGTGTCTAGGTTCAGTTTCCAGCCACTGAGTCTTGTTCTATCTTTGTCTGCTAGATTGGAGAGCCCTCTATGATCCAGTTTCTGTTCCCCATGTCGGTACTTGTAGACTGGTACTTTTAACCTTCTCTTTGTCAAGCTAAATAGATTCAGCTCTGTGAGTCTCTCACTCTAAGGCAGGTTTTCCAGTCCTTTGATCATTCTCATGGCTCGTCTCTGACCCCTCTCCAATGTATCAACATCCTTCTGGAATATTGGGCACCAGACCTGGGCACAGGATCCCAGCAGCAGTCGCACCAATGCTAAATATGGAGGTAAAATAAACTCTCTGCTCCTACTCGAGATTCCCCTGCTGATGCATCCAAGTATCGGGTTAACTCTTTTGGCTACAGCGTCGCTCTGGTAGCTCATGGTCAGCTGATTGATTCTCCACCATGACCCCTCGCTCTCCTGCCGACATAGCGCTGTCCACACTAGCACTGGGGTCAGTGTAACTTACGTTGCTCAGGGGAGTGGCTTATTCACACTCCTGAGTGACATAAGTGATATTGACATAACCTGTAGTGTAGACAAGCCCCAATTGTCCTTAACTCTGCTGGCCATAGCTTCCTCCTTGTGTCCCTTGGCTTCCCTTATCAATTTTTCAGTTAGTAGCTTCGAATTTATATTCAGTGCTATCAGCTTCCCCCTTTGTCCATTTGTTGTGTGTGTGTGTGTGTGTGTGTGTGTATATATGTTTTATGGCTGGCTTCACTTTCCCTCTAAGCCTGGTTATTTTTTTTTAAGCTGCACCAGCTTCATCCCAGCAGCTGCCTTACTAAAGAACAGGGAGAAAGGGAGACCCGTCTGGGGCAGGTCAGGGCGAAGGCTGGTGCTTCCAGTGCAAAGAGCCCCGGGTGTGGCTGACCCCGGAGACTCCTCCCCCCATCCTATATTGCACCTTCAATCCAGGTGCATCAGTCAACAACTGGAGGCCTCTTGGTACATAATTAAAGGGTCTCTGGTTGCATTCCAGCTCTGGGGGAGGGGGAACGGGCTGGGAGGGGTGGGGGGGGTCACTGTTGTTTCCTCCCATGGCTGCCTGGCGATTTCTCAATCTAAGCTGGAAAATCTCCTTGCCAGGCCCCGCTGGGAGGGTTATTCCCCTCTGCGGAGGAGGAAGCTGGGTGGGGGCCACCTGTCATGGAGCATGGCTGTGGGGGGGAGGGGGAAGGGCTGCCCAGGGCTGAGGCTGGGAGCAGAGATCAGGTCTGGGGAGTGAAAGGTCAGTGCATTAATCCACTGGCCAGGCCAGCCCTGGGGGCTGCTAAGCAGCTTTTAAGGGCAGCTCCTACGCCCAGCCGCTTTGTGCAGCGTTGTCTGGTGTCCGGCCAAGAATGTGCCGGCAGCCTGCGGGCGATCAGCGCGGCTCCGGTAAACAAACAGAGCCCCGGCCCTGGGGGGGCGTGGGTGTGTGTCTTGGTAGGTGCACACACATGCGTGTGTACATGCATGTGTGTTTCTGGGGGGGGGCGGTGTGTGTCCGTGTGCGGGGTGCATGCGTGTATGTGCCTTTGTGCACACATGTGGGTGCAGCTGCGTGGGGGGGGGGGGTGCACGACTCAGGGATGGGAATCAGCAGCAATGACACCTCCCGTGGGATTTTGGGAGCCTCTGACTCCCACCCAGCGCCTGCCCCCTGCCGCACAGCGCCCCCTACTGCCACGCCGAGGCACTGAGCGCCCCTCGCTGCTCAGCCCCGCGAGCCCATCCAGCTGCAGATACAACCCTGCGTCTGTGCTGCTGTAACTAAATCCGGGGGAGCCAGAGAGCAGCACGGGGGGGGGGGGGGGGGAGCAGCGGGCATGAAGGTGAAGGAGGAAGTGTAAGAAGCAATCAAGGGTGTGAAGAACAGAGGCCTGTGTGGGAGTGAAGCTCCGGCGGCGTGGAGGAGTCGGGCCGGAGGGCTGGGGGAAGTGAAAGTTAGGGATAAACTCATCCGGGGGCTGGGGGGAGGGAAGCAATTTCCCGACACCGGGGCGAGGTTTCTGAGATGAGCTCTCTGTCTGCCTGGCTTGCTCTCGAAGAGCAGGCGGGGACGATTTCCCAGGGGAGCTGCCGGCGGAAATTGGGATCAAGCCAGCTCGGGTGAGCAGGGACATAGCGCATCCGATGAGTGACAGGGTGACTGCGGTGGGGGGGGAACTGAGCTCCCGATCGAAGGCCCAGTGCTTAGAACAGGGGGCTGGCAACCAGGACGCCCGGGGTGCCATCTGACCACTATCCGGGGGCCCACGTGGAATGGGCTGATGGGCTCCATCTGGGTCCAGCCCCCAGAGCAGCCGGCAGCCCTTGCACCAATGGGCCCTCTCGTTGGCAGTGGCAAGCTGGGATCTGCTCTGGGTTCTCCTCCTCGCTCTTCGGGGCCTTCCCGCATCGGCAGGGAGCCAGCCGCGGGGCAGAGCCCGGCCCGCGTGACCCTGATGCTGCTCTGGGTCTTTCCGGTAACAATTCAGCCCCTTCGTTGGCAGCCTCAGGCCAGGGGCTTCCTTTCTCCTCCCCCAACATCTGATCCTCTTGGCGCTTGCTTGGTCGGGGCAATAAATGCCTGCCCAGAATGGGTGGGGCAGGGGGCAAGTTTTCAGCCCTGACCTCTGCCCTCCTGCGTGGGAGGTGTGTGCTCGGAGCTAGCAGGTCCTGTCATCCTGTGCTGTCAATGGCACTCTCCATGCCCCGTTGGCCATTCAACGTGGGATGCTGAGGACTGTGTTGGAATTGCAGGTGATCGCTTTGTGTGTGTATGGTGTGTGTGTGTGGGGGGGGGTTCCTTGTCCTGCTTGGGGGGCTAACAGGGAAGCATGTGAACAAAGTCAGTCTGGAAAGAACCAACCTAGAACAAGGGGGGGTGAGTTAGGCCAAATGGCACAAGGGAGCAGCCTGCTTTGTCTCTCTCTGATTTGGGTAGTTTTGGGGTTAGGGCTCTGGATTCTAAGAAATAAAGTCAGGCTAGGTTGCAGCCTTCCAGCAAGAGGATTCAAGGCTTTTGATTTAATTTCTCCATGTGTGTGCTTTGAACACAGCAGGCAGGAGGACTTGGGAGGCTGGGCTGGGTGGGGGCACCCGCTGGTGGGGTGGGGAAAGCGGCGGAGGAGGAAGTAGTTTGCAGCTGGTGTCTGGGCCATGGGAATGGGCTGCGCACTGGGGAGCGAGGGCTCCTGGGCTTGGAGAAGACCATTAAGGGCCGTTGAAAAGGTTCTGAGACTAACATGAGGTGCAGCGTTGTGGGTGAGCCAGGCCGAAGCAAGACCTTGGTCCCAGGAGCAGCTGTGCTCAGCCTGTGGCAGGAGCAAAGCCGTGCTGGGGCAACTGATACCCTGAAAATCTGGGCCGCCCCCGCCTCCTCTATCCCCTTGGCCTGTCCCCCCAGCTGCTGCCAGGTCAGTGGCTGTCACTGGAGTCTTTTGCAAGGGGGGGCAGTTTCCTTACCCTTCCCCCCTCCCCCCCCCCCCCCCCCCGCAACCTCCCTCAGGCAGGGCCTGGGCTAATCCAGTAATTGGCTTAATAATGAAAGGCCAAGCCCCGTATAGAATCAGCAGGCCGGGCTGGGCAGGTCCTTGGGGCCAGCGCACAGGCAGCCTGCGGATCCCTGTCATAAAACCCACTGCCCCGGGGCCCTGAGCGTCACCCCCTTCATGGCAGTAATTGGTGTGTGTGTGTGTGTGTGTGTGTGTGTGTGTGTGTGTGTGTGTGTGTGTGTGTCAGTCAGCCAGCCAGCCAGCCAGCCATCCGCGCCAGGCCAGTGGGGAAATGCCACTCCCACCCCTTCCTCCAAAGGGTCGTGGCGGCGAAGGATCGAACAGCACAAAGGAGATGCCTGCCTGTTTGATAGAGAGATCGAGTGTGAGGCCAGAAGTGACCATCCTCCCCTCTAGTCTGACCTCCTCGGTAGCCCGGGGCCGAGACCGTCACCCGGCTGCTCCTGCTCTGAACCCAGGAACGAAGCATCTCTTCCACGCTGGGTTTGAAGCCACCGAGAGATGGAGACTCCGCTGCATCCCTTGGGCGTTTGTTCCAGAGCTCGATCACCCTCTGTGCTGCATTTCTCACTCATATGGGTCTGGCTTCAGCGTCTAGCGGCGGCTCTCGTCCTGCCTTTCTCCGCTAGCCGGGAGAGCCCGTTAGCGCCTGGCCTTTGCTCCCCGGGACGGTTCTCACACAGTGCGACTGAGTCACCTCTCCCGCTCCTCCCTGATGAGCAAAACGGCGGGAGCCCCTTACATCCGGCGCACGCAGGCATTTCCTCCAGCCCTTGGATGATTGGGGTGGCTCTTCTCTGCACCCTCTGCAGACCTGCCACGTGGGGGGTGGTGATTCCTAGGCCCAGGGAAGGATAAATCCAATCCGCGGGGGCAGCTCCCGGCTGTGGAGCTTGCCATGCTGTGTGTGTACCGCATGGTTGGCCACCTACAACCTTCCCTGGTTGCAGCCAAGCTGCAACTGAGCCATCCGTCCTGTCCCCTCATCCCAGCCTCCTGCTCGTGTTTGCATTTTCTAACAGACCCAACCCGGAGAACCCCACCTGGGCCCGTTACTCTCGGGTGTCCAAAGGGTGTCAAGGAAAAACCAGCACCCTGGTGAAACAACTGGGCATTTGGTTGCTTCTCGCTCCTAGGGCATGGTTCCATTTGTCTGTGCATCCCATCGATCTCCCTCCACCCCAGCCAGCCAGCTGCCTTGCCTAGGTGAGCTGGGGTTCCCCCTCTTTGCTCTTGTTCACTTGATAGCAAAAGAGGGGCCTTGGAAACCAACCCCCCCCTCCTGGATTCATACAGAATCAGAGCGGGCAGCTGGGACAAGCCCCAAGGCCTGTGCTGGGAAATCCCCGGCCACCTGAGGGCGGGCTGGACAGGGAGCCCGGCAAAGGCAGGCCTAAGTGAGCAATTCCTGCCCCCCTTATATTGCACAGCAGCCAGGAAGGGGGGACACCGCCTGGCCTGTTCAGAGGGGAGCCCTCACCCCCGGTAATAACCTGCTCGCAGGGCAGAAGGCTGCCCCAAGGTAGCTGGCAGTGCTGTGCGGGGGAGCCTGGGGCACATTCCCATTCTCCCTGGTCAGTGTGTGCTGGCCCGTATCAGTGCAAGTCCTTGGCATACACCTGCTCTCCGTCCCTATATCTTATTGCCCTTGTATAAATCCGTGGTACGCCCACAGCTTGAATACTGCGTACAGATGTGGTCTCCTCATCTCAAAAAAGATATATTGGCATTAGAAAAGGTTCTGAGAAGGGCAAGTAAAATGATTAGGAGCTTGGAACAGGTCCCATATGAGGAGAGATTAAAGAGGCTAGGACTTTTCAGCTTGGAAAAGAGGAGACGAAGGGGGGATATGATAGAGGTCTATAAAATCATGAGTGGTGTGGAGAAAGTGAAGAAGGAAAAGTTATTTACTTGTTCCCATAATATAAGAGCTAGGGGCCACCAAATGAAATTAATGGGCAGCAGGTTTAAAATAAATATAAGGAAGTTCTTCTTCACACAGTGCACAGACAACTTGTGGAACTCCTTGCCTGAGGAGGTTGTGAAGGCGAGGACTATAACAGCGTTTAAAAGAGAACTGGATAAATTCATGGAGGTTAAGTCCATTAATGGCTGTTAGCCAGGATGGGTAAGGAATGGTGTCCCTAGCCTCTGTTTGTCAGAGGGTGGAGATGGACGGCAGGAGAGAGATCACTTGAGGATTACCTGTTAGGTTCACTCCCTCTGGGGCACCTGGCATTGGCCACTGTTGGAAGACAGGATAATGGGCTGGATGGACCCTTGGTCTGACCCAGTACGGCCGTTCTTATGCACGGGACGACTGCAGTGGGTGCACAGCCCCTCCCGGTATCTGGGGAGGAAGGAATCGCTCCGTACACAGCTCTACCAGTGCCTCCAATCCAGACCTGCAGCCCTTATGCAATCCCATCCCCGGACTCCCTCCATCCTCCAGCTCTGCTGGTGCCCCTCAGTCTCAACCCACAGGCCCCTGCTGCCCCAGCCCTGGGTTCTACCCCTTCCTGCCCCACAGCCCTGCCGGTGCCCCTCAGTCTCGACCCGCAGTCCCTTGCTGTCCCCAGGTCCAGCTTCCCCCAGCTCTGCCGGAGCACTGAAGTCCCAACCTGCAGCAGATAACCGATTCATGGATTCCCAGGCCAGAAGGGACCACTGTGATCGTCTAGTCTGACCCCCGTAGTGCACAGCCAGAGACCTGTCCCCAGATCATTCCTAGAGCCGATCGATGGCGCACCCAGAAATCCAGAGACCCACATCCATTTCTGGGGGTATGCACTTCGTGCTTGTCCAGGCGATTGCAAGCAGAGTCGGGGCTAGGCAGGGGCGGCTCTATGTTTTTTGCCGCCACAAGCACGGCAGTCAGGCGGCCTTCGGTGGCACGCCTGCGGGCAGTCCGCCGGTCACGCGGATTCGGCTACGTTTCTGCAGGTGATCTGCCGGTCCCGCGCCTTCAGCGTACCTGCCGCCGAATTGCCACCAAAGCCGCGGGACCGGTGGACCTCCCACAGGCGTGCCACCGAAGGCAGGCTGATGCCGCCCTCACGGCGACCGGCACGCTGCCCCCCATGGCTTGCCGCCCCAGGCACGCGCTTGCTGCGCTGGTGCCTGGAGCTGCCCCTGGGGCTAGGGGGCCCTGACACCTCACCTGCCTTTTGTCTTTCTGGTGCCGTTTCGCAAAGATCATGTCCCCTTTACTAGGGTTGGTGGGTTTGTTTTCCTTAAGAAACCCAACCCCCCCCCCAATCCAGAGCTCCGGAGCAGCCTCACGATAACGGACTAGAGTGGGCAGCCCCATGCACGGGAACGATCCTAACAAGCCAATGTGCTGCCCAGCGTTCACCAGCAACCCTACAATAACAAGCCAGCATTTGTGCACTGGGAGCATGTGGGTGTAGGGGGGAGTTGTCCTTAAAGTAACAGATTCCAGTTCCAGGGCTGTAAAGATCTATAAATAGGGCTCTACCAAATTCACAGCCGTGAAAAACGCGTCACAGACTGTGAAATCTGGTCTCCCTCTATGAAATCTGGATTTCTGTGGGGTATACAGATTTCGGGGGAGAGACCAGCGTTTCTCAAACTGGGGGTCCTGACCCAAAAGGGATTTGCTGGGGAGTTGCAAAGTTGTTTTAGGGGGTCACGGTATTGCCACCCTTACTTCTACCGTACCATGCCACCCTTCTGCACTGCTGCCTTCAGAGCGGGGCGGCTGGAGAGTGGCGGCTGCTGGCCGAGGGCCCAGCTGTGCAGGCAGGAGTGCAGAAGTCAGGGTGGCGATACCAGACCAGGCTAGCCTGACTTCTGCGCTGCTGTTGGCAGCGGCTCTGCCTTCAGAACTGGGCTCCCAGCCAGCAGCCGCCGCTCTCCAGCTGCCCAGCTCTGAAGGCAGGGCCGCTGTGAGCAGCAGCGCAGAAATAAGGGTAGCAGTACCGCAACCCCCCCCCCCCCCACACACACACACAGTATCCTTGCAACCCCCTACCGCCAACTCCTTTTTGGGTCAGGACCCCTACACTGACAACACGGTGACATTTCAGATTTAAATGGCTGAAATCATGAAATTTACGCTTTTTAAAATCCTGTGACTGTGAAATTGACCCAAATGGACGGTGAATGTGGTAGGGCCCTAGCTATAAAGGAACTGCAGGTAGCTAATGAGGGATCACTCGAGAGCTGCCCTGGATCAGGGCAGTCCCCTTTTCTGCCTACCTGGGCAGAACTGGCTTTCCCCAGCATCGGGGCTTGGTTGCTCCCGCCCCCAGTATCCCCGTCTAAGCGCAGCTGCTGGCTGGGGGAGCTGCTGGGATTGGGGGGGTGGGGAGCGGTGGTCTGACAGATGTTGGGTTTGCAGAGAAGGGAAATCTTAGCCGGCTCCTGTCAGCAAAGCGGCAATGTCCACCTTGGATTTATGGCCGAAAGGGCACCGGGCAGGCTCGGCTGGGCCCCGGGGGGGGCGGGGTCCCTGCGCTCTCAGCTCTGCTGCGCCACTTAACTCTTGTGTGGTGTCACCTTAAGTGCCTGTTAACACAGGCTGAATTGCAGTGTAAACCTTGTTAGCCCCACGTGGCCTGCCTGGTCAATCAACTCCATGTTCCCGGGGCAGCTGCCTGGGAGCCAGGATGATGTGCGGGCCAACTGGCTTGGGGGGGGCTTGCCCCAGGGATGGAATGGGCCCGATGTGGCGTGTGCTTTGCTTTAATTGTATTTACTCGCAGCTATTCATTATTAGTAATAGTTACTCAGCACAGCACCTCTCTCCCCAGGGCATCCCCCAGCGCTTTACAGCCCATACCCAGGCCTCATTTCGTGCATCACCAAAATGCAGCCAACTCTGGGGTGCAACACGGTGGCTCTTTAACCACGCACAGCAACACAACTTGACAGGTGGGCAGTGCAGAGGAATTCTGTATCTGGTTAAGGCCGCAGAGGTAGATGGTATGTGATGACCCAGGATACTGTTGGGCCAGCACACCAGAATTACCCACAAACCCTTGGGGGAAATGCCACAAAAGACGCCGTGAAGGGAGCAATGCGGTTGGCTTTCCGTGATATAAGAACGCTGCTTAACGCTGCTCTAGCTCTCGGCACCTCCCACACAGGACGTAACACGTCCTCCGAACCCCTCAGGGAAGTCGGCAAGTGCATCTTATCCCCGTGCTCCAGGGAGATGGGTCTGAGCATCAGGGGGGCCTGTATCTGGACACTAGCGGCTTTCCAGTAGGAGTCGTGGGGTGAAGATGGAGCTTGATAAGTTTATGAAGCGGATTTATGGCGGGGCTGGCCTGGGATGGCCGGGGACTGACATGCTTTTTTACCCAAAGGAAATCTTCATCTTTTTTGAACTTCGTGGGGTTTTTGACCAAAAAATTCTAAATGAAATTCTTTGAATTTTTTAGAAAAATGTTTCATTTTGGTGGTGGGGGGAACATCACTATTTCCATTCTCCAAACCCCCGCCCCCATCTTTTCCAGAAGGAGAAAAAGGAGAGAGCCCCCAGGGAAACAAAACCTTTGTAAAAAGTTATTTATTTAAAAAAAAATTGTTTAGAAATTTTTCATCGATGTTAAAAATTCACGGGAAATTTCAAACAAGATTTCCTTTGGGGGTTTTGATTTGGTTTTGCAAAATATACTTTTTCCCCAGCCAGTTCCAATTGACAGTTGCATCAGACAGCACACGTACATTTAGGAGGGATCTAAACAGGTCAGGAGGCAAGTTCCTCTCTGGATAAGTTCTCCCATAACTGCCACCGTCCTCAGAAGCAGCTGGTGCCGGCCACTGACAGAGACAGGCTGGGGCTAGATAGACCCTGGTTCTGATCCCTTTGATGTGCCTGGAACCCCACAGCAAGGGATTGAAACGGGGGGGTTCCTGGCTCCCAGCACTGTGCTCTGTCCTCTGTGTTTTCCTCCGTCTGTGTCAAATTGTCTCTTTCTTTAAAGGCTTCAAAGCAGCCCTACGACACCAAACCAGCGCGTACAACCCCGCACTCGTGACTAAGCCCGCAGGAACAAACCAGGGTCTGGGTCTGAACAGGGAAAGGCTGCAATGTTATTCACAGCTCTGCCGCTGCACCCCAATCCTGACCCGCAGCCCCCCTGCTACTCCAGCGGTGGGGAGGGGAAGCCAGGGCTCGCCCCCGCTGTGGCAGGCTCCCCGGGGAGAGCCCTGGCAGCGGAGGAGGAGGGAGACGTGCAGTTTGGGGTCTCCAGTGTCAGTTGCTGGTGTGTGGGGCTGGGAGAGGCAGTGGGGTGGGCTTGGGGGGTGAATCCCAGGTGCTTTGTTTGCTGTAGTGTCTGTAGGGGAAAGTATGCGGGGAACTCCCAGTGGAAGGCGGGGGAGGGGAGCCCAAGCCCAGCCATTGTTAGGGGCCCCAACCGGCCTATTTGCTCTATAAATACTCCAGCAGCTTCTCATTCAATTAAAAGCAGGAAGGGGGAGGAGGAGGCGACTTAACGCTTTCCCTGCTGGACAGGGTCGGGAAACGGTGGATGGGAGCCTTGGTGGAGAACCCCAAGGGCGTGTGGGAGGCAGCTGCCAGCCAGCCACAGAGCTGGGCCTTGGGCTTCCCCAGGTGGGTCTGTCCCCCCGTTCCAGGCCTCAGAGCCTTGGGGAGGGGACAGGGCCCTGCGCCCTTGGGAACAGGGGGATGATGGAGGGGGACACAGCCCTGGTGCCGGGGGCCAGTGGGATCTCTCTGAACAGCTCCGCCAAGTGGGATTGGCACAGTCTGAGTCTGGGTAGGACGCCCCCAATGGGCTGCCGGGAGGTGCACGGCTGGGTGTCCCTCTGGGATACATCACCCGCTGCTCAGTGCCGTATGGGGGGTGGGGGGATGATCCCCCTGCCAGTGGCCTGTTGGCAAACAGACAGCCAAGGGACAGGCAAGCCACGTGGAAACAACACTATCAGTGCCCCAGGCTCATCCTGGGCCGCCCCCCACCCAGCTCCTCTCAGCTGGCTCCATTCCGAGCCAGTAAAGGGACGTGATACCAGACAGGGCACCCAGTGCCTCGCAGGCTGGATCTCCGCCAGCGAAATGCCCTGCCCCGCCTGGGGAATCAGCGGGGGACTGGTCTCATCCCACCAGCAAGCTGCCCAGTTGGGTGCACACCCTGACGCCCGTCACATACACGATTCAGAGATATTAAGGCCAGACGAGACCATTGTGACCATCAAGTCCGACCCTCTGTAGAGCACAGGCCAGCGACCTGCCCTGAAATAATCCCTGGAGCCGAGTGTTTAGACAAACATCCCATCTTGAGTTAAAAACGGTCAGTGACGGAGAATCCACCAGGACCCTTGGTACGTTGTTCCCGTGGCTTATTCTCCTCACTTCAGATTTACACCTTAATTCCCTCTGAATTTGTCTCGCTTCAACTTCCAGCCCTTGGATGGGGTTAGACCTTCCTCTGCTGGACAGAAGATCCCGTAATTAAATCTTTGTTCCCCCTGTAGGTACATATGGACTGTGATCGGGTCACCCCGTCACCTTCTCTTTGTTAAGCTCAATCGACTGGACTCTGAGTCTATCACTCTAAGGCAGGTTTTCTAAGTCTTTAATCATTCTCCTGGCTCTTCTCTGAACCCTCTGCAATTTACCAACATCCTGCTTGAACTGTGGGCACCAGAACAGGACACAGGATTCCAGCAGTGGTCGCACCAGTGCCAAAGACAGGGTAAAATAACCTCTCGGCTCCTACTCGAGATTCCCCTGTTGATGGATCCCAGGATCGCATTAGCCCTTTAGGCCATGGGCAGCACGCTGGGAGCTCACGTTCTACTGGTTGTTTACCAGGACCCCTAAGTCCTTTTCAGAGCCTCTGCTTCCCAGGATAGAGTCCCCAGCCTGTCACTTTGTTCCCAGATTTATGGCCGTACATTTGGCCATATTGAAACGCATCTTGTTGGCTTGTGCCCAGTTTACAAAGCCATCCAGATGGCTCTTTCAGTGACCTGTCCTCTTCATTATGTTCCTCTCCCCCACCCTTTGTGTCACCTGCAGAGATTGCCCGAGAGGAGGTTTCCTCCAGGTCATTGATAAAAATGTTAAATAGCGTAGGGCCAAGAATCGATCCCTGGAGATGCGGGATGAGCCAGGGAGAGGGGAAGGCCGTCAGATGGCCTGCCGTGGAGATGATGTGCGTGGCTCACTCCCCTGTGATCTGCAGAGGGCTGAGCATGCCGGGGCTCTGATCCCAGATCTGCTGGCAACGTCTGTAGACACCCAGGTTCTGCTAAGCCAGCAGTTCTCAACCTTCTGCCCAGCGCAACCCGATGTTTCAAACGAGGAAAGTTTTGGGACCCTCCCCCTTCCCACCTCACCATAAAAAGGGGCCGGAAGTGGAGCCCCCCTCGGAACAGCTCATGCCCCTCCTCGAATGGGAACCCATATTCTAAACACTCAGCCCCAAGCACCCGAGCTGCTGTACCCTGCTAGTCTCTGCTCCCTTCTGCATCGCCTGCTCTCTGAAAGCCCGAGAGAGCATTGTCCGGTGATCAGAGCACAGGACTCCTGGGTCCCATTCCTGGCTTGCCTACTGACTGTGCCATCTTCTGCCAGCGAGCTTCCCCCTGGGGGTACCAGGGGCCACAGGCCCGCAAAGGGTGGGTTGGGGGGGGCTGAGGAAGGCTCCCAGATTCCCTCTCCGCTCCTGCGCTCTGCCAGCACAGCAGCAATGCAATGAAACGCATCGGGGCTTGCGGCTTCCCACTGGCCACCTGCCTAGTGCTCGGCCAACGGCAGCTGTGAAGGGAGCATGGAACCCGGCCAGCAAGGCTGAGCTAGTCAGCACGCCGGCCTGCGCCCAGCTGGGCCCGTGCCAATCCCATTATTCGTTCATTTCATCTCACTCTTAACACTATTACCCAGCCCTGAGCTGCCCACCTCATGTGCTGATTCCACCTCTCGGGGAGGGCAGGCACCTCCGCCTCCATCCTGCCGGCCTCCCGCAGAGACGCCAGCGCTGAATGCAGCCAGCCCAGCCGCCGGAGATGCCGGAGCGGTTCCCGATCCTCAGAGCCCTGCCATCCCATCCCCTCTTGTAAACCAAGCAGGGAGCAAAGCTTGAGGGCGCTGTGTGGGTGACCCAGGGCCATGTCTGGGTCACAACTATCCCAGCTAAGTTGTGAGCGGTGTGGAGGATTTCACGCTGGCTGTTCTTTGCTCCAGTTCAGCGCCGGCCCGGATTCTCCCGCCCTGTGACGGGGCTGCTCCGGGGCTGGACGTATTGTCCTCCAGCTGAGCGCGAAGTGAGGTCCCAGCCACCTGTGGTCATCAAAGCACCCGGGGCAGTTTTTCCTAAGAACAGAGGTTTTACTTCTGGTCTCCTGGCTGCATTCCAGCTCGGACAGCTGCATTTTTATGTAAACTCCCGCCGCCCTTCCAGCTGAATACAGTGACTGTTCGCTGTCACTGTGCTGCTACCCGCCACCCCAGAGGTGACCGCTTTTCACTGGTGGCTGAAGACAGGACCCCCAGCCTTCCTTGCCACGGGTGCGATGAGGTTAAATTAGCAACTACTGTTTGTAAAGTGCTTTGAGAGCCTGGGACGGGAAGCCACAGAGAAACGCCAAAGGGACGGCTATTAATTCCTGCTGGTGCAGAGGAGTCCGGCCTCCGCAGATCTGGACCCTGATGTAATACAGTAGAAGCTTTTTTAATGCTCCTGTTGCAGCATTAGCCTAGGGCACCAGCAGTTCCCCTTTGCATGGGACCCTCCAGGATCTTCTCCTGCAGGAGGAAGATTAGGGAGTGAGGCAATGAACTGGTGGTTAGCTGGGCTGATGATGGGGATCGGGGGCAGGACCAGCCAGGGAGGTGGATGGGGATGGGGATGGGGAAGAACACTGGCTGGAGAGCTGGGGGGAGGCAGAACATAAGTGACAATTGCTCCCAGCCTTATCAGTGACAGGAAGTTAACGCAGTAAAAATGTTAGAACATAAGAATGACCCTACTGGTTCAGACCAAGGGTCCATCTAGGCCACTATCCTGTCTTCCGACAGTGGCCAATGCCAGGTGCCCCAGAGGGAATGAACAGAACAGGGAATCATCAAGTGATCCATCCCCTGTCGCCCATTCCCAGCCTCTGGCAAATAGAGGCTAGGGACACCATTCCTGCCCATCCTGGCTAATAGCCATTGATGGAACAATCCTCCATGAATATATCTAGTTCTTTTTTGAACCCTGTTATGGTCTTGGCCTTCACAACATCCTCTGGGAAGGAGTTCCACAGGTTGACTGTGTGTTGTGTGACGAAATACTTCCATTTGTTTGTTTTAAACCTGCTGCCTACTAATTTCATTTGGTGACCCCTAGTTCTTGTGTTATGAGAAGTAGTAAACAACTCTTCCTTATCTACTTTCTCTACACCAGTCATGATTTTGTAGACCTCAATCATATCTCCCCATCTCTTTTCCAAGCTGAAAAGTCCCAGTCTTATTAATCTCTCCTCATTGGGAAGCCGTTCCATACCCATAATCATTTTTGTTGCCCCTTTCTGAACCTTTTCCAATTCCAATATATCTTTTTAGAGATGGGGCGACCACATCTGCATGCAGTATTCAAGATGTGGGCGTACCATGGATTTATATAGAGGCAACATGATATTTTCTGTCCTATTATCTCTTCCTTTCTTAATGATTCCCAACATTCTGTTCGCTTTTTTGACTGCCACTGCACAGTGAGTGGATGTTTTCAGAGAACTATCCACAATGACTCTAAGATCTTTCTTGAGTGGTAACAGCTAATTTAGACCCCATCATTTTATATATATAGAGTTGAGATTATATTTTCCAATGTGCATTACTTTGCATTTATCGACGTTGAATTTCATCTGCCATTTTGTTGCCCAATCACCCAGTTTTGTGAGATCCCTTTGTAGCTCTTAGTTAAGTCCCAAGCGGACTGCAATCTTGAGTAATTTTGTATCATCTGCAAATTTTGCCACCTCACTGTTTACCCCTTTTTCCAGATCATTGATGAATATGTTGAACAAGACTGGGCCCAGTATAGACCCCTGGGGGACACCACTATTTACCTGTCTCCATTCTGAAAACTGACCATTTATTCCTACCCTTTGTTTCCTATCTTTTAACCAGTTACTGATCCATGAGAGAACCTTCCCTCTTATCCCATGACAGCTTCCTTTGCTTAAGAGCCTTTGGTGAGGGACCTTGTCAAAGGCTTTCTGAAAATCTAAGTACACTATATCCATTGGATCCCCCTTGTTCACATGCTTGTTGACCTCCTCAAAGAATTCTAGTAGATTGGTGAGACATGATTTCCCTTTACAAAAACCTGTTGACTCTTTCCCAACAAGTTATGTTCATCTATGTGTCTGACAATTCTCTTCTTTACTATAGTTTCAACCAGTTTGCCCGGTACTGAAGTCAGGCTTACTGGCTTGTAATTGCCAGGATCGCCTCTGGAGCCCTTTTTAAAAATTGGCGTCATATTAGCTGCGGGGGGGCTACTCTGGTGGGGGGGTGGGGGCGGGCGTGGTTCGCTGCCGTGGGGGGACGGGGTTAGCTGGGTGGGGGCGTGGCGCAAGGTGGAAGTTTCGCCTAGGGTGCGAAACTTCCTTGCACCGGCCCTGAGAGTGGCCGAACTGGGAATAGGAGACAAGTCTGGGCCCCAGCACAGTGCTTTAGCCGCTAGGCCAAACGCCACGGTTTGGACAGCTGCTTCTGCGGCACCCTCGTGCCCCCACCAGGCTGACGGGCCAGAGGCAGGGCGCTGTCTCTCTCGCCGTCTGGCTCCGTCCTGAATCAGCGCCGGGCTCCCGGCGTCCGCGGTGGGGGCTGAATGCGAGGCCCCACCTGGCGGCCTCGCGGCTGACAGGTGGTGCCGGGGTCAGGGCAGGGTGCCGGATCAGCCCATCTGCTCTCTCATGCTCAGCAGCTTCAGCAGGGCAGATCAAACCCCAGGATTAGTTCATTTCTCTCGGCCCCTCTCCCTCTCTGACGGAGATTAGAGCAGAAACAGATGTTCCCGCCCATCTCTTCTGAGAGGTGCTGCCATTCTTCCTAGCATGTGAGATACTCCCTGTGTGGGGAGTGGGGCCTAGTGGTCAGAGCAGGGAGCCGGGAGTCAGGACTCTAGGAGGGGAATGTGGTCTAGAGGCCAGAGAAGGGGCTGTCCCGTCAGGATTCCTGGGCGCCATTCCTGGCTCTGGGAGGGGGAGTAGCCTGGAGATCAGACATGGGGCTGTTGTGTCAGGACTCCTGGGTTCTCTTTCGGAGGGGAGTGGGGGTTAGAGGGAGGGGGAGACCTGATAGTAAAGGCTCCTGGTTCTGATCGTGGTGGCCTTTGGCATGGTCTTTAATCTCTCTGTTGCAGTTTGCCCGCCCGAGACAGGGGGCTGCGTGTCTGGGAGTGCGGTGAGCGCCGTGGATGGCTGGGCCATAGAAATGAATGAACAGCGTTAGTACTAATTACTAGCACCGCACACCCGGAGAGCTGCGCTGGCGGGTTTCACCAGGGAGCCGCCAGGGGAAGGGGCCTGTTTGGTGTTGAAGCTGTAGGTAGGGCTGAAATCTCACGAGGGGATTGCAGGACACCTGGGAGCCCGGTCGGGACTCGCGCGCTCTCCCTGACCCAGCCCCTAACCCCAGGCCCGGAGGCCAGGCCTGCTCTGAACAGGGAGAAGAAGGAGCCAAAGGATCTGGGTTCTCTGACTCTCCGGCTACGAGTGAGGGCCAAGGCGTCTGATGTTGCCAGAGACGGGACCCAGTGGGACGTCTAGTTTGGGAAACAGTGTGCGTCAGTGTGCACCGGGAACGACGGCCGTCACCGAGCCATTGCAGAGTAACCCACTGCTCCCCGCGAGCGCCCCGGCCACGGCTCCACACGGTCACCCGCACAGCGGATGGGCCGGAGGAGCTGAAGCCCACGCACGTCGAACTAGCAGCGAGGGTCATTCGCCGCTGGAACGACTCACTCGGGGACCCGTCGCGTGGCGTCTTGACATCCAGATGGCGTGTGTCTTGCTAAAACATCTGCTATAGCTAGGCCACAAGCCACTGGGCTGGAAGGAGGAAGCCCTGGGCGGGGTCTCTGGCCCATCCAGGCCAGACGAGATGATCTCCTGACCTGGTGGGTTTAGCCTCTATGAATCTGCGGCTGATCTCCATCCATGCCCCAGGAGGAGATGGCCAGCCGCCACCGGGCATGCTGTCTGTCGGTGCACCCCAGCCGCAGAGCGAACTGGCTGGACTCACGGAGACCCCGAATGTATCACCCCAACTTGCTCCAGGATCTTCCCTGCGAGAGGGAGCTCAGAGGAGGTGCGGTGGCTGGGGAGATTGTCCGCGTCAGGAAGGGGCTACTGGGCAAGAATCTAACAACGGCTTCTTTAAAAAAGGCCAGTTGGCAGGTCCATCCGGGCAGCAGCCCGGGGTCTCTGCCTCCACTAACCCCCAGGCGTGGGGCAGTAAGGGAGAGGCCGCGCCCTCCAGCTCCGGCTCTGCAGGCTCCGGGATGAGCAATACCGGCTGGAACTCAAGCCGAGAAATCGGCACAGGGGCTTTGACCCGGATCCGGGCGATTTCCGTCTCTTCCCAGTGAGAAACGCTCCGTTCTGTGGGCCCCCGTCTCCACCTGGGACAGTGCCAGCCCTGGGGCGCTGAGAACCTGTAGGGACTCTGCCGGATGGACTAGGCAGGGGAGCCAATACATGGATACCTGGGTGGCTGGAGGGACCAGCTGACAGCCGGTGCATGGATTCCCCAGCCGCGAGGGCCTGGGGCACGGCTTCGGGGGGGGGGGGGCTCTCCTGAGCCCTGCACGGAGATCGACCCGCCTTGCTGCACGGGAGGGAGATGGGGACACATCTGTCTGGTGTGTTTGGTCTGTAACCTGTTTGGTTACAGCTGTTGCCTTTGATAGCAAGAATCCTTGTCGGTCTGATGGCCGACAGAAAGGGCAGGGGAGAGGGTGTGGGCCCCGTGCATATAGACAGGGGAGGGGCAGGGGGGCCATCTGGTTCTAAGCCAGCCCAATGTTCGGGGGGGTTCAGGGCCGGGGTTCTCGTTAGAGACAGGTCGGCACAGCGGGGACCTGGGGCCCGTATCAGACATGTAGACTGGGACGAAGTGGGCAGAGATGGGTCTGGCCTGGCGGGGGAGGAGAGGTTGGCATTCAGGGCCGTGGGGTGGGGGCGTGACTGTGAGCGATGGGCATGCGCCCAGAGGGTACTTGGCACCCGGAAGGCGATGAAAGGGGCTGCAAATTGACTATAAGGTCCAACCTAAGGAAGCCAAGATCCGTGGTGAGGGGGCCAGTTCTGTGCACTGACCCCCTGTTCTAGCAGCACCCCGGACAGCTCCCCTGCGTGCTGAACCGGGTAGGGGTCCTGGCATGGCCCCAGGGCTGAGCGCGGGAGCCGGGCAGGGGAAGGGCATCTCTGGAGTGATGGGGGAAGGAGACAGTGTCCCAGGGGCTGCCCAGCAGAACTTCCCTGGCTGGTCCGTGCTGGGGAGGGGGCAGCGTAGGGCGAGCAGCCTGGGGACGGTGCGGAGACGCTCCTGGCTCAGCCTGGCCCGGGGGGGCAGCTCCTGTTGCATGTGTTGGGCTCTTCCACCCCTCAGAGCAGGGGAAGTGCCCCGGCCCTTGGGGGGTGTCAGACTGTGACTGGGATAACGGGGATCCTGGTGGCTGGAGAACGCACAGCTGCACTAGCTCCAGCCCACCTTTCTGCTCGGCCCTTCCTGGGCACGGGGAGAGCCCGCAGCCCCTGCTGGAGGATTGCCTTGCAGTGTGGGCATGAGGCCAGGTCCCTCCCCACCCCAGAAAGAAGCTGGCAGCTTCATCAGTTTCCTCGAAGGATTCCCACCACCCAACCCTTGGGACAGTCGGGGAGACAGGATGGACCCCAGCGGGGCCCCAGGGACGACGGGAGAGATGGGACGGACCCCGGCGGGGCCCTGGGGATGATGGGGGAGACAGGATGGACCCCTGCGGGGCCCCAGGGACGATGGGGGAGACGGGACGGACCCCAGGGGGGCCCCAGAGACGACGAGAGAGATGGGACGGACCCCGGCGGGACCCCAGGAACGACGAGAGAGACGGGACGGACCCCAGGGGGACCCTGGGGACGATAGGAGAGATGGGACGGACCCCGGCGGGGCCCTGGGGACAATGGAGGAGACAGGATGGACCCCAGCGGGGCCCCGGGGACGATGGGGGAGATGGGACAGACCCCAGCGGGGCCCCTGGGGACGATGGGGGAGATGGGACGGACCCCGGCGGGGACCCTGGGGACGACGGGAGAGATGGGACGGACCCCAGGGGGACCCTGGAGACGACGGGAGAGATGGAATGGACCCTGGTGGGGAAACAGGACAGATCCTTTCAGGGCTGCAGAGTAGTAGGAGGGATGGCAGCTGTGGTTCTGGAGCGTGAGGTCAATGAGGGAATGGGACAGGAGGCAGCAGGTTTCCATCCAGCCCCCTGGCAGGCCTGAAGGAGGCCCCAAAACTTGGCTGCATCCCAGCAGCTGGTTCTCCCACCCCCACCCTTGCCAAGTGCGGGGCCGGCGGAGCAGGGCTGGGCACACCGGGAAGTGCCGGCATCACAGTTGGTTGGTGTGGTGTGCGCCTGCGGTGGCGGGAACCAGCTGACCCCCGAGGGTCCCAGCCCCTGGCACAGCAGGAGACGCCCTCCCTCCTGGGGCCTGGCAAGGCTGTGCCCAAGGCTCGGTGCCCATCGCCTGCCCACTGCCCCCATGATTGGTTCCCGGCTCCCTGTCCCTCTGGCTATGTCTGCACTGAAGCCGGCTCCCCGGAGGGTTACCGGGGCAGCAGAAAAGGAGAATGCTGGGCGGTGCTGGGAGGCGGGTCAAAGCGGCTGAGGCAGGGAAGGACAGTGGGGAGCTGGGACCCCGGAGAGCTGGCTTCAATGTCCTGCTCTGCTACAGACTGCCTGGGTGACCTCGGGCAAGTCCCTGCACCAAGCCCGGCCTGTTGAAGGGGAGATAATCCTTCCTTTCTGCCGCCCCGTCTGCCTCATCCCCGGGCAGGGACCATTTCTCACTAGGTGTCTGTACAGCGCCTGGCCCAGTGGGGCCGTGATCTCTGTCGGGGCTCCTCGGCGGTACCGTGCCATGCCGAACACTGATCGCTAGACATGCCAGCTTTCATTGGGGTAGGGTCCGCGGGAGCTGGCAGAGCAGGTGGCTAAAGGTGCTGGATCAATGCAGTTTATCACCTGCCTCTTTCAAGTCACTGTTCAGGGCCTCAGCCACCCAGCCACCTAAACCCCTACAAACAAGTGATGCTCCCTCTGCAGGGGACAGGGGCTAGGCACGGCAGTACTGCAGCCACAAGTGAGAGGCAAGCCCCTCCCAAACTGCTGGGATCTGACCCTTCTCCCGCTGCCCCATGCCGTGTGTCCCGGCCGCGTGTGTGACCCAACACGGCTGTAGCAGCGCTTGGAAGAGCTGATTTCTTTATCACGCTTGTGTTACTCATTTCTCACGAGCCCACTGCACGCGGCTCCGGGGGAAGTGAGAGATGCTGCTGCTAACGGGGGCCCCAAGGCCCAGATCAGGGCCCCGTCATGCCAGGCACTGCCCAGACCCAGCGAGAGACAGTCCCTGCCCCAGCTGAGATCAGGGCCCCGTCGTTCCAGGTGCTGCCCAGACACACAGCAAGAGACAGGCCCTGCCCCAGCTGAGATCAGACCCCCGTTGTGCCGGGCGCTGCCCAGACACATAGCCAGAGACAGGCCCTGCCCCAGCTGAGATCAGGGCCCCGTTGTGGCAGGCGCTGCCCAGACCCAGCGAGAGACAGTCCCTGCCCCAGCTGAGATCAGGGCCCCGTCGTGCCAGGTGCTGCCCAGACACACAGCAAGAGACAGGCCCTGCCCCAGCTGAGATCAGACCCCCGTTGTGCCGGGCGCTGCCCAGACACACGGCCAGAGACAGGCCCTGCCCCAGCTGAGATCAGGGCCCCGTTGTGCCAGGCGCTGCACAGACACATGGCGAGAGACAGGCCCTGCCCCAGCTGAGATCAGGGCCCCATCATGCCAGGCGCTGCCCAGACACACAGTAAGAGATAGGCCCTGCCCCAGCTGAGATCAGGGCCCCGTTGTGGCAGGCGCTGCCCAGACCCAGCGAGAGACAGGCCCTGCCCCAGCTGAGATCAGGGCCCCGTTGTGCCAGGCGCTGCACAGACACATGGCGAGAGACAGGCCCTGCCCCAGCTGAGATCAGGCCCCCGTTGTGCCAGGGGCTGCACAGACACATGGCGAGAGACAGGCCCTGCCCCAGCTGAGATCAGGGCCCCGTTGTGCCAGGCGCTGCCCAGACCCAGCGAGAGACAGTCCCTGCCCCAGCTGAGATCAGGGCCCCGTTGTGCCCGGCGCTGCCCAGACACACGGCCAGAGACAGGCCCTGCCCCAGCTGAGATCAGGCTGCACAGACACAGTCCCTGCCCTGAAGAGCTTACAACTTAACCCGGCAAAGGGGAAACCGAGGGCCAGAGAGGGGAAAGGACTGGCCCTAGGTCACAAGGCTTAACCAGGACAAGAACCCAGCTCTCCTGAGACCCCGCCCGTCTGCCCTACCCATTGGACCACGCTGCCTGCGGCTACTTAAAAACACTAGGTACACAGTCTCCCTATAAAGCGTCTGGCTTTGGGGCGTCAAGCAGCCTCTCCCCAGCCCCTCGTCTGTTGGGCAGCGTCTTAGACTGAGTTTGTGCCAGTCTGTGTGTGGACAGCGCCCGCACTGTGCTGCTGTTGAGATTCAGATAATGACGACAGCGGGGCCGCTCGGGGTGACCTTGCATAGCTGCTCCCTGCATCGTGGCATCAAGCCCACCCGGTCCGGTGTCACAGGACCCCCGAGGACGAAGCAAACGCCGGGTCCCCGTTGGGAAGCTGGGAAGCTGCAGTGGTTGGAACTGCAGGTCGTGGTTTGTCCGGCTGTGATCCGGTCACTGGGCCGGGACGGCTAGTGCCCTGGGCCCGGCTGGGTCTGGGGAGGGAGAGAAGGCGGCTTGTTCCTTTCAAACGCTGCGGCAGCTGTGTGGAACCGCTGCGCTGTGTGGCGCACAGGGGTAAGTCCCCCGGGAGACGGGGCAGTGCGCAGAGGGTAAGTGCGGCGGTCAAAGGTGCCAGCTCAAGGCAATTTATCACCGGCTGTTTTCAACGGGGAACTCGCTGGGCTGCGCGCTTCAGACATGAATGAGTTAATTCTCCCAGCACCTCCCGGAGGCCGCCAGGACTGTCCCCACTGCCCAGCGGGGCCCGGGGCAGGGATGGCAGATCAGCGGGGCCAGCCGGTCCTGTGCGCTGGGCTCTTCGGAGCCGGGAGCCCGTAGCCTGGGGCGAGTTCAGGTTCAGTGTGTGCTGGTGTATTTCAGCGGCTCTCTCCATCCCACCCCCAGCCCGTCTCTAGGTTATAGTTTATGTCCCCAGGCAATTACCCGCCGTGCCTGCCCGTTTCCTGCCCCAGCCGCTGAGCGCTCGGGCTGCCTTTCATTTTAATACGGGATGTCATGGTCGCCCTCCGAATGGACATTGATTCATTGGGGCTGATTCGGGCCGGGGCCGGTAACGGAAGGGAGGAGCGGCTGGTGTTAGTCTGTCCCCACCCCACACTTTATGACTCAGCCGATGAGCTGGAGAGCGGGGGCTGGTGCGGGTGGGGGAGGGGCAGGGCTGTCCAGCCCCTGCTCACAGAGAACCAGGGTTTGTGTGCGGGGGCGGAGGGGGGTTGATTCACATCAGCAATGCCAGAGGTGTGCGCTTGGGTCACTGGGGGATCGTGCCCCAGCCCCTCTTTGCCTTTCATTTCGTACTCGTTTGTAAAGTGAGGAGGTAAGTAAGAATGTGCACAACTCACAGGGCAACGCACACACACACACATGGCGGCACAAGTCCGTGCACGCGCACCACTGTGCACTCCGCGGCACGCACAAACGCACACCCAGACGAGCACAAACCCAAGCACGAAACGTACACACATGCACACAGCTGGGCACGCACAAGCAGGCATGCACACAAACACGCAAGTGCACACAAGCAGGCGACCGCCCAGAGGGACGTGTGCACAAGCAGGAACACACACAGATGCACAGGCTCACACACAGATGCACACGCTCACAAACAGGTGCACGGACACTCACACAGATGCACACGCTCACACACACATGCACACGCTCACACACAGATGCACGGACACTCACATAGATGCACAGGCACATACATGTCTGATATGACTCGCGTAGGGCCTGAGATTCGGCAAGAGCCACTGGAGGCCGATGTGCCGGGAAGCATGGCCAGTCCCCCCACCCTTGCCCCACCCTTCTCCTGCTATGCAGCCCAGCTCCCACGCTTGCTCCACCACACCTGCTCTGATGCCCGCAGCGGTCCAGGCGGTGTGCTTCAATACCCAGCCCTCCTGCCCCATAGCTTCAGCAGGACGACCTGGCCATGGCCTTCATGAAGAGGTCAAAGGTCCCAGACCCCTTCCCTCCCTCCATTGAGTGATGCACAAGTGTCACACCCTGGATCAGACAGGAAATGCAGCAGCCTGTTCATCTGGTGTATTGAGGGCGCGATGGCCTGGGCTGTCCATGCAGCCCCCAGCACAATAGGGCCTTGATCTCGGCTGGGGACTCCTGGTGCCCCTTGAACACCAATAATTAATCACAGCCACATGTGAGCGGGTAACGCAGCGCCGCTCGCCTCGCTGGTCTGCAGAGAGGGGGGGTTGGATCTGTCCATGTTTTCCAAGCCCTGGGTTCAGGGCACGTGGGGGAGTGAGCCGGCAGTGCAGATCCTGGCTTTCCAGGCTGTTGGCACTGGGCAAAGCACAGCTGATGTCAGGTCTCTGTTCGCACGGACGAGCAGGCTGGAATTGCCTTCGGTTTGAACACCTTTTATTTAAGCTGATTTACAAACTTGGCTTGGGCACGTTTTCAGGACAGCGCATTTATCGATTCGCAAACTAAATCCAAATCATTGGGGAGCGAGGGGAAGTCACCGGTTTAGTGCCGCTGCTGCTGGGATGGGGAATCTTGCCGCTCCCTCAAGCTAAGCGGGGCTGGATTAGGTCAGGGCTTAGATGGGAGACATCCAAGAAATCCTGCCGTGGGGTGGGTAACGGTACTGGGGAATTAGGTGGATCAACTCCCGCCATGGGAGAACCCCTAAGGTGCTGGGAGCTGGGGCATGACTCAGTAGGGAGCGCTCTCTCTTCCCCGCTGTGGGGCTGGAAGGGCAGTGGTTCTCGGAGGAGAAGTGAAAGAGGCTCGGTGACTCAGAGAACGGCCTTGTGTCTCTCTAACTTCCCCTGCACAGTGCCCTTTGGGGCCGGGGTGAATTGCCGTGTGCCGCGGGGTAGCTTTGCCGGGTGTGGTGGAAGGAGATGGCTAGTGACAGTTAGCGGGTTCCATTCCATGTGCCTTGCACACGCTGCTTGGGCCTCTCCGCCTTCCCGCAAAGGGGAAAAAGGCCACTTTTTTTGCAGCTCCCGAATCCTTGGGGTTGTATGTAGGACACAAGTGCATCGAGCTTGTTGGACTCAGCCTAGAATCTTGTCATCCCCTGGTACAGTTCGGCACGATGCGCTGTCTCTGCCTGGGAGATGCGCAGGGCGTGAATAGCAGGGGCCTGGGGAGCTGTGTGGGGCAGATTGGGGGAGCTGCCAAGCAGGGATGGAGGGGCCTGCTGGGCCCTGCCTGCGCTTTGCCTGACTTTACCCAAGCTTGTTACCCTGCCGCTCGCAAAGGCAGAATTTCCCTCATTGTTAAGAAATGCCAATAACATCTGTGCTTATCTAAACAGCCCCGGCTCCTGGACTCCCAGGCTGGGGAGATTAACTAGAGGAAGGAACCGTGTGCATAAAGCCAGCTCGCAGCGCTATGCGGGCATTGGGCAGCTATTGTTAAGGGCCCTTTCGGATCTCGCCATTTCCCCCAGCCCCTTGGCCAGCCGGCCCCAGGGGGATGAGCCCGTCTCACAGGTGCGTTCCCAGCTGAGCCCAGGTGGGTGATGCTGTGGGAGGAGCAGTGCCCCCTTCCTTTCCTTGTTTTGTTTGAGCCTGGCTTTCATGTGTGTTTTCCTGTTTATCTAAGGGGCTGGCCCCTTCCGCACCCAAATTGCTGGCGATCCCGGGAGGATTAAGGAGCTCTGAGCTGCTGAAAAGGCTCCTTTTCGTCCCTCGGCGGGCGGCAAAGCAGCAGCCAAATCCCGTTTCCCTCCGTAATGCCAAGATGACAGCAAGAGACTCTGCGCTTCCCGTGCCAAATGGTTGCGGCACCGTGCGGCGGCTCAGCAGCAGCTGCACCCCACCCCAGAGGTGGATGCATCATGGCAGTGCTCCCTGTGCACGCCAAGCTCCTGGCCATGGACAATGCTATGTAAATGCCGGATTGCTACCAGAGCTGCCCTCCCAGGGGTGGGTCCGCAGCTGGCCAAAGCCCCTGCCCATGCCTTGGCTCGCAGCAGGTGAACTGCACGTGGGGGATGACCCGCAGGGCGCTGTGTGGGGCCCCGAGCCTGGGGGGTTGCCTTGGAGCACCAGGGCATAGGGGAGAGGGAGCAGGGGGTGGGGAATCAGCACAGACCAGGCCTGTCAAGCTTGGAGAAGCCAGCGGGTCAAAGAGGTTAACCTGAACAAATCCCCTCATTGACTTCCTGTCGGCTTCAGCCATGAACTAATAGCAGGAGGCTGTGGGTGGGGGTGGCGGAGCGGGGCTGAGAAGGAAGGGGAGGAGGGGAGGGCTGAGAGGGACCCCCCACTGAGCAGCCCTTGCCAGGGATCCTTCCTGGGATGCAGGGACGGAGCCGTGGGGTGGGGGATGGGGAGACCCAGCGGCTGCACTAGGAGGGGCCTGGACACTGCCCCCCAGTTCTGCCCCCAGTCACCAGCTAAGGGCCTGATCCCTGCGCCCCCGGGGTCAGCGGAACGCCTCGCGTTGATTTCAGGGCCCAACCCCCACTGGCTCCTCTGGATTTACATCGGAGGAACCGAGGGCAGAATCTGGGCCGTATGGTTTGAATTCAGCGTCTCCTCCTGGGTTTATGGAAAAGGGAGAGGATTTCAACCCCTTCCCATTTACCGCCACCATCCATGCCCTCCCCAAGGGTTTGCATTTCCTTTGGTGCGTTGGTTTCTAGTCACTGTCAGGGCCTGTGTGCCTTAGCTTGGGGAGATGGGAGATGGACAGGAAGGGGCAGGAGGTTTAGAACGGGGCTAGGACAACTGCCTTCTGGGAACCACAACAGACCTGACCTCGGTGATGGCCAGATTTGGGAGCATCCTGTGACGGGAATTTAGGAATTGCCAGGCCCCATCAGCCCAGGGGTTCATCCTGCCTTTGGTGGCCAGCACCAGCTCGTTCGGAGGAAGGGACAAGATATGCCCCCCCCCCAAAAAAATAACTCTTCCATAGGGAAGTTTCTGCTTGTCCCCCTTCAGGAAAGGGGTTCATTCCCTGAAGTAGGAGGAGGTCAGGTCACTTCCAAAGCTCTGAGTTATTTTTCATCCTTATGATTTTGACTCTGGATAGTCTTGTTATCCGTATCCTTTTCTGGATCCTGCTGAGCTCTTGGCATCAGCAATATCTTGTGGCAGTGAGTTCCTCTGGCTATTTGTGCCTTGTGGGGGAAAAAATAATTCCTTCCATCTGTTTTAAATTTGCTTCATTCCCAGCTTATGCTTCCTTTCCATTGAGCATCCCCTGGTCCCTGCGCTGTGAAGCTGGCTGAAGAGCATCACCCCGTCTCCTTTTTCTTGCCCATTCGCTACTTTCCATCCCTCTGTCCTGCCCCCTCTTTCTCACCTCCTCTCAAAAGTAACAGATCCCAGTCTTTCCAGGCTCTCTCCATCCAGGAGCATTCCTATGCCTTTAATCAGATGACACAAAAATTGAGGGAGGGGTAAATATTGAAGAGGATAGGTCACTGATTCAGAGATCTCTGGATCACTGGGTAAACTGGGTGCAAGCAAACAATATGTTTGATACAGTTAAAATTGGAAACGTACCCATTTAGGAACCAAGGATGCAGGCCACACTTACAGGATGGGGGACTCTGTCCTGGGAAGCCGGGACTCTGGGGGTTGTCGTGGATAATCAGCTGAACATGAGCTCCCAGAGCAACGCTGTGGCCAAAGGGGTTAATGGGATCCTTGGATGCCTAAACAGGCAAATCTCAAGTAGGAGCAGAGCGGTTGTTTCCCTCTGTGTCTGGCATTGGTGCGACCGCTGCTGGGATCCTGTGGAACACCAGGTCTGGTCCCACAATTCCAGAAGGATGTTGATAAATTGCAGAGGGTTCAGAGAAGAGCCACAAGAATGATGACAGGATTGGAAAACCGGCCTTACCGTGAGAGACTCAAGCAGCTCAATCTATTTAGCTTCACAAAGAGAATGTTAAGGGCTGACTTGATCCCAGTCTATAAGAAGGGAAATAAAGTGCCCATCTATAAGAAGGGAAATAAAAACAACCCAGGAAACTACAGACCAGTTAGTTTAACTTCTGTGCCAGGGAAGATAATGGAGCAAGTAATTAAGGAAATCATCTGCAAACACTTGGAAGGGGGTAAGGTGATAGGGAACAGCCAGCATGGATTTGTAAAGAACAAATCATGTCAAACCAATCTGATAGCTTTCTTTGATAGGATAACGAGCCTTGTGGATAAGGGTGAAGCTGTGGATGTGGTATACCTAGTTTTAGTAAGGCATTTGATACGGTCTCGCATGATATTCTTATCGATAAACTAGGCAAATACAATTTAGATGGGGCTACTATAAGGTGGGTGCATAACTGGCTGGATAACCGTACTCAGAGAGTTGTTATTAATGGTTCCCAATCCTGCTGGAAAGGCATAACGAGTGGGGTACTGCAGGGGTCTGTTTTGGGACCGGCTCTGTTCAATATCTTCATCAACGACTTAGATATTGGCATAGAAAGTACGCTTATTAAGTTTGCGGATGATACCAAACTGGGAGGGATTGCAACTGCTTTGGAGGACAGGGTCATAATTCAAAATGATCTGGACAAATTGGAGAAATGGTCTGAGTTAAACAGGATGAAGTTTAACAAAGACAAATGCAAAGTGCTCCACTTAGGAAGAAAAAATCAGTTTCACACATACAGAATGGGAAGAGACTGTCTAGGAAGGAGTACGGCAGAAAGGGATCTAGGGGTTATAGTGGACCACAAGCTAAATATGAGTCAACAGTGTGATGCTGTTGCAAAAAAAGCAAACTTGATTCTGGGATGTATTAACAGGTGTGTTGTGAGCAAGACACGAGAAGTCATTCTTCCGCTCTACTCTGCTCTGGTTAGGCCTCAGCTGGAGTACTGTGTCCAGTTCTGGGCACCGCATTTCAAAAAAGATGTGGAGAAATTGGAAAGGGTCCAGAGAAGAGCAACAAGAATGATTAAAGGTCTTGAGAACATGACCTATGAAGGAAGGCTGAAAGAATTGGGTTTGTTTAGTTTGGAAAAGAGAAGACTGAGAGGGGACATGATAGCAGTTTTCAGGTATTTAAAAGGGTGTCATAAGGAGGAGGGAGAAAACTTGTTCACCTTAGCCTCTAAGGATAGAACAAGAAGCAATGGGTTTAAACTGCAGCAAGGGAGGTCTAGGTTGGACATTAGGAAAAAGTTCCTAACTGTCAGGGTGGTTAAACACTGGAATAAATTGCCTAGGGAGGTTGTGGAATCTCCGTCTCTGGAGATATTTAAGAGTAGGTTAGATAAATGTCTATCAGGGATGGTCTAGACAGTATTTGGTCCTGCCATGCGGGCAGGGGACTGGACTCGATGACCTCTCGAGGTCCCTTCCAGTCCTAGAATCTATGAATCTATGAATAAGCACCTATATGGGGAACAGTAAAGGGCTCTTCAATCTAGCAGAGGGAGGTCTAATATGATCCAGTGGCTGGATATTGAAGCTGGACAAATTCAGACTGGAAATAAGGTGTAAATTTTTAACCATGAGAGTAATTAACCAGTGGAACAATCTACTGAGGTTCAAGGTGGATTCTCCATCCCTGGCGATTTTTAAATCAACATTGGATGTTTTTCTGAAAGCTCTGCTCCAGGAGTTATTGGGGGGGGGGGGGGCAGGTCTCTGCCCTGTGTGTTACCAAGAGGTCAGACTAGATGGTCACAATCATAGAATCATAGAATCATAGACTATCAGGGTTGGAAGGGACCTCAGGAGGTATCTAGTCCAACTCCCTGCTCAAAACAGGACCAAATCCCAACTAAATCATCCCAGCCAGGGATTTGTCAAGCCAGCCCTTAAAAACCTCTAAGGATGGAGATTCCACCACCTCCCTAGGGAACCCATTCCAGTGCTTCACCACCCTCCTAGTGAAAAAGTTTTTCCTAATATCCAACCTAGACCTCCCCCACTGCAACTTGAGACCATTGCTCCTTGTTCTGTCATCTGCTACCACTGAGAACAGTCTAGATCCATCCTCTTTGGAACCCCTTTCAGATTAACCCCCTGCTCAAAGCAGGACCAACCCCAACTAAATCACCCCTTCTGGCCTTGCAATCTATGACTCATTCTCAGCCCCTGTCTCTGAACCCCCTCGAATTCTACTATATCCTGTGACGAGATGGGGTGACCGGACTAGTTCACAGCATCCCCATTAAACCACTGCCACGTTCCACCCCAGAGCTGGGCGAAGGGAGTCTGCTGAGTGCTTTGTGCTGCCGGGGGCTAGAGAAACGCCAGCGATGACGCTGACAGCTTTGCTTGGGGACGGGGATCGCTCGTAGCGGGCAGGGGCAGCGGGCGGAGGTTCCTGGCTGACAGACAAATGCCGTTAGTAAAAGTCTGCTGGGAATTTCTGTCACTCGTCCAAAGCGCATTAGCAGCTGACGGGGCTTAAGCTGATGACATGGGAGGGAAAATTGGGCTTCTAGGGGCAGACGAGAGAGGATTTGGGTCAGCGCCCGCTGGGCTGGGGTGGAGAGGTCAGAGGATGCCGGCTGCCGGGAAGTCTGCGGCTTCCAATAGCCAGCGTGTCAGACCAGCGGCGGCGTGACACACAGGGACCGGGACTAAACTCACGCCTGGGTTTGGAGACCAGCCGGCCCGGTTCGGAGCCTTCCAGCAGCCGCTCTGGGATTCCAGTTTCCATCCTTCCCCAGCAAAGGCAGAACTGTGGGGCTGTGCGGGGCTGCGAGGGCAAAGCGGTGCATGGGCCTGCAGATCCTTCGGCAGGGAGCTGCTGCTGGGTTGGGGACGGGAGAAGGAAGGAGTGAGGGGGGAGGGAGCAGTATGTGTGTGGGGGGACTTTTGAAGCGGGAAGAGGGGCCGAATGCTGATGAAGGAGGGAAGAGTGGAGAATGGGAAGAGTGGGGGATGGTGGAAGGACCCCGCAGTGTAAGTGTTGGGGGGAGGGGGCCTTGCAGCTGAGGCATTACCCTGGGACGCAGGAGACCTGGATTCCCTTCCTTCCTCTGCCACAGGCTGCTTGTCTGACCCTGGGCAAGTCATTGAATCAGTCCGTGCCTCAGTTTCCCTGTCTGCCCGGCCTCACAGGGCGGTGGAGAGGGTAAATTCCTCAGTGAGGAGGGTTGAGGGAGAGGCCTGGAAAAGCCAGTAGGGGAAATAACAAGCAGAAGGCTGGTGGATTTACCAGCCTCAGCTCCAGCAGCCTGAGCTGCGAAGCCAAGTGGAAGGCTGAGAGCAGCGTAGGGGGTGAGTGGGGGAAGGGCACAGGGCCAAGGGGCAGAGCAAACAGGCCCTCACCTTTCCCAAAGCTGGGTTAATGTTTGAAACGCAGCCCGAGCAGGACAGTCTGGGGCTGGGGTTTAATGACCTGCCGGATCAGCCGCATTATCAGCGCGTATTAAACCTGCTGCCCTATAAAATGATGTTAAATATTAAGCATGGCTGAAAGGTTGTGTTTGGATGGGGAGAGGGAGGGGGAGGAGGAAAGGTCACCCTGGCTGGGAAACTGCAAAGGGCTGCTGGGGAGGGGAGCTGCCATGTGGGGCTGCTTGTCCGTAGGGGGCTGGCAGCGCGCTCCCCTCTGGAGCAGGTCCCGGACCCCCAGACGGAGCTCAGGGTCTGGCTCCCTGTCCAGGGAGATGTTCCGGATCGTGGGGCGCTGGAGGCAGAGTGGGGCTGGCCGGCTCCTCCGGTACCGCGGAGCCTCAGCCTGCAGGCTGGCTCCTGCCTTTGGCAAAAGGCATCGGATCCCACTGCAGAAAGCTGGCAATGAAACACTCCCGGAGCCGCCAGCCGGGGAGGAGGGCGGGTTGCCTCAGCAAAGCTCTAACCGGGGGGGGGGGGGGGGGGGGGGAAGGGGGTGTCCCTAAAACCACGAAGCGCCAGATTCAGGGGGGGTGGGCGCTGGCCTGTTGAGAGCAGGCTGCCAGGGGCCCACCCGAGGTAGGCTGGCACCCAGGCGGGTAGCAGTGCCCTTCAGAGAGGGGCATGTGGACTTGCAAGCAGCTCCTTCATTTAATTCAGCCAGCGCTAATAAAAAGCAACTCCTTAACCATTAACTTATTAACGGCTGGATCAGGCCCCGCGGCCATTCCCCAGCCAGTGAGGCGAGCTGGGCTCTGACACTTGGCAGGTTTATGCAAAGCCAGCACGCAAGGTCACAGGATACATCCGCCCCGGCCTGCGCTTAGCGCTGGCTCCGGCTGGCAGGTGCCCCGTGAGAGGGATGGCGCCGCAAACCAAAGCCCTCTGCTTATCCCTGGGCAGCAGCCACCTGACACACTCCCAATGGGCCTCAGTCCAGCCCTCAGGGCCAAAGCTTGGCCTCCGTGGCCCATTCGGGGCTTGGCCTCTCGGCCGATGGGGCCAGCTAGCGCCAGCTGGAGCAGTGGTCCTTGGGGTGAGGATCCTTGCCCAGTGGGAATTGGCTGAGACCCACCAGCTCCTGTCGAATCCCCCCAGCGGCTGCATGGAGCCCGCAGTCTGTGCTCTCTGGCTGTCAGGAGGGGGCCTGCCCCCCATTGCACAGGGCAGGAGTCCTGCAGGCCCACTGCGCTCAGACCAGTGGCTCCTCCGAGTGGGGCAGGACCAGGATAGGAGTCGTTGCTTCTGGATGTCGCCTTGTGTCAGGAGAGCCACTCACAGCTGGTGGGAGCCAGTGGCCTGGGGCTCGTACCCCACCCCTCAGGGAAGGGATAATATACCCCAGTGGTTGGGACACAGGCTGGGCCCCAGGAGACCTGCGTTCAATCCCCTGTCCTGCTGTGTGACCCTGGGCAAGCCCCTTCCCCTCCTGCCCTTTGTCTGTTCTGACTGGGAGCTCCTCAGTGAGATCGTCTCTTCCTCTGTATTCGTACAGCGCCCCGCCCTGGATCTCGGTCGGGACTTCTCCTTGCCCCTCTTTCAGAACTGATCAGTTAGCCTGCGGAACTCCCTGCCAAGACTGGGGAGGCTGAGAACTCAGGAAGATTCAAAGAGGCCTTGGGACATCTGAACCCTCTGGGCTATCAGAAATACCCCGAGTTAGAAGAGTTCATGGCAAAGGACCAGCGGCAGGGGTGTTACACCTCCGGCTTCAGGGCGTCAGCTGATCTCTAACTATCGGAGACCAGGGTGAGGGCTGCATGGGGGCAGATGGGCCCACAGCTGCTCCTGCCGGGTTCTCACACCTTCCCCTGAAGCGTCAGGTGTTGGCCACTGCCCAGGACAAGACACTGGGCTAGGCGACTCCAGTCTGATCCTGCCTGGCAGTAACTGTGTGGGTGCCCTGCAGCTGATGGGCCCCCTTAGTGCCAGTTGCCTCGCTGTCCCTCTCCACCTGCCCCTGAATCCCCCTGCCAATGTCTGTGGCCATTATTATCCCGCTGTCCTGTTCTCTTCCCTCCCAAGCAGACAGGGAAACTGAGTCCTGGGGGAGCCGGGGACCCTGACTCTGCACAAAGTGCTGTCCCCTCTCAGCCCCAGGAATCTCTGGGGTGATTTGTAACAGCAGCAGAGAAAAACCTTGCCCCTTAGAAGCGTGATCGTTGTTATCACTGCGTGTCTTACGGTACCATCCAAAGCACCCCGCCGAGATCAGGGTCCCATTGTGCTGGGAGCTGCACAGACACCTGGTGAGAGACACTCCCTGCATGGGCCGTGCGTGAGCACCCATTTGGGGAGGCTAGCCCCTGGCCCCATCCCTTCTGCCTGAGGCCCTCCCCTCTCCCCCGCCAGAGCCCCAAGGGGGGCTGCCGCTCCCCCCCCTCCCCAAGGCTTCCCCAGCCCCAGAGCGCAAGGCAGGTGCCCCCAGAGCCCGGAGTTCTGGGCCGCAGCACCCCCAGCCCCGGGCGGGCGGCCCGAGCACCAGCCCCAGCTGCCCCAAGTCCTGGGCCGCAGGCCGGCCCACCCTAGCCCCAGCCCGAGCCACGGGGGAAGAGCGGGAAGCAGGAGGGGGCCTCAGGGCAAAGCGTGGGTGGGGCCACGCCTGGCTATTTTGGGAGGCTCAGTCCCCCCAGCCTGTGATACCTGCTGCCCGTGGCTCCCTGCCCTGATGAGCTTAGACGGACAAGACAAAGGGGTGAACAGGCAAGAGACCCAATGGTCTCCCTGTAATCATAACATCCAGCTGCCCCAAGCACTGGGGCTAGACGTTCCTGCTGTCTGTAGCCCCTCTCCCCATGGGCGGGGAGCTTGTATAGCATTGCTGGGGGTGTTAGCATAGCTGGCTTACAGGCAGGAGGCAGAGGCCCAGAGAGATGAAGAGGTTTGCCCAAGCCCAGAGCCAGGAAGTGAACCCCAGATTCCTGAGTCCAAGCTCAGGGCCTCAACCATCAGCCCAGACCACCTTCCAGTGCCGGGAAGATGCTCTACCGAATAAAATCGCAGTGTCCTCTTATGCAGCCAGTGAGCAGATTAAATAATTAGCAGTACCCAAAATCAATGTGGTGCATCTTTAATGGATTACCAGTGAAAAGATGAAAAAATTAGCACTATTCAAAATCAATGCAGCCCTTATTAAGTGGATTAAAAACTGGCCTCCAAACAGAACAGTCGATGGGGAGCTAGCAGTGAATGGGGTGTTTTTAGTGGAGTCCCAGAGGGGCTGATTCTTGACTTCACGATAGTCAATATTTTGATCAATGGTCTGAACGAAAATATCACATAATTGTTGTTAAAGTTTGCAGATGACACCGAGATTGGTGGCTGGGTGGTAAATACCGAGGACGGGGCTCTGATAGAGAGCCAGCTGGATCACTTAGTCAGCTGGGCACAATCAAACAATCTGCCTTTGTAATACAGCCAGTGCAAGGTCATACCTCTCCGGACAAAGAATGGGGTCATACTTAGAAGATGGGGGACTCTCCCTGGGAACGCAGCACTGGAATAGGACTTCGGCGTCATGGGGAAACCAACTGAGTTCCCAGCTCGATGCTGTGGCGAAAAGGGTGTACGCGGGAATGCTGACTAGAAGGGATGCAGCGATCCCTGCACATAGCGCTGGTGAGACCGCTGCTGCAATATCATACCCAGTTCTGGGGCGTAGACTCGTAGCACAGGAAGGGACCTCGAGAGGCCTCTAGTCCAGACCCCCGCACTCAAGGCAGGACTAAGTATTATCTAGCCCAGGGGTCGGCAACCTTTCAGAAGTGGGGTGCCGAGACTTCATTTGTTCACTCTAATTTCAGGTTTCGTGTGGTGCCAGTAATACATTTTAATGTTTTTAGAAGGTCTCTTTTTATAAGTCTATAATATATGACTAAACTATTGTTGTATGTAAAGTAAATAAGGTTTTTAAAATGTTTAAGAAGCTTCATTTAAAATTAAATTAAAATGCAGAGCCCCCCGGACCGGTGGCCAGGACCCGGGCAGTGTGAGTGCCACTGAAAATCAGCTTGCGTGCCGCCTTCAGCACGTGTGCCATTGGTTGCCTATCCCTGATCTAGCCCATCCCTGACAGGTGTTTGTCCAGCCTGCTCTTAAAAACCTCCAGCGATGGAGAATCCACAACCTCCCTAGGCAATTTATTCCAGTGCTTAACCACCCTGACAGTTAGGAAGTTTTTCCTAATGTCCAACCTAAACCGCCCTTGCTGCAATTTAAGCCCATTGCTTCTTGTCCTAGCCTCAGAGGTAAAGGGGAACAATTTATCTCCCTCCTCCTTGTAACAACCTTTTATGTACTTGAAAACTGGTATCATGGCCCCTCTCAGTCTTCTCTTCTCCAGACTAAACAAACCCAATTGTTTCAGTCTTCCCTCGGAGGTCATGTTTTCCAGACTTTAATCATTTGTGTTGCTCTCGTCCATGCTACAGAAAGGATGTTAACAAATGGAGAGGGCACAGAGAGGAGTTACAGGAATGATTTGAGGTCTGGAAAACCTGTAAGAGCTCGATCTATTTAGCTTACTGAGGAGAAGGCTAAGGGGTGACATGATCATGGTCTGGGAGCTGGTAACAAGGGGCTCTTCAAACGTGCGGACAAGATCCTGGGGCTCAAGACTGAAGCCAGAACAGTTCAAATTGGAAACAAGACACGAATTTGTAACCGTGAGCAGGATTAACCACAGACCAGCTTCTCAGTGGACAGGGTGCCTCTTTCGAAAAGCTCCGTTCCTGCTCCACCACAAGCCGATGGGCCCAGTCATCTTCATGTGTACTTCCCTGCACTGCAGGAGTGGCTGGGGGAGATTGGCCGGGCTAATGGCGAGGTTGGATGAGGTGATCACAAAGTGGTGAAAGTGGAGGGCAGAGAAGTAGATGGCTAGAGGAGAGAGGAGCCCCTGGGGGCTGTCAGAAGCTTCCTGGTCAGCTCAGTTTGCTGATGTCAGAAGGGAAGGGTTGGGGGTTGGTCTACAACAACTATTTCAGTGACCGTCATGGTTGGGGCCGTCTAAATCCCACCTACACAACTTAGCTGCCAGTCAGCCAGGGATGTGGCCTGGATACTTGCTCAGTATTGTGAAGGGGATCTGCAAAGGGAACAATACAACTCCTCCTTGTCCTGTTACCTCGGGCTCTCCTGCAGCTGCTATCTACCCCAGAGTCCTGCTTGGGTCACATGACCTCACCGGATGTCTCACAGGTCTGGGGCCAGGCCTCCAGAGGCATGCTCCTCTTTTGCTTTTTTTTGGCTGGGGAAAGACGATTGGACTTTTTTCCCCCTCCTACTTTGTTATTTCCATAGGGAATCCAGGTCTGATCTGTGCTGTTTTCCTGGAAGACTGGGAAACACATGGGATTGTGACACCCCACCTACCAAGGGAGTGAGGCCTGAACTCCTGAGAGGGATGGGGTAATAGGGAAAATGCTTGTGGGGGGAGGAAAGCGCCTGTGGTGGCAGATCAAATACATCTTCCCCATCAGTCAACACCTGAGCAAGCTCCCCTCCAGTTCTCCAGTCCTCCAAAGAGACCTCCAGCTGAAACAGGGAAGGCCACATTTGTAAGGGGGGGGAAGAAACGTAAAGAAACAACCCAACCATCTTTTACTTCAATTTCACTCATTGTAAAGAAGCAGAAAGGGCGACTCCTACCCCAATATTCTTCCCCAGGGCGGGACAACTAAGAGCCTGCGCCGTGTTATCAAACTCAGAGTGTGTAAGGGGGGACGCTGGTCCAATTAAGCTGCAGTCAAAAATATTTTGGGGGCTTGTGCTTGAGTTGTGCTGAGACGTGTCCGGAGATCGTAGAGCTTAGAGCTTATGGCCAGGTCCCCATCTCCGGTGTCAATGCACAACTTTTCCCCCCAGGGTGTTTGTTCCACCGAGCCTTGTACGATTTAAACTAATAGCGAGTTCTTAGACCACTCCCCACCCAGCCCCCTAGTCCTGTGTGATCACTGGTCTGTGTTTGTACAGCGCCTAGCACAGACCCGTTGTGCAAGCTGGGGAAAGACAGGGCCAGACGGGGAAGTGACTTGCCCCAGGCCAGTGGCCAAGCTGGGAAGAGAAGCCAGGGCTCCTGCTCCATTCCACGGGCCCGTATCTTGTCCTCTAACAGAGCTCTCGCCTTGAGGAAATTGTTCCCGTCCCGATACCTAGCCAATAATGCGTCCTCGCTCGGTAGCACCGGGTTACTCCTGGTTGGAATAACAGCCCCTGTATGGCGTTTCCCATTTCCACATCGCCCTCCGTCTGCTGAGCCAAATTCAGCCTAGCGTAACTCTGTCCTGTCTGCAGGGTGTCCCCCGCTCTGAGTGCAGCCTGTTAGCTATTCCTCGCCCCAGCCCTGGGGGGGGGGGACCTACCCCTGGGGTTCTCCTTACTGAGCTCTGGGGTCATCCCCCCAAATCCAGCCCTGCCCCAGCCTCTTGATCCTTCCTGACGCCTGCCCGAGGACAGAGCCCCCTCCCGTCAGGAGCTCCCCTATGGCCCGAGACGAAGGAAAACCACGTGTAATAACAACATGAAGATGCTGATTCAAATCCAGGATGTTGCAAGCAATGGCTGTCACCTCCCCTGCCCATCCTTGCCCCTACATGGGTCTGCCCTGTCCCGTGATTAGAGACCATCTGTGCATCTTATCACTCAGCCTTTGACTGACAATTCCCCTGGGCAATCTGCACTCCTCAGGGACTCTTTCCCTCGCCGGAGAAACCAGCAAGGACAGGACCAAGGACTCGGGTCCTGTACCGGGATGTAAAAATGCCCAGTGCAAAGGTCCCAGCCACTTCGCTGACCGGGCCCCTGCTCAGCAAGGTACTCGATCATGTGCCCTTGTAATCGTAACCTACCTCCTGGGGTGTGTCCCGGTGTCACCTTGCCAGGGTGTCACGGGACCTTCCAGGTGTTTGGCCAACCTGTTTCCTGCCCCCGCAGCTGCCGTCAGCTGTGGGAGCTGATCTTGGAGAGGTGAGGGAAGGGGGCCACAGGGGAATATGATGGGGAGGGGGAGGGGTGAAGAGAGCCATCACTTCAGTAAATTAAAGGAACTAAAGTCAATATTTTTAAAAAGAATAATTAGGAGAGGGGGAAGAAAAGCAGGAGGGTTTGTTACCGCCCCTTTAATAAAACACGCTGGACCTGTGACCTTTAACCCTGCATGATAAGCACCCATTATCCCCTTAAGTAATAAAAACGTCTCCATGGCAATGGGCCGGGGGAGGCGGGGTCCCTTTGGCTACGGACCATGGCCTGAAGAATCACAGATGTGTTTGTGGGAGAGCCGCACTGGTGTCTCGCTGCCCTGAGCCATCAGCCTGGGGAACTGCCCGCCGCAGGGCCTGAGACGTGGTGCTGGGGGCTCTGCCCATCAGTAACCACAAGGCTGCCCTAGACACTCCAACCTGCAGGCTCGGCAGGCTGGTGTCTCTTCAGAGACTTGCTCAGGGCCTGATCCTGCCAGATGCTGACCGTCCTTGGCTTCCACCGACCTCTGGCAGCTCTGAATCGGGCCCGCGGGGCTCTGGTACGGTCCCATGGGTGACTCGTGCCTGTGCTGTGCTGCGGTACCTCGGCTCAGGCAGGTGGGGTGGCGGGGGGAGCACTGGATCCGATGGCACGGGATGGTTAATTAAGATTTCTTTCTGCCTAATTGTGGTGAGTTTTTCCCCTGCCGAGCTGCTGGCGAGGCAGAGGAGAGCCGGGAACTGGTGGGAGTATTGATTCCACGGCTTGACAGGTTAATACTTCTGTTTATAAAGGAATATAGCCACATCGATGGCATTAAATGAGTTACTAATTATATCAATACAAACACGATTAAAAAGGGTCCCGCTCATAGGTCGCTCCCAGCCAAAGACAACAGTGTCCTTGCACAATTGGCCAGGTGCAAGGTGCGCGTGTCCGTGTGTACACGCATGTGTGCGTGTGAATGTGTGGACAGGCACACGTGTGTGGGCATGCATGGATGTGTGCGGGTCCATGGACGTGTTCCCCTAATGTCCTACGCCAACCCACGTTGGGGCCAGGAAGCCATGCAGCTCCGGAGGGGGCGTGGCGCTCGGTGCTCCAGGCGGGTAGCTGCTAACCACTCTGGAGTGCGGCTCAGTTTAGGGGCCCCCTCTGCGAAGGGAAATCAAGGCATGACAGACCATGTCGACCGGCATCGCTGGCAGAGCGGGGGGCAGGGGGAAGGTACGCGGTGAGAGTGACGATCTCAGCAGGTGCATTTTGGACGCGTGAAGGCAGTCACAGGGAGGAGGAGGCTGCGGTAACCCAGACGGGAGATGGTGAGGGTCTGTAGGAGGATTTATATAACTAGACACTTTGGGCCTGACCTGCAGCCTGTCTGCCTCGTGGGGTGCTTCCCTCTGCTCTCCCAGGCTAATTCGGGTCCGGGCGGGATGGTTCCCCTGGGCCGGGAGATCTCCCAGCACAAGCTGTGGCAGTAGTGCTGCTGATCCAGGAGCTGCCTGTCAAATCAGACCAGATCTGGAACTCAGGTCCCAGCCATTGGTGGTCCCAAATGCGCATATTTTCACACTGGGGTTTGGGAGGGCTCATATTGCAGCAGCGCAGGCCAGGCGGGTGAGCTTGTGTCCCATGGTGTCCAAGGGCCTATGGATCCTTTGCAGTTGTGGCCATTCCCGCCTCTGGACCCTCAGGCTTCGCTCTCTGAACCTTCGATCCTCAACGTCCCATGGCAGGTGTCGCAAGAGCCCGGCTCTGAACCCAGGTGTCTTGTCCAAATTCCAGGTCCGCTGAGCCCATCCTCCCGCCCTTTGTTCCTCCTGTAGTGTCAGTCGGGTATGGAATTCCTCGCCGCCTCCTGCCCCAAACTGGGGCATGATGTTGCTGTGTGCTGTTAAAAAGCTGCCCCGTTCCAGCCCAGCCATGGCTGCATTTCTGTAGTGGGTGACGGAACTCTGTACGTCCCATACATCTCCACATGGCTGCACCGCGGCCGAAACGGGCTAGAGACGAGCAGGGGATTCTTATTCTTATTATTTATTAACAGAATGAAATTACAAGGCAGTTTCCCCTCGTGCCGCAGGGCATAAGCTGAGCGGCAGCTGGCGTGAGAGCGAAATTCCCCCCATGGGATTGCCCTGCACTATTAGGTGAACGCCGGGGCTGTTCACCCCATCCTTTGAAGCACGTGGCACGGACAGGGGCAGGACTAGATGGAGCATCACTGGGATCCAGAGCTGCAGGGGAATAGCCTGCCAGCCTCACAGTCAGTATAGCAGGGAGACGTAGCCTAGACTGGTGTGGTCCTGTACAGTGGGGTACAGGGCACTGGTCTAGCTGGAGCACTGCCCTGGATGGGCCAGTGGTCTGCTCCGGTACAGCGGCTCCTACGCCCGTGTTCTTGTTTGCTCCGATGTCTTGGTGGCAAACCTTACCTCTTGTGCTTGTCCTCTAGGAGGGGCAACACAAGCGTGTGATGATGCTGCAGTGCTACCTCACGCCATTTCTGTGCAATGCAGCCATGCAATGCACGCCATTTCTGTTCATGCAATTCCGTGCAGTGCTACCTCACGCCATTTCCGTGCAATGAAGCAATGCAATGCACGCCATTTCTGTTCATGCAATTCCGTGCAGTGCTACCTCACGTCATTTCCGTTCATGCAATTCCGTGCAGTGCTACCTCACGCCATTTCTGTGCAATGCAGCCATGCAATGCACGCCATTTCCGTTCATGCAATTCCGTGCAGTGCTACCTCACACCATTTCCGTGCAATGCACGCCATTTCCGTTCAAGCAATTCCGTGCAGTGCTACCTCATGCCATTTCCGTGCAATGCACGCCATTTCCGTTCATGCAATTCCGTGCAGTGCTACCTCACGCCATTTCTGTGCAATGCAGCCATGCAATGCACGCCATTTCCATTCATGCAATTCCGTGCAGTGCTACCTCACGCCATTTCCGTGCAATGAAGCAATGCAATGCACGCCATTTCTGTTCATGCAATTCCGTGCAGTGCTACCTCACGTCATTTCCGTTCATGCAATTCCGTGCAGTGCTACCTCACACCATTTCCGTGCAATGCACGCCATTTCCGTTCAAGCAATTCCGTGCAGTGCTACCTCATGCCATTTCCATGCAATGCACGCCATTTCCGTTCATGCAATTCCGTGCAGTGCTACCTCACACCATTTCCGTGCAGCGGCATCATGTGCCAACATGCCTGTCCAACGCGCAGGCGGCATTATGTTGTGATGCCTCATCGCTGCACCATGGGACCCAAACAAACTCCTGCCTCTTTACTAGCCTTGCAGGGGCACTCAGGGAACGGCCCCCATGCTGACGGGAACTCATCCGTTCCCTCCCAGCGCTGTCTGTACCTGGGGGGAGTTCCTGGGTGTGCAGCGCTGGCGCTCATGCTGGCCTGTGTATTCTCTCCAAGATTCTACGTCTGGGAAGGACGGATCTAACCTTCTGGTCTGACCTCGGGCATGGCACTGGGCAGAGATCCTCACCCAGGGAGTCCTGCAGAGAAGCAAACACTTCCTCCCTTCTGCGTGACGCCAGCAGTAGTTTGTGGTTGAACCAGGGCATATCCTCTAGAAGAAGATCATAAGAACGGCCAGACTGGGTCAGACCAAAGGTCCACCTTGCCCAGCTTCCTGTCTTCCGACAGTGGCCAATGCCAGGTGCCCCAGAGGGAATGAACAGAACAGGGAATCATCAAGTGATCCATCCCCTGTCGCCCATTCCCAGCTTCTGGCAAACAGAGGCTAGGGACACCATCCCTGCCCATCCTGGCTAATAGCCATTGATGGACCTATACTCCATGAACTTATCTAGTCCTTTTTTGAACCCTGTTATAGTCTTGGCCTTCACAACATCCTCTGGCAAAGAGTTCCACAGGTTAACAATGTGTTGTGTGAAGAAATACTTCCTTTTGTTTGTTTTAAACCTGCTGCCTATTAATTTCATTTGGTGTCCTCTAGTTCTTGTGCTATGAGAAGGAGCAAATAACACTTCCTTATTCACTTTCTCTACACCAGTCATGATTTTATAGACCTCAGTCATATTCCCCCTTAGTTGTCTCTTTTCCAAGCCGAACAGTCCCCGTCTGATTAATCTCCATTCTCGATTTAAAGACGCCACGGACGGAATGGAGTCGCCACCACATCCCTGGGGGAGCCATTTCAACCGCTGCCAACGTGCAGCTCATTTCCAGTTTGAATTGTTCTATTGCCCAGCTGTTGGGTCTCATTCTGCCTTCATCTGCTAGATTCAAGAGCCCCTGGTCTCCTGAGACGGCAGATTGGGCTTATCTGCAAGGAATGCACAGTCCTGTCTTGTCTCGCTCAGACGCAGGGAGTGGAAATGGTTAACCCGACACACGGCGGTACATCTGCTTGGGGGAACATGTGAGGTAGCCCCTGTCAGCGATGGGCCCCTTCACCTTCCCCTGTTAAAGAGAGAAATGAAATTATCAAAGGCTTGGAGTCCGCTGATCAATGTGTTTTCAGAACACCTAAAAACCTTCAGCCCGCAGCTCTCCCTGTTATTTCACTCACCCATTGCCTCTGCTTAAAAGCTGACCTTTGCTCCTTGTTTGATGTAACATGTTTATGCATCTCAGGGCGCCCACAGATAAAAGGTTAGAGGTTAATAAATGGTGGAAAAATAGATACCAAAGCTTTGAGGTCACACCTGTTTCTGTTGCTTTAGGTTCCATGCTGCAAACATCCAGCCGGATTGTAATTGTA
This sequence comes from Emys orbicularis, assembly GCF_028017835.1. Lineage (NCBI taxonomy): Eukaryota > Metazoa > Chordata > Testudines > Emydidae > Emys > Emys orbicularis. The sequence continues at coordinate 3,217,680 of NC_088688.1, read as the reverse complement.
TTGTAGCAGGGAGCATTCCTGCGTTTATATGGGGATAATTGAGAGGCACCGCCTTGGGGGCACAGGGAGAGGCATCCAGATGCCTCCGCCAGATAGCAGATGCCCTCTCCAGCTCTCACACATACACACATGTTCACCAGCACACACGCACGCGTGCACCCCCCCCACTGTTAACGTCCCCCCCGTCCCCCCCCCGCAGTTGCCAACGATCGCCCCGCCAGCACGCTCCCACTCAGGCATTCCCAAGCACCCTCACTCAGCTGGTCACCAACAAATGGCACCAGGGCAAAGCCGACCGGCACACGCTCCGGAGCTTATCAGCACACACGCCTCACCAGTACACACACGTGTGTCCATACCGCCAGCACCCCACACACTCACAGGTGCAGCACGTTCCTGCCAGGCAGCCTGACCCATATCCCACACGTCCGTGCGCTCGTCAACATGCACGGCGCCAGCAAACGGACACCCCAATCGCACGTGGACCAACACTCTCACACTTCACCAAGGCACAGTTTCCGCACGCTCCGGCAACGGCCAGCACACATACGTGCCACCGGCCAGATACATGCAGCTCCACACTCCCTTTGCACTTATTAATTGTGTGCACTGTGGTCACATCTGGGAGCCCCAGTCACGGAGCAGGACCCCATTGCGCTAGGCGCTGTACGCACAGAACAAATAGTCTCTGCACCAAAGAGCTACAATCTAAGTATAAAACAAAAGACAACAGGTGGCTACAGAGAGCCCGTCTCTGCCACCTCTCTCCTTTCTCCCAGGGTCAGGCACAGCTTTGCAGGAACGTGGCAGGCCTGTCTTCTGTCAGCTCTGGTAAAGTGACGAAATCTCGTCCTTTCTCGTCATCACACTGGATGCGGGAGTAGAAGTGTCTCTCTGCGACAGTCTTCTCCTCTGTCGCTTCGCCTGCACGGTCTCTGGGTCTGCCCCTGGCTTTCGCGCTGCCAGACTCCACCCCTACGGCGCTCGCGGTCACTGCTGGGTGCTTGGCGATTGCTCACCTTTGTTCTGCACGTTTTGCTGGAGCCGGGCACTGTGCTGTCAGGGAGCAGTTACAGTCTGGCTGGGTTTGGGCTGCTCCTTCCATTGACGTGTCTGTTGGCGGCTGGGGTCTCTGACATACCGTTGGCTTTGAATGTTCTTTTGGTGGGTTTAGATTTGTATGAAAACGAAACCAGGCCCATATAGGCTCTCACATGACCTGAGAATCCATCCCCCATCACATCCCAAGTGCACCGCCGACCAGGTCAGCACAACCCACCAGCAGCAAGCCAGGCGGTGCGAAAGCCCCCGTACGCTGCAGGAGAATGGACTGCATTCGGTTACAGAATAGTGTTAGCAGCAGTTGCATTGCAGGGCCTGAGCTCGCTAATCATTTCTTGGTGGCAGAGGAGGCCCATGGAGTTTATACCCGAGAGGCGTCTATGGCCAGTGAGAAGCTCCTTGGGGCATTTATAACGAGGATGTCTAATTATGATAACAACACCCCAGGATGTCGAATTCAGGCCATCTTCAGTTTCTGTGCATCTCAAATCAAAATGTAGGGCCCAATTCGCCCCACCAGACTCCAGTCCCAGTGGAATCACACTGCTGTCGAGGTGGAGCAGGGTGGGGGAGGGGGAAGCAAGCTCTGTTTGGGTGATTTTCCAGACAGATCGCGATTTTTAACTTTTCCAGGTTGGCCTGCACAGTTCAGGCATTGCAGCGGCTTTCTAGGAGTCAGTTCCTATGGACACCATATTGCCTAGGGGACAGTGCGACCAAGGCAGCAACAGCACAGAGCAGACGTTTCAACTGAGGCCTGGGCTGTGCACTGGTTTCACTGGTCAGTGTGATCTGAAACCACTTTAGTTAAACCGGTGCAAACCCTCATGTGGACTCATATCACTTGTATTGGTGTAGCTGGCATTGGTCCATTCGCAAGGGCAAGCCAGACCTACTGGACAGCTGTGGCCATTCTCTGAGTGGATCCATGCAGGCAGGGCCGCCTCCAGGCACCAGCCCAGCAAGCAGGTGCTTGGGGCGGCCGAGGGAAAGGGGCGGCACGTTGGGCTGTTCGGTGGCAATTCGGTGGCGGGTCCCTCTGGGAGGGAAGCACGTGCCGCCAAATTCCCGCCAAAGAAGAAAGCGGCGCGGTGGAGCTGCCGCCGGAGTGCCGCCGATCGCAATTGCATGGGGCGGCAAAAACCCTGGAGCCGGTCCTGCCTGCAGGACTTTGTATGGTGTTAACGAGCTGACCTTTTAACCCAACGTCACTGAAATTGCCGCAAATGTTGTGTGTAGCAGGGGTCTGGGTCAGACAGAGGGGGTCTCCCGCTTCAGGACTGGCCCACATCGAAGGGATTCGTACCTGGATTTAATGGTAGCCTACGATTTCCCACCCGTCCCATTTTGGAGCAATGTACGGTTTCTAGGATGCCAGGTTAAGACCAGAGCTTTTGTAAAGTCTATGGAGCAGGCACATCTCTGTCCCGCTTCCGCCTGCACTAAGGAGTACAGATGTGCCGGGTGGCTGGTTTATCGGGGGATCCCTGGGTGAGTTCTTGGATTCCATTGCTGCTGGTCAGGTGTCCCATTAATTCTTCTGGAATTCACCCCAGGCAGCAGCCTGCGCGCATTCCCGCATGCACCCCACTCGCTTCAGCTACTTGGGCCTCACCCCAGTGAGTGTCACCCTTAGGGAGGATGCTGCAGAATAGCTAGATGGTATTACAGCTCAGAGGGATCCAGGAGTTATTGGGAGTGAGGGCATCTCCATGTGTGCATCTTGGGATCATTCATCCCGGATTAGAGGGGTAGGTTAAATCATTGGAGAAGGGGCTTCCTGGATGTAGTCAGTGCTGTCTTTCCAGGCACCGTTGAGTTTGAGATTTCATATCTGGGGTTCCTTGGGTTCTGCCCGGCTATGGGTGTGTGTGTGTGTTAGTTTTTAATGGCGTTTTCTAGCTTAATTGTTTTTAAAATGACTTTGTTTTGTTCTCGCCTGATTGTTGGCTTGGATTCCTTTGTATGTTTTGGAAATCCATTCCGGATTGCTGAGTTTTGTTTCTTTTCAATGGGTTTAAATTCTTCCCAGCTTTGCCAGGAGGAATTGGTGTCTATAGCGGCTTCGATTTGCGCTAATTTTTCCTCCGTGTGCTCTGACTTTTACTGCTGGCGCATTGATCTGTGGCTGCGCCGTTTGTCATGCTCAGTGGAGCAGAGGCTAGCAGCAAGTGGGCCTCGCAGTTTGAAACTGGCGAGATCCCTCACTTTGATTCTTAGTTTAAGGGAACCTGTATCGAGCCATTTGTCTTCTCCTCTCCTCCTTTCAGAGCCGCACTCCTTTCTTGCTGGCCGTGTGGGTCGGGACTGCGTTGCTCTGCAAAGTCTCTTGCAGCGACGTTATTGCCTTTGGCCTTAGTGTCTGGTCAGGAAAGTGTCCGTTAGGTTTTCGGTGACGAGGGTTTTCCCAGTTCTCTTCTGTTTGCCTTTGAACTCATATCCCCAGATCTATTGCTTGGCTGATCTCCAGGGGCAGTTCCATGGGCTTTGTTCTGAGGCAGGGCCAGCGCCCGTTGGCTGCGCTCCCACCCGGATGGCCAGGGTTCGACTAGGAGCCGAAGTCTAGGTCCATTATGACATAGTTGCTCTGATGCCTTTTGCTGAGCCACGGGGAAATCTGCCTAGGACGTCTCCTCTTCCTCTATCGACCAAGGCCTTTGACACCTCCAGAGTGCGCATGCACACATTGACAGCACACACCCGCGTACACGTCAAACCTAGCGCTCCTCTCCGGGCCTGACGGGCATGGGAATGAACCCCACAGCACCTGGCTGCAGCCGGTAAGTATTAGAATCCTCCTTATCTTGCAGAAGGGTACACTGAGGCACGGAGGGCCCCGGCCATTTCCAGGTGCAACTCCAGTGAAATCACCTGGGATGAATTTGCCCCGTGATGTGACATGACCAATTTATACCCAGCGAGTCAGTGGCAGAGCCTGGAAACCCCCGCACCCCCCCTCCCCACAGACATCTCCTGACTCCTGGTGTTGCACTGTCTCCATTACACGGTGCTCCTTGTCTGGAACCCAGAGAAAGAGAGAGGCGGGTGCGTGCACGGACTCCCAGGTTCACTAACCCACACGCACACTGAGCAGTGAACTCACTGACCCCTTCCCCCACCCCCACCCCGGCGCACACGCCTGCTTCCCTCATGCGGGGCCCTAGGAAATATCCCAGAGCCCTGGCCGGGAGAGCAGCTGCAGCAGCCAAGACACACTAATCTGTGAAGCTGGCCAAGGGGAAGTGGTTTGGGCAGCGGCTCCCCGTGGGCCTCCCCTGTTGGCTGACCTGCCTGGTGAATATCATTTACTGCGGCTGAGCCAGCAACCTCAGCAGTGCCACGGGGGCTGCTGCACGGACCGGTGGCCCTGCTGACGCCCCCTCCAGCCATCGAGGGGGCTTGTGTCTTTAGTTCCTCTCTTCTCCCCGCAACTCAGGACAGGCTGTGCTTATCGGCTTGTCAACAGCCCATCTCCTGGGTCAGGTCCTGCTCCCAGCACATCTCGGACCGTTAGCAAGTGTCCAGCCCCAACCCCAGAGGGCTGTTAACTCTCCTTGGGGATTAAGTGGCTCTGTCTATAACCAGGTCGCAGGCCTGGCCTGGCTCCCTTTGCCATTCATGCCAACAGCAGCGAGATCAGGCCCAGACCTAGCCTGAAAGGAAACTTTGGCCATTCTGTTCTCTCCCCTTGCTCCCGGGCCAGCCGGCCGGCGGTAAGCGCCATGCTGCCAGCAGGCTGTGTGCGGAGGCTCCTGGGCAGTGCCAGGGCCACATTGCAGGGCCCTGGGAAACCTCTCGGGCAAGGGAAGAGCTGCTGGGTGTGGGAAGGTGACCAGGACAGACCGGCCTGAGCAGCGCACAACATGGGGCGGGGCAGGGAGTGACGGGTCAGCACGACTCGCTTCCAGATAAAGGGCCTGATCCGGAGCAGGGCTGAGCACCACCCGTCCCACTGTGCAGTCAGTGGAGGTGCCTGGGGGTCGGGGCCCCTATTGTTCTCCAGGGGCACTTGGTTTTGTTCAGTGATTGGTACATATCACCCCGCCCTCGTTTAACGCTCCAGCAGCTGGTCAGCCAGGGTCACCGCCGTTCGCCGACTGAGGATCTTCCCCTAGCCAAGGAGGAGGCCGGCTGAGTCTCATCCCAGCCGAGGCAGGACCAGTTTCTCTTTGCTGATTTCACCCTGTTGCTCCTAGTTCTCCCCACCTCAGTGAATTCCCTGCCCACCCTGCCAAAGATCCAGAGGCTGCCTACGCCTCTCCTTGTGGTTTGGCCAGGCTGCAGCAGAGCCCTGCGGCTTGGGATGTTCAGGAGTAGTCTGGAGCGTGCCCTGGGCTCGGGGAACTCTGCTAGCCTTCCCGAGAAGCTGGTTCCTCCAGACCCCTGGTCGTTCCTGCTGCTCTTCTCTGAACTCCCTCCCATCTCCCCACGCCCGGCTGGTCGAGGTGTGCCCAGAACTGAACGTGCTAGCCCAGTGCTAGTGCACTATTGCCCTTGCACTGGGACCGTATCGGCCCCCGGCTCTGGGAAGACACGTCTCTGCCTCCGACTGGCCGGTTGGTTGTTCTGGGGCATTGCGGGATCAGACGTAGTTTGCTCTCCCCGCTCCCTATCGGGCCTCTGCAGCAATCGCGGCTTCCCAGACTTCCCCCTCCCAGCGAGGACTCTGCATTTCCCATTGTTCTCCCCCACATGGATTTGCTGTAGTGTTCGAAAATGACTCCCATGTGGGTATTTTCTGGCCATGTTTCTAATCACTCTGGGTCCCTTGATGTTCTTTCTCTGCTCTCCCTGCTGTTGGCAATTCCTCTTCGCCTCACGTCAGCTGTGAACATCATTAATGTGCCACTCACCCCTCTTCCGGAGCATTAACGACCATCCTTCATCCCAATCCTGCACTGCTCCTCCAAACACCTCCTGCACTTCAGCAGCTTGCTGGTTGTCCTTGCCGGTGTTAAGGCCCTGCAGGTATTCTTCTCCCACGTAGCAGAATCCAGGCCCACGACAATTTTAGTTTTGCAAACATTAAGTATTTGGTGAGATACAGAATCAAATATGCTACAGAAATCCCGGTACATTCCAGCTCACTCATTTCCTTCATCCCCCACTTTTGTAACTGTATATACATAAAAGAGCAAATGATTTTTCCCTGGAATATTTTTCTTCCTTTATAAACTCATGCTGCTTATTGTCCACCATTCAATTATCCTCAAGATATTTACAATTCTTTCCCTGCTAATATTTCCTCCAGTGTTTCACTAGGGCCTGATGTCAGAATTATTCAGCAGTAATTATCAGGATCACTCTTTCTTCTTTTTTTGAAAATCTGCAGCACATTTACTTCAGTCTGGTCCTTCCCACTGCCTCAGTGCCCCTTGGCTTTTAAAAAATAATTGTGAATGGTTTGGTAAAGCCATAAGCTCATTCCCTTGGCATGTTGGGATGTATGTTATCCCGATTCACTGAACTGTGTATGTTCCAATTCTGCAATGATCCCTGTACCCGATCTTCATTAATATCTATTTTTGCAAGATCTTCATTGATTCTCTGCTGTCCATATGCCACTTCTTTATTTCTCTTGTTAAAGACAGACTTTTCAAACAGCAGCTCAAATCTCACCCACTTTAGAGTCAGCATCTGTAGATACATTTCTGTGGAGATACAGGAAGTAGCTGAACAGAATGATTGCACTGGATTGGAAAGAGCAATGCGTGATGTCACAGGGAATGCCTGTCAGATTCCTAGGAGTTACTAGGGGGATTTCTGAGCTGTTATTGGCTGGTATCCTTCTCTTATGTAATGTCATAATGTTCATTCATTAAGCACGTATAGAGGTGCTTTTCACCAATAGATCACAAAGCACTTTAAAAAGGCTGGTATATTACAGGTGGGGAAACTGAGGCACAATAATTTGGCCTCTTTGCTGAGGATGACAAGGACACCAATTACAGTCAATGATGATACAGAGAGCTAGGGCACTAGGGACGGGACTGAGAACCCCATTTCACAGAAGCCACCAAACAGCTGTCAGACAGGTTCAGAGCGGGACATCCCCCAACAGAATACCAGCCCCCTGAGCCATCCAAGCCCAGCCATGGGGCTTTATTTAATTGCCACGTTCGATGCGGAGAACTCACCTGTGGTGGGGAGGCAGCCTGCTATTCGGACCAGCCTTGCTCAGCTATTCAGAAGCATTCTTCCCCACATTCTTCCCCAGCGCTCCTGCAGAACCAGTTAGCGAGGGGGCTGCGGACGGGGGCTGCCCAAGGGTGGCACAGCCGGAGCGACCGGCGCTTGGTTAGCCAGAGGTGATCCGCGAGACCGGCTGACGCGCTGGGCTAACTTCACCCGGGGGCGGGGAATGGCAGAGAGGCCGGTGCAACCCACGTCATGTCAGGCTGAGAACCCGGCCAGGCCACGTGCCAAGCTGGGGGCATCTGCTGGAGGGCCAGAGAATTTTACAACCCCCGCGCCAGAAACACGCGTGATCCGAGGGGGGGTAGCAGAGCTGGGGGGAAGGGGCCGCCCCACGTCACTCCGCTCAGTGCAACACTGGCGGGGAAAGGAAGCTCCCTGGCCCAGCAGCTGGGTGGTGATCACAAGGTCACCCCTGCTACTGGGGCAGGAGTTTAACTGCAAGCTGCTCAGCAGTGGCCTCTGCTGGCAGAGTTGGGAATAGCAATAGGTACCTAAGGTACCTTTAAGGCCCCCCTTGCCATGGTATCTGGGCACTGCGCAATCAGTAACGTATCTACCCCAGCCGAACCCCTGGGAGACAGAGCACGGCTGTTATCTCCATTCTTCGGATGGGGGAACTGAGCCCAATCTTATTACTCTCTCCTCATACGGAGCCGTTCCAAACCCCTCGTCATTTTTGTTCCCCTTTTCTGAACCTTTTCCAATTCCAATATAGCTTTCTTGAGATGGGGCGACCAGATCTGCACACAGTATTCAAGATGGGGGCGTACCATGGATTTATACAGAGGCAATATGATATTTTCTGTCTTTTTATCTATCCCTTTCCTAATGATGCCCAACATTCTGTTCGCTTTTTTGACTGCCGCTGCACGAGTGGATGATTTCAGAGAACTATCCACACTGACTCCAAGATCTTTCTTGAGTGGTAACAGCTCATTTAGACCCCATCATTTTATATGTAGAGTTGGGATTATGTTTTCCAATGTGCATTACTTTGCATTTATCAATGTTGAATTTCATCTGCCATTTTGTTGGCCAGCCACCCAGTTTTATGAGATCCCTTTGTAGCTCTTTGCAGTCTGCTTGGGACTTAACTATCTTGAGTAGTTTTGTATCATCTGCAAATGTTGCCACCTCACTGTTTATCCCTTTTCTGAGATCATTTATGAATATGTTGAATAGGACTGGGCCCAGTACAGACCCCTGGGGGACACCACTATTTATCTCTCTCCATTCTGAAAACTGATCGTTTATTCCTACCCTTTGTTTCCTGCCTTTTAACCAGTTACCGATCCATGAGAGAACCTTCCCTCTTATCCCATGACAGTTTACTTTGATTTTGGTGAGGGACCTTGTCAAAGGCTTTCTGAAAATCTAAGTACACTATAGCCACTGGATCCCCCTTGTCCACATGTTTGTTGATCCCATCAAAGAATTCTAGTAGATTGGTGAGGCATGATTTCCCTTTACAAAAACCCGTTGACTCTTCCCCAACAAGTTATGTTCATCTCTGTGTCTGACAATTCTGTTATTTACTATAGTTTCAACCAGTTTGCCCAATACTGAAGTCAGGCTTACCGGCCTGTACTTTCCAGCATCGCCTCTGGAGCCCTTTTTAAAAATTGGCGTCACATTAGCTATCCTCCAGTCATCTGGTACAGAAGCTGATTTAAATGATCGGTTACAGACGACAGTTAATAGTCGTTAATGGCGCGTTCCTATTATATGTTAACGAAGCCCCAGCTACCTTCCCGGTTGCCACGGTGCTGCATACCGTGGTCATGCAGAACTTCACGGGCACAGCAGGGGATGAAGTCAGAGCCTCCTGCCCCAGTCCCTGCCACCGCTTCTTTAGCAGTGAGAAGTAGGGGGCCTAGGACACAGAGCTCAGCAGTTCCGATTCTGTGCACTAGAGGGCAGTGGCACACATACCTGCTTCTCTCACAGGAAGGGGCAGAAGCACATTGCAAGCAAGAGTGGCCAAGGCAGTGAGCATTTACTGGCTTTGCCCAGCTGTAATCGCTGGCACGCGTCCACCTTGGGATCAGTGGCTGAAAAGGGCCGTGCTGTTCGAGGGCAGGGACTTGTGGGAGGGTTGGAAGAGCCTTCAGCTGCAGCTTAGCCCGGTGTGCGGGTGGGGCTAACTGCCCTTTTTTTGGCAAAGGCTGGAGAGTGGCAGCGGCTGTCCCTGCAAGAAGTGGGCAGAGGCTGGCTGCTCAGGGGAAAGCTTCGGCTGACATGGTAATGCCTTGGGAGGGAAAGGCAATGCAAGGGGGGCACAGGAGGGGCTATGCCATGGCCGCATCACAGCTGCGGGGGGCTGGGAGCATGGTCTGGTTAGTACTCAGAGGGGAGACCGAGGTGGGGGAGTGGCAGCCAGCAACCCCTCCCCTGCCTCTGCAGACGTGATCTCCCTGGGGCTGCAGTCCCCCAGCCCTTCAGCTCCGGGCTCGCCCCGCGGGGCACCTGGGCGAGCGGCTGGCTCTGACGGCTGTCCCTGTGGGGGCTTTCCCGGGCAGAGGAACTCCAGAGGCACAGTCCCCTTTAACCTCCCTGCTTTCTCCTCCATCTCCCTGCCCCCTCCCCCAATGCAAATATTTGTCCTGATGAAGGTTAACAGACTGACAGATCTAAAGTCCGCTGTTTATCCACAGGCCAGCGCCCAGGCACGGAGCTAGTGAGGGGCCCCAGCTCCCCGCTCCATGGCTGCCCGGCCCTCCTCGGGCTCGCCCCTGGGCCTGCCATGCACAAGGGGAAGAGGTAACTATTGCTGAGTGCCTGCTGGCTGCTGCGCCTGCTGATCCTCGCCACGGGGATCGGGGATCATGTCTGCTCCTCCTGGGCCCAGCCCCAGAGCCGCCAGGCAGCCTGGGCTTATGACAATCTCCTACTGGCTCCAAGAGGAGAATGACCTCAATAAGGGCTTCGTCTTCACAGCTGCTCAACCAGCAGCTGAAGCCCCATCACTAGCGGAGGCACTGGGTGTGGCAGGGACCCTGCCTGGGTCTCAGAGCAGTGACAGGATCTGGTGGCGTAGGGATACCTGTCTGGGTCTCAGAGCAGTGATGGGGCTAGTGGCGTAGGGATACCTGTCTGGGTCTCAGAGCAGTGATGGGGCTAGTGGCGTAGGGATACCTGTCTGGGTCTCAGAGTAGTGATGGGGCTGGCAGCGTAGGGATACCTGTCTGGGTCTCAGAGCAGTGATGGGGCTGGCGGCGTAGGGATACCTGTCTGGGTCTCAGAGCAGTGATGGGGCTGGCGGCGTAGGGATACCTGTCTGGGTCTCAGAGCAGTGATGGGGCTAGTGGCGTAGGGATACCTGTCTGGGTCTCAGAGTAGTGATGGGGCTGGCAGCGTAGGGATACCTGTCTGGGTCTCAGAGCAGTGATGGGGCTGGCGGCGTAGGGATACCTGTCTGGGTCTCAGAGCAGAGATGGGGCTGGCGGCGTAGGGATACCCCATCTGGGTCTCAGAGCAGTGATGGGGCTGGCGGCGTAGGGATACCTGTCTGGGTCTCAGAGCAGTGACAGGGTCTGGTGGCGTAGGGATACCTGTCTGGGTCTCAGAGCAGTGATGGGGCTGGCGGCGTAGGGATACCCCATCTGGGTCTCAGAGCAGTGATGGGGCTAGTGGTGTAGGGATACCTGTCTGGGTCTCAGAGCAGAGATGGGGCTGGCGGCGTAGGGATACCTGTCTGGGTTTCAGAGCAGAGATGGGGCTGGCGGCGTAGGGATACCCCGTCTGGGTCTCAGAGCAGAGATGGGGCTGGCGGCGTAGGGATACCTGTCTGGGTTTCAGAGCAGAGATGGGGCTGGCGGTGTAGCCCCACCCCGGGGGCTCCAGCTGCCTCTGGTTTGCTCCTGTTCGGAGAGTTTCCTTGCAGGCTCTGCAGCCCCCACTTGCACCCCTGCATCTGCCCCTGAGCTGGGGGTCATTTCCTGCCGCTCCAGGGGCTCCCGTGGACAAGGCCCCCTGCACCGCATGGAGCATGGAGATAAACCCGAGATCAGAGCAGCTGGGCTCACCAACGTACACCCCCCCACACACACACACACACACACCCCTCCATACGGATACACAGGCCCAGTCATACAGACGTGCACACTCTCACACACGCCAACACACACCGACACATCCAGACATGCACACGCATGTACAGTACACCCGTGCATAGTACACACCTTCAGATATGCACGGCCCCTCCCTGTCACCGGGTGGCTGGCCCCCTCTAGGGAGCGAGGGACCAGTGTACTCGGAGGAGAAGGAGCCCAGCCTGGCCCACCTGTAGCTAACAGCCCAGTGGCTGCTTGGCAGCTGATTGACTCCTGAGCACGTGGCCCGGCTCCCAGAGCTCGGCTGGAGAACGGCCCAAAGAGGGTGAGCCTAGGAAAGGCGCCTCCAGCGAAGGCAGCAGCAGTAGCTGTCGCAGGAGGTTGCCGATGCTGATGCCCCTCGCTCGCTGAGCGCCCCACGCCTAGGAGGAAAGGGCTGAGGGGGGAAAGGGGGACGGCTGGGGAGACGTTAGCTGAGACCTGCAGCTGGCTGGCGTCATGGCCGCGTCCCAGGAGCAGAGCTGTGCTATCCTGAGAACAAGGAGGGTAAAACTGATCTGGATTATTACCCAGCCCGGGGGAGGCTGTGGGACTCCGGACCTTGGGAGAGGCGCCGGTGGGAATTAATGCAGCGCAAGGGTGGACGTGAGGGGCGGGAGAGTTAATAACTAAGCCCCCCTAGGGGGACTCTCGATTTAAGTACTCTGGTGTGGGAGTAAATCATCGCAAGAGAGCGAGTCCCGGGGCAGTGGGCTGGCAGGGCCATGCTGTGCGGCAGGGGTGTGTATAGCCGGGCTCTGCCCTCACGCCCACCTATGCCCAGACCCTCACCCATGTGCACAGCCGCGCCCTCGCCCAGACACATTCTCCTCACTCAAGACGTTGACATCTAGGCAAGACAGAGCGCCAGCGAACGGAGCAGGTGGAGTCGCCCTGCCCCGCCCCAGGGTGACGGACTGGGTAGCACCTAGATACCCCAGCGAGGAAGGCGCTAGATGTGACCTCACTGGCCAGGCTCCATTTAGAGGAGCACCTGAGTGTACCTCCCATGGCCAGGCCGGTCGGTGACCCCAGCATAGGGACTGGGGGTGGGGGCTAAACCTTGGAGCCTCCTGCTGGCCCCTGGCAGCCTCAAGAGGAGGCTCCGGTTCTGAGCCCGGTACCGTCGGATCCCTGGGCCTGGGCCCAGACTCCAGGCCCCAGCTCTGTGGCTGGCGTGCTGACTCTGCACTCTTCAGCAGGATTGGCTGGGTAAATACTGAACTCTAACGTTTAATGGGTGACTTTTTTACAAAGAAATTAAATGGAAAAGAATCCCACATGCAAAGTAAAATCTGCTCTGCTAGGCAGTCTGCCCCGGGCCCTTCACCCGGCGCGCCCCTCACCCGCTGACTCCTGGGCTCTCGCTAACAGAGGGATGGGTTCATTTCTAGCCTCCCAGGGATTCTGCTCCCCTCCTTCTCTGCCAGTCATCTCTGGAGGGTCAGCGTTGGGAGCATCTCTCCAGTTTACACCTTAGTGTACGAATAGCAGCTTGGGTGGGTGCACTAGTGACTGGAGAAGCAGTTTTGGTGACAAGGTTCCTGGGCTCTGCCACTGACTCACTGCAAGGCCTGCAGGCTCTTTGCCACCCCGTGCCTCAGTTTCCTCACCTGGAATAGGGGTTGTGCTGAGAGTTAAGGAATAAAAGATTCTTGGATGGAAGCTGCTCTAGTACCTGTTGTTTGTGATTTGGAACTTTCATCCCAAATGCTTCCCAAAGTCTGTGTGCGCACGACAGGAATCTCTTCACGCACCACTGAAATGCATCCACTTCTGAGGTGGAGCACAGCAGCTGCTTAACAGCTGACAGCAACACTGCGCAACAGCTCTGGCCAAAAAGTAGAGCAGAATCATGCCTCTTATTGGAAACTGCTGGGGGATTTTCTTTCTACCTCTGCTCCAGGAGGTGGTACTTCCAGCAGTGTAGTAGTGACTCACAGGCAAGAGCGCCCCCTACTGAATCATAACGTTTCCCTTGGTGGTTTTCCATTCAAGCCTTGCTTTGCTTGGGAGGTATAACGGGACCACACTCCAAAGAGCTGCTTTGATTGTTGCCCCCTCTGTTCTTTTCCTTTCAGTCTGAGTAAATGATTTCACATCAAGCCCCTTTAGACTCATAGTTAGACTGTGGAACTCCATGCCACAGGAAGTCATTGAGACCAAGAATTTAGCAAGACACAAAGAGGGACTGTACTCGTATGGATAACTAGATTGTCCAGAGTTATAACTGCGAAGGCAGGGATGGGAAAGCTCCTGCTTCAGGGCTTCAGTTGGTCTCTATTAGCAGGTTATGCCACGTCTTACACCTTCCTCTGATCCAGTGTCAGAGACGGGACACTGGGCTAGTTGGACGCTGAGTCTGAGCCATCCTGGCAGTTCCTATGTCCCATGACCCCAAAGCCAGGACACCGCTCTTCTGCAGTTACCGGAAGAGTCACTGAAACCGGTGCCCCGTAGGTCTGGCCCCCTGGGCTGGTACCCTTAGAGCTGCGGTTGGCTTAGGGCATGGACAAAGTCTGGACCTGGGTTCAGATGTGAGTTCTCAGCTCCGCTTCACCCCTGGAATCCAAGAGGGGCTGGCTCCCGTGCAGATCTCGACGCCCCGAGCAGAGTGCGAGGAGCTGGGGCACTGCCTGATCTCCTAGCGGCAGGATGGTTGGAGCTGGGGTTTGGGATCCAGGCCCCTGTGGATTGGTTGTGCCCCCGGAGCTGCGGGGCAGGGGCTGCGTCCTGGACCGTAGGGAACCGTCCACCCTGGGACGTCGATGAGTGAGGGAGCTGCTCTTTGCCTCCTGCCTTAGTTTCCCTGCTCTTCCCTGGGTGGTCTAGTGGCAGGGGGGTGAGCCAGGTGAGAGTGCCCTCCCCCAGGCCTGCGTGGCTGGCCCCTCACAGATACTCTCCTTGCAGGGTTTGCCCATCCCGAGTCAGAAATTAGGGACGGGTGGGGGCAAGGGAAGAGGAGCTGCATGCTCAGGAAGGGGTTCAGCTCTCTGGCCTGGGCTCTTCCTCCATCATTCCCGCTAATCTCTCCGCACCTCCGGGGCTGCGGGGTGATGGTGGGGTTTGCCCTGGAGCTCCCTGCTGTGCAATTCCCTGGACCCCGCAAAGAGTCCTCTTCCTCCACAGCGTCCGCGGGCCGGAAGGGATGGCTTTCTCCCACAGCCCCGTGGCCCAGCCCCTCGCCCCGCAGCGCGGTGACCCTGCAATCACCTGGCAGGTGACCCTGCAGCTCTTATCAGCTCCTGCCGCCTGGGTCTTCCCCATTATGTAACTGAGCGTAACCAAGGTGCCTTTTCCCAGGGAAACAAAGTCAACAGCAGAGCCGGGCGCACGCCCCCGCCCTGGAGAGCAAACAGCCTGAGCCCGAGCCACTCTCGCCCTGGGATATCGCTCGCTGGGGGAGATCCCGTTTGTAGCAGGGCCAGTCGGAAGGAGCCAGGCCTACTGGGGCCCGGGCGCTTCTCGGACCGCTGGCGTCCCAGGACTGGTGGATGCGTCCTGGGCCGATGAGTGAGCCGCGTCCCTATGGGGCTGTCTGTCGGCGTGTCTGCTCCCCCAGAGGAGAGAGCCTGTCCCTTTGGGGTCACCTGGCCATACACAATGAGCTCACCTGGTCACGGTGCATCCCCCTGCTGTGACAGCTGCATCCCGTGCCACGACTGTGGCGCCCCCGTGGGGTGGAGGTTGGATCCTCATGTGGCAGTGGCCCTGCTCTCCCTCCGGGGCGGCTGCAGCGTTGCATGAGGGTGGGCGACTTCCCCACAATGTGACGGGGTGTCCAAGGTCACGACGGTAGCACCCCCCCTTGGTGACAGCGGCCTCCCCACTCTGGGGCGGCTGTGTCCTCCTGCCGGGGATAGCTGTGCCCCTGTGCTGGGTCCATCTTCCTGTCATGATATTGCACTACAATGTGCTGTGGGTGCGTCATCTCCTGTTGTGACATCACATCCACCAATAAGAACGGCCACGCTGGGTCAGGCCAGTCGTCCGTCTGGCCCAGGGTCCTGTCTGCCAACAGTGGGCAATGCCAGGTACCCCAGAGGGAGTGAACAGAACAGGGCAATTTTAACTGATCCGTCCCCAGTCATCCAGTCCCAGCATCTGGCAGTCAGAGACTTAGGGACACCCGGAGCAGGAGTTGTGTCCCTACCCATCCTGGCTAATAGCCACTGATGGACCTGTCCTCCGGGAACTTCTCTCATTCTCTTTTGAACCCAGTTATACTTTTGGCCTTCACAACATCCCCTGGCAGTGAGTTCCACAGGTTGGCTGTGTGTTGTGTGAAGAAATACTTCCTGCTGCCTATTTCATTTGATGACTCTTACTTCTCGTGTTACGAGAAGGAGTAAATAACACTTCCTTATTCACTTTCTCCACACCAATCATGATTTTATAGACCGCTATCATATCCCCCCTTACTCGTCTCTTTTCCCAGCTGAACAGTGCCAGTCTTTTTAATCTCTCCTCCTATGGAAGCTGTTCCATACCTCCAGTCGTTCTTGTTGCCTTTCGCTGCAGCTGTTCCAGTTCTAATCTATCTTTTTTGAGATGGGGCGACCAGAGGACACGGCATCCTCTCACAGTGGGTGACGTGCTGTTGTGTGACCTGGCATTGACATGCCGGGCTCTGCCACTGGCCTGTTGGGTGACCTTGAGGAACTCCTTCCCTGCTCTGTGCCTCAGTTCTCCCATCTGTAAAATGGGGAAAATGAGTCGGACCTGCTTTGTGGGGTGCTCTGAGATCTAGGAACGATGAGCACTAGATGAGAGCTCGGGAGGATGATGGTGGTGGTGGTTATAGACCTGTAACGCCATCATGTCCCCAGCACTGAAATAAACATCAGGTTCTTTAACTACCCAGCCTGAGCGTCTGGTACGGACCCATGAGAGCCAGATTTCAGTCCTGGCTCGATGGGTGCCCTGCCACTGCCCTGTGGGTGCTACAAGAGGAGGGAGTCTCATTGCTCGATCCCAAGCCATGCTAAGAGCCAGCCGATTCCATGCTGTGTTGGGAGCGGATCACCCAGAGTGTTGCTCAAATCATTGATCAGTTTTCTGGGTGGTGGGAAAGCAGGTGGGTCTTCAAGCCAGTTGTCCTGTCTAGCCAGGTTCTTATAGAGACCAATCACCGTGGTATCTGGGCGTCTCCCAGAATCCCAAAGCCCGCCACCCCCATCGGTCTCTGAGGGTCTCTAGCACAGTTGTGGGTCACAGTGTGGGTGGGAGCGAGGGGGTGCAGCCCTCGGGTGCAGCGTCGGGTCCCAGCGGGAGATCACTCGGAGCGGAGCGTCTGAGTCAGCCGGCGGGAAAGCTGCCAGTTCAGTGGTTAGCTGGATTTTAGCCATGGTTTAATGATGTGACAAATCCACCGCAGGAGAAGCCAAACAAACCACAGTGGGGCTGGAAGGGAGCCAAGGGCTGGAGGCAGGAGCTCGGCTTGAAGTATTTGAAAGCCAGGGGGAGGAATGCCTAGTGGTTAGTGCACTGCTGCGTGGGGAGCCGGCGTCATTCCTGGCTGTGGTGCTGCACTGGCGTCTCTCTGCCTAGCACAGGGGCACCCCCAGGATCTGACCCATGCATTCCCCATCCTCTGCCACTCACAGTCCCAGCACGGGGATTGTGCCCCACATGTGACAGGCTATGATGTCGGAGCCACAGGGTGATTGGGGTTTGAGCACGGGCCGCTGGCAGCGGAGAATCTTCGCGAGCAGTGCAGGGCCTGTGACACGCAGCTGGACAAGCAGTGGTGTGCGTACTCGCTAGCATACAGGCCAGTGGCTGGCTGGCTTTTGGAGGAGTGTGGACACGGTGCACCACTCGCACTGAAGTACCCAGAGACGGAAAGGACCCATCTAACCTGTGCCTCTTGGCCGGGCCAGGAGGGGTCCCTATGGCACATTGATCAGCATTTTGACCAATCCAGTTGCCAATGTCCTGCCCCATCTCACAACGCCCGCCGTCTTGGGGTGCCAGTCAGCTGAGACCCTAAGCAAGGGACCCCCCACCCGCCCACCCCATCCCTGCCTGCCCAAGACCTCAGGGCCAGGCGGTGGGTAGGCAGGGTTGCCTGCTATGCCCGAGCTGTCCTACTCCGCAGCAGGAGCGCTCCCAGGAAAAGCAGCAGGTGAGCGTATTTCTCTGCCTCCCGGATTGACTGCTGCCTTTCCCCTTCCTCTCCAGCCCATCAGCCTCCGCCCCCCAGCAGAGTCTGCCAGCTGGGTGGGAGAGGAGGGGGGACCCCAGCAGCCCCTAGGGCAGTGGGGAGATGTGGCACCAGCAGAAGGAGGGAAGGGGGTGAAGTGTTCCCCGGTTAGCGGCTGCCTGCAATGCCTGTAACCCCAGCATTGCGCCTCTGGGCTAGTGCATGAGACTCTGAATGTGGAACTGACCAGAGCAGCAGATGCTGCTGATAGGTCTGGTATCCGAGCCCAACGGGGGGAGGGGGGGAATGAAGAAGCAGCATCAGTGGTGAGAAGGGAATGAGACATTCCGGCTTCCACCCACCTGAGGCACTGCCGGCAGCACGAGGCAGGAGGCAGGCGGTGCTTGAAGTGTTGAAAGCTCTGAGGAGTGGAGTCCTGTCCCCACTCCTCTGGCCCCAGGGCAGAACTGATCAGCTGCAGGTTTCATTGCAACCAGTTGTTTTTGTTCATGGATCACAGAAGCTCTGAGCACGAGCAAACAGGGCAGCTGCCTGTATTGCCACTTTCAGCAGAGAGAGGCGTGCAAAGGTGCGTGTAAAGCAGCCGTGGCCTTTGAACGCCTGGCCAGGTGCCAAGACCACCTTTGCCTTAGCCCAGAAAACATCCCCCAGAGGGGCAGTGCTGGGCAAAGTCTGGGCAGAGGGGACTGACCGTGTGTCCCAAACCTTTTACTTTCCAGTGTTACAAGGCCATCGGCATGGTGTGTGGCACTGGTGACTTGATCCCAGTCTACAAGTACCGACATGGAGCTCAAATACTTAATAATGGGCTCTTCGGTCTAGCAGAGGAAGGTCAAATCCTAGTGAGGTAAATAGAAAGGAGCATAAACGCTGCCAAATTAAGTGTAAAAATGTAATAAAAAAAGCCAAAAGGGAGTTTGAAGAACAACTAGCCAAAAACTCAAAAGGTAATAAAATGTTTTGTAAGTACATCAGAAGCAGGAAGCCTGCTAAACAACCAGTGGGGCCCCTGGACGATCGAGATCCAAAAGCAGTGCTTAAAGACGATAAAGTCATTGCGGAGAAACTTAATGAATTCTTTGCTTCAGTCTTCACGGCTGAGGATGTTAGGGAGATTCCCAAACCTGAGCCGGCTTTTGTAGGTGACAAACCTGAGGAACTGTCACAGATTGAAGTGTCACTAGAGAAGGTTTCGGAATTAATTGATAAACTTAACATTAACAAGTCACCGGGACCAGATGGCATTCACCCAAGAGTTCTGAAAGAACTCAAATGTGAAATTGTGGAACTATTAACTATGGTTTGTAACCCGTCCTTTAAATCGGCTTCGGTACCCAATGACTGGAAGTTAGCTAATGTAACGCCAATATTTAAAAAGGGCTCTAGAGGTGATCCCGGCAATTACAGACCGGTAAGTCTAACATCAGTACCGGGCAAATTAGTCGAAACAATCGTAAAGAATAAAATTGTCCGACACATAGAAGAACATAAATTGTTGGGCAAAAGTCAACATGGTTTCTGTAAAGGGAAATCATGTCTTACTAATCTATTAGAGTTCTTTGAAGGCGTCAACAAACATGTGGACAGGGGGGATCCAGTGGACATAGTGTACTTAGATTTCCAGAAAGCTTTTGACAAGGTCCCTCACCAAAGGCTCTTACGTAAATTAAGTTGTCATGGGATAAGAGGGAAGATCCTTTCATGGATTGAGAACTGGTTAAAAGACAGGGAACAAAGGGTAGGAATAAATGGTAAATTTTCCGAATGGAGAGGGGTAACTAGTGGTGTTCCCCCAGGGTCAGTCCTCGGACCAATCCTATTCAACTTATTCATAAATGATCTGGAGAAAGGGGTAAACAGTGAGGTGGCAAAGTTTGCAGATGATACTAAACTGCTCAAGATAGTTAAGACCAAAGCAGACTAAGAACTTCAAAAAGATCTCACAAAACTAAGTGACTGGGCAACAAAATGGCAAATGAAATTTAATGTGGATAAATGTAAAGTAATGCACATTGGAAAAAAATAACCCCAACTATACATACAATATGATGGGGGCTAATTTAGCTACAACTAATCAGGAAAGAGATCTTGGAGTCATCGTGGATAGTTCTCTGAAGACGTCCACGCAGTGTGCAGGGGCAGTCAAAAAAGCAAACAGGGTGTTAGGAATCATTAGAAAAGGGATAGAGAATAAGACAGAGAATATCTTATTGCCCTTATATAAATCTATGGTATGCCCATAACTTGAATATGGTGTACAAATGTGGTCTCCTCATCTCAAAAAAGATATACTGGCATTAGAAAAGGTTCAGAGAAGGGCAACTAAAACGATTAGGGGTTTGGAACAGGTTACATATGAGGAGAAATTAAAGAGGCTAGGACTTTTCAGCTTGGAAAAGAGGAGACCAAGGGGGGATATGATAGAGGTATATAAAATCATGAGTGATGTGGAGAAAGTGAATAAGGAAAAGTTATTTACTTATTGCCTTAATATAAGAACTAGGGTCCACCGAATGAAATTAATGGGCAGCAGGTTTAAACAAATAAAAGGAAGTTCTTCACACAGTGCACAGTCAACCTGTGGAACTCCTTGCCTGAGGAGGTTGTGAAGGCTAGGACTATAACAGCGTTTAAAAGAGAACTGGATAAATTCATGGTGGTTAAGTCCATTAATGGCTATTAGCCAGGATGGGTAAGGAATGGTGTCCCTAGCCTCCGTTTGTCAGAGGGTGGAGATGGATGGCAGGAGAGAGATCACTTGATCATTACCTGTTAGGTTCACTCCCTCTGGGACACCTGGCATTGGCTGCTGTCGGTAGACAGGATACTGGGCTGGATGGACCTTTGGTCTGACCCAGTATGACAATTCTTATGTTCTTATTTCTAACACGATCCAATAGCTGTCAATTGAAGCTAGATAAATTCAGATTGGAAATAAGGGGTAAATTTTTAATTGGGAGGTTAATTGTTCCGATGGTTAATTTACCAAAGGGCACGCTGGATTCTCCATCACTGACAATTTTTAACTCAAGACTGGCTGTTTCTCTTAAGGATCCGCTCTGGGAATTATTTTGGGGGTGTTCTCTGGCCCCTCTGGTCTGGCCAGGAGCTCAGACGAGATGATCACAATGGTCCCTTCTGGCCTTGGAATCTGTGACTCTATGAAAAGGTCTAATGGCAGCACTGCAAGTTCCATCCTCACGGTCACCTGTCAACCGTGGTCATCTGTGGGGAATTTTAGTGCCTGAGCCGTTCTTTTTAGGTGACAAATTTGAGGAACTGTCCCAGATTGAGGTGTCATTAGAGGAAGTTTTGGAACAAATTGACAAACTAAACTGATGGTATTCACCCAGGAGTTCTGAAGAAATCCAAATATGAAATTGCAAAACTACTAACAGTAGTCTGTAACCTATCGCTTAAATCAGCTTCTGTACCAAATGACTGGAGGATAGCTAATGTGACACCAATTTTCTAAAAAGGCTCCAGAAATGATCCCGGCAATTACAGGCCGGTAAGCCTGACTTCAGTACTGGGCAAATTGGTTGAAACTATAGTAAAGAACAGAATTGTCAGACACAGAGATGAACATAATTTGCTGTGGAAGAGTCAACACGGCTTTTGTAAAGGGAAATCATGTCTCACCAATCTACTAGAATTCTGTGAGAGGGTCAACAAGCATGTGAACAAGGGGGATCCAGTGGATATAGTGTATTTAGATTTTCAGAAAGCCTTTGACAAGGTCCCTCACCAAAGGCTCTTAAGCAAAGTAAGCTGTCATGGGATAAGAGGGAAGGTTCTCTCATGGATTGGTAACTGGTTAAAAGATAGGAAACAAGGGTAGGAATAAATGGTCAGTTTTCAGAACGGAGAGAGGTAAATAGTGGTGTCCTCCAGGGGTCTGTACTGGGGCCAGTTCTATTCAACATATTCATCAATGATCTGGAGAAAGGGGTAAACAGTGAGGTGGCAGAGTTTGCAGATGACACAAAACTACTCAAGATAGTTAAGTCCAAAGCAGACTGCGAAGAGCTACAAAGGGATCTCACAAAACTAGGTGACTGGGCAACAAAATGGCAGATGAAATTCAATGTTGATAAATGCAAAGTAGCGCACATTGGAAACATAATCCCAACTCTACATCTAAAATGATGGGGTCTAAATTAGCTGTTATCACTCAAGAAAGAGATCTTGGAGTCATTGTGGATAGTTCTCTGAAAACATCCACTCAATGTGCAGCGGCAGTCAAAAAAGCGAACAGAATGATAGGAACCATTAGGAAAGGGATCGATAATAAGACAGAAAATATCCTAATGCCTCTATAGAAATCCATAGTACACCCACACCTCGAATCTGGTCGCCCCATCTCAAAAAAGATATATTAGAATTGGAAAAGGTACAGAGAAGAGCAACAAAAATGATTAGGGGTATGGAACGGCTTCCGTATGAGGAGAGATTAAAGAGATTGGGGCTGGAATTTTTCATCTTGGAAAAGAGACGACTAAGGGGGGATATGATTGAGGTCTGTAAAATCAAGACTGGTGTGGAGAAAGTGAATAAGGAAGTGTTATTTACTCCTTCTCATAACACAAGAACCAGGGGATACCCAATGAAATTATTGGGCAGCAGGTTTAAAACAAAAGGAAATATTTTTTCATACAACGCACAGTCAACCTGTGGAACTCATTGCCAGAGGATGTTGTGAAGGCCAAAAGTATAACTGGTTTGAAGAAAGAATTAGATAAATTAATGGAGGATTGGTCTATCAACAGCTATTAGCCAAGTTGGTCAAGAGATGCAACCACATGTTCTGGATGTTCCTGTGCGTCTGACTACCAGAAGCTGGGAATGGGCGACAGGGGATGGATCACTTGATGATTTCCTGTTCTGTTCATTCCCTCTGGGGCACCTGGCATTGGCCACTGTCGGCAGACAGATACTGGGCTAGACGGATCATTGGTTTGACCCAGTCTGGCCGCTTGTATGTTCTTAGTGCAGACAAGAGCTGTTATGTGGCCTCCTGTGAGATATACCTATCTCCTAGAACTGGAAGGGACCCCAAAAGGTCATTGAGTCCAGCCCCCTGCCTTCACTAGCAGGACCAAGTACTGATTTTGCCCCAGATCCTTAAGTGGCCCCCTCAAGGATTGAACTCACAACCCTGGGTTTAGCAGGCCAATGCTCAAACCACTGAGCTATCCCTCCCCCCATCCTGCACTACCTCATGATGGGAGGCAGCAGCCAATGAAAAAGCCCCGTAACAAGCCCCCAGCTGCCTGGGACTTCCCGGGGTCACTGAGCTGTGCCTGCCCCAGAAATTCACACAGCAGGAATAGAGATCAGCTCCGCCTGCCCCAAGTGCACTGGTCTCCGCTATCCCTTGTGCCAAAGGTGAGTGAATCGTCCCTAGCTGTGAGCAATATAGGGCCTGTGACCCACAGCTGTGCAGTTCTCATCCTGTCCCATAGGGGGCAATGGTAGCATCTGCACCAGCCAGCTTCTTGCAGCCCCACGCCTGAAAGTCCGAATGAAAGCTGCCCACGGGCAGGGGAGCAGGGATCGTCGTAGGATGGTTCTTGCTGAAGTCTGTCAGGTCTATGTTAGAGAGAGGTGACAGTTCACATCATCGAATCAAATTCTCTCTCCCTGAGATACGTACAGCGCCCCCTGCAGGATCTGAGCACCTCACAACCCCCCTATGCGGCCAGGTAGCACTGTTCTCCCCACGGGGCACTGGGGCCAGGCTCTCACCCGTGTGCACTGAAATCAGTGGGGTTAGGAGCCTAAAGACCTTTGAGGGTCTTGGTCTCAGTGACTGGCCCAGGGTCACACAGGAAGTCAGCGGCAGAGCTGAGATTTCAACCTGCATCTCTGGAGTCCTAGGTTAGCGCCCCAACCCCGGGTGTGTCCCTCCCTGTACGGCTAACGACCAGCTCCCCTGTGCTGTGGCACTAACGCCAGTGACGGGTGGGGACTGACGACTCCCCTTTGCTTTTCACAGCTGATGCCTCCTCACCCCTCCCCTTTTCTGTACTTTGCATCTCTCGGGTCAGACAAGCAGACAGGCTCGGTCCCCCCAGGGCCGCCCGGGGGGGGGGCAAGTGGGGCAATTTACCCCAGGCCCCGGGCCCCACAGGGGCCCCCACGAGAATATAGTATTCTATAGTATTGCAACTTTTTTTATGGAAGGGGCCCCCGAAATTGCTTTGCCCCAGGCCCCCTGAATCCTTCAGGTGGCCCTGGGTCCCCCGTGTGGTTTTCCTGGGTCAGTTTCAGTTGGCGCTGCTGGTGGGACTGGGCAGAGACGGGGCATTGGGCTGGATGGAGCCCAGCCTGGCATTCCCTTTGCTCCCACTTCTCCTGGAGGTGGGACGGAAATAGGCCAGGCCGGGTGCCTGTGACTGCACGAAGCGAAGCTGCACCTCTTGGTGGTGTGACCTGCCCCCGCCCTGGCACTGTGCCGCCCCGAGAACCCCCCAGACCCTAGCTGCTCATCTCAGGCTGGAGCCTGCCCTCCACGTATGCCCTGGACTTCCGGGGCGCGGGATCCTCAGCCAAAGGGGAGGTTTGGGATCCTTCCCCCACTCTGCAAAGCCCGGCCAAGTTTCCAGCCTGTGTTTCCTAGGGACCCCGGAAAGCTCCCCGCTTGGCTGAGAGCGCGAGGGGCTGAGAGGGAGCAGCTAATTGGAGCTGAGCCGAGGGCTGCCTGGCACATCTCCAGCTGGCTCCGTGCCCGCTCCCCAGGGCCGCGTGGAGCGGCGGCTGCGCTCGGCTGCCTCGACAGCGGAGCTAACGAGCTGTGTTTAGTTAACCAGGGGGGTGCGTGGGAATCTCAGCGCTGAGCGCTCCGGGACGGGATTCACCTGCAATTATTGGAGCCCAGGGAGCTAACCCGCTTGCCTGGTGGCGGGGAAAGGGCAGGCAGCAGGGAAAGGGCAGGGAGGCAGGGCCTGACCGGAGGCGGCTTAGCAGCAGCAACGTCAGAGCTCCTGGGGCTTTCCCTTCCCCAGCTTGGGAGCGTCACCGAGAGGAGACGCCAGGGGTCAGAGGTGCCTGGCGCAGGTGCCTGGCACTGGCTGAGGGTCCCCCTGTCCCCTGGACGATTGCTCCTCTCTCTGCCCCTTGTCCAAGGCGGGTGAGCAATGGCTCCAGTGTGGGGGTCCCGGGGTGAGAAGGAGCCACACAATCCTCCCCGGGGCTGGGGGTCCCCCTTCCCAGCTCGCTCTGTGCCAGAGCATCCTCCATGTCCCAGGAACGCAGGGTCTGCGCTGGAGGACGTTGGCTCAGCCCTGGAGACTTTGATGGTGCAGTGAAAGAGGGCCTGGCACTGGGCATGGGGGCGGGGGGGCAGCACCCAGGGAACAGCTGGGAATGAGCAGGGCCTGGGACTTGGGGGCTGGGCATCTGCAGATCTCCCCAGCTGAGGTGCCCCGGGGGCTGTGCCCTGAAGGGCTCCCTGCATGTGACACCCCCCAGCATCAGGTGCCGTCGCTTGTTGGGGTCCTTGGCTCTCAGGAGCACTGGCTGTTCCGCTCATTACTCCAGGGAGCCCTCCTGCACCTCCTTCCAGGGGGGGGGCCACACCAGCAGCCCGCCCCCTGCGCGGCTGTGGGGAGGGCCTTTGTCTCCCGGAGCCGGGATAACAGGGCTCGATATGGTTTGGAGCCAGCAAACAGGAGTCTTGCGAGGGGTTCTGAGTGGGAACGTGGGAGCAGATACACCTAACCCCCCCACACCCCAAATAACCCTGCAAGAGTAAAGCTAATGCGGGCAGACATCCAGCAGCAGAGCAGGGGGTGTCCAGGTTATTGCACTCAATGCAGCCTGTGGGATTACCTGCCTTGTGGGCAGGTGGCGTAGGTGTGCACTCGGTGCAAGCAACTCACGACCCTCAGAGACCGTGTCCAGGCTTTGGAGAGCAGAGTGGCTGAGCTGCAGGGGCTGAGGGAGACAGAGAGGTGCAGAGAGGAGACTTTCTGGGGCACAGCAGAGTTGTCCCACCCCCACACCCCCACTTGACAGCCTCTGTGCGGTTGTGGAGGAGGAAAATCTCAGGGAAGGAGAAGCCAAGCTGGAGCAAAGGGAAACGATCCCATAGTTGGGACCCTCCTTCCAGACGATGTTGTGGTAACCTCTCGCCCTGAGGCCACCCCTCCGGAAGAGCCAGGTAATAGTAACGAGGGAGTGGAGGGATCATTAGAAATACAGGTAGCTGGGTTTGCGATGACCGGGAGAACCGCATGGTGACTTGCCTGCCTGGTGCAAAGGTTGCGGATCTCTCAAGACATCTAGACAGGCTCATGTGCAGTGTTGGGGAGGAGCCAGTGGTCGTGGTACATGTAGGTACCATGTAGGACATAGGGAAGGATAGGAGAGAGGTTCTGGAGGCCACATTTAGGCTGCTAGGTAAGAGATTGAAGTCCAGGTCCTCCATGATAGCATTCTCTGAAATGCTTCCAGTCCCATGTGCAGGGCGAGTTAGACAGGCAGAACTGCAGGGTCTCAATGCGTGGATGAGACGATGGTGTAGGGAGGAAGGGTTTAGATTTATTAGGAACTGGGGAAACTTTTGGGAAAGGGGGAGCCTATCCAGGAAGGATGGGCTCCACCTAAACCAAAACAGAACCAGATTACTGGCATGTCAAATTAAAAAGGTCGTAGAGGAGTTTTTAAACTAAGGGCTGGGGAAAGCCGACAGGCCCGGAGAAACACATTCTCTGTCTCCTGGTAAGGAGGAGAGGATAGAAGTTGATAACGTATTGGCAGGAACTAAGAAAAACAGTCAATTGAAGAGAGCCCCATTCAAGTACATCACATGAAGGCAGACAACTAAATATTGACAGATGTTATAAGTGCTTGTATACAAATGCAAAAGTCTAAATACTTAGATGGGTGAACTTGAGCGCCTGGTATTAAATGATGATATTGATATAACAGGCATCACAGAAACGTGATAATCAATGGGACCCGATAATACCAGAGTATAAAATCGATAGAAATGACAGAGTCGGTCACGCTGGCGGGCGAGTGGCACTAGATGTGAAAGAAAGCAGAGTCAAATAGAGTAAAAATCTGAAATGAAGAAAACTACCACAGAATCTCGGTGGATAGAAATTCCATCCTGGAATAATAAGAATAGAGCAGTAGGAATATACTACCGATCACCTGACCAGCCTCACCTGTTGTCCCACAAACTTACACAGGATCGTTTTAGGGGTCAAGACAAAGATGCCACATTTATTATTAATCTGTAACTATTAGCAAATACCTTAATGCTTATACACACACACTCACACACACACACACACCCCAAAATGTTCTGCAGCTGCTGGATAGTTACCGGTCCTGATTGTAGTTTGAGTTCGCAGCTTGGGATCGGAGCTCGTGGCAGCTAACTGGCCAGGAAGGCTGAGCCCGAGGAGGAGCCGGGTCTCTGTCGGGCACCGATGCTCCTTGATGTTGATAGCAGAACGTTACCCAAAGTCTCTCCTCTCACCCTTCCTTTTTTATAGGCTTTTAGTTTGGATCCAAAGTCTCTAGGTCTTGCTGTGTCACTCCGCCTCTGGGTTTGGTGCTTGATCACCCGTCAATTGCAGGCGTGACTGTCAGCCTGGGACCTGGCTTTGATTTTCCTTCTGTTGTTTTTTTCTTTTTAGGGTGGATGCTTCTTGCTTGAGTTAGGGCTGTTGTCTAGTTCTTCAGCCGTTGGTATTTGAACTTTATCTCATCAGGAAAGGCTGGTGCTGGAGGTTGATTCTATCACCCATACATACCTCATTCACACATCTCAGCTAGACTAATAAAATTACAGTCTGGCTTGCAAAAATGGAGGCCACAGCACAAGCCTTCTACAAAATGGAGTTAGCATTTTAAAATGGGTTTTGAATTACAATATTGCACAGAAGTTACAATGTTACAATGTAGGCAAAATGGCAAGTGTAATGAAAGTTACAATGTAGGCAAAATGGCAAGTGTAATGAAATGGTGAACAGAAGTTACAATGGTACAGTGAATAACTAAAAACAATTTCATTCACATTGGTTCTACACACCCCAACAGTGACTGTGAAATGCTCAGGGAGATTAGAGAGGCTCGAAAAATAGAAAACACCGTAATAATGGGGGATTTCAACAATCCCCACAGTGACTGGGTACATGTCACCTCAGGACGGGAGGGGCCAGAGTACAGAACAGAATTATCAGACACAGAGATGAATACAGTACATGGGGGAAGAGACAACATGGCTTCTTTAATGGGAAATCAAGCCTCACCAATCTGTTAGAATTCTTTGAGGGGTCAACAAGCTGGGGACAAGGGTGATCCAGGAGATATAGTGTCTCTTGGACTTTCAGAAAGCCTTGGACAAAGGCTCTTAAGCAAAGTAAGCAGTCATGGGCTAAGAGGGAAGGTCCTCTCCTGGATCAGTAACTGGTTAAAAGGCAGGAAACAAAGGGTAGGAAGAAATGGTCAGTTTTCACAGTGACAAAGGGTAGATGGTGGGGGGGTCCCCCAAGGATCTGTACTGGGCCAAGTGCTGTTCAACCTATTGTAGTTCTGTGTGAGTTCATTTGCGTTTGCAGTGATTGTCTCATTTCACCCACAGAGTTGCTATTGGGACATTTCACGCACTGGATGAGGTACCCCATGTGTTGTGATAGGTGTGTGTAGGAGCCATGGATCTCGAAAGGTGTGTTGTGGGGGGTGTTGATCATTGTAGCAATGGAGCTACGGCTGCAGGTTTTGCATCTGTTGTTCGGGCAGGGTCTGGTGCTGCTTTGAATTGGTGTGAGCTGGTCTGTGGGGAGCCTGCTTCTGATGATGAGTTTGGAGAGGGTGGGAGGTTGCTTGAAAGCCGGAGGAGGGGGGTTAGGAAACATTTCTTTCAGGATTGGGTCCCCATCGAGTGTGGGCTGTCGTTGTTTTATGATACCCCGTATGGGGTCCAGTGCGGGGTGGGAGGTGACAGCTCGGGGTGTGCGGGAAGGGGGGGGGTTATTTCTGTGTTGAAGTAGGTATTTGGGTGGCCTGTTCCATGACGTGATCTACTTCTCTGATGGAGCGTCCTTGTTCGGCAAAGGCAGTTTTGAGTGTGTTAAGGTGTGTATCCCGGACTTTCTCCTCGGAGCACATTCTGCGGTATCTGAGCACCTGGCCGTAGAGAACAGATTTCTTGGTGTGTCTGGGGCGGTTACTGGATCTGTGGAGGTAGGTGTGGTGATCTGTGGGTTTCTGGTATACCGTTGTCTATAGGGTTCCATTGTTGAAGCCGATCGTGTGGTCCAGGCAGGGCCAGCTCTAACTTATTTGCCGCCCCAGGCAAAAAAGAAGAGCGCCGCCCCCCCCCCCCCGCGAGCGCTGCACTGCGCTGCCGTACCCCCCCCAGCGCCGCCAAAATCCCCGCCCCCCCCCGAGCACCACGCCACCTGAAGCCCCGCCCCCTCCAAGCCCCGCCCCGCCCCCCCTCCGAGCGCCATGCCGCGCCAGTCCCCACCCCTCCTCCGAGTGCCGCGCCAGCCCCCGCCCCTGCCCCCTCCCCTCCGAGCACCAAGCCCCCGCCCCTCCTCCGAGCGCTGCGCCAGCCCCCGCCCCCCTCCGAGCGCCGTGCCAGCCCTCCCACCGAGTGCCACGCCGCCCGAAGCCCCGCCCCCTCCGAGCGCCGTGCCGCCCGAAGCCCCGCCCCCCTGAGCGCCGCGCGCAGAAACCAAAAAAAACCCCTCCAGCGCTGCCCCAACGAACCAATAAATAAATAAATAAAAACCCGAGCGCCGCCCCGCCCCAAGGTGCCGCCCCAAGCACGTGCTTGGTCGGCTGGTGCCTGGAGCCGGCCCTGGGTCCAGGAAGTTGATGCTGGTGTGGGCGTGTTCCAGAGTTTGATAGATGGGTGATGGTGGTTGAAGTCGTGGTAGAAATCTCGGAGGGAGTATCATCGCTGTATCTCAGGAATAGCATTGGTTTCCTGGTGCATTTGTCCAGCAATTCTTCCTCAAGGTGCCTATGGAGAGGTTGGCACACTGGGGAGCCCTCCTGGTGCCCACTGCAGTTCCCATGGCTTGGACAGAGGGTTGGCTGTGGAATGTGAGATTGTCACGGGTGAGGGTGAAATGGATGAGTCTGGCGATGTGTTTGGGGGGAGAGCTGGGCCTGTCCAGTGTCTTGTAAATATTTGAAGCAGGCAGCGATGCCATCATGGAGAGGGATGTTGGTGTATCCGTGGTGGCCAGGACGCTGTTCTGGGGGAGGTTGTTAATATTGTGGAGTTTGTGGAACCATTAGGAGAGGGATAGGTAATAAGACAGCAAATATCATCTTGCCTCTATATAAATCCATGGTCTGCCCACACCTGGAATACGGCCTCAGTTCCAGTCACTCCATCCCAAATCAGATTAGAACTGGAAAAGGTGCAGAAAAGGGCAACAAAATGGATTAGGGGTACGGAACCGCTTCCATACGGGGGGGGGGGGGGATTCAAACGACTGGGACTGTTTAGCTGGGAAAAGAGACGACTAAGGGGGGATATGACAGAGGTCTATAAAATCATGACTGGTGTGGAGCAAGTGAATATGGAAGTGTTATTTACCCCGTCGCATAATATAAGAACCAGGGATCATCCAATGAAATTAACAGGCAGCAGGTTTAAAACAAACAAAAGGAAGTATTTCTTCACACAAAGCACAGTCAACCTGTGGAACTCCTTGCCAGAGGATGTTGTGAAGGGCAAAACTATAACTCAGTTCAAAAAAGAACTAGAGAAGTTCATGGAGGATAGATCCATCAATGGCTATTAGCCAAGATGGTCAGGGATGCAACCTCATGTCCTGGGTGTCCCTAGCTTCTGACTGCCAGAAGCTGGGACAAGATGACAGGGGATGGAGCACTCGAGAATTGTCCTGTTCTGTTCATTCCTTCTGAAGCATCTGGCTCCGGCCACTGTCGGTGGACAGGATACTGGGCTGGATGGACCTTTGGTCTGACCCAGTGTGGCCGTTGTGATGTTCTAAAGGTCAGTGGGAGCTGGTCCATCTTTCCAGCTCTCCCCATGCAGGTGAAGGAGGGGACGGGAGATGGATGCCGGATGGGGGGGCTGAACACTGCTCACCAGCCGCTGGGCCCCCAGGCTGCAGCCAGCACTTCGCTCCCCCATTCTGCTCGTGGACAGGGTCATCGGTGCCTGCTGGGGACAGTCCCGGGTCGGGGGATCAGCGACAGCTCCCCGGGCGGAAAGGGCCATGACAGGCCAGGAGACCCTCCTGGCCCTGGGGCTGGTTACAGCTGGGCCCCCAGCACTGTCCCCAGGGGCCCCCCCTGCAGGTGCTTCCTGGGGCCCGTTCGCAGCCCGAGCCCCACAGGAGCTTGTGCCACAGGGGGGCGCTCTCCTCAGCCGGGAGGGATCGCTGCTGCACAGACAGGGGTCAGTCCTCGCTTGGTGCAACAACTGGAAGGAGCCCAGACGCTGCAGTGATGGGTGCGTGAAAAGAACCTACAGAGAAGAGAACCGAGCAAAGGAACTTTGTTCGTGAATCTCGAGAGATCAGCCGTGCAACACGACCGCGGGTCACGCCCGGGCACGTGGCTGTGGGGCAAACACACCCCAAGCACATACTGAGCCCCGGGCCTGGAAGTACACCCCAGACACGCACAACCTCCCACCCAGAGAGACACCAGGCAAACTCCCACAGCCACCCCCGTGTCCCAGAGATGTGCCAGCCCCTCTGTGGGGCGATCGGCGCAGGCAGCTGGGAGTCTAAGGGGACCGCAGCCAGATTTGGGGCACGGAGTCTCTTGCCCGGGGCTGTTTGGCTGGGGGGAGCCAGCACTTTGAATATACAGGAGGCTCCTGACCAGCCTCGCCCACATCCAATGGGGGCTGCAGAGGTGAGGCCAGAACCCAGATCCCCCCACCACGTCAGTTACAGGGGACTCTTCTGGGAGGAGGGGGCCTATGACACACAGTGGAGCAGCTCCGATGCTGTCCAGCAGAGGGCAGTGGTGTCTCTCACACACACGTGCTACCCAGTCCATTCCAGCGTCCCCTGCAGGACGCGTGTGTTTGCACTAGGACTTGCTCGGTTCCTGCGGTGCTGACCTGCCGTCTCTCTCTCCCGCCTGCAGCTCTACGAACTGGACGACAACCCCAAGCGGAAGGAGTTTCTGGACGACCTCTTTGGCTTCATGCAGAAGAGAGGTAAGGGAAGGCCGCGGTTTTGGGGGTCCCCGGCCGGGAGCCCGGCTGCAGAGAGGCGTTACGGGGGGTGGGGGGGGGGGCTCGTGACTCACACTCACACTGGGCGGTAGCTTCAGTCCAGTTCTCCGGACCCACCCTCAGCCACTGCCCCGCTCGGTCTAATCGACGGCATGGGGCTGGCGGGAAGACGACCCTTCATGCTCTGGGGGGTGGAGGGGTGCAGGGCCTGTGGGGAGAAAAGGAAGCAGTGGACAAGTCCCCATGGAAGTCTGGACAGACAGGTGCCCCCTGGGGTCGCTCTGGAGCTGAGATCCATTGCTGGCTCTGTTGGCTGGGGCCGGCTCTGGGGCTGCGGTGGGGACGTTACGGGGCCAGATTCATGTTGCTGGTTCTGGCTGCAGGCTCTCGGATCTGGGTTGGAGGCGTCCGCAGGATGCGGGTCCGTTTGCTGGCTCTGCTCTGAGGTTCTGGGGGGCAGGAGGAGCTGCTGCATTCCTGGGGGGGAGGGGGGCTCGCCTGTGGTGTCGGAGCTGGGAGGGCCACGGGGACCTCGATCCCTTGGCTGGTTCCACTCTCGCGCCTGTGCTGGATAGAATGGTGTCTGGCACAGAGGGGTTCTCGCCAGGGGCTATGAGGGGGCAAAGTTAGGGTTTCCTGGACTATGATCGACTGGGGTGCTCTACAGGTCAGGGTTAAGGGGCACCAGCAGAGCTGTGAGGGGAGCCCAGGGCTGGGCTAGCAGGGGGCTGCGGATCGGGAGTGAGGGGCACCAGCGGAGCTGGGGGGCTGCGGGTCGGCAGTGAGGGGCACCAGCAGAGCTGGGGGGCTGCAGGTCGGCAGTGAGGGGCACCCGCGGAGCTGGGGGGGCTGCGGGTCAGCAGTGAGGGGCACCGGCGGAGCTGGGGGGGCTGCGGGTCGGCAGAGTGGGGCACCGGCGGAGCTGGGGGGCTGCGGGTCGGGAGTGAGGGGCATCAGCGGAGCTGGGGGACTGCGGGTTGGCAGAGTGGGGCACCGGCGGAGCTGGGGGGGCTGCGGGTCGGCAGAGTGGGGCACCGGCGGAGCTGGGGGGCTGCAGGTCGGCAGAGTGGGGCACCGGCGGAGCTGGGGGGCTGCAGGTCCGGAGTGAGGGGCACCGGCGGAGCATGGGGAAGGAGCTGTGCGGAGTGGCCGCGAAGGGCTGGCGCGGGCTGGGGCGCTCGGCTGCGCCGTATTCACAGTCCTCGGCGGGTTCTGTTATCGGCACCGGGCGGGATGGATCGGAAGCCCCAGCAATTGAGGTGATTCGATAAATGCTTTAACCTTTGACCCCCCCTCCCCCCAGCCAGCCCTGGAACAATTAAAAGGTTCCCCAGCGCTCGGGGGGGAGGAGGGGGGGGAGGCTTGGCCTGTATTAATTCGAGCCCTTTGCTGGCGGCTGGATTAATGAACACGCCGCTCGATGCGGCAGAGCCCCAGGCAGAGGTTAATGTCGTGCTAATTAAGGGGCTGGCCGGTAGAAGGGGCTGCCTGGCTGCTAGTGAGACCTCCGGGGCCGGGGGGGGGGGCTCCATGCCAGGCTCTCGGTGGCTCTAAAGGGGGGCCCCAAATACCCCTCGCCTTGTATCGCTCCGTGCTGGGGAGGGTGCTCTGACCCCCCCACACGCTGCCTGGCCCAGCCGGCCCCTCACTGGCCTCCCTCACGGCCCAGTCCGAGGTTGGGCTCTGCCCGGTGGCCAGTGCGGGGCCGGGTTAGCGCGACTGGTCTGTGGCTGGTGTGGGGCAGGAAATGGCCTCTGGGCTGAGACCCGGCCAGCTTGGGTCACGTAGTGGCCATGGCCAGGGTGAGCCTGGGAGCGCCGCCGCCCCCTGCTGGAGAGAATGGGAACTGCGTGGCTGCCTCTTCAGCCGCTGGCAGCCCGGGGCGATTCCCCGCAGGGCGGCGTTTGGGGTGGGAGTGTCGGCTGCAGTGCCAGGCATGTGGGGCACAGGCAGGCGGGGGGGTGCAGGAAGGGGACTGGCTATTTCCGCCCCTTGGCCAGTCCCCCTGTGGCTGTGATGAACCCCTCGCTCGCCCCCTGCCCCCAGCTGCACAGGTACTGCCTGGCAAAGGCCCGAGGTCAGGACGTGCCACCCCCTCCCGCTGGGCCTGCCTGTTCCCATCCCCTCCGGTCAGGTCCTGTCCAGCAGCTGCTCTCCCCAGGGCTCGGCGGCCGCCGTCACTAGAAACCAGCCCCTCCTCGCCTGCCCCCCAAGTCCTGGTGCTGGCTCCTACTGCTGACCCCCCCCCCCCCCGCCCCGTGAGCGTGCCGAGGGCGCTGGTGCCGGGGACGTGGGGCACATCTGGGGGATGGGGCTGACGGTGGGGTCACGGCATGGGGCCGAACAGAGGCTGGGGAGCTTGGGGGGCAGACGGGGGGCAGGGAGCCGCGTGGGCCCTGCCTCCAAGCCCTGGGTGCCCAGGAGAGGCAGCGCAGGAGACAAGATTCATGAGCTGCTGCGTGGGGCTCATTATCTCTCTCTCCAGAGCTAATTAACTCCATCTCCATTTGGCCCGGCTGAGATACGGGCGCTAATTAACCGCAGGCCTCTCTTTGTGCACAGCTGATTGGGGCTTTTGTGCAGCTCCTGAAATGGAGCCAGGGATCGAATCCCGCGGGGGCTGCTCCTGGGGGCCGGCCCGGTCGATGGCTATAAATCCACAGCGGGGAGCAGCTCCTGAGCGAGCCGGCCCCGCGCCCGGGGATGGTGATAGCATTGATCCCGGCACAGGCACAGATAACTCTCCTGCCGCGCTCCGTGCGTCCCCCCCGGCCGGCATTCATTTGTCTGCCCATCCGGACACAATCGCTAATCTCTGCCAACCATCTCCGTCTCCATTAGAGCGCCCGAGTAATGAGGGCACATTAGCCTGAGTGGGCATCTCCCGCCGGGAAGGGCTGGGCGGCCCTAGCCCCCGCCGCCCCCAGGCAGCCCCTTGGAGAACTGAGTCAGGGACCCGAGCCCCAGTCGCACCAGAAATGTCGTTCTGCGCTCCTTGTCCTAACATGCCACACGGCGTTGCTGTGCACCGTTCAGCAGCAGCCGCGTTCCACCCCAGAGCTGGCTGCACGTCAGCCTCCAGGGAGGCCGTCAGCAAAAGGTTCCCGTATCGCCTGGGGTGAAAGACGCCGGAGCAACAATTTGATGGTTGTTCTCCAGTGATTTCCCGTAGGCTCCAGAGCCCCGTCGGAAGGGAGGGGCTGCGCCGGGTGGTCCCTGCAGGCTGGAATATCGTCTGGTCGCTGATTAGGCTGCCAGGGGGCTGGAATGGAGCCAGAGAATATTTCAAGCAGCCCGGCCCCCCGGCCCCCCCATGATAACACCCCAGCGAGTGCGGCCCAGTCCCCCCCCCGATAACACCCCAGTGTGTGCGCCCCCCCCGATAACACCCCAGCATGTGCGGCCCAGTCCCCCCTCCCGATAACACCGCAGCATGTAAGGAATTGGACTTGGTTGTCGCGCTTGTAAGGAGGTGCTAAGGCCAGGGATTTCTGGAATGGCACAGAACGGCGTTAGCTGGCCCCGTTAGCAAGGCTGGGGGCATGAGGGCACCGTGCCCCTCTGGGGATGCCGCTCAGCAATCCCAGCCCCCGGCAGTGTCCATCTGGCCCCCCCCCCAGCCCCAGCCCAGCACAGGGTGCAGGCTCGGAAGAACCAGGAGCAAAGCGAGTCCCTGCTCAGGCCCCCCCAGCAAACCTGCGAGTCCAGAGCGAGGATACGCCTTGGGGTTTGCCGGCGAGCTCTGCCTGGGACGCCCCTCCGCAGCGGAGCCCCCATTGCACAGCTCTGCCTGGGACGCCCCCCCGCAGCGGAGCCCCCATTGCACAGCTCCTGTTGCCCTCCAGGGCTGCGTCTACTGCAGCTGGCCAGGAGGCACCGAAATTGGCGGCCGCCTGGGTACGTCCGCCAGCTGCTGCTGAGCAGGGCCGGTGCAAGGAAGTTTCGCGCCCATCTTGCGCCCCCCACCCAGCTAACCCCGCCCCCCGCCCCCCTGCGGCAGCTAACCCAGCCCCTCCACCTGGGGAGCCCGCCACCCCCCCCGCCCGGGGAGCCCCCCCCCCCCAGCAGCTACCCCACCCTCCGCGGCAGCTAACCCCGCCTCAGTTCACCTCGGCTCCGCCTCCTCCGCCGCTCTAATTCTCCTCCCCTCGCAGGCTTGCGGCGCCGATTGGAGGAGACTTAGAGCGGGGCTGTGTGCTCAGCAGAGGAGAGGTGATCTGGGGCAGGGAGCAGTTCCCCTGTGCGGCCCCCCCCCCCCCATTACTGCAGGCAGCCCTCCCCCACCCCAGCTCACCTCAGCAGGCTTTTAGGCGCCCCCAACCACTAGGCGCCCTAGGCAGCCACCTAGTTTGCTGCACCGGCCCTGCTGCCGAGACGTACCCTGGGTGGGACTCATCAAACCGCGTAGGGCACCAGTGCCTTGGCACTGACTCCGTGGGGTATGGCTGTATTTATAGGGCCCTATCCACAGTCGCTGCTGCGCAGACAGTGAGCGTCCATCCCCGCGGAGACCCAGGCCCCGCTGCGCACGGCGCTGCACAGAGCCAGTCCCTGCCTCCCAGCTTTCGCCCACGTGTTCTTCTTTATGAACATTAGAGTCCTGTTCATCCTGCTTGGGCATTCACCCACGAAAGCTTATGCTCCAATACTTCTGTTAGTCTTAAAGGTGCCACAGGACTCTCTGTTACTGTTCATCCTGATGCACCGAGACTGCCTGGCGTGCAGAATGGGATTTACAGCCCTGATGGACAAAGGGTGGGAGGGGAGATAGGACTGGCCCAGCCCGTGAGCAGTGGAGCTGGGAACAGAACCCAGGCATCCTGGCTCCCAGTCCGGTGCCCTACTCCCTGAGCCACGCTACCCCTAATGGGGGAGAGGCGGAGGCACTGGGAATGTTTTCTGTCTGTGTTACGCACACACGGAAAGCCCCCCAGCCTTTTCCCGGGGAGCCCATAAACAAACCGGTGGTGTTTATGTAGGACCTACCCCCAGCATGTCCGGCTGCCTGTGCCGTGCGGGGTGTCAGCTCCTGGGAATGGCTCACCCGGAGCAGCAGCCGAGCAGGGGGACGCGCTGGGGGGGTGGCAAGCAGGGGAAAAGGCCCCACTCCATCGGCTGGGGGAGGAAATGCGATTTCCTGGCCCTGGGATGGTCTTGCCCACAATGGGGGGCAAAGGTAAATGATCCGAGCCAGAGGGCTGGGTCGTGGGGCTTGGCTGTGGGTGCCAGCCCGGGGGTGGGGCGGGGGGCAGGAGTTTTACCAGGCTCGGTTATTTATTTCCTTCCTTTCTACCAACAATATTTGCCCAGGCAGGGCAGGGCTGTGAAACCGGTTCTTCCTGTTCCCCTGCGGACCCCTGGCCAGCCCCTGGGGTGGGGAGCAGGGCCTGCTGGCTGCCTGGGGCTGGGTGGGGAGGGCACAGACCCCCTCTGCAGTGGAGTGGGGTTGTGTACACTGTGTATGTTGTGCACACGTGGTGGTAGTTGTGAGTGTGGTTGTGGAGGCATAGGAGTGTGTGCACATGTACGGGATTGTGTGTGTGTATATGTGTGTGTGGTGCGGGGGGAGGGGTGTGCACCTACCCAGCGACTGCCCAGGTCCCGCCCTGGGGAGCAGGGGGGAGCTAACTCCGTTCTTGGTAAATGCCATCAGGGGTGGCGGGGTTGCTGATGCCCCACGTGTCCCCCACGTGGCACCAGGGTCGACTCCCAGCCCCGGGGGAAGGGGCGGGCGTGTTACACGGCGCCCCCTGCTGGTGGTGATGGGCAGAGGAGCCTCTTGGGGATGATCTGGGTGCCCGGCCCTTCCCCCCACCTGCCCACGGGGCAGCTGGGACACCTGGCACTGCACCCCCGGCCCCTCCTCCTCTGATTGACCCCAGCCCTGCGGAGCAGGAGAGGAGCCTGGCCTGGGCTGGGAGGCAGGGATGGCCCCTGGCGCTGCTCCGGCCCTGTGAACCTCTTCACACTCGCTGCGGGAGTGACTCCGGAGCAGCTCCGTGTGGGTGGGGGAGAACTGAGGCGGGTGTGAGAGCAGGAGGGCGGATTCCCTCTGCCTCCAGCGTCCAGGAGACCCTGAGCGGGCCCGGTGCCCACGTCCCCGCGGGAGGGTGCAGTATTGGCGACGGCTCAGAGAAGAGCTCCAGGAGCGATCCGGGCTGGATAACCGGCCCCCCAGCGAGAGCCGCAACCCTAACCCTAACCCAGGTCCCCCAATCCCCCCACTTTATCTCCAAGCCAATCCCCACCCCTTACCCTCTGCCCCCCCCCGGGGGGGGCATCTCAGCTTGCTGCTCCTCCCTCCAGTTGCCGGTGGGGGGGTTCCCCGGCTGTTCGTATCTGGACGGAGCAGTGGGCTCAGCTCTGAGCCCCCCGCCGATTGGCCCCCTGCGGTGGGGGCACTGGCTCTGGCTCACGCCAGGCCGGCAAGCCGTACAAATGGGGGAAGGCTATGGGGCAGGTGGAGAACTGCTGCACTAGCAGGCAGAGGCTGAACGAGAACCAGCGTCTGCCTGGAAAGCGAATCTAGAACGTTCCGACTGGAAATACGGTGCAAATGAGTAACGAAGAGGGAATCGGCCATTGGAAGAACTCGCCGGGGCCCAGCCGGGGTCTCCATCCCGTGGGGAATGTCCATTGCAGTGTAGACGCTAGGACCGGGGCTGGACTCACTTCGGCCCGAGCCCGCACGTCTCCACGGCAGTGTTCGAGCCCCACCGCCCTGCCCCCGTCGCTCAGTGCAGTGTGGACGTGCCAGGCGGATTTAACCCCAGTCTGGTTGTGTCTCCCGAAAACGTCGGCTGTACGGAGCCAGGAGCTGTTGGGCCAGTGGCGTGAGTGACGGGGTCGCGTCTCTGGCCAGCGCGATGCGGCTCAGGCTAGCTGAGCAGAAGGGCCCCTGTTGGCTCAGATCCCCCCCGGGCTGTCGCTGCCTGACGTCACACTCCCAGCTGGGCACGTCGAGGCTTGGGGAAAACGGGGCCACTAGCTTTGGGTGCCTGACTCAGCAGCTCCAGGGGTCTCCGCTTGGGCTCCCCGATGGAGGCCCCCAAAATTAGTGAGGCTTTTGCAGGCATGCACGGTGCCCCCCACTTTGCACAGGTGTAAGTGACCGAGCAGGGAAACATCAACCCCCCCCCCATGGGCACCTCCCCCCCAGTCCTCTGCGTAGCACAATCTGACGGGGGCAGCACCTTCCCAGCTGCCACGCAGGGTCACCGCGGCACATGGCATCCGTCCGATCCCGGCTGACAGCGAGCATCTGTCCAGGAAGCCTGTCGATCGCAGTCGGGTCTCAAATGTAGCCCCTCGGAGGCTGTTCCCGGGGCTGGTTTGTGGGGCTGGCGGGGCTGGAGCTGCGGTCGTTAGCTGGTGTTCCAGGCTCGCTGGGTCCTGCGGCTCTGTCTGATGGGACACGACTCGTGGCCTCTGGCCCTTTGTGCCCATTCGGGATCCCCTGGTGCTTTCCCCAGCTCGCCCTGGCCTCCTGCGCCCGTTCCTGCCCAGCAGTGGCATTCTGCCCTGGATTCCCCTCCCCTTCCTGCTTGCAGCCTGGCTTCAGGTGCCCCCACAAACCCTGCCCTCGGGTGTTTTCTCCCATTCGGGAGTCAGCCAGGGCTCTCAGCTCCGTGCCGCTCCCCACCGGGACCCCAGCTGCCCCCTGGCTTCTTGCCTCCCGGGAGCAGGGGGGAAGGCACCAGCGGGTAGATCTGCGCCTGGAGTCCGGTCAGCTGCTGTGCTCCTGGCGGGGAGCAGGGAGCCGGGACCATGCAGGGCTCCCAGCGGGGGGCCTGGGCAGTAGCCGAAGCCAGGACCTGCGTGGCAGCCCAGCTTGGAGTGGAGACCCGGCAGCAGCCCGGCTGGGGAGCCAGGAGCCGGCTTTCGTGTCAATCTCATGGCTCTAGCAGTCCAGTTGGAATTTGTGCAGCTTCAGCTTCCAGCCAGGGATCATGTTATGAATATGTTTCCCGGCTAGACTGAAGAGCCAATTATCAAACTTCTGTTCCCCATGTAGGTACATACAGACTGTGATCGGGTCACCCCGTAACCTTCTCTTTGCTAAGCTTCAGTGACCGAGCTCCTTCCGTCTCTCACTCGGACATGCTGTCTGGTCCTTAAGGCATCCTCATGGCTCTTCTCTGAACTTTGTCCAGTTTCTCAACGTCCTCCTGGAATTGTGGGCCCCAGAACTGGACCCAGGATCCCAGCCGCGGTCGCACCAGTGCCAGATACAGAGGGAAAATCACCTCCCTGCTCCTACTGGAGATTCCCCTGTTGATACATCCCAGCATCGCATGAGCCCTTCTGGCCACTGTGTTGCTCTGGAAGCTCATGTTCAGCTGATTGTCCACCATGATCCCCAAGTCTTCTTCCCAGTCCTTGCTTCCCAGGATAGCGTCCCCATTCCTGTGACTATGCCAATGCTCTGGTCCTAGATGTAAGAACTTACCTTTGGCTGTATTAAAATGCATATTGGTTGCTTGCCCCCATCTTACCAAGCCAACCAGACGGCTCTGTATCAATGACTTGCCCTCTTCCTTACTGACCACTCCCCCAACCTTTGTGTCATCTGCATATTTTATCAGTGACGATTTTATGTTTTCTTCCAGGTCACTGATAAAAATGTTAACTAGCAAAGGGCCAAGACCTGATCCCAGCAGAATCAGACCCACTCAATGAGGGTTCGCCATTTACAATTACATTTTGAGACCTATCAGTTAGCCAGTTTTTAATCCATTTAGTGTGTGCCATGTTAACTTTGTATTGTGCTAGTTTTTTAATCAAAATGTCATATGGTACCAAGTCAAATGCTTTACAGGAAACAAAGTACATTAATTAACACTATTACCTCTATCAACCAAACTTGTAATCTCATCCAAAAAATTATATCAAGTTAGTTTGACACAATCTATGTCTATAAAAACCTATGTTGATTGGTATTCGTTATAATACTCGCCTATAATTCTTCATTAATTGAGTTGTTTCTTTTAAAACCTGTAGATGCCCAGACCTGCTGATTTAAAAATGTCTAACTTTACTAGCTGCTATTTAACATCCTCCTGAAACACTGTTGGGATAAAAAGTATTTCATCATCTTCACCTTCATCATATGAATATATCATCTGGCTTTTCCCCAAATAGAGAACAGAACTACTTATTGGACACTTCTGCCTTTTCTGCATTATTATTGAGCAGTCTACCATTTCCAGCTAATAATGGATCAATACCATTACTAGGATTGTTTTTGTTCCTACTACACTTAAAAAAACACCTTCTTATTGTCCGTAACTCCGGGGGCCATAGCAGTCGCTTTGTATCCTTTTGCTTCCCTTATCAATTTTCTACAATTCCTAGCTTCTAATTTATATTCATTCCTATTAACGTCCCCTTTTTTCCATTTGTCTTATATGTACAGCTGCTTTCATTTCAGCTCTAAGTTGGAGTTTTGTTTTTGTTTTTAACTAATGCAGCCATCTTTCTTGATTGTGGTTTTGGGGCATCCGGTAAAATGTTCTTAAACAACTTCCAATTATCATTCACATGTTTCTGTTTAAATTCCTTCTCCCTGCTGATTGGCTCATAATTGTTTTCAGCATCGTGAAATTGACCCTTTCAAGGCACCAAGTATATATACATCACTGGTCTGGACTTTGTTCTATTTGCACATAACAAATGCAATCAAGTCATGATCATTTGCACCTAAGCGACCAGTAATTTTTAGTTCTGTGATCACTTCCTCTTTATCTGTCTAGACGAGACCTGCTATAGAATTCCCCTGTTGGATGCAGCACTTTGTGAATCAGAGAATTGTCGTCTATAATTTATAGAGTTCCGAGGACACTTTAGTACTGGCAGCCTGAGACCTCCCGCGTACGTTACTCAGATTGAACTCTCCCGTGATAACGCAGCTTGAACGCAGGTGACGTGTCTCCTGTATGTGCATCAGCGGGTCGGATGCTCCTGGACTCTGCTTTATTGGGCTCTCTCCTCTTGCCAGCCCCCTCCTTGCCCTCCACCGCCTGGCCTCCCCTCAGACGGGGGGCTCGTTAGCCCTTTAACATGGACAGTTTGTCTCTGGGTTTGTGCTTTTCGCCACATGAGCCCGTTCCAGATGCGGGGGATCAGCGGCATGGGACGGGTGGCACTTTGCTTCTGGTAAAGGGGTGGAGCAGGCTGCATGGTGGGGGAAAAGGTTAGGCCCGTTTCCAAAGCCGACTGGAAAGGAAGCGTAGCCTCTTGGCCCATGTCTACACGATAGTCAGTGGGGCTGGAACCAATGGCCGGGCTGGCTGTAGCCCTGCTGTGTGCTTACGTTGCATGAGTGATACCGACTCAGGCCTGGCCCGCAGCTGCTGGGGGCGTCCCTGAGGCAGACGGGTGTTTCTGGGAATGGTGTTCCATGACTTGGAAGGAGTGCACTTCCCTTTGAGTCACACAAGCTGCTGCCTGGGTGTGGGTGCTGGGCTCCTGACATGCAGAACAGACCCCTGCCTTCCTTAGGAACGGCCAGACTGGGTCTGACCAAAGGTCCATCCAGCCCAGTATCCTGTCTGCCGACAGTGGCCAATGCCAGGTGCCCCAGAGGGAATGAACAGAACAGGGAATCATCACGTGATCCATCCCCTGTCGCCCATTCCCAGCTTCTGCAAACAGAGACTAGGGACACCATCCCTGCCCATCCTGGCTAATAGCCATTGATGGACCTATCCTCCATGGATTTATCTAGTTCCCTTTTGAACCCCGTTATAGTCTTGGCCTTCACAACATCCTCTGGCAAGGAGTTCCAGAGGCTGACAGTGCATTGCATGAAAAAATACTTTCTTGTGTTTGTTTTAAACCTGCTGCCTATTAATTTCATTTGGTGACCCCTTCTTGTATTATGAGAAGGAGTAAATAACACATCCTTATTTAGTTTCTCTCTACCACTCACGATTTTATAGACTTCTATCATATCCCCCCTTAGTCGCCTCTTTTCCAAGCTGAAAAGTCCCAGTCTTATTAATCTCTCCTCATACGGAAGCCGTTCCATACTCCTCATCATTTTTGTTGCCCTTTTCTGACCCTTTTCCAATTCTAATATATCTTTTTTGAGATGGGGCGACCACATCTGCACACAGTATTCAAGATGGGGGCGTACCATGGATTTATATAGAGGCAATATGATATTTTCTGTCTTTTTATCTATCCCTTTCCTAATGATGCCCAACATTCTGTTCGCTTTTTTGACTGCCGCTGCACATTGAGCCGATGTTTTCAGAGAACTCTCCGCACTGACTCCAAGATCTTTCTTGAGTGGTAACAGCTCATTTAGACCCCATCATTTTATATGTAGAGTTGGGATTATGTTTTCCGATGTGCATTACTTTGCATTTATCAACTTTGAATTTCATCTGCTCTTTTGTTGCCCAGTCACCCAGTTTTGTGAGATCCCTTTGTAACTCTTCGCAGTCTGCCTGGGACTATCTTGAGTAGTTTTGTATCATCTGCAAATTTTGCCACCTCACTGTTAACCCCTTTTTCCAGATCATTGATGAATATGTTGAACAGGACTGGGCCCAGTACAGACCCCTGGGGGACACCACTATTTACCTTATTTAAAACCCCGGGTGCTTTTCCCAGGAGTTAACCTCAGCGTCTAATCCCAGTTCTAACTCTGGAGGTTGCCAGTTTGTGCCACCCTAATTTGCCCCTGTGCTTCAGTTCTTCACTGTCCCCCAGAAACTGCTGCAGTTATTGAGACAATGGCTGAGCATGTGTGTCATGTTGCTGTGTGCTGTCAGAGCTGCTGTGCTCCACCCCAGAGGGGACTGCATCTCACGTGTATGTTTGTGACGTGCTTTGGGGTGTGAGGTTGGCAGAGATGGTTGTTAAAGCAATGGAAACAGCATGTGGGAGGGGCTTCCCCAACCGAGCACGAACACCCGTAAGCACGCAGGGGCCAAGGAGGGGGGGGCAGTTTGAAGATTATAATGGAATCCACTCCAGAAAGGGTTAAATAAAAACCAGAGATGTCAGACCAGCCATCTCCCCTCCCATCCAGCCGATCCTGCTGGGGACCAGCTTAGTGCTCTCGGGGTTGGGGCTGGAGGCTGGTTTTGCCTGGTGCATTGACCCCTGGGCATGGCCAGCTGGGTTCCACGCTGCAGGGGGCCACTGTTTGCAAGAAATGGCTTCACCCCCTTGCCTGACAGCTCCCCGACTTTATGGGGCGTCCTTCTGTGCCTTGATCCATTCTGGGTCCCTCCCAACCCCCGCCACCCCAGAGACACACCCACCCCCTGCGTCGCTCTGCATCCCGGATGCTCTCCCCTCCAGTTAGCTCTCCCGCCCGGCCTGCTGCAGAGGCAATCTGGGCCACGGAGCTCTGCACCTCATTAGCCAGGGGAGGTCAGGGACCCCAGAGGTGCCCTCTGACCCCGAGCATCATTAATCAGCCGCTGCCAAGCGC
Source organism: Emys orbicularis (assembly GCF_028017835.1). NCBI lineage: Eukaryota > Metazoa > Chordata > Testudines > Emydidae > Emys > Emys orbicularis. Next base: position 3,173,518 of record NC_088688.1, on the reverse strand, counting down.
CGCACGCTGCTCACGGAGGGCAGCAGGGAGCTTCAGTCCAGTCTTCCCTGGCAACGTCATGCGGGGGGGCAGTGGAGCATATTTCACCCCATAGGGTGGGACGTACCTGTGACCCACATACACAGGCACACGCGTGTGCACTTCCCTGCCGTGCTCACACACACACGCACTGTGTACACACATCCCCAGGCTCTCTGCTGCCGCCCTCACACATAGCACTAGTGGCCACAGCTGCCACCTGGACGGCCCCGGCAAGCATACACGGGCACGCATGCTTCCCCCACTTGCACACTTACCCTGGCACTTTGGCGTGCATGGATGCGCACTCAGGGAAGTGCCCGGGCACACGCATTCACACCCAGACACCTCAGGCGCTGTGGGGCGTTTCCGGTCCCCGTGGGTGTGCCTGGCGCAGCATCCCAATAAAGCCCCACTCTCTGCCCCATGCCGAGGGGCTGGGATCGCACAGACTGGCCCTTTGTGCCCAAGGGGGATCGTGGGTTAAAGCCAGATCAGATTTTGAGAGGTGTTTGCAGTCGGGAAAGAGACCAGTGCCTCAAGTCACCTTGTGAGGGGCGGGGCATGCATGGGGGACAGACAGGTGGATGGGACAGGTGGAGACTGGATGAGGTGTAGGGGGGGATGGATGGGGGGATGGGACGTGCATGGGGACGTGCGTGGGGACGGACGGGTGGAGACTGGAGGGGGCGTGCAGGAGGATGGACAGGCAGAGGGGGTGTGCGGGGGATGGACGGGGGAAGACTGGAGGGGACGTGCAGGAGGATGGACAGGCGGAGGGGGCGTGCGTGGGGATGGACAGGCGGAGGGGGTGTGTGGGGGACGGACAGGTGGAGACTGGAGGGGGCATGCGTGGGGATGGACAGGCGGAGGAGGTGTGCGTGGGGACGGACGGGTGGAGACTGGAGGGGGCGTGCGTGAGGATGGACAGGCAGAGGGGGTGTGCTGGGGACGGACAGGTGGAGACTGGAGGGGGCATGTAGGAGGATGGACAGGCGGAGGGGGCGTGCGTGGGGATGGACAGGCGGAGGGGGTGTGTGGGGGACGGACAGGTGGAGACTGGAGGGGGCATGTAGGAGGATGGACAGGCGGAGGAGGTGTGCGTGGGGACGGACGGGTGAAGACTGGAGGGGGCATGCGTGAGGATGGACAGGCAGAGGGGGTGTGCTGGGGACGGACAGGTGGAGACTGGAGGGGGCGTGCAGGAGGATGGACAGGCGGAGGGGGCGTGCGTGGGGATGGACAGGCGGAGGGGGTGTGCGGGGGACTGACAGGTGGAGACTGGAGGGGGCGTGCAGGAGGATGGACAGGCAGAGGGAGCGTGCGTGGGGATGGACAGGTGGAGGGGGTGTGCATGGGGACGGACGGGTGGAGACTGGAGGGGGCGTGCAGGAGGATGGACAGGCGGAGGGAGCGTGTGTGGGGATGGACAGGCGGAGGGGGTGTGCGTGGGGACGGACGGGTGGAAACTGAAGGGGGCATGCGTGAGAATGGACAGGCGGAGGGAGCGTGTGGGGGACGGACGGTAGACGGGTGCGTGGGAACAGGCGGGTGGGTGCTTATTGGTTCTGAACGCGGCTCTGTAGCGCCCAGACGTGCTCCCAGCTACCCAGCAGGGATGGGATCTGTGGAGAACTGTCTCTTTCCCTTCCCCTTCCCTCCTCGCCCCGGGGGGGACAGGCAGATCTGCTGGGCTTTGCGGCCTCCAATGGCGCAGTGAAGTGTGCAGGGGACTATGTGGCCCAAAGCCACGAAATGCGTCTCCATCCCCTCCAGTGCCTGGGGCGGGACCCGCCGCCCCCTGCAGCCTGGGGGGGCGGTTGGCACACGGGGTTGCCCAGTCAGCTGTGCTTCCCTGTATTACACGCCGGCTCCTTCCCAGCTGCCAAGGAGTCAGTGGGGCTACGACTGCCTGCCCCGTGCCGGTCCCCCTCGGGGCGACCGTGGTGCTGACCCCCCCACGGAGGAGCTGGGGTGAGACGGGGCTGGGGAAAGGCCAGCGGCAGCCCAAGCCCCCTGCCTCGCGAGCGCCTCGCCCGGTGGGACGCGGCGGATTGATGTGGCCGCCGTCAGCCGTAATGAAATGTAACGTGTGTTCTGCTCGCTGCCTGTCTAAGCAATTAAGCCCCTTTCAGTTGTCAGCGGGACGGACCAAATTAGCCGAGGTGAAAAATGGGACATCACCGCGGAGTTACTGCAGCACCCGGCGCGTGGCGCTCAGAGGGCCTGGTGCCCACAGGTGCACCCTCCGCTGGCACTGCGCCCTCCCCACAGGGCGATCCACCCACCCATGACTGCCCCGCCCGCACATCCATCCGGCCTCCTCACCCCCATGACAATCCCCCTGGCCCAGGCTGCCCCCTTCCCGCATGATGATCCCCGCTGGCCCTGCCGCGACCCCAGGCTGGCCCTGCTCTATGGCTAACCAGAGGTGCAATGACTCCGTCCGTGCTAGCGTAGTTACACAGGTGGGCCTGAAATCCCAAAGTGGCCTGGATCCATGCAGCCGCCTCTGGAGCGGAGCGCGGCCCACGGTCACCCGTCCAGGAGAAGAGGAACAAGCCATGCCAGCAAAGGCTGAGGGGAGGACTCCAGAGAGGCGGCACATCTCGCCCTGCTGCGAATGTGGCCAGGACACCGGGGAGAACAGCTTTGCTCCGGATCAGTGGGCACAGCTGGGCAGGGTCTGGCTTCACGTCCCGTCTAAAGGGGGGTGCCCCCAGCTGCCAAGTAAGGGCACTGCTGAGCTCAGGCCTGAGGCGTATCCCCTAATGACCCCTCCTGGCAACGCGGCGTCCCATGCGCCACGCCGGGCACAGGTGCGGTACCGGCTCAGAGGGAGGGGCCTGAGTGGCTGTGTCTCCCCACGGAGCACCCCCTCTCGGGGCCTGAAAGTGAGCCCAAGCCAGGCCCGGGCCCCCACTGCGGGGCTAGGGGGGGCTCTGCCAATGAATGCCCCACCCGGCAAGGGGCGTCCGTGTCCCAGGACAGGCAGCCCCCCCGGCGCCTGTTCCCGCCGCCCCCTTGTCCGTGGCGTGTCCCCGAGCGAGCGGCGCGAGGCTGCAGCCGAGGCGAGCGCGGGGCCCTGCCGATAATGCTTCGCCGTAAATCAATCCCCAGCTAATTGGAGCCCCACAATGGCTGCGCCTCCTGAATGGGCTTTTGTGGAGCTCTCTGGCAAACGAGCCAGCGCCATTACTCTTCGGGGGGGCCGGAGACAGGTGCCTTTGTCCCGGGGCCGGGGCAGCGGCCGCCTCGGCGGGGGGGCCCCGAGATTAATGAAAAGCCATTTTCATTAGCGGGGGGGGAGGGGGAGATGAGAAATGAAAAGTCCCAGCGCTGTCGGGGGGGGGGTGGAGGAAAGGGACCATCAATGGTCGCAAACAGGCCGTGTTTGCTTTAGTGCTCTTTGAGGCAGGACCCCAGGAGCTCGGCCCCCCGAGATCGGAGGATGCGAGGGGCTGGGGCTGGCGAAAGTGCTTGGGGTGGGGGGCTGGGTGAAAAGCCCTTGTGTGTGTGTGTGGGGGGGGTGATCTCAGATAGGAACTCCCCCCCTCCTTCCCCACGGGGATCGTGCCTGCATCCTGCTCTCCTCGATTGCTCCCCACGAATCCAGTGCTGGGCAGCGGGGCAGGTGGGGGGACCGTGGCTGAGGGGAGTTCTGCCTTGGCCCCTCTGCTGAGACGGCTGGGGGGGGACTGGGGAACTGGACCAAGACCCACCAAACCCACTTCCCAGGTGCCGTTCCCACAGGCGAGGGGCAGAAATGGCCAAGAGAGCGCTTGGCCTCAGGGAGACAGGAGTGCAGGGAGCCCGGCCTGCCGTGGGGGGAGCCGGCCTGCAAGCCCCCCCCGACTCCGCGGCCTGCCATGGGGAGAGCCGGCCAGGGAGCCCCCCCCGTGCCTGCCGTGGGGGGAGACAGCCAGGGAGCCAGGCCTGCCGTGCAGAAAGCCCACCCACCCCACCTGCCTGCCTTGGGAGAGCCGGCCTGGGAGCCCAGCCTGCTGTGGGGAGAGACATGGGGCCAAAGGGGGGAGCTGGGATCCGGTGCCGTGGGGCAGAGGGGAGGAGCTGGGATCCGGTGCCGTGGGACAAAGGAGGGGAGCTGGGATCCGGTGCCGTGGGGCAGAGGGGAGGAGCTGGGATCCGGTGGCATGGGGCAGAGGACAGGAGCTGGGATCCGGTGCCGTGGGGCAGAGGGGAGGAGCTGGGATACGGTGCCGTGGGGCAGAGGAGGGGAGCTGGGATCCAGTGCCGTGGGGCAGAGGGGAGGAGCTGGGATCCGGTGCTGTGGGGCAGAGGAGGGGAGCTGGGATCCGGTGCCGTGGGGCAGAGGGGAGGAGCTGGGATCCCGTGCCGTGGGGCAGAGGAGGGGAGCTGGGATCCGGTGCCGTGGGGCAGAGGAGAGGAGCTGGGATCCGGTGCCGTGGGACAGAGGAGGGGAGCTGGGATCCGGTGCCGTGGGGCAGAGGGGAGGAGCTGGGATCCGGTGCCGTGGGACAGAGGAGGGGAGCTGGGATCCGGTGCCGTGGGGCAGAGGAGGGGAGCTGGAATCCGGTTCCGTGGGGCAGAGGGGAGGAGCTGGGATCTGGTGCCGTGGGGCAGAGGGGAGGAGCTGGGATCCGGTGGCATGGGGCAGAGGAGAGGAGCTGGGATCCGGTGCCGTGGGACAGAGGAGGGGAGCTGGGATCCGGTGCCGTGGGGCAGAGGAGGGGAGCTGGGATCCGGTGCCGTGGGGCAGAGGGGAGGAGCTGTGATTCTGTGCCGTGGGGCAGAGGAGGGGAGCTGGGATCCGGTGCCGTGGGGCAGAGGGGAGGAGCTGGGATCCGGTGGCATGGGGCAGAGGAGAGGAGCTGGGATCCGGTGCCGTGGGGCAGAGGAGGGGAGCTGGGATCCGGTTCCGTGGGGCAGAGGGGAGGAGCTGTGATTCTGTGCCGTGGGGCAGAGGAGGGGAGCTGGGATCCGGTGCCGTGGGGCAGAGGGGAGGAGCTGGGATCCGGTGGCATGGGGCAGAGGAGAGGAGCTGGGATCCGGTGCCGTGGGGCAGAGGAGGGGAGCTGGGATCCGGTTCCGTGGGGCAGAGGGGAGGAGCTGTGATTCTGTGCCGTGGGGCAGAGGAGGGGAGCTGGGAGGCGGAGCTGGGGAGGATCTGTGATATCTGCGGGGTGGAAGGGAAGAGGCTGGAGAGGCTGTCAGGTCAGGGGTCGGGGTGTAAGATCAGGCAGGGGGTCTCAGCCTGCCGTGGACTCATGCCACGCGCTGCTGGGTAACCCGGTGTAAAGCCCCCCAAGTCTCTGTCACACTAAGGGGCTCAAGCGGGCAGAGCAGGCCCCGGGCAGCTGTGCCCTGGCCAAAGGCTCTGCGCCAGCCCTGCTCCCAGCCCCTGCTGCATGGGGCACATGGGGGTGGCACCGGGGCGCACCGCACTGGGCTGTGCCCGGCTGTCCCGGACGCTAACGGCTGGGCAGGCCCCGGCGCTGGGGCAGCACAAGGAAGGGGGCTTGCCGCCCCCATGGACGGGGGAGCTGAGCAGCGCGGCTGCAGCACGGAGAAAATTGCTTGCAGGGCGAGACGGGGAGAACGAACAAAAGCCGCTTGCCATCACCCAGACACCAGAGTTCGATGGTGGCAGTAAAGGAAGAAAGGGAGCTCATTTTTCAGGCGTAGGAGAAGAAGCCAAGCCAATATCGGGGCCATAAATTAGGGCTGCGGGAAAGCTGCCGTGAGTGACGGTTTCGTTTGAGGTGGCGAGCGCGCCTGTGACATCTCGGCGAGCGGAATGGATGGCTTTTCGATCCGCGCCGCGGCCCGCCCCGAAGAAAGGAAGGGAATAAATCTGGGACCCTTCTCCCCGAGCGGCAGCCGGCGCCGTGACACAGAGCGGCCGGCGCGGAGTTTGCAAAGTGTGGAAGCCGGGGGGGCGTCGCTGCGGGCATCTGCTTCCCCAGTCCCCCTGGCTGTGCTGGTCTCATTGGTCCCGCTCCGACTGGGCCCATGCAGGGCCTGGCTCTCCTGCTCTGGCAGGACTTACCCTCTGCCCCCCCGTGACAGGCCCTGGGGAGGAGTGCATGTGTCAGGGATAGCAGGGAACCTGCAGCAACACAGCAAGGGTCAGATACCATCGTCAGTGCCCTACGGCTCCTCCCTGCCAGAGGTCAAAGAGGTGGGAACCGCTGGTCCATGGTCTGTTGGCCTTGAGCCTATGCTCCATGGCGCAGCCCTCTGGCCATCTGTAGGAAAGCGTTTGCAGAGTGTCCCACTGGCCGTCAACAGGCGGAAACAGTGAGACATGATGCCACATGGCTGGGGAAAGGGGTGTTTTCGGGGCTCTGATAAGAACATGGGGGAGGGGGGTTTCTTTCCTAACAATGACATCTGGAGGTGGTATCTACTGGAAAGCAGCAAGAACGCTCATGGGGGAGAGAGGGACTTTTACAAACAACATCAAGTCAGCCTGTGGAACTCACTGCCTCATGATATTATGGAGACAAACAGTAAGATTCAGTAAGGGAATTAGATGTCTCTTTAATAAGAGCCACCTCTGCAGTTAGGTTAGTAAGGAAATAATTACTAGAGTGAATAAAGCTACAGGGGCCAGGAATCTTCATGTCCCAGGGCACAGCTAGATCCCCGGTAACTGAGGTCAGGAAGGAATTTCCTCAGCTGCCACAGGCGCTTTACAGAGATTTCCCATGTTCTGCTGAAGCATCTGGCGCTAGCCCCTGTTAGAGGCAGACTGTCAAACCCATCGACCCCTCTAGGACACGTAGGGCACAGCCTCCGTGAGGTGTGTGTGTGGGTGACCTCTGCCTCTCAGCTGCTGTTCTCTCCCCGTGCTGCGGTCCAGCCGGAGCGTGCCAATCCAGGGGCCAGGCAGGGAGGGCTGTGATCCTGGGGAGGGGGGACACTCATGACCAAGGTGATATTTGCCACCGTCCAGGCCCTCAGGGGAGTTTAGCCCCACGTGGATTCCTGGGTCTTGCTCCAGCTTTTAGGCCGACCCTGGGTTCGTGGCCCAGCCGAGTTGGGGGGACTCGGGGCACTGATGCAGACCGGGGCACACTCCTTAGCTCTGGAGCTTTCTGATCATGGGAGCACAACCAAGCCCCCACCTCCCTCCCCAGCCCGGCAGCCGATCCCAGCTGACCGCGACCATGGGGGGAGGGATAGCTCAGTGGTTTGAGCATCGGCCTGCTAAACCCAGGGTTATGAGTTCAAGCCTTGAGGGGGCCATTTAGGGAACTGGGGTAAAAATCTGTCTGGGGATTGGTCCTGCTCTGAGCAGGGGGTTGGACTAGATGACCTACTGAGGTCCCTTCCAACCCTGATATTCTATGATTCTATGGGGGATCAAGAGTTAGGTGCAGCAGGGACCAGGAGCGCCACACCTGGGGGGTGGAGGGAGATCTCACCTCCCTCTGCAGTGACCCTGCTGACCACTCGCTCCCCAGCCCAGGGGGAGAGAGAAGCTCCCAGTTCTCCTGGGGGGGAAAATCCAGAACATGCTGGGGGACTTCTGGGGGGGGTAGAAAGAGGAGAACCCCAGGGACCCCTCCCCCAGACTCCTAGGAGATGGGGATTTCGGTCAGTCCCTTCCCCCAGCCAGGGGCTCCCCCCATCCCTCAGGTGCATTATTTTCAGGAGCTCATGCCAGCCACCCGCCTGCTGCGGTCTGGGGAGGGTGGGCAAAGGCCCAGGTGATGGCAGGGTCCGTGGGGCTCTGGTTCGGTTCCCCCTGCCCGCCCCATCAGAGCAGCTGTAATTCTCGCTGCCTATTGAAGGCTCCGGCCATAAATCCAGGCAGCCCCATAAAGCTGGGAAGGCAAAGCCCAGGTTAATGAGGGCGGGTCAGGCCCCAGAGCCCCTGACCCGGGGGGAGGCCCTCAAGGGAGCCCTCCAGCCGGGAGCTGGTCTGGGCAAGCGGGAGCGGCTGCTCTGAAAGCCTGGGGCGTCCCCTTGGACGGAGGAAAGAGAGGGGCAGGGGGCCCTGTGTTCCCTGCTGCGGGGGTGGAGAGCAGGCAGCGGGGAGAGTAAATCCCACCTGTGCCATGCCGTGGGGCTAGGGCTGGTGTGGGGCTGCAGGGGGCTCCGGGGGGGCCGCGGAGGACAGTAATTAGCCCTGGGTGCTGCAGGAGGAGCTGTCGATGCAGCAGGGTTATTGGAATTGATTTCAATTTAGAAGCGGAGAGAGGCCTGGCAGGGAGCAGCCGCTCTGCCCCAGAGCCACACGCCACATTAGCACCAGCGGGCGTCTCCTGCCGGGGGCTAGAACCGGGCACTGGGAGCCGGGGCGCCTGGGGTCTCGGCCTGTCGTGGGGAGGGTGTGTGGCTGAGTGGTTAGAGCAGGGCACTAACGGTACGTCCACACGGCAGCGTAAACGGGGGCTCCCAGCCATGCTACCATGGCCATTCTGCACTGCACAGGTCTCATCTTGAGCTGCGTCCACACTGCAAAGTGACAGGGCTTGGACTGTCCCAGTGGGCGGGACTCAGGCTTTGACCCTCCCCCTGGCAGGGCCCGAGGACACACTGATCTGTGTGTGGACGGAAGGGGGGCTTGACTCAGCCCTGCGTCAGAGCCCGGCGTGGTGAGCTGTGTAGCCGCCCTCGGCGTCAGGAGGAGACTGAGGTTTTGAACCCCACCCTCGCGATCCTTTGTTTGCTCCCACGCCCGCGCCACTCTGCAGCTGTGACCTGCCATCCCGCGCGGCCAGCTGCTGACTCGTATCCAGCCCTGGCATTACTGAGTGTCACCGCTGAGACCAGGGGCAGCTGGGCTGGCTTAGTCCAGGGCTGCCTGGGGTCCCAGCTGGTGCCTAGGGACACCCGAAGCCTCCGCTGCCCGTAGCCACAATGCCGGTTGCTTTCCAAGGGCCTGGTCCCTCCCCCATAGCCTCCCGTGGCGCTTGACTCAGTCCTCAAGGCGGGCAGAGGGAGCCCGGCTGTGTGGGACCTGGAGGGCACTTGGCAAAGAGCCCTCGCGAGTCACGCCGTGACGCCCGTGGCAGGGATCCGCCAGCAGCTTCTAGCCTGCCGTGAATCGTTGCTGGAGTCCCGCTCCTGGGTCAGATCCAGGAATCTCTTACTAGCCATGTGGCAGGGCCTGAGCTCTTCATCTTTGGTCTGTCTGGGCCAAGCAGAAGCCCTGGATCAAACCCGTCCGGATCGGGAGAATGATCTGATGCAGCTCTGGTTCCAGAACCAAGCTTTGCTGCTCGGCCCCGGAGCCCGGAGCGGCTCTGGGTAAGGAGGGACACCCCCCAATGGGACATAATGCAGCTCTTCTTCTAGCCCGGGGGTCCCGCTAGCACCTGCTCCCCCCGCCCCCCGCGAGCGAAGCCTGAGTCCCCAGGAGCCGCCCCGGTGGAATTGTAGCCTCCGCAGCTGTGTGCTTTGAGGCCGCCCCATTTACCATGTGACTCGAGTCGTGGCTAACACAAAGTCACCTTGCGCTGACTTAACGCCTTCGAGTTCTCCACACCTCGTGTGTGCACCGTCGCCCTCTACAGGTCAGAGCCGGAACTGCTCCACTGCGTCTCAGAGACCCTGCACACGGCCGAGAACTGGAGCACGAGGAGGTGAGCGCTGTCGCTGCCGTCGCTGCCGTCGCTGTGGGATTCGGCGTGGCCCTGGCGTGCTGCGCAGAGCCACCTGCCAAGCTCTGTGTGCCCGCAGGCCTGAGGCAGCATTGAACCGGATGGCGGCTGCAATCTGCACCGGAGCTGCCAAACTGGAGGAGGCTTTCGGGCTCCGGCCAAGTTTCCCGCCCTCGGCCTCGTGCCGTTCTCATGCCCTGCGCTGGGGGCTGTTGCTGGGACGTGGGGTTGCTGGAAGCTCCAGCAGCCGAGCAAAGTCACTTTTTTTCATCTGGGCCTTTTTAGGGTTTGCTCCCGTGACTTCACTCCTGACTCTTTGGTGACATTTCAGGTTCGTCCCCTTGGGCACCCTGCCTGAGCCAGCAGCCGTGCAATTACCGTACAGGCTGCCCTCCCAGGGCAGGGGGCTGGGAACGAGCGAACGCCTTCTGCCTCGTTGTGGGGGGCACCCTACGGGGACTTCGCTTCTAAAGCTTTTCACCTCTGGGGGGCGCTGATTCCTGTCCGGCCCGGGGAGCAGAGCCAGGGTGTGATGAGCTGATCTCAGCCCCGTTCCTAGCTCCGTGTGCATCCGTGTTACAGAACCAGCCGGCCCAGCGAGCACTAATGCGCCCTCAAGCCGGCAGAGCCACCAGGGACTCACTGCCCCCCAGACAGGGTCTTGCTGGGGGCGAGGGGGGGGAGCTTCCCCTAGTTCTGCCCAGCTCCTCCCACCAGCGTGAAACTGACTGCGCCCGCGGGCTCTTTTGGGGAAGCAGCCAAGCCGGGCGGCGATGGTGTATGTCGGACAGCCCCCCTTTCTCTCTCTCTCTTTTGCATTCCCTCTCTCTGCCTGGCACACACGTGAACACACACCCCCTCGTGCTCTCCAGTGCAAACGCGTTCTCTCTTTCACTCGCCCCCTTTCTCTCTCTCTCTGTGTCTCTGTCTCTTGAAGGGACTCCAGTGAACCGAATCCCCATCATGGCCAAGCAGGTGCTGGACCTGTACACGCTGTACCGGCTGGTGACCGAGAAGGGCGGCCTGGTCGAAGTGATCAACAAGAAGATCTGGCGGGAGATCACCAAAGGCCTCAACCTCCCCACGTCCATCACTAGCGCGGCGTTCACACTCCGCACGCAGTGAGCTGCCGCCACCTTGCACGGGGGCGGGAGAGAGTTGGGCTGGGGGGTGCCAAGGGGGCAGGGTCCGGAAGGTGGGTAAGGGGATGTTAAGGGAAGGAGTGAGCCAGATTGGGAGGAGCAGGCTTTGGAGAGGGGGTCCCACCCCTCTCTGGTGGTAGCTGGATCACTCCCGTGCTCAGACCCATTCCCAGTGCCAGCCCAGTGGCTCCTGCTCCCCGCAGGAGGTTTGACCGGGTGCAGTAGTGATGATGGTGTGGTCGTTATGACGGATAATGGCCTGCGTGTGCACGATGTTGCCCTTTGGTGGCTGTCCCACAGGGACGCTGAAGGCCCTTCCTCTGCCCACCGCGGGGACTCTCCCTTAGCTCAGGTAGTAGAGGCCGCCGGTTTTGGATCCGAAGGACCAGGGGTGGCTCAGAGAACATCAAGACTGCCAAGGGAATCGCTCAAAAGTCAGTAAACGCCAGGGTTAAGGTTGCCCACCTAACCTTAACTCTGCCCCTTGTGGATTTGCACGAGTTTGTGCAGCACCTAGCACTGTGGGGCCTTGATGCTGAATGGACTGCCTAGGCAACAGTGCAACCCAGTCATTAATGGTAACGCCAGACAGGCCTTGCCATAGGCGCCGACTTCCCTTTTAGCCAGGGGTTGCTCGACCGCCCTCCGCCCCAGGCCCCGCCCCTACTCTACCCCTTCCCCCAAGCCCCAGCCCCCACCCCCACTCCACGCCTTCCCCCAAGCCCCTGCCTCGCCTCCTCCCCCGAGTGCACCCTGTTCCCGCTCCTCCCCCTCCCTCCCGCAGCTCCCTGCATGCCGCGACGCTGTGGGTGGGAGGCGCTGGGAGGGAGGGGGAGGAGTTGCTCAGAGGGGTCGCCGGCAGGTGAGAGGCGCTGGCGGGGTGGGGTGGGGTGGGGGCGGAGGGGGCAGCTTAGCTGCCAATGGGTGCTCAGCACCTGCTACTTTTTCTGTGGGCGCCTATGGGCCTTGCGTAGCTGAGCACAGGGTGTGTGGGGCTGGGAGCCATTGTCCTTGGATGGGAGCGTTGCTGTGAACCACGTGGGGTCATTAACCAGTCCGGGGTCCTGTCTCAGCCGGCGGGGGGAGGGGTGGAATATGCCACCAATCACAGCCAGGGGCTCATCCCCCTCTGTGTCCCCCTCGCCCCCACCCCGTTCCAGATACATGAAATACCTGTACCCCTACGAATGTGAGAAACGAGCCCTCAGCTCCCCCGGCGAGCTCCAGGCCGCCATCGACAGCAACCGGCGAGAGGGGCGCAGGCAGAGCTTTGGCACGGCGCTTTTCAGCTACTCCCCCGTGGGCACCCCGGCCATGCTGGGCTCCCCGAAGATCCCCGTGCCGGCCCTCGCCATCTCCACGCACAGCTGCAGCCAGATGAGCCAGGTGCACGCCATTAAGAAAGGTGGGTGGGGCAGGGCGTGGAAGCCCCACAGCGACGGGGAGATGGGGGACGGGGCCGCCTTCTGTGGGACGGGATCGGGCCTGTTCGCAGCATCCTGCCAGCAGCTAGTGGGGGGTCTCCTCTGGCCCCGGGGGGAGGCAATGCGGGGTTCTGGCCCTCGTGCTGCACACAAGCTGGTTAGTGGGTGGATCGGGGGGATCCAGCCGCGGGAGCTGCCCCAGGAAGGAACTTGGCCCATCACAGCTGTACAGCACTCGCTGCTGGACACCCCAGAGCATGGGGACCCGAGGGGGAGCCGCGTGGAGGAGGTTGGAAGAGGCCAAGGTGCCCCCCTTCGGCTGCAGCCGCAGGCAATTCTTGGGGCGGGATACACCCAGCTGGTCCCAATGGATGACCCCGGGCAGCTTCCTGGAGGCAGGCGATGTGCCCTGCTCCGTAGCCAAGCCCCTGGCGAGCCCCCAGAGAGGGGAAATGCCTTCCCGGCGCCGCCGCTAGGAGTCCCCGGGCACGTGAGCGTCACCGTGTGTAGGCAGCGCCGCTGTGTCCCTGCGCTGGGGGGATCCTCAGCTGCTTGGAGGAAGTGTCCAGACTGAGGGGCTGCTTTGACTCCCGCCCTGATGAGCTTCCCCATGGCAGGGCTTTGGTCTGGCGGGCAGCAGAGGCTGGGAGAGGCCAGGAGCTCCGAGAGCTGCTCTGCTCCTCGTCACGCGGCCGGGCCCGGGAGCTGCTCTCTCCACTCCCGGAGTCTCTCCAGACCCAGCGCCGCAGGGCCACCCTGCACTAGCCCCAGGGGAGGGGGCCCAGCCCACCCCACCCCCTGGCCCTGGGACCCGGCTGCCAGCCCCTGAGCCCCTTCCCCCGCCTTGTGGTTCCAGAAGACGGCATCCTGTCGGCAGCGGTGCCCAGCCGGATCGCCATCCCCGTCAGCCTGGCGGGGCACCGCATAGCCGCGGCCCAGGCCCAGGCCGCCGCACTGGAGCAGCTGCGGGAGAAGCTGGAGACGGGGGAGCCGCCCGAGAAGAAGATGGTGCTAATGGCGGAGGAGCAGCAGCGGCTGATGCAACACGCCCTGCAGCAGAACCTGCTGGCCATGGCCTCACAGTTCCCCATGAACATCGAGATCAGCAACCGAGGTCCGTGCGGGGGGGCAGGGGCAGGGGCGGGACGGACGGGGGGCAGGGGCAGGGGTGGGGGCGGGATGGACTGGGGGGCAGGGGCGGGGGCGGGATGGACGGGGGGGCAGGGGCAGGGGTGGGGGCGGGATGGACCGAGAGGCTGGGGCAGGGGCAGGGGTGGGATGGATGGGGGGGCGGGGGCGGGATGGACAGAGGGGCAGGGGCAGCGGCGGGGGTGGGATGGACGGGATGGACGGGGGGCAGGGGCAGGATGGACGGGGGGGCAGGGGCAGGGGTTGGGGCGGGATGGATGGATGGAGGGGGAGGGGCAGGGGCTGGGGCGGGATGGACGGGGGGCAGGGGCAAGGGCAGGGGCGGGATGGATGGAGGGGGAGGGGCGGGGACAGGATGGACAGGGGGCAGGGGCAGGGGCGGGATGGACAGGGGGCAGGGGCAGGGGCGGGGGCGGGGGCGGGATGGATGGAGGGGGAGGGGCAGTACCAGGCATCATAGCCTCACTGGCTGGCATGTTGTCACTGCCTGTACAGCTGCACCGTCATGGGCTGTGACGTGTCCCTGAGTTTGAAGCTAAGCAGGATCGGGGCTGCTCACTGTGTGGAGGGGGGACCCAGGCTGTGCGGGCGAGTCAGTATTGACCCAGCAGCCCTGCATGGTGTTTAGGGACAGCGGGTTTGTTAGCCTGGAGTCCCAGCAGGATCCCTCTGGGAGAGATGCTCTTCCTGGAGTATGCCGCTCTGCGGGGGGGGCATGCAGCGGGGGGAGAGAGGGCTGGATCTCCTGGAGCTCGAAGGGGGGAGTGTAGTGGAGACCGGCTGAGCGGACGCAGTCCAGCCCTTCCCTGCATGGGACAGATTCAGTCAGAGCCGCTCAGCCGTGGGATGTCTGACCCTGCGCTCGGCTCTCCGCTCTCCCGGCCATCCGGGTGGGAAACAAGCCGGGTTTTCATGGGGCTCATGTTGTGTAACGTCGCTGCAGGCACCAGCCACAGCACAACTGCTGGCACGCCCCTCCCCCCCCATCCCAGGGGCTAATGAGAACCTGCGAACACGCCGGTCTAGAGCAGAGGGACGGGGCGGGGGCCACCCCATGTTCCTGGCTTTGTGATCCGGCATCATGGCGGTGGGCACAATCCAACCCCCCGATGGATTCGCGAGAGGGGAACGTCTGATCTAGAATGAGAGGGATACATGTGGGTGGATAGACAGAGAGGTACAGTATGTATGTTGTATCAAGGGGTATGGGCGATGTAGAGACAGCAAGCTAGATAGGGGTTATGAACAGAGACAGAGAGACAAGGTGCGGGAGGTGATATCTTTTATTGGACCAACTTCTGTTGGTGAAACAGACAAACTTTTGAGCTACATAGAGCTCTTCTTCGGGTCTGGGAAAGGTAGACAGACAGACAGAGGGGTACTTTTAGCTGGATGGATGAGGGTACGTATAGATGAGGAGGTAAGGAGGACCCACCAGTGAATGGCTAGGGAGGGAGGCAGAGGGGTACCTATAGCTGGATGGATGGATCTAAGGGGGCATGTGGGGATGGATGCATAGATGGATTGGGGCATGTGGGGATGGATGGATGGGGGCATGTGGGGATGGATGGATGGATCTAAGGGGGCATGTGGGGATGGATGGATGGATGGATGGGGGCATGTGGGGATGGATGGTTGGATGGATGGATGGATGGGGGCATGTGGGGATGGATGGATGAATGGATGGATGGATGTGGGGATGGACTGATGGGTGGAGGGGTGGACTGATGGACGGAGGGATGGATGAATCAGGGTACGTATAGATGAGGAGGTAGGGAGGACATACCAATGAATGGCTAGGGATGTAGGCAGAGGGGTACCTATAGCTGGATGGACGGGCAGATAGATGGGTACGTATCGATGGACAGCGAGAGGAGTACGTATGAAAAGTGGAGAGGTAGAGATGGATGGATAGGGGGCGGGCTGTGATGACCAGATCTTGCGTCCCACTGGCGCTGCTCATGGGATGTCACTTTTGGGGGAGCCTGTCAAACCCTATCGCTGTTGCCTGGTGACACCAGGACGTTATCGTGCGAGGCGGCACCACGTGACTTTGTGCCCAAGGCCATGACGAGACTCTCCCTTCCAACAGACGCGGCAGCCACGGGGAGTGATGGGAATTGCTCCTCCAGCCAGGCCCTGCGAGATCCCACCCTCTGCCCCACCGAAACCGGGGAGGAAAACATCCCAGTTGCTAACCCGGAGAGGCAACGGGGTTAGCCAGCTGGCTGGAGCGGGTGGGGGGCCCATCCCACTAGCTGTGTTTCCCAGGCAGGCCTGTCTCGTTTCTGTTTCTCTTAATGCTCATATCGGTCTTTCCTTTCCCCCAGATGACAGACAGGAGACCGCATTGAACCTGTCCACCAGCGGCATTAGCAGCATCAACATGTCAATAGAAATAAATGGAGTTGTCTACACAGGTAAATAGAAGGGCTG
Source organism: Emys orbicularis (assembly GCF_028017835.1). Lineage (NCBI taxonomy): Eukaryota > Metazoa > Chordata > Testudines > Emydidae > Emys > Emys orbicularis. Next base: position 3,157,753 of record NC_088688.1, on the reverse strand, counting down.
CTCGGCCCATGTAATTGCGGCCAGGAAATCCAATAAGTTATAGCCACTGCCCGGCCGGCGAGTCTTTCCTTCAATCTGATGTCTTTACTGTAAAATCCATTGTAATGAAGTGGCAGGGCCGATGCCGGGCAGGCGGGGGCGGGGAGGCAGAGCTGCAGATTGCCCTGGTGAGCCGCAGTCGATTCGGTGGTGGAGGGCGCTAGGCGGGCGGAGTGGGGAGCAGCCCTGGAGGCCTGGGCTTTAATTACTGCAGGATCCGTTGGCCATAGCGTGGGGGTGGGGACTCACTGCACAGCCAGGGGGACTGGCACGGACAGATGGACGGACTTATGCTGCAGCCAAGGCGGTGAACGGCGGCTCCCCTGCGCGTGCCCGCTGGAGAACTCACCTTCCAGAGCCAGGAATGGAACCGAGATCCCTGAATCTCAACGGTCCACAAACGTCCATCCATGAAAGCGGCTGGCAAAGTGTCTCTCATGGCAGTGGGCTGGCAGAAGGGCTACGCACCCCAGACATCACCGGCACCCCAAGGGGCACCAGCCGCTCTGCACAGGGGTGTATTTCACTGTTAGATCCCCGGCCTTTAATCTAAACCACATCCAGCGTGTCCAGACACTGCAGCAATGGGTGCCATACAAGTGCTGGTACAAACGCTTTTGCTGAGGGTCATAGTGTTATTTACCCCTTCACATAACACAAGACCCAGGGGTCAGCCAATGAAATGAATAGGCAGCATGGTTAAAACAAACAAAAGGAAGTATTTCTTCACACAATGCACAGTCAACCTGTGGAACTCCTTGCCAGAGGATGCTGTGAAGGCCAAAAGTATAACTGGGTTCTAAAAGGAACTAGATAAGTTCATGGAGGACAGGTCCAGCAATGGCTATTGGCCAGGATGGGCAGGGCTGCAACCCCATGCTCTGGGTGTCCCTAGCCTCTGACTGCCAGAAGCTGGGAGTGGACGACAGGGGATGGATCACTCCTTAAATTGCCCTGCTCTGTTCATTCCCTGTGAAGCACCTGGCCCCGGCCACTGGCGGCAGACAGGATCCAGGGCTGGATGGACCATTGGTCTGACCCAGGATGGCCGTTCTCATGTTCTCATGCGTGGCTGGGAGCAGAGATGCAGGCGGGGACAGATCTGTGCCACGAGCCGAGGGTGCGGAGTTCAACGGGGAGCCGGAATGCTCCAGAGTCTCCCACCCTGTTCCGGCTCGTGCCCTGCAATGGATCAAGGCTCCGTCTCTGAGCAGAGCAGTGACAGCCCCTGGGCTGAGAGCCCCTCTGGGAGTGGCTGGGAAGGTTTCATACAACCTGGGGCCTGTCCCTTTAAGTGTGCATTCCCGCTTTGGCTAAGTGGGTCACCCCACTGCCCCCTGGAGATGCCTCCTAGCCATGCTGAGCTGCCCCAATTAAAATAGAAAGCTGGATTTGTCAGCAGTTAAATATTTAACTATCCGGAAAGGTCAGGGCCGATAAGAGCCCAGTTTCTGTACCATCCTTCGGCTGCCTTGAGGAGCCTGCTGGCCTGACACCCCAGCTGTCCCCCACGGCGCCTCGCCTCCAGGCCGGGCCCAGGCACCAGGCACTAGGGAGAAATCAGAGCCAGAGGCCGGGCAGGAGAAAGCTCTACAGCCAGAGACGGGAGGTGGAGCTCTCGCGCCAGGCAGGGAGAAGTCGCATGAGCAAAGGGACAGTTCAGGAGAAGGGTCCTGGCTTCATGACAATCCCTCCCTGCCTAGATCCCGGTTCTCCCGAAAGCCTGCCACACTCGACATGGGCTGCGGGCCCCCGGGCCGAGCTCCTTGCAGCTCACACGTGCCTCTGACGCTGGCCGGCAGCTGCCCCCAGCTCCTCTCCTCCGGGCGCTGATGCCAGCGGTGGCTGCCGGCGAGGTGGCAGGGTGGGTTTTCCCCACACATGCACGCTGGCACCAACGCGCTGCTGCGAGCACAGGAGCTTCCGCCTGCCCTGGTGCCACCCCGGCCCCCAGCTGCTCCTGTCCAATCCGGCTGAGCCTGTCACAGGCCTGTGGCCTCAAATCCCGAGGAGCCGGGGGGGGGCTAGCCAGGGAGCCCCCAGCCCCTGGCCAGCACAGGAGAGGCCCTGACAGGGTGTTCCCAGGGCCAGTCTGCAGATGTCCCAGGGCCCCCTCCGGCCCCCTGCCCCCCACATGGCTCTGTCTCCTCTGGGCGGCTGTGATCCTTAGGCACGTCGCAGGCCTGGCATCATCTGCTCGCAGCGTCTGGGTTCCCGAGCCCGGCTACGACGGGCGGAGTGAGAGGCTGTAGCGGGCACCTGCCAGGAGTCCAGGGCTCTCCCTGGCGTCGCCGGCGCCTGGGCCAGCTGGGGCACGGCTCTGCTTTTCCCTGGCCTGTGATGGGATCGTGTGGGCCCTGCTCAGCTGCCCAGCTGGGCCAAGCGGGGAGTCGGTGGAGTGGCACCAGCGAGGGCTTTGCCCATAGGAGCGGCCTGGGTGCCAGGAGACCTGGGTTCTATCCCCAGCGCTGCCACTGCCTAGTTAGATGACCCTGGTCCAGTCCCCTCCCTTCTCTGGGCCTGGCACCCCTGCCACCCTTCCTGGTGTGGGGGTGGCCAGCTGGGCCGGGCAGGGACTGGCCCTGGCCCTGTGTCTGTGCAGCACCTGCCACAGCGGGGCCTTGAGCTCTGCTGGGACCCGAGGGCGACAGTCATTGATAATAACCCTAAACGAAGGCAGCAGTTCCCACAGCGCCTCTGGCCTGGCTGCTGCCTTGTCCCTGTGCCCACTGGCTCCCACACAGACCCCCTCCCGTCCCGCACGGCTGGGGCTAGCCCTGCGCTCCAGGCGGGAAACCAGGGCTTGTGGGCAGGCTCACAGAGCGGCCACCCGCTGCAGGCCTTGGACTCCCGGCCAGTGGGCAGCAGGAGTGAGCCGTGCCCCGTGGTGTCAGGCTGGGTGCCCGATCCCCATGCCGTGGGCTCTGCGGTGCCCTCGGGGGCGTGCTGGGTCACCCTGTGTCTCTCTGCTCCCACAGGTGTCCTGTTCGCCCGCAGACCCCTCGTCCCGGGGGCACCCGGCAGCAACAGCAGCAGGAGCTCCCACGGCCAGGCGAGCCCGGTGCCCGCGCAGAACCAGCGGCTCTCGGCCTCCTCACGCAGTCACACTCCCGCCAGCGCCTCGCCGTGAGGGAGGGAGAGACGCCGAGGGCCCCGCGCTGCCACCCCGCCAGCCCCCTCAGTAATAAAGCAACTTGGAGTCAAAGTCCAGGGGAGCGCCCGCGACATGCCGTCTGCAGGGTGTCCCCCACCTCTGGCTCAGCAAGACCCCTTCTGCCCTGGCCGCCTGGGACGCAGCAATCAGCTGGGGCGGGGGGGCTCTGGCCGGGCTGCTGTGGGGTGAGGGGCTGTGGCCGGGCCGGGCTGCCCTGGCCCGTGGGGCTCTGGCCGGGCTGCTGTGGGGTGTGGGGCTCTGGCCGGGCTCACTGTGGGTGTGGAGCTCTGGCCGGGCTGCCCTGGCCCGTGGGGCTCGGGCTGGGAGCGCTGAGTACTTTGGCTTTCACTGCACACACTTGGACTTGACCTTAGCAGTAAAGTGTCGGAGGTGGGGGGAAATGTGGCTACTCATGTGTCCGGGCCGAGCCACTGAGCGGGGCAGCGGGATCTGCATGCACACCGCCCTGACACACTCATGTGTTATACCCCACGCACGCGCACACCCCTCTTGCACACTCACACACGATCCTGTCTCCCTGCTCATCCTTGGCAAACGACATGTATTGTCGCTGGAGACGCTCCCAGCCAGGGCGGCCCCGAGGCCAGGCCAGAGAGCAGGACAAGGGGGAGCGGGTGGCAGGGGGCGGGGGAGGGGAATGTGTGGGGCTGGGGCTGGCGCACTGGCCACAACGCTCCTTATGGACTCAGCCAACCCTGGGCACACAATCCTTTCCGGCCCTGGGGGAGGGGGGGTCTGTTTGGGTGCCAGTTGGGGACAGCAGCCCCTCACAGTGGTGTCTGGGTTCCAATGCCAGGCAGCTCCTAGCTCTGCTGCTGGGCGCTCTTTGCCCCTCCTCTCGCAAGTCGCCTTCAGCTTCGTTACTGAATTCCCTCCCCGTGGTGTCGGGGGGCCACAGCTGCCGGCCTGCGCTGCGCTGTCCCCTCTGCCCCATGCTCCCCTCCTCCACCCACAAGGCCCCCAAAGGTGGGGGGAGCAGGGCACTTAGATAAGCTGAACCGTGAGGTGTAAGGGGTTAAAGTGGCTACCTCAAAGCACCCACCTGAGCCAGGAAGCCCCAGCCCCAAGGCGCCCGGCTCTGCCCGCTGAGCTGTGGGCACGTGGGTCTCAGCAGCTGCTGGTGAGCTCGGCACAGATCCCGCCAAGCCCCCTGGTGCCAAACCTCACCAGACTCCTGCCCACCTGCCCCGGGGCTCGCAGGGCAGGATCCGTGCCCCCTCCAGCCACGGGCAGAGGCGGGGTAAGGCTTGGAGGGAAATGGGGTTTTGCCGCTGAAATTGTGATATTAAAAAAGCAGGACATTTCCCCTCCCCCAATCTGTAACCCACCCTCCTCCCCCATCGCCTGCAGAGCCCCACCCCGCCCCCCACGGCCTGGCCTCAGCACTGCAGGGCGGGGGCTGCACTGAACATGGGAGGCACCTGCGGGGGGAGGGGGGAGCACCTGGTCTCTGGGATGGGGGGGGAGCAGAAGAGATGGCCCCAGTGTGTTGGGGTGGGGGGATCTCAGGTGGGGGGGATGCAGCCAGGTGTTGGGGAGATGGCGGGGGTGGGGCAGAGGGAGGCAGGGGGTGGAGCAGGAGGAGAGCTGGACCCACTGAAGGTGGGGACGGGAGGATTGGGGGGGGAGGGCAGCTGTGGGGCTCCATCGATGCACAGGTGACTGCACCTCCGGGCTGCACAGATGTGGCAGCATGCGGCCCGGCTGGCTTTCCCCTCCCCCCATCGGGACAAAGGGGCGGTACGCTCTCCTCCTGGGCCCCCAGCACCTGGTGCAAAGGGGCTGGCGGGGAGCTATCTGAAGCAGGTCGGTTGGTTGGGGGGGATTGGGGGCAGGGCAGAGGAGCTAGGGCTAGTGGGAGGGGCAGAATGTGTTGAGAAGGGGCGGAGTCTAGGGGAGGGTGGGGCATAGGTGGTGGGCGGAGTCTAGAGCATGCAGTGCAGGAGGGGGCCAGTCTAGGGGAGGTCAGCCTTGGTGAGCAGATAGCCCAGTTTGTCCCACTGTTGTCACCATCATGGCACTGAGATCCAGCCCCCCCCCGATGCCAGCTGTGGGTTTGCCGCCCCATCTACTCCCTCCCCCCACCTGGCTGCAAAGACCCCCCTAAATACCTCACTGTGCAGAGATGCAAAGAGAGAAGCAGCCAGGCGGGGCGCACACGGCGCTACCTCGTCTACCCCTGCAGGGCCCTTGCCCGCGCGACTCCAGAGCCCTTTGGGGAGCCCGGCGGGATGCCGCCTCCCTTCCCTCCCTCCACTCGCTGCCTCGCCCAGGGCTGGGAGGGGCGTTTGCGCGCGTGTAAATTGCTATGGTACTAAAGAAGGGAACAAGCAGATCTAACCTCACGTCTACCTCATTGTGCGCCAGGATGTGCCAACCGCCAGGCTGGCGGAGGGTGCTGGGGGTGGGGTGGGGGGACACCGAGAGTCTGGCTTGAGTAGTCTTTGCAAGCTCAGTGCTTTCTACTGCAGGGCGAGGCCAGGAGAGCCGTGCCCAGCTGAGGGCCACGGAGCCGTCGGCAGCCTCAGAGCCGCGGCCCGCGGGCACGGGCGCTTCCTGGTTTGAATCCCCTTTTCATCTTCCCAAACGATAATAATCCTGCAACTGACCAAAGACGCCCTCTTCCCCGAAGACGATTCTCCTCCTGTGCTCCCCGGGGCTCCCGTCAGAGCTGCCTCCCCTCCCAGTGGCACCGCGGGAAGGAACGGATGTGTCATGCCACGGCTCCCAGCTTGCCGGCGCCAGGGCGGGCCTGGCAACAGCTGGGCTGAGCCTCCCTGCCAGCTTTGCGTCTGGCCCATCCTGCTGTGATGTGGTGGGCACTGCATCCGCGCCCGGCGTCGCTGGAAGAGATGGACAGTCACGGTGCCGTTCCACCGGCCCTGGAGGACGGGGAACCGGACTGAGCCAGGGTGTGGGTGGCTGGGGCTGGGGTTGACTTTCAAAGCTCTTGTACCAAAGATCCAGTGCCTCAGGCACTTGGCTTTCACTTTGTAGGGCCGGTAGCACCCGGAGAAGGGGAAAGGAAGCAGAGAATGATCTTACTTCTGTCTATTTGTCTGTCTGTCTGTCTGCTCTCGGCTAGGAGCTCTTCCTTTGCTGTGCTAGGCTGCTAGGGTTAGAGGCTGTGCCGCTTTCGCTCGCTGTGTGTGAAGCTTTCCGAGGTTTCTTGATTTTCCTCCGTTCAGTTTCTTCTCTCGTAGGGTTCGGAGTTGATCCAGTGCACTCAGTGGGAGCTGGATTGTGGTGCTCAGGGGAATCAAATAAACAGTAACCAAAAAAGGACAAAAGAGACATTTTCCTTCGGCTGCTCTGAGTTCCAGCACGTTCGGACAATAAAAATGCTGCTTTTCACTGAGCTCTCAGCTGCCCGTCTTGTGTCTGGCGTTCCCGGACCCACAGTGCCACCTGCCCTTGGGCCGGGATTCTCTGGGCATGGTCTGGGCACCGTAGCATCAGGTCAGGAGCAGGTCTCCCAAGGGTGCCTCCTTGCCGGGGGCAAAGTGGTGGTGAGGAGGGGGCTAAGCCCACACCGCTCAGGGTGCTGGGACGGGGACCCTTTCTGTTCCCTTTTCTCTCCAGAGATCTGGGTTTAAGGCCAGCCCGGGTCGAGCGTGCTGACGGGTCTGTTGGTCTCTCAGGCCCGAGCACAAACCGGGCCACATGGCAAGAACCAGCCCATGTTCAGCAGTGCCTCGGACCTGGCAGGACGGCGCCAGGAGGGGAGTTATTGAGAGGCGTTGGCAGAAGGGTGGTGGGAGCCCAGGCCAGGGACAGCAGGGCACCTGCTGCAGGGCGTTAGCAGGGACCCTTGGTCCAGGAGGGCGTGGCCATATGAACATTTCACAAGGCATGGATGCCATCCCCCCCCGCATCCATCGCATGCTGTTCCCATCAGCGGGGACTGCACCTGGGACTTTCCAGGCCTCTGTCATTGGAGCCAATGGAGAGCACGTCCCTGTGTGCAGCAGTGGTAGGTTGGTAGAGTCCCTGGGGCCAACCGCCGGAGCGGGACAGGAAGACAAGCACAAGGCTAGCAAATCACACCCATTCAGGGCGCAGCAGGGGTGGGGAGGCACACCCCTTAGGCAGCGCTGCGTCCCCTGGAGGGCGGGCCCTGGGGGGCCCAGTCCCGAGGATAAAGCCCAGCTTGGCTGGATTCCCTTTGGCCGCGCTGTGATTGCATCTGTGCAGCGAGCTGGCTGTTATCAGCCAACACACGCCTCCTGCGGATGGATTGGCAAATCCATACCGGGCGCAGCCAGATAATCGGCTCAATAGCTCAGGCCAGGCCGCGGTCCCCAGGGGTCCCTCCGAGGGGCCCGGGGCGAGGAGGGGCCGTACACCGCACAGTCTGCAGCTCTGCCCGGTTAACAGTCACAGGCCCCCAGGGCTGTGATCCCCTCGCATGCGGGCAGGAGACACACCCCAGAGCTATGGGCCAGGAAGCTGGCAACTCAGTAGGTGGCGCATTGACCTCTGACAGCCCAATGCTCCAGCCCAGTACCAGTGCCAACCCGCCAACAAGCCAGGAAAGGAAAGGCCCGGCGGATCATACCCACCCCCAGTGCTGCCCCTCTGGGGTCTCAAAGCACTTTACAGCCCAGTAGGCCTCACAACCTCCTCCCAAGCAGGCAGCGACTTCCACGCTCCCGGGGTGCCCCCGCCCCGAGCCTTCCCACACCCCTACGTGGCCACGTCCCCAGCCGAGCAGGGGGGGCACTGCAAACCCTGGGAGATTCGCTCCCTTAGCTTCACGCCCAGCCCAGCACGGACAGAAAGCGTCCTCCAGCTTCCCCCTCTCCAAAGGGCTTTTTCCAGCAGGCGCCCTGGCTGGGACAGGGCAGGAAGCCGTCCCAGTGACAGATCTGCAGGGGCGTTCCTCACTGCAGCCCCAGCGCAGCGGGCATTGAGCCGGGGACCCCGGAGCGAAAACCACAAGCAGCTACAGCTCGGGCTGAGCCAGACTCACAGCCTCTGTGGACTGGACACATCACCCCCCTCACCCGTGGGTTACCCCTGCCCCACCCACAGCCGGCCCACACCTCCTGCTGCCCAGCCCTAACGGGAGCCTTGAGTCACGTGGGCCCCACGGCTTTCACCTGCTCTGCTCCAGGCTCAGGCCTCTGGTCAGGATGGAGGAGGGCTGAGCCCAGGGCCCGTGGACAGGGGAGGCTGGACTTGGAGCTGAGACGACACCGACTCTCAGGGGATCTCTCCACCTGCCTGGTGACTTGGAGCCCCCAGGGGTGCCGAGCTGCTCCCTTTCAGGGGGGTTCCTGGCAAGCTGCCGACGGGGCTGCGTCCCTCGAGTACCCCACTGATGGCCTCAGGATGGTGCCAGGCCAGGCTGCGGGCCGCTGTCTGCTGCCCACATCCAGTCTTATGGACCTAGGAGGTTGAGATTAACCAAGACCGACCCTCAGGCATTACGAACGGCTGGGGCGACTACATGGTAATATTGCCTGGGGGGAGCCCCGCGAGCCCGACAGCTGTTTCCAGCCTGCCTAGGCGACGCGGGGCGTGTGAGCGTTAAAGGCAAAGGCCCTGTTGTGCTGGGACTGCGTCAGCACCCGTGGGACACGGCCGCTCGCTGGAATCAGCTCGTGCAGCGTGTGTGTGAGGGGGGCTGTGTTAGGCCAGGCTTTGGGGCCAATACTAGGGCTGATCCTGGCCAGGCCGGGGGCAAGAGCACAGCATAGGGGTGTGGCGGGACCTGGGCAGGAGCGGTGCAGGGAAACGTGCAGCCGCTGTTCTCTGGCCTCCCTACGGGTGAGGTCCATGGGTCAGACGAGACGTGCTGCCCAGGCTGATGCCTCCCAAATGGGAGCAGGGCCCGGTCCAGGGTTTTCCGGCGCGGAACCTGCTTTGGGATCCTGTTGAGGGTTACTCGGGGCCGAGGGATGGGGGCAGCACGGCAGGGAAATCTCCCCGGTGCAAAGCACTAGTGGGAGAAGGGGCAGTCTGGGTGAGGCGTGTAGCGCTCCATGCGGTGAGTACTAGGGAGGGTCTGGGCCCTGGGTCATGGAGCGGCTCAGACTAGTCTGATGTCCTGGCCTTGACATCATCAAATGGCGTCTGAGCCCCCACCAGCTGGCTCTGCCCCCCCACTCACGCAGAGCCGGGGTGCCCCCTGCAGATGGGGACCGGGAGCCGGGGCCCAGTGCCACCGAGGGGTGCCTCTGGGGGCAGGGAAGGCCCGGAGAGCTCAGCAGCACCAGGACATGGAGAACGATACCAGGCCTGTGCCAGCAAACATGAGCCCTCGTTTCTGCCTGAATCCTTCCCCGGAGCAGCACCGGAGAGGCCTTGGTCCTGCAGGCCACATCTCCTGGTGGCTTTTCCACACTGCTAGGCAACGAGCGTAACACTAGGCCATGCCTGATGTGCGCCTGCCTTTCCATACACGGCGCGCCTGCTGCTTGGGGTGTTGCAGCCCAAGCTGGGCCACAGAGGATAACAGCCTGCAGCTGCTACCGGGTAGGGGAGTTGCTCCTGTAACTCAAATAGCAGAAGCTCTTGTTTTTAATGGGGAATGTCCCTGGTTCAATCCCCCCCTGAAGCTGTGTGGGTTCACAGGCCAGGAGGAACTATTGTGGTCCTCTAGATAGACCTGTATAACCCAGGGCAGGGAACCCCCCTGGGACCCCAGTAGTAGCTATAACGTGCACACACAATTTCCACAGGCGAGCACAATGTGTATATCTCCTTCTGTAACATGCAGCAACAAAATGGCCACTGTCTCTGTGTGCAGCTAGAGTAGCTAGAGTCCTGAGATGTTTAAAGGGGCGGGGCCCAGGAAACACTGCACATCTGCTCAGGTTCTGCCCCAAACCACAGCCCCCTTCTTCTGGCTAGAGGTGCAGGCAATGGGGACTACAGCTCCCAGCATGCCACACTCCACCTTGAGATGAGGGGCATCCTGGGACTTGTAGTCTCTGAAGGCCTGTGACAGAGGCAGCAGGACTGCTGTGTGGACAGGAGGCGCTGCTGGCTTGAGAGGAAGAAGATGACTTAATTAGAGGCTGAGCGGTTGGGTTAATTAGGCCTAGGTTTGTGGGACATACAGGCCTGTTTCCTCACCAGGATTTGCAGCTTGTTGGGCTCTTGGGCTCGCTTGACGTGGGGACAAAGCCGACCGCATTTCCCGCTGTCAGCGCCGGACGGAGGCGGCCCCTGCTGGCTGCTGCCCCGTTCATTTGACGCCTCGCTGATGGGGAGGCGGGCAGGAGACACAGGTCAATATGACGCCAATAACCAGAGCTGGGCAGGAGGGGGCAGAAAGCAAAGTGGCCATTTGTTACGGAGGCCGCATCAGGCAGGGGAGTTATGGCCCGTAAATATCCGCCCTGCTTTGATTTTGTGTTGGAAGCCCTGATGGATTTCCCCCCAAATAACGATGGACGAGAGGATTGTTTCCAAAGCCAGCGCAGTCCCGCAGGCTGGGATCTCGGACAGCGCCGGCCGTGCCTGGAATCCAGGGAGGGCTGGGCACGGGGTGCTGCTCTCCTCTCCAGGGCACGGTGGGGTTGATGGGGCAAAGCGTCCGGCTCTTCCATGACCAGGGCAGGGCAGGTGAGGGGGAGTCATGTCTGGGCTGGTGAATGTTCATGGTGGCGTCCAGCCCCGAGCTGTGGGGCGCTCTCCTCCTCGCCCTATCCTGGGCATGGCAACGTCGCCCACCCCACCTTGGGCACTGAGGGTGTCTCAGCTCCTGCCCAGCCCTTAGCTGCTGCTAGTTAACCCAGCAATTATAGTGCCCCTGAATCTCCTTTTTTTTTTTTAATTAATGGAGCTATCCCATCTCCTAGAACTGGAAGGGACCTTGAAAGGTCATCGAGTCCAGCCCCCTGCCTTCACTAGCAGGACCAAGTACTGATTTTGCCCCAGATCCCTTGGTGGCCCCCTCAAAGATTGAACTCACAACCCTGGGTTTAGCAGGCCGATGCTCAAACCACTGAGCTATCCCTCCCCCTAAATAAGAGTCGTCGTCATCATCATCATCATCATCATCATCATCTCTGCAGCACCTTACGTCCCACAATCTTAAATCTGAATGCAAGGGTTGCTTTGCCCAGCCCAGATATGCAGCCACCTCTGGGGTGGCAGAGGGCAGCTCTGTAACAGGGCACAGCAACGGCACATCCCAGCTTAAGAGGGCGTGGAGAATAAAGTCTCCTAGGTGAAATCACAGGGGATTTCGGGAGACAGAGCGTAACGAGCCATACTGCAATTTAACTAGGGTGAACACAAAATGTTCTTTAATGACCATGAAGGGTCAGGCTCTGTTCTAGGGTCAGGGCCGGCTCCAGGCACCAGGCAACCAAGCTGGTGCTTGGGGCGGCACCTGGAGGGGGGCGGCGCGGCGCTCTGGCCGCCGGGGGGAGAGCCGAGCCCCAGCCGGGGCTCGCCGCCCTCTCGCCGCCCTGCCCCCGGCGCTCTGGCCGCCGGGGGGAGAGCCGAGCCCCCGCCGGGGCTCGCCGCCCTGCCCCCGCCGGGGCTCGCCGCCCTGCCCCCGGCGCTCTGGCCGCCGGGGGGTGGGGGAGAGAGCCGAGCCCCCGCCGGGGCTCGCCGCCCTCCTCCCAGGGCTCCGGCCGCCCTCCCCTCCGGCGCCCTCCCCCAGGCCGCCGGGGGGAGGCTCGCCACCCTCGCCCCGGGGCTCCGGCCGCCCTCCCCCCGGCGGGAGAGCGGAGCCCCCGCCGGGGCTCGCCGCCCCCCCCCCCCGCGGGGGGGGGGGGGCGGAGGCTTTTTTGCCTGGGGCGGCAAAAAAGCCAGAGCCGGCCCTGTCTAGGGTTCATGGTCAGGGAAGTAGCGTGGTCTAGTGGCTAGCATCCTGGATTGGGACTCAGGAGACCTACATTCAAATCTTGGCCCTGGGACTGACGCCCTGCATGATGTCTGTGCTTCTCTTTTCACCCCTTGTCTGTAGGCTCCTCGGTACAGGAACCGTCTCTCGCTAGGGTTGGGCATTTGACCGGTGCAAAAAGAATCAGTCCATTCACTCGGCAATGAATGTCAAAAATGGTTCAGTATTTTGAAGCACCAACTTGTTAGAACAGTAACAAACCAGAGCCCGGCTTTCTGCGCTCCACTGAGTTACAAAACCCAGGTGCTTCGCCAAGTGGTTTGAACTTTGAGAAATGGGAAACAATGAATTGACGTTCTAAAAAATGCCAGAATACTGGCACCGTGATGCCATCAGAGAAAGGCTGGCAGGCAGACAGGTCGGCAGGCAGGCAGGCTGCTGCCTGTATCGGGGAATTCTTGCTGGCAGAGTTGACAATACTTGACGGTGGTTAGACAATAGGCGGTCAGTTGACCAGCATGCCAGATCCAGTCTGTGCATCACCCAGCACCAAGGGGCCTGCTCTCAGGTATCCTCCAGCCCTGCTGTCATGCAAAGAGCAATCAGACCGGGTAGCGCAGTGCCCGCTGGCGGTGGCATTTGGCTCACTGCTGCCCCAGTGGGAAGGTGCCGTAATGAATAACCCACCCAGCTCCCTGCAGCAAGGGGCACTCTCCCACGGCAGTCAGGCCAGGCGGGTCTCCCAGCCGAGTTCTGACCCTGCCCAGCGTGCTCACGCTGACGGGACCACAGCCTGGGCTCTCTAGAAGGGGTTTCTCTCAGGCGCAGCTGGAGGGGCTGGGTTTTCCCAGCTCCTGTGCGTGAAGCAATGTGCGTGTGGATCTGTGCACGGGCGGCAGGGCCTGGAGTTCCCGAGTGGGGACGATCGTCAGGCTCACAGCTGCCCGGCAGTGCTGGGGTGGTGTTTAGTTACGGCCTGTAGCTCCCCCGCTGACCTCTGACAGGGCACCCGGCTCCTGCCCCGGCCTTCCCCTCCGTTGTCCCTGGGGTGGGCGTTGGAGGCAGCTGCGTTTCTGCCAGTGCCCAGGAGCTCCCGTGGCGCAGTACTGTTAACACTGGGGCCCAGTGCTTTCCGCAAGACCTGAGCCCGCTGGGCACTGAGCGGTGCTAGGTTCTAGCCCTGCTGCCAGCCCGAGCCAGGCTGGGCTTACTGCAGGAGAATCCGTCCTCTCGCAGGACCTCAAAGCCCTTCGCTGGGGGAACTGAGGCACGGACGGGGGGTGGCAGCGGTGAGGGGGAATTGCCTTGGGCCCCGGTGCTCCCCACAAGCCATTTCCCCTGGGACTTACCCTAACATCCAGACCCCTGAGCCGCCTCGGGGAGGGGGGAGCCTGTCCCATGTGGAAAAGCTTGCTGCCCACCCTTCCCAGAGCAAGCAGGGGGCTCAGGCCTGCAGGGGGAATAAACCCACCAGCTGATTCCTGACCATGTTGACTCCCAAGTAAGAGACACTGCCCATGGGCCCTGCCCGGTGCCGCAGAGTGAAGGGGTCATTTCAGCTTTGTTCCCAGCACCCTGGTATTAGCCCCCCGCGGGCCAGGGCTGTGAGGGCACTGGAGTCTGACTGGCTTGAGGGAAGTGGCCCATTGTGGCTTCCTGCGCCAGCGCTACCCAACCTACGTTGCGTTGGGCTATCATCCGCAGGCAGGCGATGCATTATAGAGGGATGGCAGTGCCTGGCCAGCCAGAACTCAGCTGTGTGTCATAGTCCCCGTACCAGCAGCTAGGAGAGAGTCTCCCTTAGCTCCAGTGGCCAGGGATGGTGCTCTCGGAGCCGGGGACCGTCAGTTCTGTCCTGGCTGTCTCTGAGAACGTCCAAGCGGCCTCAGCAGGGCCATCTGCACGGTAGCTGGGAGGCGTAACTCCCAGCTCAGCCAGACGTCCTGGGGAGAGGTCTGCTGGAGCTAGTGCCTGAAATTAGCAGGGTGGCCCTGGCAGCGGGCTGGACTAGCTACCTGACCCCCGGGGTGCGCACTTGAGCAGAGCGAGTGCGTGTCCGTCCAGCTGGGCGGGAATTATGCCCCCAGGGAGGTGCCATGTGGGTGCCAGGAGATGAGGGGGGAGAGATGATCTCTCTCATTGGACCGACTTCCGCTGGGGGAAGAGAAGAGCTCTGCGTGGCTCGAAAGCGCGTCTCTCTCACCCACCGAAGTTGGTGCAACACCAGAGATCACCCCCCCACACCTTGTCCCTCTGACCCCCGGGGACAGACAGGCCACAGGCGCCTGGCGATCAGACCCACCCCCGGCAGGTCTTTGTCAAGTAGGATCTCGCTGGCTCTGGGTCCTGCCCTGTGGCTCGCTGGTGCAGAGACTCCTGCTGCAGGCTGAGCCATCCAAGCCCTCTGCTCTAGGAGTCTCCCCAGGCCAGGGTGGGCCAGGCCAGGCCGGTTCCTCGTTTGGAAATCCTGCGGGCACGGCCCTTGCTGTGACAGCTGGCCCCAGGCTCGCCCAGGAGCCTACAGCACATTAGAGGTCAGCCTGCAGTGCCAGGGGGCTACCAAAAGGCGGGGCAGCTTTGGGAGCCTCCCGTCCCCCGGGGCAAGGAGCCAATAGCCCTCTCTAGGGCTGGGGAGCGTGTCTGCTTCGGAGCAGCACACCTGGGCCATGCGGACGGGGAAAGGAAGGGCCGTGTCAGTGAACAGGCCAGAGCAGGCCTGGCCGGGAGCCTGGGGGATGGCCCAGCTGGGGCTGAGTTCTCTCCTCTGGGCCTGGGCCGGAAAACACTCCCCCCAACCAGCACTCGTTCGTCCCCGGGGGAAACGCCATCGGGCAGCAGCACATTAAAGGGGTTTCCGTCCCCAAAGCAAAGGCCCCGGCACGGCCCCCTGTGGGATGGCAAGGGGCTGCCGGCAGACTCCTGGGGTGTACCCTGCAAAAGGGGGGCACAGGGACATGCAGGCACAGGCTGACAGACAGATGTGCATGCACACCCGCACATGCACACGCAAACACACACACACGCACGTGTGAGTTCACACTGGAGTACACACGCTCCTCAGTCGGATGAGCGACCCAAGCGCATTTCAAAGCAGCTTGAGGCAATGGTGAAGGGATGCTGCCACCTGCAGGCCATGGTGAGTATTACCTCGCCACTAACCAGTTGAGTGGGATGTTGGGGAGACCCGGCGAGAGGGCGCGCCTCGCACTAGTTGTGTAAATGCTCACGAGGGACAGTCACAATCACATCATTAAAAGGGGAGGCCCAGCTTAGCAAAACTGACCTCCCCATGGGCAACTCCAGCAGGAACCATCCCTCTACTGAGGATCAGTCCACGAGAGGCCCGGCAAACCCTAAGGCTACCTCGGAGGCCGGGAACTGGTGCATAGCTCTGTATACGATTTCTACAGGCTCGAGTAATCGTAGCTTTAACTGTACCTTTAATAACACTTGTAAAACGGAGCAGCTGTGTACGGTGAATGTCTGGGTGGTCACTGCCCCTGGGCCTTGGGCCCCGAGAGACTCGAAACTGAAGCAAGGAGCAGAGGTGACTTTCACTGGTACGCTGGAAACTGTAGAGCCGACCCCACGGCGGTGCAATACCGCTTTACTAAATTCACCTTCACTGCCATAAAAGGCGACCCCTAGTTCCTGAAGCCCTGGTTGCAGCCCACCCACCCGGACCCTCTGGGGAATACACTATAGTAGTGCACGGGATCACATCTCCTTCCCGCACCGGGCTGCGGCGACTGCCCCTCGCTGGCTGTTAGCAGCTACTGCTCTGGCTCGCATGCCAGGCCGGGGCTGGTGGTGCCTGAGGAGCAGGGCCCAGTGCCCACTGCTAGCTGGCGTCTGGCCATGCGCCCATGGGGCGTGCTCTGTGTCTGTCCCACGGCAGGTTTTGCACCTCAGTCCCTTTCCGGAGATGCTGCCGGCTTGGGAAACTGATTCCAAAGCTGGCAGGGAAAACCACCCTCCAGGGTGTCTCCCTGCCTTGGGCGCATGCATCCGAGCACATCCCCGGGGACGAACGAGCGCTGGTTGGGGGGAGTGTTTTCCTATCACCGCGGCCGCTCAGAGAACTCGCTGGGTCGGAATAATGATTGGCAGCTCTTCCACAAAGGGATGGGGATCTCAAAGCATTCCCCAGCACCCCTGCGAAGGGGGAGGGGCTCTGTCTCAGCTGCCCAGGGGGCACAGCACCCACCACTGGCGTGGAACACGGCATCACTACAGCCCCACACGCAGAACCCCGTAGGGCACTGAAACTGCCATGGCTGAGGGTGTCTGAGCAGCCTGGCACAGCGGCCCCTAGCACCAGTTGACGGTGCTGCGTCACCAGTACCACGCCTTGGGGCGCCTGGGTTTGGGGAGGTGGCCTGTCCCTGCACACTGCCCCCTCAGTGCCCCCTCCTGCTATGGCCCTGACCCCTCTAGCAGCCTGCCTGTCTTGTTCTGTAGTACTGCCCCACTCCAGCCCCAGGGCAGGGGCTGCGTTGCTGGCACGGCCCATTCCCCCTCCCCCCCCCAAGTCCCGAGTTTGTGCTTCAAAACGTCTTGTGTGGCCCTGCAGCGCCAGCCAGCGCCTGCCCTGCCAGAGCCCCGGGGCTGCCACATGCCGCCCGGGCATCAATCGCCACGCCAGATTGGGCTGTTTCCTCTCCCACGTTATCTGCTGAGAAACGGTGCGAAGGCAGCTCTGGGGGGTATCGACTGGCAGGGAACGGAGGGGGAGTTGGGAGCCCGGCACCAACAGCTCAGCCTGCTCCTGATTCACCCACGGACGGGCACCTCTGGCCCGCCCCTCTCCCTGCGCCAGCCCCCTTACCTCTGCCCCCGGGAGGGGCCACCTGGGTGGGGGGGGCTGGAGACGTCACTCAGCTCCCTCTTCTCTGCGCTAGGCGGAGTCCAGCTCCCCTCCAGCCAGCGGGCAGGGCGCTCTGGGGCACTCCCAGAGGGGCAGCGTCTGTGCCCAGCTGGGAAGTGGTGGAGAAAGTGGGCTCAATGGGGCGGGATATCCACCGCCAGCCCCACAACCAGCGGCTTCCCTCCAGCTCCCCACCCCCAGCCACCGATCTTAGGGTTTCCCCTGCTGCCCATCACTGTGGCATTTGGGCAATTCCCATAGCACTTCCTGGTGCAGTCTGTGGCTGTTCCCTGGTTGGGGTGAGAACTCTGCTGGGGGGTGAAATGGAGGGGGGGGGATTTCGTTTTTGTCGGTCAGTTTGTGTTAGGTTGCTTGCTTTGAGCATTTTTTAATGTGGTGGGGGGGTTCCCTGGGGGTTGGGTTTATTGGGTGGGTGGGTGGGGTGCTGATGTCGGAGTTCGGTGTAGGAGGGGTGTTGGGGTTTGGGGTGTGGTTAGGTGTTCGGCTGCATGCGTGTGTGTTCTCTTTGTGTTCTCCCTGCGTGCTGCCCCAGCCCTGCGCAGACAGACGGCACAACTGACCTAGAGTGAACCGCCCAATGACCACAAGATCCGTCAAGGGACGAAGGCACCAGGCCAGGTTTATTGTTGACAAAGCACAGTACTAGTATCCCGCAGACCCTACCGGACCACTAATACATATATGTCTGTGACAATGGACCAGCTCAGTGAACGGCGGGACTTTCCGTTCCCCGCTCGGCTGGACAAAGACACTCCCTTTGACATACATCTTTATACCATGATACAAACAAGTTAGTACTGCCCCTCTGACATAGCTAGTCACTGCCCCCTGACGTGGGTAGTTATCACCCATCTCCTTGTACATGTTGGTTCGATTAAAACATCTCTATTATGGACTGTCATCCTGACCTTATCTTTTAGGGGGGGGTCAGTGTGTTCCTGTTCTCCTTGGGGAATGGTTTTGTACCATCCTCGATACTGGGATGTTCTGGTACCACTTGATATCGGGATGTGTTTGCGTGAGCACTCTGTGCCTAGCACTTCTTAGGAACGTGTGTTTCTGCAACATCAGCCCTGTTCTTGCCCGATTCTGTGAGCAGGGCCTGCCTCTTGCTCACAGTTTATCTATGTTTAATATCAGTAAAAGCTTTGACCACTACTTTAGCCCAGGCCTCAGTCCTCATACCAGGCCTCTGATACAAGGGCGTATGTCTCAGGCTCTCTTCCTACTATATGGGGGTGGACAGGGGTTGGGGTTTGAAGGTGGAAGGGGATGTCAGAAGAAGGGGTTGGGGTTGGGATCTGGGGATGTCGAGGTCTGGGTGTGGATGGGGGTGTCAGAGTTGGGGTTTGGGGGTGTCAGGGTCTAGGGTGGAAGGGGGTGTCAGGGTTGGGGTCTGGGGGTGTCGGAGTCTGGGGAGGGATGGGGGTGTTGGGGTTTGGGGATCTGGGGGTGGACAGGGTGTCAGGGTTGGGGTGGACAGGGGTGTCAGAGTTGGGGGCTGGGGGTGTTGGGGTTGGGGATGTTGGGGTCTGGGAGCAGACGGGGGGTGTCGGTGTCAGGGTCTGGGAGAGTTGGGGTCTGGGGGTAGACGGGGGTGTCAGGGCTGGGGTCTGGGGGTGGACAGGGTGTCAGGGTTGGGTGGACAGGGGTGTCAGAGTTGGGGGCTGGGGGTGGAAGGGGGTGTCGGGGTTGGGGATGTTGGGGTTTGGGAGCAGACGGGGGGTGTCGGTGTCAGGGTCTGGGAGAGTTGGGGTCTGGGGGTGGACAGGGTGTCAGGGTTGGGGTAGACGGGGGTGTCAAGGTTGGGGTCTGGGGGTGGACAGGGTGTCAGGGTTGGGGTAGACGGGGGTGTCAAGGTTGGGGTCTGGGGGTGGACAGGGTGTCAGGGTTGGGGTGGACAGGGGTGTCAAGGCTGGGGTCTGGGGTAGACAGGGTGTCAGAGTTGGGGTCTGGGGGTGTGTGACGTTATTAATATAACCTGTGACCGTATAGATCATTGGTTCAACCACTGTTATATATTTGCAGCAAATATTGTACTAAGGTTGTCATGTGAGGCGTCTATGGAAAGGTTCTGGTTTGCTGATTATGATTATACTATCTGTACGGGTGTATCATTTTTGTAGCTGAAGTTATGAATATTGGCTCTGTACTGGTATCTCAATGTGTTTTGATTCTAAGTAGCCTCAGTGAAGCATTTGGTCAGCTTCTTAAGAAAAGAATTTGCAAATTAAGTGCCCAATCAAGAAACACTTAACTGACAATGGACCTGGGAGACTCCAATCCACATAAGAAGCCTTCCTGGGAACATTCAAGGTAGCATGTGAGTAATGGCTGCCACCTGTAAAGAACTGAGTCATGCATGGACATGTGACTTGCCCATGTGACTCCAAACTCCATTTTGCTGTAATTTTCCACAGTGAGGACAAAGAGGTGTTCTTACACCTGGAAAAGACTATAAAAGGCAGCTGCCTCATCTCCATCTGGTCTTCAATCCTGCTTCTTACCTCTGGAGGGACTTTGCTACAAATGGAAGCGCTACACAAAGGACTGAGGACCCATCCAAGCTAGGGATGTTACAGAGACTTGATTTGAACCTGCAGTTTATTCTATCGCTGCTACAAGCCTGAACCAAGAACTTTGCCATTACTGTATGTAATTGATCCCATTTAACCAATTCTAGCTCTCATCTCTATCTTTTTCCTTTTATGAATAAACCTTTAGATTTTAGATTCTAAAGGGTTGGCAACAGCGTGATTTGTGGGTAAGATCTGACTTGTATATTGACCTGGGTCTGGGGCTTGGTCCTTTGGGATCAAGAGAACCTTTTTTCTTTTACTGGGGTATTGGTTTTCATAACCATTCATCTCATCCCCATAAGAAGTGGTGTTGGTGGTGCTACTAGGAAACTGCAGTGTCTACGGGAATTGCTTGTGTGACTTGTGGTTAGCCAGTGGGGTAAAACCGAAGTCCTCTCTGTCTGGCTGGTTTGGTGCCTTGGTGTGCAAAGGATCCCCAGCCTTGGGCTGTAACTGCCCTGCTCTGAGCAATTTGTCCTGAATTGGTACTCTCAGTTGTGTCCTGCCAGAACCAGCATTGTTACAGGGTGTCAGGGTTGGGATGGATGGGGGTGTCAGGGCTGGGATCTTGGGTGGGGGGTGGGTGGGCGGGAGTGTCAGAGTTGGGGTCTGGAGGTGGACGGGGTGTCAGGGTTGGGATCTGGGGGTGGACGGGGTGTCAAAGTTGGGGTGGACGGGGTGTCAGGGCTGCGGTCTGGGGGTGCGAGGGGGTGTCAGGGTTGAGGTCTGGGGGTGTCGATGTTGGGAGTGTCATTCTCCTGGTGGAAAGGCCCGTTGGAAGAGGAAGGTTTTGAGGCATTTCCCCTCCTATTCTCTCGCTTTGCAAGTCACTGCTGGGGAATCCCAGTCCAAACAGCTGGCACCGGGTGCCCCCGGCTCCCTCCCTCCCTTGTACCTCAGAGCTGAGATGGCAAAACCCTTCCCCTCCAGCCGGGTCACGCGGGGCGCTTTCGGACACTGCTGAATTGAAGGCTCACGACGCCCTGTGGGCTGGGTCCCTGTCAGATGGGGGGAAACTGAGGCACCGAGGGGCATGGAGTCCCCTCCGTTTACACCCAGAGTTCGTGCACAGCTGGACAGAGGAGCTAGATCTTGAGCTGCCCAGCTGTGGGCTTGAGCCTGCAGCCCCCTGGGTCCCTGACGAAGGCGGGTGGAAGAGTCCGGCCAGCAGACAAAGCCCACAGCAGAGCCAGGAGCCAGCAGCGGTTGGGGCGCCGGCTGCAGACACCTCCGCCACCTCCCCAGCCTTCGATCGGTGGCTAATTTGATGCACCGTTGAAGTCAATGAAAACCTCAGGAGCCCAGCAGTTTCTATTTAAAACTAATAACCTGGCTCGCGCCCTTTATCCCCAGTGCAGAGTGTGGCCTGGGTAATTAGCAAAGGGAAGGGGGCTGTGTTTCGGGTGTGTGTGTGTGGGGGGGAGTAAAATCCCCTTAAGTAGGAGCCAGGATAAAAGGTGGCTGGGCGAGGCCAGGGGCAGTGACTGGGGGAAGCGCTGCCCAGCACCGCGCAGTCTCCGGTGCCCCTGGGGGGTCAGAGCAGAGCTGTCCCTGGACACTGACTGGCGAGGATGGCCAGGGCCACGCTGCAAGGGACTCTGGGGTGGGTGCCCAGACTGGGGGGGCAGCCGCGTCCCCTTGCCTCCTCTGTAGCCAGTTGTGTTCAATGGCTCAGCACCTCCCTGCAGACCTGTTCCAGGCCCCAGGCGGGGGCAGGGCTCGGGGGCAGGCACCAGTCCTGGCAAGAAGAAAATCCAAAGCCAGCCCTGGTGTAAGTCTGCCGAGTTGGGGGCGCTCTCCTCTCTGGTGGGTGCTGGCCTCTGCCCGGGTGCTGAAGGCTGAGTGGGCCCAGCAAGGCTCCCCAGGGGCACCGGCTGCCCAGAGCGTACTAACCCCCGGGTCATAGCTCGGCCCACAGGTCACAATCCCCCTTCCACAGAAGGGGAAACTAAGGCACAGAGCAGGGACGGGGCCGGCCCCAACGCCTGCACTGAGTCCGTGGCCGAGCTGGGACTAGAACCCAGAACTCCAGGCTGCTAGTTCCCCCCAGCTCCAAGTACTAGACCCCGGGGCAGCGGTGGAAGGCTGGAGCATGCAAGGACCTGGGAAATCAATGGTGTGCAGCGCCCAGACGCTGCTGCCAATCACATGTGCCAGCCTTGCCCACAGGTGCCCAGGTGTTGCCCCGGACAGGCCTGGGCTCTGGGGGTTGGACCGGGCACAGCGTGGCAGGAGTGTGTAGTGAGCCAGGGTGGCTCTGTGCCAGCCCCCTGAGAACTGGCTTCTAACCCGTGCATGGGTCACAGGGGAGACTGAGTTTGGACGCATCAGTATTAGTGATGTTCTGAGGCAGCACTGGGCCCCCCCCCCCAAAGGGGTCTGGATCTGGGGTCCTTAGCCACTGTAGCCATTGCTCCTGCTCAGCGGGGCTAGCAGGGGCTGCCGGGAGGAGGGAGGGGCCCTGGGCAGAGCTGGGGGAGCGCACACCGTGGGGAGGCCCAGGGCTGGATGCGCAGAGGCTGTGGGGTGCACTGACAGCCGTGCAAAGGGAAAGTAGCATGCTTGGGGGGCAGTGCAGCCTAGCGGATGGAGCACTGGGCTGGGACTCAGGAGACCAGGATTCTGTTCCCAGTTTACTGCTGGAAGCCCTTAGCCTAGTCACGTCTCTCCGTGCCTCAGTTTCCCCTGCTCTAAAATGGGGATAACGAAGCAACCTCCCTTGGCCAGTGCGCTGCAATCTCCGGATGACGTATTGTCATGTGTGTAGAGTGTTGGTGGGTGTGGGTATGGGATGCCAGGGGCGACGTGAATACAGGTTGGGGGGCTGGCTGTGTGTGCACAGGGGGTGGGTGCAGAGTGCACATGCCCAGGGGTCGGTGTGTGTCTCTGGGGGCAGCGTCCCCGGGGCTGCGGCAGCTCCTGCCAGGAGCTGCCCTGTGCAGCGCGGGCGGGTAGGTCAATAGCTGACAAGTGACTGGAACTTGGTGCCCGTGCGGCTGCTGGGGGCTCTTTGCAGCCCCCTCCCCCAGGGCAGGCGGAGCGGCCAGGCAGCGCAGCCTCGGAAAGGCTCCCCGGGGAGCAGGGCTAACCGAGCCTAACAAGCCGGCGTGTCTGGCGTGCGGCCGAGGATGGGGAGATTGATCCGGCGGATAATTGGGGTCTCACCTCAGCCTGTCACCGCCAATCAGTTCCCAGCATGGTTAATCAAGTGGCGAGCGCCTCCGGTGGGGCCCGGGTGCGTCATGTGGCCCCGGGGCTGGCCTCAGCCTCCAGCACGTTCATTAGGCGACTCAGGGCCGGGGCACGAGGAGCTGCCCCCCTGGGGGGGGGGCGTAGGGTGGGGGGAGCCGGCTGCTGTCTCCTGAGTAACCAGACATCAATCAATGCTGGGCTCTTACCTCCTGCTGGCACCGTAATTGGCGGGGGGGAGCTAGTCGAGTGGGAGCCAGGATGGTGCTGAGGTTTAGGATGGGCGCTGGTGGGGGCTGGGGGGTTCTCTCTGCCCCCAGAGCAGGACAGCTCCACGACCCCTTCAGGCCCTTCCCTCCCCGCAGAGCCCACTGCAGACTGGCTGGCCCTGAGGGTCGGGCCAGGAGCCAGACCCAGCAAGCAGGACGGGGGGGTGCCCCGAGGTCCTGCCGTGTTTTTTGGTTGAGTTTTGGACTCCTCCCCATGCATGTGATCAGCCCGGTCAGCCCAGGGCTCCAGCTCAGTGCCTGGCACCGGTCACTTCATAGGAAGGTCCAGGAAGCCCCTCCGCCCCCCCCTCCAGTCCCTGTGGCCCCTCCAGAGCTCCTGGTTATCTGTGATCCCGCTGCTTGTCACTCTGGATAGAATGTTTTCTGAACCCTGCGCAGCTCTCGGACTCTGTATCATGTGGCAGAGAGTCCCACAGGCCAGCTGGGCCTGGTACGAAAGAGTAAAAACTTGGATCACTTTTCAATTTGCCCCCTTCCACCTTTGCTGACCTGTCCTCTTGTCCCTGTGCCAGGAGAGCAGAGAAGCGCCCGACCCCTCCCCCCTTCTCCAGCCCACTCTCTGGCTTCACTCAGAAAGCCCCTCGCGTGAGGACCGTGCAGGCTTTGTGCAAAACTGCCTCCACGCACAACTGGAACAAACTCTGGCTTTGGATTTCACTGCAAGTATAACCCCTGCCTGTGGGGGGTGCTGCGCAGGTTCCTACCCGAATGTCAGCAAAACCCCTTGGGGACCCGCCTGGCTCCGGGGCAGGCTGAAGATACCGCTGTGGGGAGAGGCAGGAAGGGGGCGGTATGATCGGGGCGGTGCACTGGGCTGGGAGTCAGGAGAACTGGGTTTGAGACCTGTCTGCCGGTGACCTTGGGCAAGTCACTCTCCCTCTCTGTGCCTCATCTGCCTCTCCCTGACCCCTCCTCCCCCACAGTGTATTTCGACTGAGCCCTTGGGGGCAGGGACATCATGGTAGGTGGGGGCAGCGCCTGGCATGCCAGGCCTCAGTCCCCAGTGGGGCCTTTCCAATTTAGCAGGTATGGGGTAGTCACGCCCAGAGGCCAGGCAGGCCGGGATCCGGTGTGATCTGTGCTGCACATCCCACAGCAGGGGCAATGGAGTCTTCCTAAAAGGGGGTGGGCCATGAGGCCCTGCCCCCTCCATGGCCCCACCCCTGCCCCCCTCTTGCCCCTGAGGCCAGAAGCTGGTCTGGGGAGCCCAGGCCCCTCCAACTGCCATGGGGGGGCAAGAATAGCCCCCAGCCTGTGTCCCCGCTTAGGGCAGGTGGAGGGGCCACAGCTTCCCATGCGATTCTTACCCCAACCCGGCTCCGCCTTCCAGCCTGGCTGGGGGTGGAGCCTCGGGGGTGAAGAGCCGCTCAGGCAGCTGTGGTGAAGGGGGGCACAAGGCTAGGGGGACCAGATGTCCCTATAAAATAGGGACAGTCCCGATATTTGGGGCTTTTTTCTATATGGGCTCCTATTACCCCCCACCCCCACCCCCACCCCGTCCCGATTTTTCACACTTGCTGTCTGGTCACCCTACACGAGGCAGGGGCTGCTCTCAGGCCCGGCCACCTTGGGCAAGTGAAGAGTTCATAGCTGCTGGGCTCCCTGGGCCACTCTTACCCGGGCCAGGCCTGGAGAGGTTTGCTGCTTGTTACAAGAAAGCTTGTGAGAGACAGCAATTACAGGCAGGTTAGCCTGACTTCAGTACCGGGCAAACTAGTTGAAACTATAGTAAAGAAGAGAATTGTCAGACACATAGATGTACATAATTTGCTGTGGAAGAGTCAACATGGTTTTTGTAAAGGGAAATCATGCCTCACCAATCTACTAGAATTCTTTGAGGAGGTCAACAAGCATGTGGACAAGGGGGATCCAGTGGATATAGTGTACTTAGATTTTCAGAAAGCCTTTGACAAGGTCCCTCACCAAAGCCTCTTAAGCAAAGTAAGCTGTCATGGGCTAAGAGGGAAGGTCCTTTCATGGATCGGTAACTGGTTAAAAGACAGGAAACAAAGGATAGGAATAAATGGTCAGTTTTGAGAATGGAGAGAGGTAAAGAGTGGTGTCCCCCAGGGGTCTGTACTGGGACCTGTGCTGTTCAACATATTCATCAATGATCTGGAAAAAGGGGTAAACAGTGAGGTGGCAAAATTTACAGATGATACAAAGCTACTCAAGATAGTTAAGACCCAGGCAGACTGTGAAGAGCAATTTGAGCATTGGCTTGCTAAACCCAGGGTTGTAAATTCAATCCTTGAGGGGGCCATTTAGGGATCTGGGGCAAAATCAGTACTTGGTCCTGCTAGTGAAGGCAGGGAGCTGGACTCAATGACCTTTCAAGGTCCCTTCCAGTTCTATGAGATAGGTATATCTCCATATATTAAAATGGCAGATGAAATTCAATGTTGATTAATGCACATTGGAAACATAATCCCAGCTATACATATAAAATGATGGGGTCTAAATGAGCTGTTACCACTCAAGAAAGAGATTTTGGAGTCAGTGCGGATAGTTCTCTGAAAACATCCACTCAATGTGCAGCGGCAGTCAAAAAAGCGAACAGAATGTTGGGAATCATTAAGAAAGGAAGAGATAATAGGATGGAAAATATCATGTTGCCTCTATATAAATCCATGGTACACCCCCATCTTGAATATTGTGTGCAGATGTGGTCGCCCCATCTCAAAAAAGATATATTGGAATTGGAAAAGGTTCAGAAAAGGGCAACAAAAATGATTAGGGGTATGGAACGGCTGCCATATTAGGCAAGATTAATAAAACTGGGACTTTTCAGCTTGGAAAAGAGATGACTAAGGGGGGATATGATTGAGGTCTATAAAATCATGACTGGTGTGGAGAAAATAAATAAGGAAGTGTTATTTACTCCTTCTCATAACACAAGAACTAGGGGTCACCCAATGAAATGAATAGGCAGCAGGTTTAAAACAAAAGGAAGTATTTCTTCACACAACGCACAGTGAACCTGTGGAACTCTTTGCCAGAGGATGTTGTTGTCACGGACTCACAGATCGTGCCCACTCTTGGCCCCGTGCGGTCCATGGGGGGTGCCCCTTTCAGTGCGACAGCCCTTCTCTGGGGTCCACTCTCTCGGGGTCAGGCCCCTCCACCTCCTGGAGCCGCACCTCTCTGAGCCTTAGCACGTTTGTCTCTGCCGTGGGCCCCCTCAGGGAGCCCACTCGCTCTGGACCCCCCAGGCCTCCACCCCCCGAAGGGGTTGATGCAACCCTGTTCTCTAGACCGGAGTGACTCTCAGCCACAGGGCCGGCTCCAGGCACCAGCCGACCAAGCACGTGCTTGGGGCGGCACCTTGGGGCGGGGCGGCGCTCGGGTTTTTATTTATTTATTTATTGGTTCGTCGGGGCAGCGCTGGAGGGGTTTTTTTTTGTTTCCGCGCGCGGCGCTCAGGGGGGCGGGGCTTCGGGCGGCACGGTGCTCGGAGGGGGCGGGGCTTCAGGCGGCGCTGGGGGGGCGGGGGCTGACGCGGCACGGCGCTTGGAGGGGGCGGGGGCTTGGCGCGGCGCTGGGGGGGCAGGGGCTGGCGCGGCACAGCGCTCGGAGGGGGGCGGGGGCTTGGCGCTCGGCGGGGAGGGGGGGCGGGGGCTGGCGCGGCATGGCGCTCGGAGGGGGCGGGGGCTTGGCGCTCGGAGGGGGGTGGGGGCTGGCGCGGCACGGCATGGCGCTCGGAGGGGGTGCGGGGGCTTCGGGAGGCACAGTGCTTGGAGGGGGCGGGGCTTCGGGCGGCGTGGTGCTCGGGGGGGGCGGGGATTTCGGCGGCGCTGGGGGGGGTACGGCAGCGCAGTGTAGCGCTCGCGGGGCGGGGGGCGGCGCTCTTCTTTTTTGCCTGGGGCGGCAAATAAGTTAGAGCCGGCCCTGCTCAGCCAGCATAAAACAGGAGGGTTTATTGAGAGTTGAACACAGCACAGGAAACTCTCAGGGCCTCAGGCCTGGCCTCCCTCAGCCCAGCACATCCCAGTCTCCCTGCATCCAGGTGGGCTCTGCCTGCTCCCCCTCTCCAGCCCCGAGCCCCCCTGCTTCCCAGCTGGGCATCTGAGATCCCTGGCCCCAAGCCCCACCTCTGTCCATTGTCTTCTCTCCAGGGAAACAGGGTCGTAAACCGGGGCCTCCTCTCCTCGCTTCTGTCCTCTGGCTGGAACCGGCTGGTTAGGTCACTGGGTCCTCACTCTGCAGCCCATTGTCTGCCCACTGGCCAGAACCGGCTGCAACTCCTGAGCTGGGTCTCCGGGTCGGGGTCTCAGGTCACCGGTCGCTGGAGTATCCATCCTCCAGGCCATTGGCTGGGGTCCCCAGTTCCCTCTCCGGTTCTCTGTAACAACAAACTCCCTCTCCCCTCACCTCGTTAAACCAGTAACACCCAGGGAAACTGAGTCCCACCCCCTCCGCATGCAAACCATTGAAACCCCACCGAAAACAAGAAAATCCCCCACTTCGTCACAGTTGTGAAGGCCAAGACTATAACAGGGTTCAAAAAAGAACTAGATAAGTTCATGGAGGATAGGTCTATCAATGGCTATTAGCCAGGATGGGCAGGAATGGTGTCCCTAGCCTCGGTTTGCTGGAAGTTGGGAATGGGCGACAAGGGATGGATCACTTGATGATTCCCTGTTCTGTTCATTCCCTCTGGGGCACCTGGCATTGGCCACTGTCGGCAGACAGGACACTGGGCTAGATGGACCTTTGGGCTGACCCAGTCTGGCCGTTCTTATGACAACCCGGGCTGGAGAGTTAAGGGGGGACAGCAGTACCCCAGGTCCAGGTTGCACCCCGGGTCCCATCCCAGTGACGATGCTGCCCCACCTTTGGAGAAGGGTGCAGTGGAGGGGGCTCAGAATCGCTGATGCCCCCAGGCCCTGGGCGTCGCACACACGCTGCGGATGTGGTGAGACCCCCCCAGGCCTGCTAGGGGTTACTGCCCTCGCCGTCTGCATGTGTCCCCAGCACCGCAAGAGCTCCCCGTCCGGCAGGGGCAGAGTGTCCCAGCCCCAGAGCTCTCCCCAGTGGGTCAGTTTGGGCCACGGTTGTGCCAGGCTGGTCCCATGGCTGAAGTTTGCTGAGTCCCTGGGCATGGACACCAGTAAGTGAGGTGGCCATTTTGCCCCGCACAGATCTCCCTCCCCCCTGGAATGGGAATGGGGCTCAAATCCACCCCCACCCCCCCATTTGATATCTGTAGTACTGCAGAGATGCTGGACCAGGGGGGCCAAGGGGCCAGGGCCTTTCCACTTAGGGCACCAGCAAAGCAGGGGGCACCAAAAAAAATGAATTTTTTTTTTTTTAAATTGATTTTTGATATTTCAAAATAAGCATCAAAGTAGTCATCATGCCCTGTTGACTTGAACATGAATCTCTGTGGAGAAGTACGGCAGTTCCACTGTTATATGCGCGCAAAGTTTAATGAAAAAGGAAAAATGAAATTCAGTCACATTGATCTTCATGACACAATATTGAAAGACGGAATACAATGTGTATTTCCAACTGTAGAGATCGCACGACGTATTTTTCTAACATTGATGATTACTAACTGCTCCGCAGAACGCTCTTTTTCTCAGCTGAAAAGAATAAAAAACCCTCAGAGAACAACAATGTGTCAGGACAGACTTGATTCACTTTCCCTATTGTGTATGAAAGCGGACATGCATAGTCGAGTCAGCTTCGATGAACGTATCCAGAATTTTGCAATCAGAAAATCTAGAAAGAAGCTATTTTAATTTCAGCATACATGTAAGTTTTGTGTCATTTTGAAAAATAAAATTTTATTTTACGGTATAGTATTGTTTTTATTTTGAATTACATATGGGGAGGCACCATAATCTTTTCAGTGCTTAGGGCCTCTAAAGGTCTTAACCCAGCCCTGAGTCCAGGGCTGGGCTAGCAGGGGGCTGCGGGTCGGGAATGAGGAGCACTGGCAGAGTTGGGAGGGCAGGGGGGAGCCCAGGACTGGCCTAGCAGGGGGCTGCAGGTCGGGAGTGAGGGGCACTGGCAGAGCTGGGGGGTAGGGGGAGTCCAGGACTGGCCTAGCAGGGGGCTGTGGGTCGGGAATGACAGGCACTGGCAGAGCTGGGGAGGGCAGGGGGGAGTCCAGAACTGGGCTAGCAGGGGGCTGTGGGTCGGGAATGAGGAGAACTGGCAGAGTTGGTGGGGGCAAGTCCAGGGCTGGGTGAGCAGGGGGCTGTGGGTCGGGAGTGAGGAGAACTGGCAGAGTTGGTGGGGGCAAGTCCAGGACTGGCCTAGCAGGGGGCTGTGGGTCGGGAATGACGGGCACTGGCAGAGCTGGGGGGAGCAGGGGGGAGTCCAGGACTGGGCTAGCAGGGGGCTGTGGGTCGGGAGTGAGGAGAACTGGCAGAGTTGGGGTGGGGGGTCAGTGATCGCATCACAGGGGTCCCCCTTCCCCGCTCGTCACTGCGCTGCAGGGCAGGCTGTGGTGACCGGGGCGTCTGCTCACCAGCCAGGCCAGGCTCTGGACTCCCCTTCAGATCATCGTCACCCTGACAAACCCCCAGGGACATGGCCGCCTGGCGGGTCGATCTGTGGGACGGTGGGTGAGAGGGTCTGGCTGGATAGTCACTTTATGGCCATCTGTGCGGCACCTGTCTCCCCTCCAGGGTGTCCCCTCCTGCCCGGACGCAGCGCTGCCGGGGGCTTTGACTCCCACCCCTCTGGCGGCTTCTCTGGTTCCGCGGTGGCCAAGTCACACAACAGGTCAGTCCCTTCCGGGGTGCAGCTCTAAACCGAACGGTTCTCCCCCCCCCCCCCCGGGCTCCTCTTCAGCTCCTCTGCCTTGGCAGAGGACTGACCCCCCCCGGCCTTTCCCACGTCTGCTGGCCTTCCACCCCTCCTGGGCTTCTGCCTCGTTCCCTGGTCCCCGGGGCTCCTCTCTCCTCTGGGGCCCCACCACAGGGATTACCCCTGCTCCCGCAGCCAGACCCAACCTCCCAGCCCTTCCCAGGGAGCTGTCCCGAGCCCCCTCCCCCCAAGCTCCCAGCTCTATGTGGGTAGTGCTCTTCCTGCTTCCCCACCGCAGCGGGGGCCATTGCGCCCCCCTGGGGGACACAAATTAACCCCAGCACTGCCAGCTCACCCGTGAGGCTCCGGAGCTGCTGCTAAGTCAGGGGCATGGCTGAGCCCAGCTCACCTCAAAGGGGCAGCCAGCACGTGCCACCGTCGCTGGCAGTGCCACCGGAGCTTCTGACGCCCACGTGATCGCTGGCCATGTGGCAGGGTCCCTCAGAACGCCCACCTCGGCACTCATTGGTCTGCCAGGCCAATAACACGCCCATGCCAAGAAAGCCCCTGAAACTCAACCAGGGCTGATGGAGGCGAGTGCTGGACTTGGCTTTGAATCTCCGTCCTGGGGCCATGGCAGTGGCCAGCCTGGACTAGACCCGGGGCCCAGCCGGCCCAGTGTCCCAGCTCTGACAAGGGCAGCACCAACACAAATCCTGCAGCAGCAGTGGCCGTGGGTCATCTGCCCCTACCCTGCCTTCAGACAGAGCCACGCCAGGGCCTTCCGCAGGGTCGCAGCTTCCGCAGACGAACAAAAGGGGTTTGCACGGCACGTGGCTCTAAACGGAACTGCACCTGCTCAGAGAATTTCCCAAACCCCTTGTCCCGGGCCCGGGGTGACTTTGGCCCAGCCAACCTGGTGTTTCCAATGGAGAGTTGCTAGCGGCTCTGCGGGGGGAGGTGACATTGCTGGAGGGAGCGTTATCTAGTGGTCAGAGCAGGGCACCCCGGCTCAGGACTCCTGGGTTCTAGTCCGGACACTGGCTCACGGTGTGAGCACAGGGGCGAGTGTGCACGTGTGTGCATGGGCACGGGCATGGGGGGGGAGGGGGCAGTGCTGGCAGACCTACTGGGGTTTGAGTGGCCATCACCACCTGGTGGCTGCAGCCTCCAGCTGCTACAAGCGGTTGTAATTCTCCAGCAGCTGGTGATTCCCCTTCAGCCCCACAGGCCCGTGGCCTTATCACTCCCCCCACATGGGCAGTGGAGCTGGCCACCACGGCTCGTGCTGTTTATGGCTGTAGGTCTCTTACAGACCCCTGACCTGTTCCAGCTCTTGGCCGTCTGTCTGTAGCTACCACACCACGCTGGACCCTGCGGGCTCCCTCCCGTGCGGCTGGGAAGCCCAAGCAGAGTACCACCAGGTGACCATGGCAACCAGCACCTGCTGTTTCTCTGCTTTAGCTAATTTCACAGGCGGCCTCACTTCATTCCTCTGAAGCCGGCCCTGACCCCTGCCCCAAGCCCCGTGGCACGGCAGCCTCCAGGTGACCTCTGACCTCCCCCTGAGATTGCTGTCGTGGTGACGTGATTGCTTCGGAGGGCAGATGAACATGGCCAGGTTTCATCAGAGCTGTGGGAAGATGGAGCCCAGTTGGGTAACAGGAGCGCTAATCACTGGTTAGTATTGATCCTGGGCAGCATGTACCGCACAGGGACTGGTTATGTTTTAACCTGAGCTTCGATTGCTCCAACAGCAACCACAGACGAGGAGGGGAAAGTAAGTGTGCAGAGGTGGGAGTGGGACTGCCCAGGCCAGTAGGAAATCCGCCCTCGCATTGCAGATCTCAGAGGGACAGTTTCCCCTTTGCACTCAAGCAGTTAGCTAGCATTGGGGGTCTTGCGAGCTGTTTGTGCTAGGAGGAGAAATTGATGCGGGAGTCAAGTGTTGGATGCAACCCTGTTTATTTACAGAGAATGTACAGAGTCCTGTTCTCCTGAACGCTGCAGGAATCAAACAGCAGGAGACAGTGTCTTCGCTCACAGGTCTAAGCCCCTTTATAGCCAGTGCTCTGCCCAAAAGCTGTTTCTCATGGCCGTGCTCAGTGCTTGTTCAGACTGTCGCTGGCTTTCTGCTCCGTCTGTCTGTCTCCGTGGTGTTTCTCCTGTTCCTCGCCTTCACCCACACAAGCACCCCGCTCTGCTGAAACAATACCCACCCACGCCTCTCTCCCACCTAGTGCAGATGCCAAGTGGTCTCACACGTGTCTTTGTTTTGGGCAGCGACCCGGGCCTGTCAGGGGTGCAGGCTGTGATTTCATGGACGTCTTTAACTGTTCCTAACAGCCGTCCTACATGAAGGATGGTGCTTCCACCCGCCAGCTTCAGTGACCCACAACAGGACAGTGGCCAGACTGGCAGTAAGGTGTATATTTGAATAAGGGGTACATTTTTAATGGTGAGCGTCATTAACCGGTGGGACAACGTACCCAGAGCCGTGGTGGATTCTCCATCATTGGCCATTTTAAAATCAAGATGGGAAGTTTTTCCAAAACATCTTCTCTAGCAATTACTGTGGGGTGTGCTATGCAGGAGGTCAGACTATGATTGCAATGGTCCCTCCTGGCCTTAGGATCTGTGACGTTATAAGCTCCGGATACTGCCCAGTAGGGGGCGTTGCTGCACAGATGCAACAGCCGGTGCACTGCGATGTTTAGTTTATGTTGCATCCTTTTATTGCGACAGGCCCACCCTGCTTGGCCTGGGTCTGAGCTGCCCATGCCCGAGGCTGCACCCTGCTGCTGTGGAGATGAACCCCCCTTTTACCCAGACTTTTGCTTTCTGCGGGGGGTGCACAGTTTGCACTGAGCACAGGACGCAGGTGGTATTTCATGGACTTGCATTCACTGAGACGAATTGAGAATTTTCTGTAGTAGTTTTCTGTAGCCTATGTGTGCCTCAGTTTCCCCCTATACTTTGCATGGCTACCCAGGGGATGGGGGGGGGGGAGGGTTAAGTTTGTTCTCAGAGGAAGACAGGAGACAGAGGTGTGTGAGTGTCACCTCACTGTCTGGGTGGAGTGAATAGAGTGATTAAAGAATTGGCTGAAATCGACCCAGATCAACAAAGGATCCAGAGAGATAACGCCAGCTCCAGTGACTCCTGGATCGACACTCTCAGCAGGGAAGCAGAGCCGAGACCCCAGCTCGAGAACAAAGGGCTGGGAAGGTGGGCAGTGAGGGATAAGTCCAGACTCTCTCACCTGGGAACTGACTAAGGAAGGAGGTCGGCGAGAGAGACCGAGAGCTGGAACATGGAGTCACTGCAGCATGGCTGGGCGCTGGGCTGACCACAATGGACGATGCTTTAACCTTCATCTCTCTGTGCTAACCTAAGGCCTTCCCAGGCTGTGTCCAGCTGACTAATAAACCCGACTGTCACTGCAAATACTGGCTGGGTGCATTAGTCCCCGCAGAGTGCGCAAGTCTCTGCCAGGGGTCTGTCTCCGTGGGACGCGCTGGGCAGAGCTCACGGGGGGCAGTAGGAGGGCTGGAGCCCCGAGGCCCAGTGGCTTACCTTGGAGGCAGAGAGAGACCCCGCGGGGGACTGGCACACTACCTCCCAGAGACTGTTGCAAAGCTGGGGGCGTAGCACCGATCCTGTGGCTGCGTGACTGACACCCACATCGACACGTGTCTGTCTGAAGGGTGGGCTGCGCGGCTCCCCAGCTCAGCCCTCGGGGGAGACCCAGGCCGGGATAGCAGGGGGCTGCAGGTCAGGACTGAGCAGCATCAGCAGAGCTGCAGGCAGGAGCAAGACACCACCTGTGCTATCGCCGCTCCGGCCGCATGCAGCCGAATGCTCCCCCTGGCTCCAGGCTGAATTCATGCCGCAGTAACTCCCCTGCTGGGATCTCTGCTCAGGCCTGCCTGCTGCACGGGCTAATGGGGGCAGGGTCCTGCATCCCCTGGCATTGCCCCTACAGCCACCGCATCTCCAGCCCAGTGCCGGGCTCCGGCCACCTGCCGCCAGCAGGCGGGTATTGAACCGGAACCTGAGCAGAGCCAAGGAGCATGTGGCTAAGCCAGTTCAGAGGGGGCAGGGACCTGATCCCCCTGGGCAGGGCACTGCGGGGTACAGTGCCGCCACGCAGACTCGGGCGTTCACATGCTGCTCGCCCCCGGGTCCGGAACAGGCAGAGGGATTTAGCCCCGTGTGCCCAGTCACTGCGGGGGAGGCGCAGGACAGCCACGGTGCTGTGCCATCCGGCAGGGCTCCAGGGGCCACTGCTCCCCGGCTCAGCCCTGCCCTGGCAGCTCCCCGTGTCTGAGCCCACTCCCCCAGCCACGCCCTCGGCTAGCCCCAATTCCCTTTCAGTTTCACCCTTAAGAAACCCAGCCCAGTGGGGGCTGTGCCCCACTCTGTGCCCCCAGTGAGAGCCCAGGGAAGGGGGTGTCCATGGGGGGCAAGATCTGGCCTGTGCAGCTTATGGGGGGGCAAGAGAATAACAAGCCCCCCCCCCATCCTTCTGTCCCTCCCAGCAGCAGCCCCCACCTCTGCAGGCTGAGCAGCGCGTGCTGATTAGACACAGATTAAGTGCCATTGATTTCCTTTGCTCATTAACTCTTCCACTTGAGGCTGCGGAGGTCCCAAGCCCCATCCCCTCGCTAATCCCAGGAGCCAGGCTGCCAGCAACTCTTTTCTTCTGTGCCGTCGATATCGTGCTGACACTCAGTCTCCCCCGCGCCGGCTCGGCGGGGAGAAATCGATGCTGGAAAGCTGCACTGCGGCTCCTTGGGCCAGGGGCCCATTGGCCGGATAGTAGCCTCTGACTGCCGCGGGGGTGTGGGATTGGGGATGCCAGGAGGCAGGGCTGGGGATGCCAGTCGGTGGGATTGGGGGTGCCAGGAGGGTGGGCGGGGCTGGGAATGGTGGCAGGGTGGGTGTGGCGCTCTGTGCCTCAAAGCAGCACCCTGGAACCCCCATAGTCACCAATGTCACATGGTTGGGGTCGGTTTCATATAAAGCGCGCCAAGTAAGGTATCCTATGGAAAGTCCTAACCTGCTGAAACCCACTGTTCTGCCCAAACGTGCGTATCGCTAGTGGGTATGAAGTCATGAGCTTGCGCTGTAGGGTTGTTCCGGAAATGTTTGCGAGGGGCATACAAAGGATCCCTGCTTGGGGGGCTGCTGACAGCCCATTAATCAGCTGTGTGACTCAACGATGCAAGCAGCTCACAGGGGCTGTTTGTTCACTGGGACTCAGCAAAGCCCCCCAGGACATGCCTGGGCTAGTGTCTGCCGGGCACATGGGCCAAGGGTATAAAACAAGGAACAATTGCAGCACAAGGGGGCCTTTCTCCTCCCACCACCTGCACTGGAAACAACCAAGAAGACGAAGATCCTCGGAGGAGACTGGACCAGGCTTCAGGGGGGAAGTCTGTGCATTAAGGACTGTAACATCCAGGGGGTGAGAACATTGCTTGATCTAAATAGTGCCTAGTGTAATTTCTTTGGTAACCATCTCTGTCCGACTCCTTTTAGGCCTCCCACTTAGAATCACTTACAATCTTTCTGTAGTGAATAAATCTGTTTTATATTTGACCTAAAACAGGGTGTTTTGCTTGAAGTGCCTGGAAAACCTCGGCTCAGTTTACAAAGGCTGGTGCGTGTCCTCTCCACATCGAGGGAGGGGTGGACTGGGTAATAAACTTACACGGGTCAGGCTTCTGACCAGGGCAGGACGGTACAGCTCTGGGGTTGTAGGCTAGGAAGCTGGGGGGAACTGGGTAATGCCTCTCTCTGGGTGATTCAGGAGTGGCTCTGGGAGCATTCATGCAATCGAGCTGGGTGGGGGGCTCCACCTGCTGTTGTGCTGAGTGATAACAGCTCCCTGAGGGGCTTGCTGCTTGTCACTAGCAAAGCATTGTGAGAGACAGCCCAGGCTGGAGAGTTAGGGGGCACGGCGGTACCCCAGTTCCAGGTTGTACAACAGGGATCCCGTCACAGGGGAGCAGTGAGCAGGGTGAAATGCACAGCTTGTTGCTGTGCTGAGTGAGATTTGCACTTCATACACGGGTGTAGAGATTTGAAGTGTGGTGGCTGATAGCAGTCAGAGCGGTTACCGGTTGGTTATTTTCTGTTTGCTTATTTGGGGCAAGGGAAGCAGGAACGGAAAGGCCTAAAGACGAGTGAAAGCAGTGAAGCAATTTTCGTTCATGTTGAAGAATCTTGGTCGTCACTTTATCAGTCTTCAGGGCAATTGCGACGCCTGCAACGGCCCTCCATTCTCCTTCTGTCCGGTGAAGCTCATGGCTTGAGATGGTCACGTCCTGGCAGAAATCCGAGCTCCAAGAGCCGCTCAGGCAGGCTCAGTGCCCAGTCAGGGCTCGCTGCTCACCGCGGCGGCAGGGCTGGGCCAGCGGCACTACCAGGAACACACTCTTCTGCAGGCAGAACTTGCCTCTGACTCTGCCATAGCCAGCCAGGACGGGTGAAGAGAAAGAACAACACTGGGGTGGGGGCTTGCAGATGGGTATCAGACTGTGGCCTGGGGGGGCGAGAGGTGGGTGGGAGTGGGCCCTGCAGATGGCTTCAGTGGGGAAGGGAGTTTGGAGCATGAGCCCTGCCTCAGCTGGGGCAACTGGAGGGAGGAGCTGCCCCAGGGGTCGGGGAGGGTGGGCAGATGCCTGTCTAAGGGGAGAAGGTTGGGGAGCCATTAGCTTTGACTTTGGGCTTGAAGAGTTATTGTGAACTTCAGAGCCCAGGAAGCATCCAACCACTTCTGTCCCCCGCGGGGGAGGGAGGATCTCAGAGATGGGTCATCTACCTCTGGGCCCCCCTTCTGCCTCCCATGGTGTGCAGGCAGCTCCCAAGCTTCCCCTCTCCCTCCCTGCTCTTATGGGCTGGCCCCCTTCTAGTCTCATTCTCTTCTCATTAGGCCAGAGAGAGAGAGAGAATGACTAGAGCCGGGTGATTAGGGCATCCACCAGGAAGGTGGGAGACCCAGAGGCCAGTCCCCTGTGACCAGGGACCTCGTAATGCCAACTGGAAGAAGAAAGAGGGGTTGCACAGGGTTTTACAGGGATCCCCTGGGTCAGATATGTGTGTGTTAGTTCACCAAAGGGTGGCTACCAAGCGCCAGTAGCCCACTGGTCATGATAATCACCGTGAAATGTGTGTAAGGACAGTATTTAGGATGTTGTAATTTACATGTGGCTACAACATGTTTGTATGCGTACAAAGTCACAGAAACTGTACGAGCATTCTTGAAAATCAGGCTGTTCATGTGAGGCATTCAATATTTAAATCTACAATTCCGTACATTAGCACAGTCACGAATGAGAAAATGAAAGGGAGAGTTGCAACTTGATTTTTTTTAAACTGAGTGCATTTTAAACATTCCATTTCTGATAGAAACAACGAGGAGTCCGGTGGCACCTTAAAGACTAACAGATTTATCTGGGCATAAGCTTTCGTGGGTAAAAACCCCACTTCTTCAGATGCAGTCTTTAAGGTGCCACCGAACTCCTCGTTGTTTTTGTGGATACAGACTAACACGGCTACCCCCTGATCCTTGGTACCATTTCTGATAGAGCACCTTGTGACAAGGTAAAGGCAGGGCAGTCTGGGAAGGGTTCCTGGTCCTGGCTGCTCAAAGAGGAGGCTATGAAAAGGAAGGAGAAGCTGGGTCAAAAGAGAACTCCAGGGGAAGGGTGCATCCTCTGAGGATTGTTCCCCGGGGTTTTTCAGTTGATTTCCTTTTTGTTTTGTGGATAATAGAACGAGCCCCGAGGAAAGGTCTTTAAACGTTTATTTCCCTTCCTTAGCCGGTGAAGTAGAGTGCAGTAGATTTACTTATTCATCCAGTTCTTGCTTCACTTTCACAGTAAAGAATGGAAAAAAGCTCTGCAGAGAAGTCCAAGACTGTTGCCAACAGCCTCTCGAGAGAAGGAAACTGATACTGACACGGGTGATAATTCAAGGGGGTGGGAGGTCGACAAAGTCAGGATTCCAGACAAATAGGTATAGAAGGGGTTGGGGGGGGGGGGGTTCCGGAGTGCTATTAGTGAAATAACACCATGCATATGAATACAATTCAGTTGGGGAGGTCGTAGCGAAAACTAGAAGTGAATACAACGATCACCAGCTTTGGGACCCACGAAACCCACATTTTGTGGGCTAATCCCAGTATAGAGCCTGGTTCTGCAGCCTTTAGTCAAAGGGACTGTGATGTTGCTGCTAAAGCTGGGTGACTGTCCCCTGTCTAATGACTAAAAATTGGCTGGGCGGACCAGCAGCGTGCCTCTGGGACATGTGAGAGTGGGTGCGGGTACCTTTTCTGCATCTTTTGTTGCAGATGTTTCCTCTGTAACCTAAAGTTCTGGCGGTTCCTCCTTGCCCAGTTAAATAATGGAAATGGTGGGTAATTTACCCCCTTCTTTCTCTCAATAGGCACTTACAGGGCTGGTCTACACTAACCCCCCCACTTCGGACTAAGGTACGCAAATTCAGCTACGTTAATAACGTAGCTGAATTCGAAGTACCTTAGTCCGACGTTACCGCGGTCCAGACGCGGCAGGAAGGCTCCCCCGTCGATGCTGCGTACTCCGCTCGCCGAGCTGGAGTACCAGCGTCGAAGACGAGCACTTCCGGGATCGATCCGGGGCACTTCCGGGATCGATCCGGGATCGATTTATCGCGTCTTAACCAGACGCGATAAATCGAACTCAGAAAATCGATTGCTTACATCCGGACCCGGATGTAAGTGAAGACGTACCCACAGTCAGAGACAATCTGTGATGGGGTGGACTAGGCCCCGAGGCCCCCTGCTGGAGGCTTTGTGGCCCTGCCATACCCGACCCCAGAAAAGAGCAGTAGAGAGGGTCCTCCAAGCTCCCTGGAGCGGCTGTATGAGAAGCAGCCAATCAGGACCCAGCAAGCTAGTATAAAGAGAGCTGCTGTGCCAGTGCCACTTCAGTTCCTTGCTGGTGCTGTAGGTGGCTGGCTGGCTGAGCCCTGGACAGGGTGGTGGTGTTGCTGGGAGCCAGAGAGAAGGAGCCCTGAACTGGTTGTTAGGACTCTATTTGGACAAAGCCCTGAGATAAGGATGAAGACAGCGCAGGTCTGTGGGGAAGTGGCCCAGGGAATTAGAGCAGCAGTGGAACTTAAATGAATGGACATAGCAGACAGCTTCTCTCTACAGGGTCCCTGGGCTGGGACCCAGAGTAGTGGGCAGGCCTGGGTCCCCTCCTCAACCCCATTAGCCATTGGGGGGAAGTGGCCTGGACATTGAGGCACCCCAGAGCGGGACCTGAAGCAGAGTGGCCCAGCTAGAGAGCTGTAGAAAGAAGCCCCAAGAGGGATTATGGTTGGCAAGCTGGCTGTTTTTTAAAAACCTGTCAAGAAAGGCAAGAGTTGCATTGTACATTTCCACACTGAGGGCCCAATGCTTAGCAGAGCTGAGTAGTTGTGAATCCAGTTGACTTCTCGGCACCTAGTACCTAGGGTTACCATATTTCCACAATCAAAAAAGAGGACACGGGGGGAAGCCCTGCCCTTGCCCTGCCCCCATGTCATGGAGTCCCCGGGCGATGCTCTGGAACTGCTCCCTACAAAGCCAGTCAGGACTCTGGGGAGCCTCCTCTCCCTCGGAGCAGACCGTCTTCAGGGCAAGAAGCTCACACGGCTTCACCTCCTGGGTCTCTCCTGGGAGCATTCAGCATATGCCCCTCTGTGCGCTTCCCACAACAAGTCTGCCCAGGTGGGGTCCTGGGGAAGCCAAAGGGTTCTGCACCCCCCACTTTGCAGTCAGAGATGACTCTCAGCCAGCCAGTAAAACAGAGGTTTATTAGATGACAGGAACATGGTCTAAAACAGAGCTTGTAGGTACAGCGGCTAACAGGACCCCTTGGCCGGGTCCATTATGGGGGTCAGAGAGCCAGACACCCACGTCTGCCCTCACTCCTAGTCCCCAGGTAGCTCCAAACTCCAACCTCCGTCCAGCCCCTCCTTCTCTGGGCTTTTTCTCTTTCCCAGGCCAGGAGGTCACCTGATCCCTTTGTCTCCAACACCTTCAGTTGGCACCTTTGCAGAGGAGGGGCCCAGGCCATCAGTTGCTAGGAGACCGTGTCGGGCATTTATGTACCCTGGCCCTTTGCTCTGCAGCAACCATACACCGTTATCCCACCACCTAGATACTTAAGAACTGCATAGGGAAAACTGAGGAAAACATTAAGAACAGTCCCACTTTGTCACACCCCATCCACTCCCTCCCACTTCCCACCCCCTTACTGCCCCCCTCAGAACCCCAACCCCCCTACTTCTTGTCCCCTGACTGCCCTGACCCTTATCCACTCGCATGGGTGGCAGGGTTGTAGAAATTTTGGTGGTGCCCAGAACTGCCCCCCCACCTGCCTAAAGCTCTGGGAGGGGGGTTGGGTGGGGGGAGGAGGTCTGGGGTGCAGGTCCTGGGCTGGGGATTAGGGTGCAGGAGGGATGCAGGGTGCAGGCTCTGGGATGGAGTTTGGGTGCTGTGTGCAGGCTCCGGGCTGGGGCAGGGGGTAGGTGTGCAGGAGGGGGTGAAGGGTGCAGGCTCTGGGATGGAGTTTGAGGGTGGGAGGCGGTGCAAAGGGAGGGGTGCAGGCTTTGGAAGGGAGTTTGAGGGCAGGAGGGGGTGTGGGGAGGGGGTTTGGGAGGGAGTTTGGGGATAGGAGGGGATGCAGGGGTGAGGGCTGTGGGTCTGAGGATGAGGGGTTCATGATGCAGGAGGGGGCTCAGGGATGGAGCAGAGGATTAGGGTGTAGGGGGATGAGGGCTGGGGATGAGGGGCTCATGATGCAGGAGGGGGCTTGGGGCTGGGGCAGAGGATTAGGGTGCAGGGGGATGAGGGCTGGGGTTGGGGATGAGGGGTTTGGGGCGTTGGAGTGGCTCAGGGCTAGGGTGGAAGGGCAGGGTAAGGGCAGCCTGTCTTCCCATTAGTGGATGGGGGATGCTAGGACCCGGGGGCAGCAGACAGCAGTTGCTGCTGCCTCTGGCAGTACAAGCAGGCAAGGGAGAGGCAGGCAGGGATGGAGGGACGCGCGGCAGGGGGGTGGCAGGTGGAGGCCGGGGACCCATCCAACACTCCCGGGGGGGGGCAGTCAGGTAGCGGGGGACTCCCCTTACCATTCTGGCTCCACGTGTTTGCAAAACACGCTGCCCGGTGGGTCGGTTTGGGTGTTACACAGGGCTGCAGACAGAGGGATGGGGGAGCAGGGGAGGGCTCTGGCTGCTGGAGGCCAATGGGCCAATCAGCAGCCGCACTCTGCATGGGAGGGAAGCGAGGGAGAAAAAAACCCCGGACATTTTAACCTTGTTACCAATTCCTCCCGGATGGCTATTTAGAGACGCAAAAGCCGGACATGTCCGGGGAAATACGGACAGATAGTAACCCTACTAGTACCAAGGTGCTGGGGATTCCCAGGTAATGGCCTGGGGGGGATACACTGACATTGTTTCACATAAACAAAATTACTCACCTGCTTAAGTTCTTTGCAGGCCTGAGACCTCCCTGGGCAAGTTTGTGGCGCTGGTTGCTCTGATGGTTTTGATTCCACTGGCTAATACTTTTCCACTGAATTATGGGTTCCTTTCATTCCTCCTCGTATGGCTGCAGCAGCTACTAGAGAAGCCGGCTATACTGTAATCTTCCACCTTTACGGCTGCTTCTTCAGATGCCTAGGCTCTTCAGTGAAGGAGGAGCCAGCACTGAGTGACCAGCAAATGCTCTCCAGACAGCAAGCACTGTTCTCTAGGCTGTGAGCAGTCTGTACAGCCCAGTGTGAGAATAGACAGTCTAGTCTCAAGGCATTTTGTTGGTCACCTCTACTCATCACTAACTGCCGAAAGAGAATGAGAGGCGAGCAGATGGAAGAGGAGACCCAGAAAACAAATTTTAGCTCCCAGCAGCACTTAGACTCCACCTGACTGGTTGGTGTTAAATAGAAATGGTGCATGGATGCTGGGACAGGTTGCCTGTCTAATGACCTGTTTCTTTAACAGGTTGGCAATTGAGACCAACACCTGTAGTAAGAAGAGGGCCTGAAACATAAGCTCTTGTATCAGAGGCCTGGGCTAAAGTAGTGGTCAAAGCTTTACTAAAATAAAGCAAAATCAGGCTGTGAGCTAGAGGCTGGGCCTGCTCACACAGTCTGGCAAGAACAGGGCTGATATTGGAGACACACATTCCTAAGCAGTTCTAGGCAAAAGAACACACACAAACACATTCCAGGAAGATGGTACCAGAACACCTCAATATCGACACATTTCCCAAAGATAACAGGAACACACTGACACATCTTAAAGATAAGGTCAGTATGACAGCATGATAGAGATGTTTTTATGGAACCAACATGTACAAGGTAATAGGTGGCTCCTAGATATTTCAGAGGGTGGCACCTAAATACGTCAGAGGGGCAATACTGACACCATCCCACCCCCCCACTTAAAGATAAGGTCGGACAACCGTGTGATGGATAGAGATGTTCTGATTGAACCAACATGTGGAAGGTGGTAACTAACCACATCAGAGGAGCAGTAACTAGCTACCTCAGAGAGGCAAGACACAATTTGTTTGTATCAGTGTATAAAGAGGGGTCTGAGTGTCCTGTGTAAGAAAAGCAGCAGCACCAAGGAGAGCACTCAGCCACACAGCTGGAAGCAGAGGGAGAAAAATGCTGTAAATTTCACCTACCCCTATTAGCATAACAAAAGTGGTGACAGTATCCTGTTTAGACATGCATAAAAACATAGTTACTTATAGATTTAAGGCTTTTAATAAGTGGTATTTAATGATAGTTTAAGAACAGGTTTAGCTAGAAATCCAAAATGGCAGCCACAATGCTTTCTACAGGTCTGTCTCATCTTACGCTGGGGTTACGTTCTGCAGTCAGCGCCTAAAGCGAAAATCGCGTATAGTCAAAATTACATTGAGTGCAATGGGGGGCGGAATCGCCCGCACTACAGAAACAGTATTTAAATTGTTGTTTTTCTTTTTTGTTTGTGTTTGTTTTTTTTGCCGACCATGTAAAGCTGAAATCGCACATGTTAAATGCGCCTAAGATGCGACAGACCTGTACCTTAGAAAATCAAAATGGTGGTCTCAGGCTAAATTGACCAATAGCAGAGTGGTAGACTGGGGTGAAGTTCACTGAGGTGAGATAATGTTCACTCCAAATACCTGAGGGGCAGGGGGGGGTCAGTCACGTAGAAGGCAGATTCTCAAACAGATCCCGCATGCTAAACAGGTAGAACTGATTAGCTGAACAGTTCAGGCTATCAGACCTGAATGCAAGGGTCGTGAAGCCCCGGTAAACAGTTGCAGTCAAGATCAAGACCATGATCACAACATGATCAGATTGCAGAATAGAAGGGTGGAAATTGAGGTTGGAAGGTTTTAATCAAAAACTTATAAATTACAGTACTTTAGTCTTCCGGTCTTCTGCTTTCTGTCTACATGTCAAGGACCAAGGGGGTGAAGGGAAAGCCCTCTAACAAAGTTTGATTCGGCTACAATAAAATTTAAGATGCTGAGCAAAAGCGGAAGTAGAGCGTATACTTGTGTTTACAAACTCACAATTTAGGAGAAGAGGGCATAGGCGCAGGTGGTAGGGGTGGGCCACTGGCCCCGTGCCGGGGTCCCAGCCCTGCGCCTGGGGGACCCTCTGCCACCCAGGGTCCTGGCTGCTGGCCCCAGGGGCTCTGCTGCAGGTCCTGGGGTCCCAGCCCCTAGCCCAGGGTCCCAGCTGCTGGCCCCACTCCCCCTCCTTCTAAATGGAAAAGCACCAGGTTTAAAATGGATTCCAGTATCAGGTGACATGATCACATATCCTGTGAGATCCCTAGTCTCCATTCTTCCAGGGCTGGCCCGCACGTACCGGAAGGTTTGCAAGTAAACAGACATTTACAACCAATTGTCCTAATCAATGGGAGCCATAAAGATTTTAAACCACCATTAGTGGCCCACACTTTGCATAATTACAATAGGACCTCAGAGTTAACTTCATATTCTTGTTTTAGATACAAGAATGATACATTCATACAAATAGGATGAATACATTCAGTAGATTATAACCTTTGTAATGATACCTTACAAGAGACCTTTTGCATAAAGCATATTCCAGTTACATCATATTCACACTTATAAACATATTCCATAAAACACATGGAGTGCAATGTCACAATTATATCATACGTAGCTGATATCCTTGTTAGTACAAAACCTAAGTAAGACAATCTGGAGATCTTAGATCAGGTTCTACGAAAGATAAAAGAAACGGTTCAAAGTTAGCCCAGGAAAGGCCCAAATTTGTCAGCAACAAGTAAATTACTTAGGAGTAACA
The DNA here is from genome assembly GCF_028017835.1 of Emys orbicularis. Classification (NCBI taxonomy): domain Eukaryota; kingdom Metazoa; phylum Chordata; order Testudines; family Emydidae; genus Emys; species Emys orbicularis. The sequence continues at coordinate 3,113,647 of NC_088688.1, read as the reverse complement.
TTAGGGCAGGAAGGATAGTCACCAGATAAGCAAAGGGTGGGAATACTGCAAAAGTTACCAGCCCCTACAGATATATCAATTTTAAGGCCATCCTTAGGAATGACTAATTTCTCGAGATTTCATAGAAAATTACACAGAAAAGGCCAGTCCGCTCTGTAAGTTATTAAAAAAAGGTAATATGTGGGAATGGGGACTAGAACATCAGGAAGCTTTCATTGAGCTCAATCAAACATTAGCACAAGCCCCAGGCTTAGCATGCCCAGAAGTAGAACCAACAGCTAGCTACGACCAATAAGGGAACAAGTGCAGTCCTTATTCAAGACCATGGTACAGGTCTTTGGCCAGTAGCATATGCTGCCAAAATCCTAAATGGGTAGAACAAGGATTTACTCCTTGTGAAAAAGTGGTGTTTAGCCTTAGTTTGAGCTTTACAGCATTTAGAATATTTAGAGGGACTCTATTCCCTGTGCTGCTAAAAACATCCCATTCAACAATTTAACATGCTGAGCAAAAGCGGCCGTACAAAATACACTTGGGCTTATCGATTCCCAGTGCTGGCTTTGTGGATAAAGGTTTTAGATAAGCAACCTTTTCCATCTGAGCTAGTGCAGCCAGCCACTTTGCAGCCCTGCAACAGAGCCATAGGTAAAGGTGGGATTTCCAAAAGCGGTTAAGTGAGTTAGGAGCACAAACAGGTAGAAGCAAACTATATAGGGCTAGGTCGTAGCTTTAGGCACAGCCCTATAGAAATGGTGGTGGATAGCTGCACCACACTTCTAGGAGACCCTTCAGTTCCTCCTCTTTCTCCTCCCTGGCTGCAGGGTTGGGACAAGGAGTACTTTTCTACAGCCCCGTACCAAGCACCGAACAGCGTACTCTGGCTTGTGCCTTATAGCAGTGGTTCTTAACCAGGGTTACATGTACTCCCGGAAGACCTCTGTGTATCCCCAGGGGTACATCAACTCATCTAGATATTTGCCTAGTTTTACAGCAGGCTACATAAAAAGCACTAGCGAACTCAGTATAAACAAAAATTTCATACAATGACTTGTTTATACTGCTCTATGTACTATACACTGAAATGCAAGTACAAATGTAAGTAACTATATAGTAAAAAGGAGAAAGTCAGCAATTTCCCACTAATAGTGTGCTGTGATACTTTTGTATTTGTATGTCTGATTTCGTAAGCAAGTAGTTTTTAAGTGAGGTGAAATTTGGGGGTACACAAGACAAATCAGACTCCTGAAAGGGGCGCAGTACTCTGGAAAGGGTGAGACATTGCCTCAGAGGGTGTAGAATCAAGGCGTGGCTCACCCTCTGCCCCTCTCCAAATCCTCCCTGCCAAACCTGCGAGCATGTGGAGGACAGCTCTTCGGAACCTGCTCTTCCTCCCCACCCCGGACTAGAAATGCAGGGAAGCTGCAACATGGGAGTGGGATGGGAGTTTGCAGGCCTATTCGAGCTAGTCACAATTTAGCCCCTAGACACAACCACCACCCACCCCAGAGCCCATGCGCCAGTCCTGTGATCTTTGCTCTAGGCGTAATTTAGGTGCATGTATGGTGTTGAGGTGACACTCTGTCGCTGGTCACAGATTAGTGTCAGACACAGCCCCAGTCCCTGACACAACGAATCTGCAGCTTAGGTTGTACTGAGCATGCTCAGTAACATCTGCTGAAGGGGAAGGAGCCTCCTGATCTCCCCTGACCCTGCTGTCGGGGTCTGATGTCACGCCCCCCCTTGGGTGACGTTTGCAGCATGCCTGAAAGATGTGGCTGCTACTGCCCCTTAGTCCCTCACCCCCTTTGCTGCCCTCTGCTCTGCACGTGTGGTGCAGCCCCTGCGCCCCCCACCCTGGAGCTGGCTGCAGCTGCTTGGGGCCTGGAGACTCCTAATCTATGCAGAGCCAGGCAGGTGCTGAGGGTGGGGTGTCCCCCCACCCTCGTGTGCGTGGGCAGCACATGCCCCTCATCCCAGGCTCTGCCCCACTGAGAGCGTCCGGGGGCAGGTCGGGACAAGGCTTCGAGGCTGCTGCCCCAGCACATTCAGGGCAGGGAGAATTATCCTGCCAGCCAGCCCAGCTTTGGAGGTTTCGGGCTGCAAGAGCAGCGCTGCAGAAGGGCCACCTGGGAATCTTTCCCTGATGGGAAGAAACAAGCATGTGCGGTCGTACCACAAATATTCTTTAAATTCCACTTCAAACTTGCACAATTGTTTCCTAACTGGCTAATTTGTTGTGAACGGCAGTGCCCCAGTGTGCCCATTTATTCTGCCAGTTAGTCCCCCTTGTCTCTGAGAGTCTTTCCTTTGCCTACAATGGGCTTTGGGTCAGGTTACCAGGCAGGTCCATATAGGCATATAGACACAGAAACACCGATTTCTCTGGGAATGCCTTCATCTTACCAAATCTCCCCAGAGCTTCACTTTTTAAATTACTCTTATTACTTTTCATCATTCACCTTTGCTAGCACGGTGCAGATGCAGGGCATTGTGCTATTTAATTTACATTTTAATACTCAAATACTCGAAAATATGTATCAGTAAATAGTTGCTAGTAGTTTTAGCAATGACCTCTTTGTTTCCAATAGAGCAGTTGCTGTGTTTTTTACTGTGATTTTTAATTTGGAATTTTGATTTGACATTTGAGTGACTCTTTCCTGAGACACCGGGATGGAATGAAGTGGGTATCGATTGACCAGGTGGTGTAAAACCGTCACATGGGAAGGCGCCTCTTTCTACAGTGCAAATCAGCATTGATTTGCTTTAACTTTTTGTGTTTGGCTTTGAGATCGGCTTCACATCTCCCGCTCGGCTCCAAAAAGCCGATTTCCATGACCTGCCTTCGTGGATTTTGCCACCGTGCCGTATTCCGACCTCACTAAGCCTCTTCTGAGCTTAGCACCTGGGTTTTTTGATGCTTAATCCTTGTAAGTGGTTCTTTTTAAATCTAGCAAAAAGCCTAAGTTCCAAATGTATTTTCTTTCTTTTTGTTTTTAATAAAATTTACCTTTTTTTTAAAAAACAGGATTGGATTTTTGTGTCCTAAGAGGTTGTGCATGTTGTTTAATTAGCTGGTGGTAACAGGTGATTTCCTTTGATTTCTTTCTCAGCTCTTCCCTGGAGGGGGGGTGAAAGGGCTTGAGGGTGCCCCACAGGAAGGAATTCCCAAGTGCGCCTTCCTGGGCTCTCAAAGGGGTTCTGCACTTGGGGGGTGGCAGCATCTACTCAGCCAAGGTCAGAGAGAAGCTGTAACCTTGGGAGTTTAATACCAGCCTGGAGTGGCCCGTATTAATTTTTAGAGTCCTTGCGGGCCCCCACCTTCTGCACTCAAAGTGCCAGAGTCAGGGCCGGCACCAGCTGAGCAAGCAGGTGCTTGGGGTGGCCAAGGGGAAGGGGCGGCACGTCGGGCTCTTCGGCGGCAATTCAGCGGAGGGTCCCTTGGTCCCTCTCGGAGGGAAGGACCTGCTGCCAAATTGCCGCCGAAGAAGAAAGCGGCGCGATGGAGCTGCTGCCGATCGCGATCGCGGCTTTTTTTTTTTTTTTTTTTTTCGCCGCTTGGGGCGGCAAAAACCCTGGAGCTGGCCCTGGCCAGAGTGGAAGTCAGCCTTGAGATGGTGGTGGAGCAGTGGGATCCTTTTGAAGCAGAAGCATTTCACAGTCACTATCCCCACCCTGCTCAGGCGGTCGGGAATATACCCCTCGGGCTCGATGCTGAGTATCCGAGCTCGGAATTACTGTCCCCGAGAGTCTCTGGTTCCGGTCAGCTTTGGACCTCATTCGATTCCACGCTTTCTTTCCCAGCTCTGCGGCCTGATGTGGGGACCAGACCCTACGTGTCTCGCGGGCGAGCCCCTAATAACTCAGCCCTGGGACAGGAGGGGAGCACTCGGCCCCACAGGCGTGGGGCTGACAGGAGCCCCCCCCAGCACTAGGGTGACCAGACAGCAAGTGTGTAAAATCGGGACGGGGGTTAGGGGTAATAGGCGCCTATATCAGAAAAAGCCCCAAAAGCGTGACTGTCCCTATAGCATCGGGACATCTGGGCCCCCACCCAGCACCGACACGGGGCGCTGAGCTCGGCCCCTGAGGGGGTTCTGGATTGACAGCGCCGTGCAGGCCGCGGGCACTGTCTCCATGGCAACACTTGGAACTGGGGGAGCAGGGCATGCTGGGACATATGCGCGGATTTAACCACCCCCCCCGCCCCGCTTTGTTACGTCACTTCCGGAGAGGCCGCGTTTGATTCGCTGCTGTGAGAAGGGCCGCCCCTGCTTCTGTCCTGCTGGGTGTTGACAAGATGGCGGCGATCGCGGGGCTGCAGGGACGGGTGGAAGCGCACGAGCGGCGGGTGTTCGGCCCGAGTGGGGCCAGGCAAGGGGCGGGCTCCTCAGCACCCCCCGCTCGGCTTGTGTGTGACCCCCCCCCCAGTGTGGGCCCCGGGCGGGAAGCTGCCCCTCCCCGCCCCAGGACCGTCCCGGGCTGCTGGGCTGGGCCTGCGGGGATCGTTCCCTGCGGCTCGGGGCCTAGTGCCGGGGCAGGTGGCTCCAGCCTCCGCATTGGGGGCAGCAGCCCGGGGGGATTGGCCCCCGAGGGGCTATGGGGGGGGTGATGGGGGGAGGATTGGCCCCCGAGGGGCTATAGGGGGGAGGCGCTCGCGGGGGAGGATTGGCCCCCGAGGGGCTATGGGGGGGAGGCGCTCGCGGGGGAGGATTGGCCCCCGAGGGGCTATGGGGGGGAGGCGCTCGCGGGGGAGGATTGGCCCCCGAGGGGCTATGGGGGGGAGGCGCTCGCGGGGGAGGATTGGCCCCCGAGGGGCTATGGGGGGGAGGCGCTCGCGGGGGAGGATTGGCCCCCGAGGGGCTATGGGGGGTGGTGGTGATGGGGGGAGGCGCTCGGGGGCGGGGGGCAGCCAAGCTCTGGCTGTTCTTTCAGCTGCCGCCCCCGGCTGCGGGTTCTTGTCCCGCGGGCCTTGCTCGCTCCACTCCTGCCCTGAGCGATGCTCCCCGGCCAGCAGAGCTCCCCCGGGGGCGGGGCCCTGAGGGATAGGGCGGAGCCTCTTGTCCCAATGCCCCCGACGGGCTGCCTAGCTCGGGGCTGCTTCATTTACTTCTGAACTGCAGCCACCCCTGGGGTAGAACGTGGGCTCTGTTTAGCAGCCTGTAGTAACGTTCCGGAGCCATTCAGGCCGTTAGTTGAAATATGCTGCGTGTGAATGTTAGTAACCGAAACGGTTTTAAATAGACATTTTATCTTCTCTCACTGCTGGTCTGTTCCTGACAGTTTAGTTGTGGGATCCTTGTTAGAAGTGTCACTTAATCACTCTTTGGTTTATAACACCATCGCTTTCCTTCTAGGCAGCAGATGGCTTGGTGAAAGTTCAGGTGGCTTTGGGGAACATTGCAAGCAAAAGAGAGAGGATTAAAATTTTGTATAAGAAAAGTAAGTATTCGTCCAGCGTTTGTGGTTTTTTTACCCCCAGGGTTTAGATCCAAATTGTATTTTACATGGTGGTCTTGTTGGGTGGCCTGTCTGAGATCATTTGAGTTGAGTTTCGGAGTGGGTTTAAAAACAACCCTGATAATTAGCTCCTTGGGAGGCAAAGGACTGAGTAGATAAGCTGGCATCTCTCGAGTGCAGTGTACCTCTTGAGAGGTGAGAATAAGGAATCTACTTTGGTTTCTGTTTCGGTATCGGAGATCTAAAAGCTAAGGTTTCAGCTTTACTCCTTCCCTAGGACTGTGTGTGCTATCCCCTGTGATCAGATTCCCCCTAGAAATCCGCAGCCCATCAGGCCTGATGTCATCAGAAAGGGGTAGTACATGTTCAGTGTATGTCCACCTGCAGAAAATCAGGGGCTTTGACTGCTCACTGGCATTGGAGCTTATTTCTCCCTGTTGAGTCTATCAAGGACAACTGAGATTGCAAGCAACCTTGGGATTTTTGTAACAGGGGAGAGATGTCGCAGAAAGAGCATGCTGTGCCTGGAGGGGACAGAGTGGTGCCACTTTAGCACACCCTCAGCCAGCTTCAGAAGGCAAGACTTGTGTGTGTAAAGGAAAGACATTTCAGAGGGCAGGGGAAGTAGCAGGCCACATGATGGAAAGTGAGCACTCTGTGCCCTCCCTTAAAAGAATGGACTGTGAATTCTGCAGTTGAATTTCAAATTGGCTAATGTGATACTTAGCAGGTTAGTGGGATCTTCTGTAAATAATGGGCACCTATTGGTGTTGGCCATGTGTGTACACACTTTTTAAATAAAATCAAACAAGGAAACTTAGGGGGGCTTGGTGTAGCAGCAACTTCGTACTGTTGAGTTAAAAGCCATTCCTTTCTGATCCCCCACTGACGATGCCTCTGCATCTTTGTACATCTGAGTTGTTGTCTAAAATAGTGAGCTGGCTCAAATTTGTAAGCTCATTCATGTGATCTATAAAATGCTGTGAACGGTCATGGTACTGTAGAAGTACTGTAACTGCTGATTCTTTTTAGCAAAATCTTGTAGTGAGTAGGAAATTGTGACAGGCAGTACTTTCAGAACTAGTCACTTCTCCTCTCTCCCTCCCTGTCACCTACTTCTGATCTTAGTTGAAGATTTAATAAAATATCTGGCTCCTCAGTACATTGATCGAATGGCTGTTCCCGATGCCATGAAACTGCAGTTCATTTTAGCAGGTACGTCATGAAATGGAAGGCGTATGCTCATTCCCCAAAAGCTCACAAGACAAGGTGTGTGTGTGTGGGGGGGGATTTTAATTGAATGCAATTCATTTAATCTCTCTCAATCATGGGTTTAGGACAGAAATGCCTCCTTTGGTGTCTAGTCTTCCCCTGTAAACTGGCTAATGCTTCAGTAAAAGATCAGAAATGGAGAAACTACAGTATGAATTGTACAGAGAAGAACAAGTGTGGTTCAGTCCCCAGTCTCTGGATCCCTGGCAAGCACTTGGAATGCAGCTGGCACAGTGGAGCCAGTTCCTGCATGAGGAGTGCTTTTCTCGCTATTGAAGGCCTTCCCTGAATGATTAAGGAGCGACATTGGCTCCCTCTGAGTCTGTCTGGCCTTTGGTCAGAAGTTTGGAGGGGGAAAGGGGTGTGTGGAATTGTTGTCCTAAGTCTAGCAACTGTTACAGTAACAAAACTGCTCTTATGAACACTGAAGTGTGTATATACTGTGAACTTCTAACCCTGTCCAGCTCTCACACAGGGGATTTGAGTCGCGCCTCTCCTGTGGTAGGTGTGTGTAACTCCATTGTCTCCAATGGCGTTTCCCCCAATTCAAACTGGTGTAAGTGAAGGAGAGTCAGAGCCATGAGGTTGACTTTTAATGGGGCTCAACAACTGAGCCAATGAAAGAGCAAAAAGCATGTGCTTTTTCTATTGCTAGCTTAGTGAGGAACATCCTGGCTTCTGCTCCTGGTTCTTCCCTTTATATACTGTGTGCCGCTTTTGAGCTTCTGTTTCCCCATCTGATAATGCCTACCCCAGAAAAGGTGGGGGATGTTTGCGAAAGGCACAGAGATCCTTGGTTGAAAGGTGCGATGGTAACGCAAAGTATCATTGCGGTGAAGTCTTTCTGCTGCATGTAGGGTTGATTGCCTTATGAGAAGGGGAAGCTGAACCAGGCCAATTAATCAACTTACTTTTTCTCATCTGTGAAAAGCTGAAATAGTGTTTGCCTTAAACTTCTCCTTCTCTGTCCTTTAAACCAGAGGAGCAGTTTATTCTTTCCCAAGTCGCCCTTCTGGACCAGGTGAACAACCTCCAGCCGTTCTTGGACAGTGCACACATCAAAGGTAACACATGCTCATCTGCAAGCTACCTTTTCATAGCGGCTGTCCTGCAGTTAGCGAAGACAAGTGGCCTCTTTCATTCCCCTGGCACTCAGAACAGTGTGGAAATGCTGTTTTTAAAAGTTCTCTAGCTGCCTGCCTCAAAGAACCGGAAACCATTGTAAGAGTTTCCATCTCTGACGAGTTTGCAATCTGAGCGCTAAAGCAGTGCAGCAGCATGCAGCCTGTGGCCTGGCCGTCCTCTTCAGCAACATGGGCGTGAATGTATTCTCCTGGCTACGGCACCGCTACTGTACAGGGAGGCTGAATTTAAGTGACCCCAGAGCCATGTTCTACTAGCAAGGCTGTTAAATAGTCCTGAGATGCTGGTCCAGTGAGCCAGCGTAATCGTGGGGGGAAATGGAGGCCAACAGATACACACTTTACGCTACAGAATCCTTAGAATCTTATAGGGGGGAAAACCCAGTTGAACATCTCCTTTCTAAGGTGTAGCTTCCAGTTCACTGAGTATCCCTGTCCCTTGCATGGTGAGGTCTCTGTAGTCTCCATGCAGTTGCTTACCAGTAACAGCCACATATAGTAATCCAGTTGTGTGCTTCATACAAGTCTCTTGGGCATCTAATCCTCAGCTTGGGACCCATAGCTCCTGGCCCCAGAAGCAGCAGAGGGGTGACTTTGGAAAGTTGTTTTCAGCTGGTTCTGATCAGCGTATACACAAACAACTAAAATGTTAGATTTCAGAGTAGCAGCTGTGCTAGTCTGTATCCGCAGAAAGAACAGGAGTACTTGTGGCACCTTAAAGACTAACAAATTTATTTGAGCATAAGCTTTCGTGGGCTACAGCTAGGGTGACCAGATCACCCAGGTCAAATATCGGGGCGGGGGGCGGAGCAAAAAAAAAAATGGTGGCAGAGCAAAAAAACACCCCCCCCCCCCCACCTCCACAAGCGCTGGAGGGAGGCCCCGGAGACGCTGGGGGAGCACGGGGCTGGGGTGAGTGAGAGTCCGGCCTGGTCCCGAGCGCAGGCAGGACTCAGTCGGGCGGTAGGGAGAGTAGGGGGGCGGCCCGCAGGGCCAGGCGGCGGCTGTTCTCCCCCCCGGGCAGTGGGACTCGGGAGCAGCCGCTGCTGCTGCTCCCACTGCCGCGGGGGGAGGAAGCGGCTGATGGCCAAGGTCGGCGGCTGCGGCTCTGGCGCCCGCGAACCGCCTGGGCCTGTTGCGGGGACCCAGCAGCGCGCATGCTGTGCCCAGCCCCTGGCCAGTCGCGTTTGGGCTGCTGCCCAGCTGGTGCAATCCCACGGGCGGCCCCGCAGGGGAACGAACAGGGCTGGGCTGCTAATGCCTCCGCCCCAGGGCCGCCGTGGGATTGCACCAGCTGCCCTGCGGGCAGCCCCCCTACTCTCCCTCCAGGTACCGCCCGACTGAGTCCTGCCTGTGCTCGGGGCCAGGCCGGACTCTCACTCACCCCGGCCCCGCGCTTCCCCCGCGTGTCCGGGGCCTCCCTCCAGCGCTTGTGGAGGGAGGAGGAATGGTGTGCTTGGGGAAGAGGCGGTGATTTGGGGAGGGAGCCAATGGGGGAAGGAGGGGGTGGAGTCAGGGCGAGGGGGGCGCGAGCCCTTCCGGGCTCCAGAGCCTTTGCTTGTTTGTCCAGTGTCCCGACCTAACATTGGTCGGGACGCGGGACAAACAAGCAAATATCGGGACAGTCCCGATAAAATCGGGACATCTGGTCACCCTAGCTACAGCCCACTTCATCGGATGCATGAACTCCTGTTCTTTTAACTAAAACGTTGGCATTTCACTTACTTTGCAGGAAAGTGGCAGTAACCAGTGGTGGTCTGGTGGCCAGTAGTATTTAGCTTCGGGGCATTTCTGAGCTGTAATGTGCTTCGGCTGACAAAGAAATGTATTAAATTAATCCCAATAGAAAGATTTTAAATACGCTCTTAGACAGTCGTCTCTACTTTGGTAACTGCAATTCCTGGATGTCAAAACTAAGCAGGGACTGACTTTTGTTCTGTGTGCTTTGCAGCTGCTCCTGACCATGCTGCCAAACTGCAGCGACTTGCTCAAATCCACATCCAGCAGCAGGTAGAGTGAATATTCATCATGGTTAATCTTCAGTGGGCAGGGATGGGGCCTCTTGTTAACCATAGGTAATTCGTGGGCAAGGATGGGGTAATTAGTAGCACAGACTACAGCCACTCTAGTTAAGATTATCAGTATTTCTTCTTTCCATTACATTGTTTTCAGTTTGTCCAAATCATGGAATTTCCAGGAGTCAGAAGAGATCTCTGCTCAGGGACATCTCCGTGTACAAATAGCTTTGGGTGGCTTTTTAAAAACTGCAGTGGGGATACTAACGCCTAACTGCTAATTCCCCCAATACTAGGCTGAGATCCCGACAGCATAGCAAGGCAATGTGCCTCCCTCCAACACAGAGGGGGAGAGACGACCACCCCACCTGACTACAGTCCCCTTCCCAGTTTAGGTGGGTGGGAATCTGAAAATCAGTTCACATAAAATAAGCAGCTCGATTTACAGCACTGGGTAAAGGGCCTGCCTCAAGGCCTAATCCATTGAGCATATTGTATCTGATTCCAAGGAGAGGAAGGAGCGTCTGCCCTGCCTTCCCTGAGAAGTCTTCACTGAGGCTGTGTTAGTGGTTAGTATATTTGGTTGCTTTTCTCTGACAGAAACTGATAGAGCTTTTCCAAACAGAGCTGAAGTCACTGTGGCAAGAAGGATTTCTTGATGATGAATTGATTCCCTACTTCAGTGGAGTTGTCACTGCAACTCTCTGGCTAAATGTGCATGATTGGGTCTCCTTCTGGTAGCTGGTCCACTTGAAGGATTAGAGCTGGCTTACTCCGCTAATAGAGTAACTCCTTTTACTGAAGCAGTACAGGGGCTCTTGCAGCTGAAGGTCCTGGGTTCTATCCCTAGCAATGACAGTGGTGTCCACACAAATACAGCCTCAGGTTAACCACAGCACTCCCAGTGCATGATTGCAGCAGGGGTCCCAGACACACCAGAGGTGGCCTGACAACTGGTACCAAGGAAAACTCAGTCTCCTAAAAACGGAGACGATGGGGCAAGCTTGTCCATCCAAACAGAAAAGAGAGGCACAGGCGTATTTGCAGTCTCCTGTTTTCTTTGAATGCTGAATGGTGTCTAATATCTGGTTTTTCCACATTTTCAAGGCAGTCACAGAGTTTATTACAAGCAACAAGTCCAAGGTAATAGAACGCTGGATGTATTGACATCTGCAGGCAGACAGCAGGTCCGTGTTTGATGGCGTGCTGCACACAGTTAAAGAAATCCTGGAGAAGAGCTACACCCCAGGAGAGATGTAAGAGGCTGGAATTGTATAATTAGACCTTTCTGTAGCTCTCTCCATTCCCTCACACTGCTTCCTGCCATATCCTTCCTAGCCAATGAGGTCCTGTCACTGCTTGCTGTGGGCCTTTATGGATGGGATTTTCAAAAGCACTCCGCGCTGCCCTGACACTGCCGCCGTTGAAGTCAGGGGAGATTGCCCATAGACTTCGCTGGGAGCAGTTGCACTAGTGCAGAGCACTCTTTTGAAAATCTCACCCTAGGAGCTTTCTCACTGCTGTGCCCTGACAGGATCTGAACACTCTTAACAGCACCAGGTGGATGGCACTAGACCAAGGAAATTGTTTAGGTTTTTACTTGTTCCCGGAAATGTTTAATCTGGAGTTCCAAAGTCCTGAAACAGTTGGTCCCAAATTACATCTAGAGGCCTGAGGTGTCCCTTACAGGATAGCAAACATAATTACAGAGGCAGTGTGGTGGAGTGAATAAGGCATTGGATTGAGAGTCCGGAAAGCTGGGTTGTATCCCCGACCCTGCCACTGACTTGCTTTGTGACTGTGGGTATGTCACTTAACCTCTTTATGCAGTTATGGTTCCATTTGTACAACTGAGATTACAATACTTCACTTTCTTTATGAAGTGCTTGGAAATCCTTGGATGGAAACACTGTATAAGTACATCTTATAAGACTAAGGGTTAGTGGGCTTTGGTTTTTAAACTTAACTCTCTCTTCCCATCATGGAAACTTGATCATTTGGATTCCTTAGCCTTGAAAGACCAATGTTCCCTCTAATTTTTTACATCCATGTGCAGAATGAATTTTGTTATGTGATGGAGGTGATGTGTGGCGGGGGTGGGGCCGAGGGGTTCAGAGTGTGGGAGGGAGCTCAGGGCTGGGGCAGAGGGTTGGGGTGTGGGCCCTCCCACTTGAATTCAAGTGCTTTGCCTGAGAGGTGCTGAGTCGGCATACTTTGATTATGTAGAGTGGGATATTTTTCAAAAGCAGTCTGCATTGGCTTAACTCTGCTCCCACTGAAGTTCTCCCATTGACCCCAGTGGAGGGGAGATAAGCAAACACCAAGTGCTTCTGGAAATCCCACCCAGAAACTTTAATCCTTCCTCAAATGCAGGTTTACTGACACAAATGGGAGTAATGGAATAAATTGTAATTTGAAAAGAACTTTGTCATACCTCCAACACTGAAGCTGATTATTTAAAAAAAAAATAATAATAATAATAATAATAACCCACACAACAACACTGGTGTTCGCTTTTTAAGTCTTTAAAGATAGCTGTATAGAAGTTTATAATATTTTCTGTTTCTTTAAACTAGCTTATCCTACCAAATCTTTCTTCTTCTTTTTGAAAACACAGCTGCTATCACCCTCTCTTCCTAATGAAGCTACGTTTTATCAAAGGATCTCTGTGAACAGCTTGCTTGATTGGGCATTCGTACTTTCAATGTCATGTGCTCGGGGACAGAGCATTGCTGGCGTAAAACCAGCAGAGGGAGCTACATTACTTTTCAGGGTAGTGTAAAGGTTTTTACTACAGATGGTCAAAACATTTCATACTTCAAAATTTGGAAGGCCTTTTTTCCCTTGAAATTTTGACAAATAGGAATAAAATTGTGCATAAATTCTGTTTTTTCTCTCTCCCCTCTTCTCTCCCCCCTCCCCCGTCCTCCCAAAAAGAGTTTTTTACTGGCTTGTTTTTATACCAGACTTGTGTGCATTTGGTCCATGATGATGTACTGAATTTTGCTTGATTATTCAATAGAAATCGTTAAGACAGAGTATATTGCCAACCAAATTTAAGGTAGCACAGATTTTTGTGCTCACACTATTTGATATTGTTTCTCATAGTTGAAAACTTTGCATCAGAAGCAGCCATTTAAATGACACACACTTTGTGCTGGTAAAAAGTGGCAACAGTAGTTACAATTAAACGGCAGCTAGTGGTACAAAGCCATATAAACCTGGCCGCGTACATGTCTTTTGCACTCCCAGTTCTTTTCCAGTAGACCAGAGATGGTTGCCTTTGTAATTAGTGATCTTAAATAGGTTCTAATCTTTTGACCATTAGTAACCCCAGCACCCTTTCCCAGGAGTGTGATCGTCATAAGAGCCAAGTTTTACCCTGACTGACTTCCTTCGAAGCTAGTTGAAGTGAATGCATTGCAGCTTGGAGCTGCTGCGGCAGGGAGAGGCGCCTCTCCCCGTTGCAGCCCTGCACGCCCCAACTTGCTCCCTGCCCACCCCCTACTTCTGACCTCTCCAGGCCCCTGTGGCTGCGGTGGGGAGAGGCACCTGTCCCCACTGCAGCCCTGCCCGCCCCAACTTGCTCCCTACCCACCCCCTACTTCTGACCTCTCCAGGCCCCTGTGGCTGCGGTGGGGAGAGGCACCTGTCCCTGTTGCAGCCCTACGCACCCCCTACCTCTGTCCTCTCCAGGCCCCTGTGGCTGTGCGCCTGCACGGCCCTTGATAGCCTGCTGTGCAGCCGCGCAGCTGTGAAAATAGGCTACAAGCTAAGCTCCCCCTAAGCTGCGCGGCTGCTCAGCAGGCTATCAAGGGCTGCGTAGGTGCACAGCCACAGGGGCCTGGAGAGGACAGAGGTGGGGGTGGGTGGGGAGCAAGTTGGGGTGTGCAGGGCTGCGGCGGGGACAGGCGCCTCTCCCCCCCACCACAGCCCTGGGGCAGCCTGCACCCCAAACCCCTCATCTCTGGCTTCACCCCAGAATCCACACCCCCAGCCAGAGCCCTCACCCACCCCGAACCCCTCATCCCAGAGCCCTCACACCTTGCACCCCACGCACCCTCCTGCACTCCAAACCCCTCATCCCCAGACCCACCCCAGAGCCTGCACCCCAACCCTCTGCCCTAGCCCTGAGCCCCCTTGTTAACCCCTCATCCCTAGTACCATCCCAGAGCCTGCACCCCCAGCCAGAGCCCTCACCCCCCCACATCCCAACCCTCTGCCCCAGCCCTGGGCCCCTTCCCACACTCCGAACCCCTCAGCCCCACCACAGCCACACATCTCCTCCATATTGGTGCACATGACAAAATTCATTCTGCACATGGATGTAAGAAATGAGAGGACACATTGGTAAGAATACTAATAGCATTCTGCTCTTATATACCGTTACAAAGCTCAGTCTAGTTACTCCTCCTTACTGACTATGTTCAGACAGGATGTCAGGGATATAACCTAAGTCAGCAGAATCCCGGTCCTCCCCGACCACTTCACCGTGATGTCTCTGGTAATGTTATAACTTTTAAGAAGTATCAGAAGTATCTTTTCCTCTGCATTGATTGACGCCCTTGTCCAAAGGTGAATGATGAGATCTTGATTTTCCTTACAAGAGTGTGACATAAACCCACTCTGTATTTTTAGCCATCATTTATACCATGCTAATCTCCACATGAGATCATCATGGGATGTTCTCTACATCCTACTGTGCGATGAATTCAGCCATAAGATATTGTATCCACTGTTTTTTCTTTGACACCTAGGCGCTCATACCACCATGAGGAACATAGGATGGATAGCTTGATGGTCTATCTGTAACATTAGAAATGCCTTGTAATCTGTTTGTTGCAGGGTCTGGCCTCTGTTAATCTGCTCCTGTTTTAATTGCAGGTGCCACCGCTGAGTCAGTCGAAATGTCAGACGTATGAACTTGGCAGAACAGAGGGGTATTGCTGGAGACCATCGTTCTTTTCTTTTGCAAACCTTCCAGCTACTGTTTCACAGGTAGAGCACATCTGTCCACTTGGTGGATTCTCTTGCACTGCTTTCAAATGGCCTCATTCAAAAACCTTCTCAAGAACCAGTTCTTCAGTGATGGACCTACAGAGTTAGCCCACTAATTAAGGATCTGTTGAGGGGCAGTCAGGTATCGATAATATGCATTTAGACAAGCTGTTCTGCTGTGGATAAATGAGTCATTGGAGCGGGGTACTGGACCCAGTGTCACTGTGCCTCAGTGGGTCACGGCTGACAGTGCCAAACTCAGGGCAAACTGCTGTGAAATAGGGTAGACTCACCCCAAACTGCTAGTGGTTCTTTATTAGATCATACCAAACCAGTAACAAAAGTAAACTTCTGTCTCGCCACACTGCTCAACAAGAAGTCAAAAATACAGTCTTCAAGCACTCCAGCCCTTGTTTCACCACCCAGATACTGGATTCTATGATGAGTGGTTACCGAAAACCAATTTCATCAAATTTAGGGTCCTTCTAATCTCAAGAGATCAGCCACTTAGCCAGGTCAATATATAACTCAGATCTTACCCAATAATTACAGTGATGTTGTCAAGGCTGCTTCCCCACTTTGAACTTTAGGGTACAACTGTGGGGGCCTGCATGAAAACTTCTAAGCTTAACTACCAGCTTAGATCTAGTCCGCTGCCACCACTCCCAAAGTGCTAATTCCCTTCCCTGGGTAGCCTTGAGAGACTCTTCACCAATTCCCTGGTGAATACAGATCCAAACCCCTTGGATCTTAAAACAAGGAGAAATTAACCATCCCCCTCCTTTCTCCCACCAACTCCTGGTGGATCAAGATCCAACCCCCTTGGATCTAAAAACAAGGAAAAATCAATCAGGTTCTTAAAAAGAAGACTTTTAATTAAAGAAAAAGGTAAAAATCATCTCTGTAAAATCAGGATGGAAAATAACTTTACAGGGTAATCAAACTTAAAGAGCCCAGAGGAATCCCCTCTAACCTTAGGTTCAAAGTTACAGCAAACAGAGATAAACACTCTAGCAAAAAGGTACATTTACAAGTTGAGAAAACAAAGATAAAAACTAACACGCTTTGCCTGGCTGTTTACTTACAAGTTTGAAATATGAGAGACTTGTTTAGAAAGATTTGGAGAGCCTGGATTGATGTCTGGTCCCTCTCAGTCCCAAGAGCGAACCACCCCCAAAACAAAGAGCACAAACAGAAGCCTTCCCCCCACCAAGATTTGAAAGTATCTTGTCCCCTTATTGGTCCTTTGGGTCAGATGTCAGCCAGGTTACCTGAGCTTCTTAACCCTTTACAGGTAAAAGGATTTTGGAGTCTCTGGCCAGGAGGGATTTTATAGTACTGTACACAGGAGGGCAGTTACCCTTCCCTTTATAGTTATGACAGATGTCAGTCCTTGAGTAACTAAAAACAGACACACACACAAGTCCTTATATCAGGTTTGTAGCAGTGATGGAATAGCCTGCTCGCCTGTGAAGTCTCTCTCTGATAACGTCCAAAAGATTGGAAGGTCTTCAGTCCGTAGTTCAAAATGCTCCTTTTACTTGTAAATCT
This sequence comes from Emys orbicularis, assembly GCF_028017835.1. Taxonomy (NCBI): domain Eukaryota; kingdom Metazoa; phylum Chordata; order Testudines; family Emydidae; genus Emys; species Emys orbicularis. Next base: position 3,097,212 of record NC_088688.1, on the reverse strand, counting down.
ACCGTCCAGAGAATCAGGGCAGGAAACAGACAAAATGGAGATAGCTCAGGGGTCTTTTATATCCTTTGCCACATGCCTGGAAATGTACTGTCTCTGCTTGTGGAAAGGTACTGGCCTAAGATGGAGTCCAGGGTCACATGAGCGTAACACATGTCCTTGCATAGCTTGATGACTCTCGGGGGGGTAGCCATTGCCCATATTCTTGCTGAGGTGTCCACATGCCATGCATCTGAAGAAGTGAGGTTTTTTTACCCACGAAAGCTTATGCCCAAATAAATCCGTTAGTATTTAAGGTATCACCGAACTCCTTGTTGTTTTTGTAATTACCTGTACTGAAATTTCACTAGGACACTGGAGGACAGATAAGGACACACACACAAGAAATGCTTTAGGATCTTCAGCGACCACAAATGGTTTAACGTCTTGTCCAAAAGACAGCCCCTCCAGCAGTACAGCACCAGAGATGGAGAGTGGATCAGTGTTGAATCAGAGAGGAATTCCTCTTAGGGTACATCTGCATTGAAAAACAAAACACAAACTACAGTGAATCTCAGAGCCTGGGTGTGACAGGTTCCCCAAGGTACAGCCTTGAACCGAAGTACCACTGAGCCTTCTGTCCCATCAGTCTGGACTTCCTTTCACACTGAGATGTTGTGACAAGCTGCAAACCTACTGCACTCACACAGGACCCTCTGTTGCACTCACACAAACATCCACAGGCTGGGACACGCCCAGCTGTGTTGCATGAATGCTTTTGCCAGCCACTCATGAACCAACAATAGAGAGGCTCCAGCCAGTTCCCCTAGCTCCCCAGTCTTGCACCCCTGAATTGTACTTCTTACCCTGGTTAAAAGCCTGACCAGTGTAAGTTTATTACCCAATCTTCCCCTCCCTCAATGGGGAAAGGACGTGCATAAGTTTTTGTTAACTGAGTAAGATTTTTTTTCCATGCACTTCACTCAAGCCCCACTGTTTTAGGTAAAATATAAAACTGATGTATTAACTACAGCAAGGTGGAGTAGTGATTCTAAGTAATAAGTGTACAGATCAAAGTAGGTTATACCTTAGAAATCAAATCGCAATCTGAGTTCTCCAGAATCCTAGAACTGGAAGTGCATCCAGTCCGGTCCCCTGCATTCAAGGCAGGACTAAGTATTATCTAGACCAAGGGTTCTCAAACTGGGGGTCAGGACCCCTCAGGGGGTCGTGAGCTGTCAGCCTCCACCCCAAGCCCCGCTTTGCCTCCAGCATTTATAATGATGTTAAATATATTTAAAAGTGTTTTAATTTATAACAGGGTCACACTCAGAGGCTTGCTGTGTGAAAGGGGTCACCAGTACAAAAGTTTGAGAACCCCTGATCTAGACCATCCCTGCCAGGTGTTTGTCTAACCTGCTCTTAAAAACCTCCAGTAATGGAGATTCCACCCCCCCCCTAGGCAATTTATTCCAGTGCTTAACCACGCTGACAGGAAGTTTTTCCTAATGTCCAACATAAACTGCCCTTGCTGCAATTTAAGCCCATTGCTTCTTGTCCTATCCTGAGAGGTTAAGAAAAATAATTTTTCTTCCCCTTCCTTGTAACAACTTTTTACATACTTGAAAATTGGTATCATGCCCCCTCTGTCTTCTCTTCTCCAGACTAGACAAACCCAATTTTTTCAATCTTCCCTCCTAGGACATGTTTTCTAGACATTTCAACATATTTGTCATTTTTCTCTGGACTCTCTCCAACTTGTCCACATCCTTCCTGAAATGTGGTGCCCAGAACTGGACACAATACTCCAGTTGAGGCCTTATCAGCACGGAGCAGAGCGGAAGAATTACTTCTCCTGTCTTGCTTACAACACTCCTGCTAATACATCCCAGAATGATGTTTGCTTTCTTTTGCAACAGTGTTACACTGTTGACTCATATTTAGCTTGTGATCCACTATGACCCCCAGATCCCTTTCCGCAGTACTCCTTCCTAGGCAGTCATTTCCCATTTGTGTGTGTGTGCAAGTGATTCTTCCTTCCTAGAGTGGAGTACTTTGCATTTGTCCTTATTGAATTTCATCCTATTTACTTCAGACCATTTCTCCAGTTTGTCCAGAACAGGTTGAATTTTAATCCTATCCTCCAAAGTACTTGCAACCCCTCCCAGCTTGGTATCGTCCACAAACTTTATAAGTGTACTCTGTATGCCATTATCTAAATCATTGATGAAGATACTGAACAGAACCAGACCCAGAACTGATCCCTGCGGGACCCACTCGTTATGCCCTTCCAGCATGACTGTGAACCACTGATAACTACTCTCTGGGAACAGTTTTCCAACTAGTTTTGTGCCCACCTTATAGTAGCTCCATCTAGGTCATATTTCCCTAGTTTGTTTATGAGAAGGTCACTCGAGACAGCATCAAAAGCCTTACTAACGTCAAGATATACCACATCTACCGCTTCCCCCCCATCCACAAGGCTTGTTACCCTGTCACAGAAAGCTCTCAGGTTGGTTTGACACGATTTGTTCTTGACAAATCCATACTGATTGTTACTTATCACCTTACTATCTTCTAGATGTTTGCAAGTTGACTTCTTCATTATTTGCTCCATTATCTTTCCTGGTACAGATGTTAAGCTGACTGGTCTGTAATTTCCCGCATGGGCGGCAAGTCCTATGGGCCCGTGGTGCCTAGGCACCAGGAATATTCCTGGCCCGGGACTCGGCTCCAGCAATGTTTGGGGCCGGGTCTCTCCTTCAGCCCCGCCTTCCGCTCCCGGGCCATTTAAAACAGCCCAGGGCCCCCACTTACCACCGGCAGCGCAATGGAGCTGAGTGGCTTCCTCCCTGCTCGCTCCACGCGGCTGCTGGCCCCTCCCTGCAGGCCCTGGGCGGGATGGGTCTGTGTCCCACCCCAAGCTCCCCTGCGGCCAGTAGGAAGCTGCGGGGGCAGTGCCTGGGTATAGCAGCACATGGAGACTCCCAGCCTGCCCTGCCTGGGAGCCCCAGGTAAGCCCTGCACCCCCCCCCGAGCCTGCACCCCCTCCCTCCGCCCCCCCATCCCCAAACTCCCTCCCAGAGCCAGCACCCAAACTCTGTCCCAGAGCCTGCACCCCTCACCCCCTCCTGCACACCCACCCCTTGTCCAAGCCCAGAGCCTACACCCAAACTCCATCCCAGAGCCTGCACCTTCACCCCCTGTCACGTTATTGACTTGAACTGGGACCATATAGAACATGGTCCTGTAGTGGCACCAAGTCTTGTATAAAGGGGGTCAAATGAGGTGTTTCAGACAAGGTTATGGTTTACTGGTTATGATTATGTTGTCTATGTGTGTGTATCAATTTTGTAGTTGAAGTTATGAATATTGGCTGTATACTGTCTGTATTTCAAACTTATGCTATGCTTCTGGGTGACACCCCAGACAAGTTGGTGTTAGCTCTGCCTAGCCTGCTTGATGGCCCATTAAGGACCATCAGCTATACAATTGACCCATTGAGAGAAGGCAGATACGCCTTGTAACTCAGCAAAGTATGCAGGAACTTGCCCATGTGACTCCAGACTCCATTTTGCTGTAATTTTCCACAGTGAGGACAAAGAGGTGTTCTTACACCTGGAAAAGACTATAAAAGGCTGATGCCTCATCTCCATCTTGTCTTCAATCCTGCTTCTTACCTCTGGAGGGACTTTGCTACAAACTGAAGCTCTGAACAAAGGACTGAGGACCCATCCCAGCTGTGGATATACTCCAGAGACTTGATTTGAACCTGCAGTTTATTCTATCACTGCTACAAGCCTGAACCAAGAACTTTGCCATTACTGTATGTAATTGATTCCATTTAACCAATTCTAGCTCTCATCTCTATCTTTTTCCTTTTATGAATAAACCTTTAGATTTTAGATTCTGAAGGATTGGCAATAGCGTGATTTGTGGGTAAGATCTGATTTGTATATTGACCTGGGTCTGGGGCTTGGTCCTATGGGATCAGGAGAACCTTTTTTCTTTTCCTGGGGTCTTGGTTTTCATAACCATTTGTCCCCATAACGAGTGGCACTGGTGGTGATACTGGGAAACTGGAGTGTCTAAGGGAATTGCTTGTGTGACTTGTGGTTAGCCAGTGGGGTGAGACCAAAGTCCTCTTTGTCTGGCTGGTTTGGTTTGCCTTAGAGGTGGAAAAACCCCAGCCTTGGGCTGTAACTGCCCTGTTTTAAGCAATTGGTCCTGAATTGGCGCACTCAGTTGGGTCCTGCCAGAACCAGCATCGTTACACCCCCTCCTGCACCCAGAACCCAAACTCCATCCCAGAGCCTGCACCCCAGACCCCCTCCTTCACTCCCACCCAAACTCCCTCCCAGAGCCCAACCTCTCACCCATCCTGCACCCCAATCCCCTGCCCCAGCCCAGGGCCTGCACCCCAGAGCTCCTCCCCCCCACCCAAACTCCCTCCTAGAGCCTTAGGCAAGTGGGGGGCGGAGTTTGGGGGGGGGGAGTTGGGCACCACCAAAATTTCTACAAACCTGCCACCCCTGATTCCCCGGGTTTTCCTTATTTCCCTTTTTAGCGATGGGCACTATTTTTGCGCTTTTCCAGTCTTCTGGAATCTCTCCCGTCTTCCATGACTTGTCAAAGATTTTAATTGCTAGTGGCTCAGATATCTCCTCAGTCAGATCCTTGAGTATTCTAGGATGCATTTCATCAGGCCCTGGTGATTTGAAGACATCTAACTTGTCTAAGTAATTTTTAACTTGTTCTTTCCCTATTTTAGCGTCTGACCCTACCTCATTTTCACTGGCATTCACTACATTAGTCGTCCCATCGCCACCAACCACCTTGGTGAAAACCGAAACAAAGACGTCATTAAGCACCTCTGCCATTTCCACATTTTCTGTTATTGTCTTCCCCCCCTCATTGAGTAACGGGCCCACCCTGTCCTTGGTCTTCCTCTTGCTTCTAATGTATTTGTGGAATGTTTTCTTTTTACCCTTTATGTTTCTGGCTAGTTTGATCTCGTTTTGTGCCTTGGCCTTTCTAATTTTGCCCCTACAGACTTGTGTGTTTGTTTATATTCATCCTTTGTAGTTTGACCTAGTTTCCACTCTTTTTTGAGTTTTAGATAATTGAAGATCTCCTGGTTAAGCCAGGGTGATCTCTTGCCATCCTTCCTATCTTTCCTATGCAGTGCGATAGTTTTCTCTTGTGCCCTTAATAATGTCTCTGAAAAACTGCCAACTGTCTTCAATTGTTTTTCCCCTTTACTTGCTTCCCATGGGATCTTACCTACCAACTCCCTGAGTTTGCTGAAATCTGCCTTCTTGAAATCAGTTGTCTTTACTCTTCTGTTCTCCCTCCTACCATTCCTTAGAATCGTGAACTCGACCATTTCATGATCACTTTCACCCAAGCTGCCTTCTGCTTTCAAATTCTCAACCAGTTCTTCCCTATTTGTCAAAATCAAATCTAGAACTGCCTGTGACGTTATGAGTGTAATATAATATCTCATTGAAAGGTGACAGGGCCAGAAAGAGTTAATTAACTCACAGACTGACCTGACCCATGGCCGAACTTTAGAGACTGGTTAGGAAGATCTGTAAATGAATAGAGCTTTGAAATGCAGCCCGCATTGTTAGAGATAGAAGGGGAGATGTTTGCTCAGGTCTTGTGATGTAAGCAAACAAGTCTTGTCTATTGTTAGAGCTTTGATTCAAAGATCAAAAAAGGAATATTAACATTTAGGAAGATACTTGAGTGAAATAGTATTATTGTCTCTATGTCTCTTTGAAGGTTGTGGTAACCTGTAGCTGAACTGTTTAATGGATAAATTACCCTGTGTTAATTGCCAGGATGTTTGGAAGAAGGAAAGTTAAGCCTATTGTTTTCTCAGGCCAAAAAGCTGCAGGAAATGTATAAAAACCTTGGGACTCGATCCTTCATCTCAGATCTGCTTTGGGTTTCAAGAGGGGGAAACCTTAAGCCATAAGGATTGAGATCCCCAGTCACTGACTGGAGTCACCCTGAGCATGGACATTGGACTATAACCTATGGACTATTTCTAATAGGACTTTTGGCAACTACAAGCCCATCTCTGCTATGTACCTGAACCTCAAGAATTGAGTTCAAGTTTGTCTGTATATTGATCTTTTAACCAACACTCTCTTTTTTTCTTTTTTAATAAATTTTAGTTTAGTTAATAAGAATTGGCTATAAGCGTGTATTTTGGGTAAGATCTAAGTTATCATTTGATCTGGGTCTGGAACTTGGTCCTTTGGGATCAGGAGAACCTTTTCTTTTATATGAGGAAATAAGATTTTCAGAATTTATCATCATATGTTTGACATATGTGTCTGGATGGAGGCCTGAGGCTGGGCACTTTAAGGGAACTGTGTTGTCTGAACTTCTGAGTAACCAGTGAGGTACTACAGAGGCTGTTTTGGGCTGGTTGGTAAATCTAAGTATTGGAATATCCACCAGCTTTTGGGGTTTGTCTGCCCCGTTCTGTTTGCAGTTCACCCTAATTGAGTGACATCAGCTGGCTCCCGCAGCACCGTCACACAGCCTCTCCCCTGATAGCTGTCTCCACCTTCTGAAATAAAAAATTGTCTCCAATACATCCAAGAACTCATTGGATAATCTGTGCCCTGCTGTATTATTTTCCCAAGAGGTGTCTGGGTAGTTGAAGTCCCCCATCACCACCAAATCCTGTGCTTTGGATGATTTTGTTAGTTTAAAAAAAATCTCATCCACCTGGTTTGGTGGTCTGTAGTAGACACCTACCATAACATCACCCTTGTTTTTTACCTCTTTTATCCTTACCCAGAGACTTTCAACAAGTCTGTCTCTTATTTCTATCTCCACCTCAGTCCAGGTGTACACATTTTTAATATATAAGGCAAAACCTCCTCCCTTTTTTCTCTGCCTGTCCTTCCTGAGCAAGCTGTATCCTTCTATACCAATATTCCCGTTATGTGTATTATCCCACCAAGTCTCCATGATGCCAACTAGGTCATAGTTGTGTTTATTTACTAGCATTTCGAGTTCTTCCTGCTTATTCCGCATACTTCTCGCATTAGTATACAGACATCTAAGCTACTGATTTGATTTAACGCCCCAGTTCTGACTTCTCTCCCTTATTTCTGCTATAATAGCCCATGCTCCCACCAGATTCCGACCCTTCTCCCAGGTCTCTATGCTTTTGACTTACTTGTGGGCTTTGGTCACCTGCCTCCGTTGAACCTAGTTTAAAGCCCTCCTCACTAGGTTACCCAGTCTGTAGCCAAACATGCTCTTCCCCTTCTTCGATAGGTGGACCTGATCTCTGTTTAGCAGCCCTTCTTCCTGGAACAGCATCCCGTGGTCAAGGAAGCCAAAGCCATCCCGGCAACACCATCTTCGCAGCCAGGCATTCACCTCCAGAATGCATCTGTCTCTGCCGAGGCCCCTACCCTTGACTGGAACGACTGAGGAGAACAGCACCTGCGCTCCCAACTCCCTCACCCTTACTCCCAGAGCCCTGTAGTCATTTCTGATCTGCTGAGGGTCATACCTCGCAGTATCATTAGTGCCCACATGGATGAGTAGCGTGGGGTAGTAGTCAGAGGGCCAGATGATCCTCGACAATCCCTCCGTAATGGCTCGGATACAGGCCCCTGGCAGGCAACATACCTCCCGGGCTGGCCATGTCCGGGCGACAGATGGGTGCCTCTGTCCTCCTCAGAAGAGAGTCTCCAACCCCCCCGACTCACTACATGCGTCTGACGAAGTGGGTATTCACCCACGAAAGCTTATGCTCCAATACGTCTGTTAGTCTATAAGGTGCCACAGGACTCTTTGTTGCTTTTTACAGATCCAGCCTAACACGGCTACCCCTCTGATACTTCACTCCCCTACATTTCCTACTGGGAGTGGTGTCTGTGATCCTCCCAGCCTGGGGGGTACATGGCTTCTCCTCTTCAACCTTTGGGGGTGATTCCTCATCACTCGTTGCCAGGGCAGCATAACAGTTCTCCATCACCATGGTGGGGGGTTGGGAGTAGGGGTGGAGCAATTCCGGCTGCCAGAAGTAACCAGCTGCCTGTGTCATCCCTGTACCAGAGCCTTTTCCTCCTCCCCGGTGGCATGACAGCAGTCCTCTCTAGCTGGATAGCATCCTCAGCCTTGAAGTCTCCATATGAATACTCTCAAGGAATTCCTCGTGGGCTTGGAGGAAGCTCCTCAGCCCAGCCCAGCCACCTCCTCCTGTAGCTCTCCCACCTGCTTCCCGAGAGATCCCACCAGCAGGCACCTTTCACACTGGATGGTCTCCCCAACCTGGCTGTCTGAGAGTGGGAAATGCAGGCCACAGTCTCTGCAAGTCCATACCAGGATCTGGGGAGAGGCATCCATAGCTAGGTTGTCTGTCTGGATACTGGCGCAGGTGGAGGAGACAGGAGCAGCGTTGGCACTGGTGATGTGGCCCTTTCTCACCATAACGATTATATTACGTCTCCCTCCCACAACCTCCCCTGTTCGCTAGCTCCCCTTGGTCGTTTAGCCTCTGGCTTTTAAGGCCTTTTCTCTTAGGTCAGCCCTGCCCCCTCGTTAATCACCCAGGGGGAGGGTGATCACAGAGCTGATTGAGGCTGACCAAAGATGATCAAGGATGATCCCGGGAACAACGGCTCAAACAGTCTCCAGTCCCACAATCCCAACTGACCCAGTAACTGAAATAACCCGAAAGAGAGAAAAACACAAACATCCAAACAAACTCACTCGCACCTTCCAATACCACCTTTGCCATCATAGGCATGAGAACTAGGGCGGCAGGGGGTGCTGCAGCACCCCTGGGGTCTGGGCCGCTGGCCCCATTGCACCCGGGGTCTGGGCTGCTGGCCCTGCCACACCCACGGCTTCGCCCCTGGCCTCAGCTCTGGGGGGGAGGGGGGAAAACAGGGGTAAGGGATAAGCGCCACTGTTTGACGTCCGTTTGGGGAATGACTGTCACTTTAAGACAGGATCCAGGCCCTGCGTGTAATGGCCAAGGATTTGAATTCAAGGAGCCAGCAGGCTGCGAATGCAGGTGTCAGTGAAGATGCAAATAGCCCGGCTGGCAGGGAGGAGGGGAGGGGATTTTCCCCGGGCTGGTAACATACAGGAAAGGCTGCTAAGCCCAGGACACCTGCCTGGCTGTAACCGGAGCCCTGGGCCTGGTGCGGGAGGAACCCCGCACCCATCTCCACACAGGAGATGGGAGGGGTCCAGCTCCCCGCCTGCCCTCGCTGGGGAAACCGAGGCACAGCTGCGCCCCCGCCAGCTGAGTGCGGGGAGAGCCAGGCAGGGCAGGACGGCTGCCAGGCAGGGTCGCCTTGTCCCAGGCTGAGAGAGGCCCCAGGGGAGTGGGAGCGCCTGGCAGGACGCTGCTGGTAACAGCGGCGCCTGGTCAGAGGGTGGTCACAGCCATGGGGGGGTCCCTTCCCCAAGAGACCCCGAATCTCAGCCCTCCAGGAAGGGGGGCCGGGAGGGGGCTCTGCCCTGGGGGTGAGGGTGACAGGGAGACCCCAAGAGGGGAGATGGGCTCCTGGCACACACAGCTCCAGAGGGGGCCTGCCCCAGAGCATCAGCGCCCCAGAGATCTGGCTGGGGTAAGAACCAATGCTCAAGGGGTCACTCCCTGTTCCACCCTAGGGGTGAGGGGACCCCCGGCTGCGGCCCAGACGGCCGACACATGGAGCAGGTGGGGTCACTGCCCCCCTCCCTCCCTGGCAGACGAGGGGAGGAGGCAGTGGCAGGACCCCAGCCCAGTTTCAAACCCAAAGGTGTTGGGGTGGGGAAAGGGCCTGGGGGCCCCACGAGAGCTTCTCCTGTGCCCCCTGCTCGTGCCACCGAACACTTGGGCTCCGAGGGGATGTGACACTGCTCTGAACCGTGTATTTTTGGTGTGGTTGGTTAGCAAGGCTGCTAAATAAATCTTGCAAGCACCTGGTGGAACAGCTGCCAGGGAAATGGGAAAGATTCTGTGGCTAACACTGCGGGGTTTGACCATCCCCAGCTCACTGGTTAAAGTGACCCTGCTCAGTTCATTCTCAGAGGGGAAGAGATGGGCCAGAATGGGAGTTTTCTGTAAATATTTTGTATAACTACTGTGTGTGCCTCAGTTTCCCCTACATGCTGCATTAGCGAGGTGGTGGGGAAAGGTGGTTTACTCTCGGGCAGGCTGTGACAAAGGTGTAAATGGCCCCTAGCTGTCTCGGGTTTGGGGGTCTGGGTCAATGGAGAGGCCGTGAAGACAACGGCAAGTCCAATCTGGTTCCAAAGCCTGGGCCATAGCCCCGATCCTGGGGATCCGTGACACCAACGGGGCCACTTTGCCTTCTGCAGCCTCAGAGGAGCCCCGTTACGGTCTCTGTGCTGTCCCAAACAAACCGGGCAGCGGCTACACGCGCTGCAGGCTGACCTCAGTCCGTTCTGGGCACGGCAGCTGGCTCCGGCTCCCCAGTGGGTTCTCAGCAGCCGCTCCAGGCTTGGACGGAGCCCCGCCAAGCGATCTTCTGGCTCACAACCAGGATCTCAGCACCCCACCACCATGGAGCCCACCGCATGCTGCTTCTGCCTCCCCCAGCAGCGGTCTCTGTCCCAAGAAGGTCAGTCTAGTCCCCAAGTACGTCAGGGGACTCGCAGTCCCTCACGGCTGGCGCCCAGTGCGCCCGGTCTGTATAGTGATCGTAGCGCCCCCAGCCGTGGGCTACGCTGCCGGACGGGCAGAGGATCTAGTCGTCACGCCTGTAGGGGGCTCGGTCTCTTAATTCACACCGAGTCATTCTGCTCTCTCATTGGACGACCAAAACATTTTAAAACAGGGTCGCAGCGAGTGGCGCGTTATGGAGAGCGCCCCCTGCTGGCGCGGGTTTGCAGGGGTATCGGCGTTCGTGCTGACTTTCCGGCCCAGGTGCCCACGGCCGCCCAGTGGCTGCTGGGCTCCTGGTGAGTCCCAGATAACACAGCCTTGTGAATCCAGAGTGAAACACATTCTCACAGCTCGAGCCACTGGCCGGTGCGCTCCCATTTCCCGTATCCCACGGGTGAGCACACAACAGCCTACGCTTCCAGCAGCTCCGCGCACGGCACACGCCGCTCCAGAGCTCGGACAAGCTCCAACTAGTGTAAACAAACCCACTCCGGCTTCTGCTGGCCTCAGAGAGCAGAGCTGCCAGCTCGGGGGGGGTGGAGATGTCGGGGTATCCCCAACTGCAGGCAGACCTGGTGTCAATGGGTGTCGCTTGGCCATTTCTCACCAGCTTTGCCAGGCGTGCCCATGCCCCGTCTGTGGGCACGGTGAGTGGGGAATGGCACAGCTCCCCAGTGTTTGTCCATTGGCCCTTTCTGACCGGGGGGGGGGGGGGGGCTCCTGGCCTGAGCCCTGGGGCGTGAGGAAGAACAGAGCCCGGCTGGGGTGTTCTCAAAGCTCAGGCAGCCGGAAAGCAGGGAGCTAGACTGGTGTGGCACATGCTCTGGCATTAGCCCTGGCCATGTACAAACCCAGCATGGTCCTGGGCCAACCTCAGCCATGGGGCTGAAGGGAGAGAATGCGGCCCCTTGAGCTTCAGAGACAAAGGCCGGGCTTGGAGACGGGAGGGCTCCAGCCCCTGGCCCTGCTGCGGGAGGGACCGACTCCCTGGTGGGTGGCTCTGAAATACCCCATCCAGAAGAGGGCAGCCGGGCACAGAGCCACCAGCTGGCGCTAGCAGCGATTGCCCCCAGGGGCGCACATTGCATGGCAGGAGCTCTAGGGGCGGGTTTGTCTAGACGGGCTGGAGCTGGATGGCCACTGGCCTGTTCTGGGGGGGAGCCAGCAGTGCCCAGCGCAGCACATCTGGCAATGGCAGGGGGGCTGGGCGGAGGCATAGACAGAACCCCTCTGCCGTGCTTTGTGCCAGGCGCGTCGGCTTCTCCAGTCCAGCCATGCCCCCTCCGCACGTCCCCGGGGCACAGGGCCCCAGAATACATGGCTTCCCCTGCCCCACCCTTGTTGGGGGGACCCCTGTGTCGGGTTCGGTCAGAGGCCGGAGGTCGCTGAAGGGTGAATTTGGGGCTGGGCTCCCGGCCCTGGATACTGAGGCCTCTGCCTCCTGCCCAGAGGCCGCACGGGCGGCAGTGCCAGCTTCCCCCAGTGCCCTCTGCCAGCCTGTCCCAGCCGTGCCCTGGAAGGAGAGGGGACTCCATCCGCACAGCCTGTTCCATCTTGGGTCCCTCTGCTACCGCGGCCTGTCTGCAGGCCACAGGCTGAGCTCTGCCAAATCCATTTCACCCACGGTCGCACCCCTACTATGGTGCCCCATGGCCAGCGGTGCAGTGCCTGTGTCTGACCTGCGAGTATTGGCCTCAGCGGGGACCCTGCCTTCGTTCCAGCCACCCATCTACCTCCGTGCACTCTGCAGCTAGCACGTCCTCAAATGTATCGCCTACAAGTGCTGCCTCTGGCACCTTCACCGCTCCAGACCCCCAGTCCCGTGGGGCGGCCGGCTCTGCTCCCGGGCAGCCCTTCCCCCGGCCCAGCCCGCAGACAGAGGCCTCTCTCTCAAGCCGCTTCGCCGCGCTCCTGCGCCGCCGGAGGGTACCGTGCCCTGAGCGTGCCGGGGCTCTCATCCGGCTGGGAGCAGTTACCCAAGCTGGGGCCCTGGCCCCGTCCAGGAGCAGGGCCAGAGGAGGCCAGCAGGGCTGCAGGAGAGAGGAGGCTCGGGCAGGGGGAGGTTTTGTGGGCCCAGATCTGCCCTTCCTCCCCCAAGGGGCCTGGGCTTGTGCAGATCTCTCCTGATGCAGCCGTCCTGCACTCCCACTTCCCTCTCTCTGCTGGTCTCTCCAATCCAGCAGGCGCCATCTGACGCTGGGGAACCCCCCGCCCCGAACATGGAGCCAGCTGCCAGCCAGGGCCGGCTGCTGGGCGTGGAGTCATTGCTGTGCCCAGGGCCTTGGGGCTGCCAACCCGCCCTCTGCCACCTCTCACTGCAGTGATCGGGGGCTCCTTTCCTCTCAGAGGGCCTGATCCTGCATTATGCTGAGCCCTATCAGCTCCCACTGACTTCAAGGACTGAGGGGCACCACCAGAGCTGGGGGAGGGGAGCCCAGGGCTGGGGTCGCAGGGGGCTGCGGGTCGGGAGTGAGGGGCACTAGCAGAGCAGTGGTGTGGCCCCAGCTGCGGCTAATCCCCGCCTGCTTGTCAATGGCAGCCTGGGATGCTGGGGGGCGAGCAGGGGAGCTGCAACCCCTTCCCCAGCCTCCTTCACTCGGCAGCCGCTTCCCAGGAAGGCCCCTGACCTCCGGCTTCTGTGTCTTGGGGAGAGTTGGGTTTGGTGATTTGAGGTGCACCTACCCCAACCCCCGCATCCCCCCAGCACAGTAATTACCAGTGACGCTAACGACTCAGACCAGCACAGCTCACTCCCACCCCATCGCCCCACTACCCCCCTGTCCGGTCCCTCCCCTGCCCCAATAGCCCTGGAGCGGGTCTGGGGGCTCCGTGACGCGGGCAAGGGCCGGGCCGAGGGCCCCTCACGGAGGGCGCCCAGCGGCCAGTGCTATCAGAGCACCGGTTCCCCCTCGGGTGGCACGGCACAGGGAGGGAGTGGGCTCTGCTGGTGTCCGGCCCTGCCGGGTTTAACACCGTCTCCTCCAGCCGGGGCTGCGGTGGGTGAATGGGCCCCTCCTGGGGGTGGCGGGTGCCCAGTTAGCACCCAGGGGAGCCCTGCTCCAGCTAAGCGTCTGGTAGACAGCAACACGCCTCCTGCCAGGGCCCTTGGCAGACCTGCGGCCTCTCGTGCCCACCCCCGCACTTCAGCCCTCCCCGTGACCTCCGCAGCCCTACGCGGCTCCGCTCCCCCGGGCGGGACGGGAGGCTGCACCCAGCCAGGCTGGCGAGGACCGTTACACCGTAACCCCCCCCCCCCCCGTTTTAAATTGCAGTGGAAATCTCAACTTGTGCCCCCCCCCCCCCGCACCTTCTCCTGCGGAAGAAAAGGGGGGAAAGTTGTAAAAAGCGGGAGGAAACGTGGGATTTTGCCCAACAAAACGAAAATGAAAAAAAAAAAAAAAAAGGTGGTGAAAGTTTCCCTCACAACACCCGAAGTTTGGCGAAATATTTCAAACAAACGGAAAAACTTTCTTCTGAAACCCGTTGCTTTTGCTTCTGTCCCCGCAGCTCCCCAGGCCCACGCCCGCTGATCGCCCCGTGGCGGCGGGGCAGCGCGAGGGGCGGGCCCCGGGGCCAGGCAGGGGGATTCTCCAATTGGGCAGCGGGAGCCCCCGCCCCGGGCCAGCGCCTGCCCCGACGGGCCGGGCGGGCGGCTCCGCAGCCCGGCTGGGGCGCGCCATGGCGAGGGGCGCAGCGCGCCGGGGCTCGGCGGAGGGGCGCTGCGCGCAGTGAGAGCCGCGGAGCGCGCCCGGCCACCATGCGGCTCCCGGCCCGGTGACAGCGGGGAAGGTAAGAGAGCGGGGCGCCCGGACACCGCCGGGATGGGCGCAGAGCGGGGCGCCGGCGGGGAGCGGCACCAGGGGCCGTGCGCTGCCGGACCCCCTTCTCCCCCCCGGCCCGTTTGCGGTGGGGGCTGGAGCGGCCCGCGGAGCTCCCCGCACTGCCCTCCTCGGGACAACCGGCCCCAGCGCGGTCCGGGGGGCCCCTGGCGGACGTGCCCGTGGGGAACACGAGCGATGCGCCGCTGTTTGTGGTCCGAGCCCTGGGCAGCCCCCTCGGCGCGGCCCGGCCCCAGCCCTCTCTGGTCCCTGCGTGCGGCGCCGGCCCGTCCTAGCTGGGGGATTCCGGCCGCCCCGCGGACAGCGCCGGGGAGCGCCGGGCAGCCGGTGTCTGGAGCGATCTGGGACTAGACTCCCCGCAGCCCAGGGCTGGTCAGACCCGCCCCAGGGACAAGCCTCCGCTGCCAGGTGCCACTGGTGGGTCTGGAGCTGACCCAGACCTGACCGGCCCCAGTGTTGGGGGTCAAGCCGGGCCGCAGGGGGCTCGCGGTGGGGCTGGGGCGGAGCTTCGCTCTGACCTGCAGCGGGAGCAGGACCAGAACCACCGTCGCGAAGGGTTCGTAGACACCTGGTCTCTGTTGGGTGCATTGGGAAGCTCCGGGTCCAGTGCTCGGTGCCGCCTCCCTGCGAGGTGGATCTCCTGAGGGGGGCCAGGCCCGGGACCAGGGCGAGGGGGGCAGGGTCTCTGCTGAGCACGAGGCTGGGGTCCAGGCACGCCGTGCACCCTGAACCCCGCAGGCCTGGGGGGCATCTCAAACGGGAGCCGGCAGAGTGGAGGGCACTGGCGGAGCTCTGGGGGGCTGGGGGTGGGATTTGGGGGGCGCTGGAGGAGCTCTGTGAGGAGGCTGGCACTGGAATAGCAGGGAAAGGGGCTGGGGTGGGATTTGGGGGGCACTGGCGGAGCTCTGTGAGGGGCTGGGATTTGGGGGGTGCTGGAGAAGCTCTGTGGGGGGAGCCTGGCACAGGAATAGCAGGGGGTCATGGCTCAGCATTGAGGGACACTGGCACAGTCGGGTGTGGGAAGCTGACCCATCCCTTCCTCCGCCTTTGCCCGCTGTGCCCAGCTCTTCACTCTTGCAGAAACCGAAGGGGGAAAAGCTGACGCGCAGATGAGTTTTTCTCCAGCGGGTGAAGTCCCTGGGCGCGGTGGTGGCACGGGGGAAGGGCGCTTGGCCTGCGCGGGGCCGACTGTGAGAGAGATGAGCGAGGGACTCGTGCCGATGGAGACTCCGAGCGCGGAGACACTCGAACCCAGCCCTGGTTCCCCGGTGCAGCTGCCGGGTTTATGGGAAGCCCCTGGACTCAGTTTACCCTCTCTGGCCCTTCCGCTGCAGGACATCCAGGAGCACAGCCGGCCCCAGCCCTGCCCGACAGCTCCGCTGTCTGTGCCCAGCCGGGCTCTGCCTGGGGGCGGCGCTGGCTCGGCAGAGAGCCCGGCTCCGTGGGGAGCATTGCAGGGCTGGGACGCAAAGGGCCCAGCCAGGCCTGCTGCCTAGCGCAGGCATCCACTGGAACTGAGCCCAGCTCCTGGGTATCCACTGGGATGTGTCAGGTACATTGGAGCCTGGGGGCTCCCCCGCCGTAGGCCCCCCCCACACCGGAATGTCCCTGGGCATTAGCCACGGGCACTAGATTGGGAGTCTTAGGCCAAGTGCCTGGTGTGTGTGGGGTGGGGCTGCCCCCTACAGGAGGAATGGATCAGAGGCACTGCCATACAGGGCACTCATAGCCACCTCTGGGTGTGCGCCCGCTGGGTAGGGGCACGCTCTCATCTCCCCGGGGGCAGCTGGGCGGGCCCCATCTCGCTCAGTGGGGCAGGACGCCCGGATCCCTTCCCCACGGGTGCCCGTATGCAGCTGGCTGACGGTGGATGGTTACGGTGCTTGTGGGATGGACGCACCTCTCTCCATGTACCGGTGCGGCCCTTGTCGCCAGAGCGTCTGACCGCCTCCCTGTTGTGGCGTATTGACCCGTAGGCAGGGCAGTGCCCCCATTGTACGGACGGGAACTGAGGCACAGAGTAGATTAAGGGACTTGCCCAGGATCAGGTAGGAAGTCTGTGGCGAAGCAGGGACCTGAATCCAGGTTTGTTGGGGCTCCAGTTTAGTGCCCCACCCACTAGCCCTTCCATCCCCCTGGTTTCCCCGGGGAAGCGCTGCAGAGGGGAATGGCTCCCACGTCACGCAGGAGATGCAGGCCAGCGGAGTGGCTCTGAGTGTCATAAGTGCCCCGTCCCCAGCTGGTGGCTGAGTGTCCCTAGCAGAGGGCGGGATGAGGCGTGAGATCGGGGGTGGGGGCAGAGGACGTGTGTTGTGCTCTGGCTGGGGTTGGCGGTGGCTCTGGACGAGCCCAGGCACTGGTTACGCCGGTGCAATCATTTCGTGACGCGGTTCTCAAGGCAGCCCCGTCTGCGACCGGACAGAACCATGTTGCGTACAGCGCTGGCGAGATGGGGCCAGGGGGGCATTGGGCCTCGGTCGGGATGAAGGCTGCTTGGATTGAGAGCAGCTGCTTATAAACGTCCCATCAGCAACTTGTCTAAAGTCTGATTTTGTGTGTGCACACGCGTGAATGCACCGACCCAGTGTGGGGGTGTACGCCCGTGAGCACGCATGGACACGGACCCACATGGGGGTGTAACGATGCTGGTTCTGGCGGGACACAACCGTGAGTGCCAGTTCAGGACAAATTGCTTAAAGCAGGACAGTTACAGCCCAAGGCTGGGGTTCCTTTGCATACCAAGGCAACCAAACCAGCCAAACAGAGAAGACTTCGGTCTCACCCCACTGGCTAACCAGAAGTCACACAAGCAATTCCCTTAGACACTCCAGTTTCCCAGTATCAGCACCAGTGCCACTCGTTATGGGGATGAATGGTTCTGAAAACCAATACCCCAGTAAAAGAAAAAAGGTTCTCTCGATCCCAAAGGGCCAAGCCCCAGACCCAGGTCAATATACAAATCAGATCTTACCCACAAATCACGCTGTTGCCAACCCTTTAGAATCTAAAGGTTTATCTATAAAAGGAAAAAGATAGAGATGAGAGCTAGAATTGGTTAAATGGAATCAATTACATCCAGCAATGGCAAAATCTTGGTTCAGGCTTGTAGCAGAGATAGAATAAACTGCAGGTTCAAATCAAGTCTCTGGAGTACATCCACAGCTGGGATGGGTCATCAGTCCTTTGCTCAGAGCTTCAGTTTGTAGCAAAGTCCCTCCAGAGGTAAGAAGCAGGATTGAAGACAAGATGGAGGTGAGGCATCAGCCTTTTATAGTCTTTTCCAGGTGTAAGAACACCTCTTTGTTCTCACTGTGGAAAATTACAGCAAAATGGAGTTTGGAGTCACATGGGCAAGTCCCTGCATACTTTGCTGCGTCACAAGGCAAGGCGTATCTGCCTTCTCTCAATGGGTCAATTGTATAGCTGATGGTCCTTAATGGGCCATCAAGCAGGCTAGGCAGAGCTGACACCAACTTGTCTGGGGTGTCACCCAGAAGCATAGCGGAAGTTTGAAATACAGACAGTATAGAGCCAATATTCATAACTTCAACTTCAAAAATGATACACATATACAGAGAGCATAATCATAACCAGCAAACCATAACCTTGTCTTAGACACCTCATTTGACCCCCTTTATACAAGATTTGGTGCCACTACAGGACTTTGGTTGCAACAATGATCTATACGGTCCCAGTTCATGTCAATAACATCACAGGGGGGCATTCACACACCCCCCCCCCGCATGTCCATGCGTGCTCACGGGCATACACCCGTGGGTCCGTGTCCATGCACACCCCCTGACCCACGGGTGTATGCCCGTGAGCACGCATGGACATGCAGGGGGGGGGGGGTGAATGCCCAGGGGCGCATGCAGGCACAGACCCACGTGGGGGTGCACATGCATTAGGTTCCCCCCCCCCCCATCGATTTTTCCCTCTGCTCTGTTCCACTGAAGGAAAATCCCTCTCAGGGGAACTGGCTGGCTGGAGGCCGTGCCCACAGGACAGGAACTTCCCTTGTTTCCATCTTCCCCAGCTTGGCGCTTCCCTTTTTCTTTTCTTTCTTTTCCAGAGAGGAGTCTGAGCTGGTTGTGGATTCGGGGCATGTCTGGATCTCAGGGGTTGGGTTCTGTCCATTCCAGAGACATGGGCCAGGAATTGGGGCGCAGACAGGGACAGCCCCAAATGCCTAGTACAACGGGCCGTGACCCGGCTGGTGCCTCTGCCCAAACCCAGGCTCTCTGGGGATCTCTGGGCTGGTTTTAGAGAGTTTTCAAAGTTGTGATGTTTTCGTAACGAGAGTGACAATTGTTTGAACATTTTCCATCTGTTTTTGTGTTGTTTGTAAAACCAACCAACCAACCAACCAAAAACCCTTTTGCTGAAAATGTTCATTTCATTTGTAACTTTCCTTTTTTGGATGCAAAACCAAAACTCGTTCAGTTGTTAAAAGCCCGACAGCGTTTGGTTTTCAAAGAAAAAGAAAATGGTTTGTTTCTTCAGGATAGCTTTGTGGGGAATGCGCCCTGTTTTCCAAGCAGCCCGCTCTGAGGCGAACGGGGGACACGGGCAGAGGGATGTGAAAATCGGCCCCTTCCCCTCCAAACAGTGTGAAAACTCTGACACGGGCTCTAAGACCTTTTCTCCGCAGTGTGACATACACGCTCCTGGGGGTGGGGGCCGTCTCTTTCTTCTGCCTTTGTGCAGCACCTCCTAGCGTGACTGCGGCACTATAAATGATAAACTGAATCACGTTTCACCCGGACTCCTGTGGGAAGAGCTGCAGCATTCCTGCCTTTGCCCTTGTCGTTAATGTGGTGAGCCCAGGTTCTCCCTCACAGAATCTCTGCACCCCTCAGCCACGTTTCCGTCTCTCTCCCCCCGCCACTCATGAAGGTGGGAAAATGTGCCGATGTCGGACAGTTGTTTTGCTGATGGCCTGGCCTAGCTGTTGCTGTGGTCAATGGAAAGGCACCCGTTGACTGCAGCGGGAATTGGACCAGGGTCAGCTCTAGACAAGACTGCGTGGGGAGCTTCAGAGGAACTGAACACAGCTGGGTGCCTGGGCAGTGTGACGGCTGGTTAAACAAGTGCAAGGAGGGCAGGTTGGAAGGATGCTTTCAAATGATCACACACGGTTCTGGGTTCAGTTGACTGTAACCGCTCAGGAGAAATATCCAGGCATCATTGTGGGCCGCTCGGTGATGTGTGCAGCGGTGGGCAAACATGCAGGTAAGTTGTTAGGCCCCACTGAGAGAGGGCTGGAGAATGAAGCTGAAAATATGGTGGCGCTACCCTCTAAATCAGTGGGATGCCCTTACATGGGAGAGCGTGTTCAGTTCTGGTCCCCTTGTCTCAAAAAGGATAGAGCAGAAATAGAAACAGGCTTGTAAAAATGGTTGCAGGCCTGGAGAACTGCCTTAAGAGGAGCCTGGCAAAGATCAGGGCTATCACACTGAGCAAGGAGTGCTGTGGACGGGTACAGAGCGTGAAAGGAGGGGCGAGTCACTGGGCGTTTCTTTCTACCCTGTCTTGTAACACAGGCACAAGGTGACGTTCAGCAGAACTGAAAAGCAACAAATTCAAAACTGACCCAGGACAATGTGTTTTTAAGTAATGTGATGAACCCGTGGAACTCACTGCCACAAGATATCGCGCCAGCCAAGAGATTAGAGGGACTCAAACCCCGAATAGTGAGGATAGTGATGTGTGTTGGGGTACCAAATCTATAGCTTAGGATACAAACCTACCACCGTCTGACAGGGTTAGACAGAAACGTCCCCTGGACGCATGTATCGCATATGGTCAGTTCTCGGAGTATGCCATATTCCTCCGAAGTGGGGCACTGGTGGGAGAGGGGACTGGGTACAGGCCTGGCCGGCTCCCACTGAAGTCCGTGGAATGGTATTCCTGCTTTGACTCACCCAGAGCTTTCTGCAGCACTTTCCTGTGGGGCTCAAACTCCACACAGGTCGTCTCATCCCCGACATTATTAACAAAGTTCTTTTAGTCCCTGTTATATGTGGGAAGGGGAGGGAAGAGGATATAGGAACATAAGAACGGCCAGACTGGTCAGTGCGTGGTCCATCTAGCCCAGGATCCTGTCTGCCAGTAGTGGCTGGTGCCAGGTGTTTCACAGGGAATGAACAGAACAGGGAATCATTGAGGGATCCATCCCCTGTCATCTAGTCCCAGCTTCTGGCAGTCAGAGGCTAGGGACACCCTGAGCACGGGGTTGCATCCCTGACCATCCTGGCTAACAGCCCCTGATGGACCTGCGTGACGGAGCAGGAGAGTTACATTGGGGATGGGGGACTCCGTGACAACCTGTCCTCCAGGAACTTGTCTAGTTCTCTTTCAAACCCAGTTATGCTTTCTTCTGCTTTTAAAAAAGAGCGATTGAGATGAGTTTTTTCTGCACAATTAGCAAGAGGAGCAACAGGACTTTGACAGCAGCCTGGGGCCGTGGCGAGCCCTCCGCTGCGGGGTGGCAGATGAGGAGAACAGTGACGAGCAGCCCGGGGGGGGCCGTGCGGGCTTGTTCCCATGCAGAGGACGCAGTGCAGACCATTCCCGTAACACTCCAGTTGGGGCGTCTCCACTGTTACCCGTAAAAGCCCCGGGCCTGCCCTGAGCTGTGTGTGAGACGACTGCAGCACCCGCTCGGAATTCATTCCTTGCAGGCTCGGGTCTCTCCAGCGCCGCCCATGGGTTTTGGAGCCAGCCCCAGATCTGAGACGCTGCAGATGGGTGTGACCTGCTCTCACTCAGCCCCTCTCCCTGGAGCCGATGCCTTTGTGCATTCTCCAGGGCTTTGTCCCCACCGTGCCCCGGTCCGCAGCCTCCCCGGCCCATCCATTGCCATCGGCTTTGATTTCCGGGCGCAGTTCAGCTGAACAACTGATGGCCCGAGGCAGCCCCCAGCCGCACCTAGGCAGCCTCAGGTTCCCGGTCCCAGTTCCCTCCTTGGCGTGCTTTGCTCTGAGTGTTTACCGACCGTTACCCTGACCCCGAACCCCACCTAGCCGCGTCTCTTCTGCTCTGAACTCCCTTTGGTTTGTCCATGTCCCCAGGGTCCCGACCCAGCGCTGTATCTCAGGCTGGGCTCGGCTGCCGTGTGATTTTGATCCCTGGGTTTGCTGTACACGTGGCTGGCCGGGTGTGAAGTCCAGTCTGCCCTCAGGGGACGATTGTAGCAGTGTCCCATGGCTGCAGCTGTACAATCTCCCCGGCCTGAGATAAGTGACCCCGAGCGTGGAACTTTGACCTCCCATTAGTTGGCTCTGAACATGCTTCCAAGAGCCCAGGTCCAGTCACCGAGTTCCCCAGACTCCACTCAGGAACTTCAGCCGGGGCCTCGCTGCAGCAGAGACCAGTGCTTTAAAACCTTTCTGTTGCAATAGCATATTCATGTTCCCAGAAGAGTGTGGCGGGTGCTGGACAACCAGCTGCCGAAATGCCGCCGAGAACCGGCGTCATCAAGAAGCGATGCTGCCGAGAAGCAGCGGCATTTCAGCGGCGACGCTTCTTGGCGGCATTTCGGCGGCTGGTTGTCTGGCGGCCGCGCGCCTCGGTGGCAGGTTGTCCGGCAGCCCCGCTCCCTTGTCAGTAGGCGGATGCACATAAACGCCCCGGCGGGCGCCATGGCACCCATGGGCACCGCGTTGGGGACCACTGCTTTAAAATGGCGGACCGTTGTAAAGCCTCCATGGAACAGAAACCGCCCAGCGCTTGGCAGGGGAAGCAACATCCAGACTTCCGGGCCGACCCGGCCTGGCCCTTCTGGCGTGGCAGGTGTGGTGGGAGGCACACGCAGGCGCTGGACCTTTTAAAGGAGCAGAACCGTTTCCCCCGGCCAATAACATTTGTAGCTGTGCGTGAGAAAAGTCTCAGCCCCGAGGGACCCAGCAGGCTGCCTGGGTGAGCTTGTGTCCAGCCCCTTCCAGCGCCTGGAGGTGCCCAGTATCAGAGGGGTAGCCATGTTAGTCTGAATCTGTAAAAAGCAACAGAGGGTCCTGTGGCACCTTTAAGACTAACAGAAGTATTGGGAGCATAAGCTTTCGTGGGTAAGAACCTCACTTCTTCAGATGCAAGACTGGAGGTGCCCAGATGTTCATGACCGCGCTGAGCACCCTGGAAAAGCCCCAAATCCTCCCCAGTCACCAGAGAGGCCCTCATCCCGAGCCGGGAAGAATCCATTGGTCACTTTTTCTCTGTGAGGTTAGTAGACTTCAGGGCAGGACCTCGGCAGAGCCGGGCCAGGGACCCGAGAGCAAGTCAGCAAAGCTGCAGGCGTGTGTGTGTGTGGGGGGGTCCATGTTTATCAGCCAGAAGATTCCGCTGGCATTTCAACCGTCTCCCATCTCCCGTCTTCCCAAACAGACGCATGCGGCAGCTAGTGACCCCTGGGTGACCTGCCAGATGCTCTTCAATTGACAGGCGAAGGGCAGCAGCTAGATGGGTCCTGGAGTAGCAGCCTGTGCGCTGGCCTGTGCAGGCTCCGGCCTCCCCGCAGGCCCCCACCGAGGCCGATGTAACTGAGCTCCTGGTGGAAAAACTACCAGCGTGGTGACCTCATCCCAGAGAAATCCAAACAGAAGGTTCAACGCAGCAGCGTTTGGGTGGGATCCTGCCTTCGCACGCGTGTGCACCACTCCGGATTTACACCAGTGCCAGAGAGCAGAATCTGGCCCTTAGCCATCTTCCTGCTCGGTCCCAAGTCCTCCCCCCCCCTCCCGTTTGCCCCCTTCAGGGCGTTTGCTGAGAGTTGCCCCCCAGAAGAGAGGGGAACAGACTCACTGGCCAGCAGGAAGCTCTCCCACCTGCTGGGAGGGATGGGCTGGGAGCAGGGACTCGGATCTGTCTAGCTTTCATCGGGAGAGGCCTGTTCTCTCCTGTCCAATACAGCCCGAGAGGGCACCTCCATCCGTCCTGAGCCTGGGGCGTCTATCGTATCTTCTCTCCGCACCCAGGGGCCAGCGCACCATGCGGGTCTAGCAGCATCGCCAACCCGCTGACCCCCTCCCAGCTGGACCCCCCAGCGACCGACCTGGGCTGATCACATGGTTTCTATGCGCCTTTTCCAGTCATCTTGGATCTCTCCTGTCTAATCGCTAATGGCTCCGAGATCTCCAGCCAGTTCGTCAAGTATTCCAGGGTGTATTTTCCTCAGGCCCTGCCGATTTGAAGGGAATGCCTCCAACCCCGCAGGGTCCTAGCGCCGGGACTCCAGCCCGAACCTGGAAGTCTGCACCACAATGAAACGGCCCCGCAGCCCGAGTCGGCCGGCCCAGGCCAGCCGCGGGCGGCTAGTTACTGCGTAGACAGACCCGAAGACCTCTAACTTGTCCAAGTAGTCCTGAGCTTGTAGTTTTCCTGTCCTAGCCTCCGATCCTACCCCATGTGCACTGGTGGTCACTATGCTAGTTGTCCAGTCGCTGGTGCTGTCATTTGTGGTGAAAACAGAAGAAAACCAGGCGTTTAACCCTTCGGCCCTCGCTGAGTTTTTCTGTCATTGGCTTTCCCTCCTCGCTGAGCAATGGGCCTGCCCTGGCTTGTCATGTACTTGTAAAATGTTCGCTTGTCACCCTTTACGCCCCTAGCCACGTTAATCTCACTTTGGGCCTCGGCCTTTCTCGTTTTGTCCCTCCCTGCTCGTGTTGGGGTTTTTTTTACATTCATCCTTTGCAGTCCCCCCACCCCCACTCTCAGGGTCGCTCTGGCCCCGTCCTGCTCCAGCTCTGGGTCTCTCGTTCAGCCCGCTGAGCTTTACGATGCCGGCCGCAATTACCAGCCAGCGTTCCCAGGCGCCACGTCCTCTAGAGAACCGTGGGCGTGTGACAAGGGCAGGGCGCTGGATTCGGCTCGGAGGAGCAGCTGCTGCTTCTGGAGCTCAGCACGGTCATCCCTCGGGGTAGGTTAGTGTCAGCGCTGGGGGGGCTACTGTGAGAGAGGCTGGGGGCTGAGTGCATTGGTGGTTGTGGCACCTGTCAGGGAGCAGGGGGGGTGTACGTGTGAGTGTACATACGTGGGGGGAGGGGGTTGGAAGCTGGTGGCAGGCTCTTTCCCCGTGGGCAGGTCCATGGGGAGGGGTGAACTTCAGAAATTGTCTTTTATTCTTATTCTAGTTCCAAATCAATTGATCTCAGGTCATGTGACAACGTTAACCCCCCCCCCCCAGCCGAACCCCAAACAAGGCATGTTCCTAGACCAGGGGGAGCCCTTTTGTGTCTCTGCTTCCCCAGCCCTAGCCCCACTCCAGCTCGCTTCCTGCTCCAGGTTTAAAGAGCCAGGGCCCCTCTCCTCACCCAGATTGGGACTGGTGCAGGGTTGCCACGAGGGTGCTTAATGCAGCTGGACGGACGCGCTCCAGTGCCCAGCATGCCCTTGGCGCGTGGGATGCTGGACGTGAGTTCCTGCTGTTGCTGTGATGCCAAGCGTCACAGCTCTGCAGCCCCTTGCAAACAGACGGTCAGGGCTGGGAGCTGCCCACCCGCCAGCCACGCGTCTGAGCGCGCTTAACCCCTGCACCAGACGTGCTGGTGTGGCCACTGCTGGGAGAGCCCCAGGGGCCCGGCAGGCAGCACTGCGCTGTCTCTGGGCCAGGTGGTTGCTGCCCGACGCGGTGACTCTATGCCGAGGGCCGGGTGGCACGGGAGAATGGTAGCGCTGCACTAGAGAGGGGCACTTGCAGGCGTGGCATAGCAGTGCCTCCTGCTGGTTCGCCGCAGCACGTGGCAGGGCTGCCCTCAGAAAGTCGCCACGTTCCTGACTTCGCTCTGATGTGAGCTTGGGGGTGCCGGCACGTGCCCTCCAGCGGGCACTGCGGGTTAGAGCCAGGGTTCGTGTGGGCAGCCCCTGTGCCAGCGTCCCACAGGCAGTCTGTGCGGTGCCCCCAAAGGCGGCCAGCAGCACACACAGCTAATCCAGATCTGCCCTTTCCCTCCGCCTTTGCCAAGGGAGATCAGCTCCTGGCCCTTCCAGCCCGGGACTGCTCACTGCAGCTCTCCTGGTGCCCCTCAGCCCCTCACCAGTCCTGAGCTCTGCCAATGCCCCTCAGTCCCAACCCGCAGCCACCCTGTTATTCCAATCCTGGGCCATTCACACACGAGCAGTACTGATCCTGCCGGCTCTTACCTGGCTGGGAACAAACTGGGGAAGGGATGGGAGCAAGCGGTTCTCTTTCTTTCAAACCCGGGTCTCCAGGAGGGTAAGGCTGGTCTGTTAATTGCTGAGTCACCCGGTGCCTGCCGTCCATGGGGCTGCTAAACGCAGCATTTGCCTTTTTAAGACCCGAGCTGTAACCCTGTGAAATGCCCAGGCAGGCCCCTCGCCTGGGCCTGCTCAGCCGGGAGCCCCGGGTTGGGATACTCCCTGTGGTTCCTGTGGCCTCGTGGGCAGAGGAGAGCCGCAGCCGCAGAGACCAGAGAAAGGAAGCTAATTAAACCCTAACAAACACACGCTCCGGTGCCTGGAGGGGCCCTGAGAGAGTCACACAGCTGGGCACGGCTAACGCCGGCTTTCCTCTGCTTGCCTGCTGTCCGGCCAACGCGTGGCCACCCTCCCCCTGGGCAGGTGCCGGCCCGGCTGGGGCGTCGCTGGTGAATGCACGCTGAGGAGTTGGGACAGGCTGTTTCCACCCCAGGCTGTTCCCTATCTGTGGTGCGTGGGGTGCTCCCTGGCTGGGCACATGCCCCAGCTCGTATAGACTAGCGTGCTTTCCCCTGGGGGTTTGTAGCAGAACAGTCTGTTGTGAAAATGTGGGGTCTGGTGAATATCTTCCACCTGTACCCAGGGCCGGTGTAAATGCTTGTGAATGCCACGGGCAGAATCCAGGCGTGAGCAGCTGCAGGCACCTGCATGGGGTTTGGATTCTGTCTGGACTAGTTCTAAAACGGGCCGGGAGATGCAGCGTCTACGGAGCCCAGGGCCAAATTCCCCGTGGGATAGGCCCTGCAGCGCACACAGACTATGGCTGCATGTGCAAACGAAGGCTTTGCCATCCAACGTGCCCTGGAGCAGGTGCAGTGGTGGTAGCTATGCAGGTGGGTGTGAGCACACGTGTGTTTGTGCATGTGCCATTCCCAATGGACCATTGGCCCTTCGTGTTGTGTTCCCCCCCGCATGCAGTGGGTCGGCTCTGAGGGCTTGGCATTTAGTGACACACAAATCCAGCGCAGAGAAGGGGGGGCTAGGGCCAGGGTGACCCGCAGGGCGGATACGTGGAGGCCATGGTGCAGCCTCCCGGGTCCAAACGGCTGGGAGCTCCCCTCCGAAGAGCCGATGAGAAAATCCACGGTCGCTCCACCCGCCTTTGCTGCGTTTCCACGGCTCAGTTCGGAGGCTGCACGGAGGGCCCCGGGGGGAGCCGTTTCCTTCTCAGCCGTGATTATACTTTACATCTCGCCAGCCCTAGGTCGCACAGTGCTTCGCCCCGCAGGTTACGTATCCATTTCACATGGGGGAAACTGAGGCACCGAGCTGACGGGGGGGGGAGAGACCCAAGAATAGAGCCCAGGCATCCAGACTTCCCATCCCCTGTCCCCCCACCTCTCCCCCCGGGGGGGTGAGCCGGAGTCGCTTCCCCTTGCAGGAAACAGCAGAGCAGGGCATTAGCAGCTTCCTGCGCTCCCCTGGGGCTGCGCTGCTCCAGAGAGGTCACGAGGCGGCCAGAGGTCTCTGCTCGCTGGTGCTCAGAGATTTACGAGCGTGCGCTGGGGCGCGGCCTCCCCGGCAGCTTCCGCTCCCACAGGAATCCATCATCAGCCCTGCACGGTTCCCATCAGGCCAGGAAGCGCCCCCCCCCCCATCTGCCCTTCACACGCACCCCGCCTCGCACGCTGCACGGCCCTGCAAAGCAAGCCCCTCGCTGCGTCCCCCGGCAGGCTCCAGGGAGCGAGCAGAGTGGGGGTGCGGAGACGGAGAAAGGCAGGGCAGAGGGGGAGGAAGGCCAGGAGGGAGAAAGGGGGAGAGTTTGGGGGACCCCCAGCTGCAGCCTGCGAGATTCCCCTGCAGCCCCCAGCTCTGCTAGGGAAGCTGGCAGGGGGTGCTCCTGAGAGCCCAGCACGTGGGCACGAAGCACCCTCCCCCCTTAGCTTGTGGGGTGAGGTCTCCCCCGCCAGCACAGCCCAGGGCTCGGAGGGAGTCAGGCTACTGTGCCCCCTTGGGTGAAGGTGTTGGAGGTGCCCAGGCAGCAGCTGACTGGCCTCCTGCTGACCTCCACCCGGCATGGGCCCTGGCACACTCCCCTCCAGGAGCCGGGCACGTGGGGTGGGCAGGGAGGAAGTCTCCGTGCTAGGAGCAGGGGGCTCAGAGCCTTCCCCAGACGTGACTTCACCCACTCGGGGAGTGCAGCCAGTGGCAGGACCCCGCTAGCCCCAGGGGCCACCCGCTCGCTGGCAGAGAGTTAATCCTCCCGCCTGAGCTGCTAATGCAGACACGGGCTGGGCCGCAGAGGGGGGCAGGGTCCCGGCACTGCGAGCTGGGGGGCCCCAGTCTGTGGTCTCCCCCTCCCCCAAGGCCGGTGCTAGAGCGTGTGGGCAGGGAGCTCCTCTCTGAAGCAGGCACCAGAGCCAGCCTAGGAGCAGAGGGGGAGGTGCCCACCTGTGTGGGGGGTACCTGAGCCTCAGGCATGGGTGTGAGGGGGACGCCCCGGGCACCAGAGAGCCAAGGAAGAATGGAGGGGGGGCAGCACCATCCCATGGGCGCTGTTGGAAGAGGCCCCGGGGGGCTCGCCCAGGCACCTGTCCCAGCTCCGCAGGCTCAGGGCTCCGTTCTCCCACCCGGGACCCACTGGCTCATATCCAGCCATGCCCTCCCCCACCCCCCCAGCTCCATCCCAGGCCTAGCTGGGGCCAGGAGCCCGGGCTCCCCCATTCAGATGGGAAGGGGAGATGCCGGGGGGGTGGAGGGGGTGTCACGGAGTGTGGGGGGACACAAGGCCCTGCACCCCCGGCTTCCTGCGATTCACCATGACTCTCAGCCAGCCAGTAAAGCAGAAGGTTTATTTAGACAACAGGAACACAGTCCAAGACAGGTCTTGCAGGCACCGACAACAGGACCCCCTCAGGTCCATCTTGGGGTCCCAGGGCGCCCCAGCCCCCTTGGGAGGTCAGAGCCCCGTCTGCCTCCCAGCCATGTCACCAGCCAGCCCTGAACTCTCTCTCCAGCCTTTGTTCAGTTTCCCGGGCAAAGGTGTCACCTGGCCTCTAACCCCTTCCTGGGTTCTCATGTTACATGCTCAGGTATTTTCCGTCGGTCAGTCTCCCATCCCCCAATGCAGACTATCCTAGCCACACTCCCCTGTCAGCATTCACAGACCACATTAAGAACAGTCCCAGTTCGTCACAGGGGGCTCTTGGGTCCAGAGCCCAGGACCCCGGCCTTGTGCCTCAGGCGCCGCTTGGCAAGCCCGAAAGGGCAGGGACTGTGCTGAGAGACCAGCGGCTGTTCCCAGCGGGGGGAGCTGGGGGGGCTGGCTGCAGAAAGCGAGGCCTGGGGGAGTTCAGGGCTCCGAGGGAGGGAGGGAGGGAGGCTGGCCGGTCCAGACAAAGCACCAGCTGGGCTGCAGCTCCACGCTGTCGGTGCCGGTTTCGCTCAGCCCCGCGGGACGGAAGCTGCAGAGGGCCAGAGCTGGGCTCTGGCCACCACCTGGCCCCAGGGCTAGCAAGAGGCTAAAAATCCAGGGCCCCTTGGAGGGGGCCAGCTTGGTAATATTTAAAAACCAAACAATCCAGCAGGAGTGCAGGAACCTCCCCTGCCCCGCCCCTACCCCCGAGGCCCCGCCCCATCCAGTTCTTCCCACCCCCCCACCCCCCATCAGGAGGGACTCGCCTGCGGAGCCGGGGCTGGGAGCTGCAGCTGTCTGACCAGACAGCAAGTGTAAAAAATCGGGACAGGCGGTGGGCGGTAATAGGGGCCTATATACAAAAAAGCCCCCAAAATCAGGACTGTCCCTATAAAATCGGGACATCTGGTCACCCTACAGCCGCCCGATGCAGGTGGGAGGTGGCCCCCGCTGAGCAGGGGCTGGTGCGGATGATGACGTGACACCTCCCCGCCTCCCCCACCCAAAGCAACCAGACATTGGGTGTCCGGTCAGTAGATCTGACTGGACACTGCCAGGTCCCCTTTTCGACCGGACTCTCCGGTCGAAACCTGGGCACCTGGCCACCCTAGCCCCTCGTCCCCCCAGCTAGCACGCGCTCCACGGCTCCTGGCCACCCTCTGCTAGCTGTCCGGACCCCTCGGGGAGGGACGCCCCACGCACCCCTCCCCGCGAGGCTGGGCCCTCTCCTGGAATCAGGCCCTATCTCCCAGAGGCTGCTGAAGCCAAACTGGGAGATTTTGGGCGCTAACCATCTGGCAGCACAGCAGGACTAAGGTGGCTTCCTGCCTGCCCTGGCCCTGGGCTGCTCCCGGAAGCAGCCGGCTCCATCCCTGTGGTCCCTGGGGGCGGGGGCAGGGGGTCTCCGTGTGCTGCCCCTGCCCTGAGCGCCAGCTCTGCAGCTCCCATTGGCTGGGAACTG